>NC_091540.1:46985000-47610000 GCF_042242935.1 Bactrocera oleae | reverse complement strand
TTGACAAAAAAAATCTACTTATGTTGTTCTTTAGAATTTTCACAAATATTTACAGTTTACTTATGTATGTATATGGTATATAGACTATTTGCCTAAATATGGTATATCATATATGCTCTTACTTGCTAATCGTTATACTTGTAATACTGTGCGGTGTATTTTCAAGTGCAGTGACTCTTGTTCTTTGAACAACATCCAAAACTCATGTTATGAAGATATGAATTTTAAATGTACGGTACCAAGAGACTGAAAGCAATCACTGATGTTATATTTGCGACAATTGGTCTTCCAAAGCTTAGTGCATCTTTGAGGCCAATATTGTTGAACGGAATCAAGGAAATTTACAACTTTATTGAAGAAGAACTGCAAAATATTGAGTAAAGCAATCCCAAAACTTTTTAGAAGTTTGAAATTTATTGTACGTATGAAGTTTTCTTTTATTTAGAGCTCAGTATACGATGCGCTGACTCGCATAAGCTGAGTTTGGAAAAATTGCACTTACATGCATGGTGAAGTATTAAAAAAAAATTTTGGAATCTCTTATTTGATTACAGACAGCTAATGTACTGGCTTTAGACAACATTCAACGCACTATAGCCGAAATTCTAGCCGAAATGCTGCACAGAGCTAACGAAAATTGGCATAAACGGGAGGAGATATGCAATGGCAGCCGTGGTACCTAGTTGTCAGACATTTTGTGATATGATAAATTTAGCTTGTATAAATGGATTCGAACAAAAAATAGTTAAATTTTATTAGCTCTTCATCAATTTCCCGTTTTCCAACATCATTGAAAATATTTAAATATTAAATTGCACATTTACTGACTAGCTAAAGTGCAAAATATGGGCTTTGAAAAACCACGATGAGTGTGAGACTAGAATAGAACTATTTCATATAGTACTTGCTGTTAAAAATAAACAATTATCTTGAAAGCAAAACATGAAAATCATTGAAGTACATTTTTAATAATATATTACTGGACTTCTGGTTTGTTGTGCATCGTTAGAATACAGTTTGAAAATTGACGAAACCGCTATCAAACAAACTGAACGGTCAAAATAAATTCCTTGAAAGCATATTTTTTATTTTTGAAGTGTATTATAACTTAGTTGCAATCGAAGTTAATGTTTTTTGTTTTTTTAATTTAATATTATGTACTGTCAACAATTGGACCGTCTGAAGGAAGCAATCGTTTAGAAGCGGCCAGCTTATATCAATAAGATTGTGTTCAATCAGAATAACGCCAGGCCACACACATCAACTGTGTCTCGCCAGAAGTTCTGGAAGCTTAGTTTGGAGGTTGATTTTTACGCATCCGCCTTATGGGCTAAATCTGACGAAGTAAAATTTATTACTACCTGTTCCACCCCATGGCAAATGATTTTACTGGTGAAAGATTCGCCTCAAGAGAAGGATGTAAAAATCGACTATCCATTTTTTTGCCAATACGGACGATGGTTTCTATGAGAGCAACATTACGAAGTTTGATTCATAATGGCAACAAATTATCGAATAAATTGGTGCATTTTAACATAAATATAATATGTTGATGTGGGAAACAAGGTTTGGACAAAAGTTTAGACTCATTTCATTCATATTCCCTTACAATTTTTAAGAAAACTTCTTTTACAACTAATAATATACAGAATTTATATTAAAGGCAGAGAAAGGGATGCGCAGATTGAATTACTTTTAACTTTGCTGATGTATACTAAAGAACATATTTTCAAGCAATTTTATATATATTTAACTCACACATTGAACGACATGTTCAACGAAAACCAATATAGGTAGTATTTGGGAGTTGGGCTATTCGTAGACTAAATTCGCATAGTTTCGGCATTAAACTATAGTTTTTTTTTATAAATATTATACCCTAAGCAATGGTATATCCAATATTTTACGTTCGGTTTATTTTGCTAAGATATCTTATTATAGCAAAACGTCTTCCTTTAATTGGTTTCTGCAGTTTTGGGAACAGAAAAAAATCGCCGGGAGCCAAATCTGATGAATATGGTGATTGACGATCGATGTTGACATCATTCAACAACTCCTGAGCGATATTAATGCGATATTGCCTTTTCCCAAAATTTAGCAATTTCAAAACAAATTTCGCTCCCATACGTTTCATGCCCAAAACATTCGAGAAAATTGAATGGCATTAGCCGATTGATATGCTATTGATATTATCTTCACTTGTTGACGTGGTCGCACCTCGAGGATGCTCATCGTCGTCAGCATATTCGCGGTCTTCCTTCAAGCGCTTGTACCACTTATAAACATTTTTTTGAGGCAAAGTGGATTCACCGAATGCCGAAGTCAACATTTAAGTGCATTGAAGTATTTTATTCCATTTGTAACACAAAATGTATAACATATTTTTTGATCCATTTCTTTCAAAACTCAAAAATCGGAGAGCACAGAAAAGCGTGAATAACTTTTTTTGTTGTCAAAAACAAACTACTATTTGAAATTGGCTCCTAGTACAAGCTAATGATAAACATATGCGTCCGATTATAACAAAAACAAAATATCGATAATCGAATGTATACATGTCAAAATTAAAATGTTAGCACTAAGCACTGGGGTCATATAATATTTGTGCAAAGTCTTTTCCTAATATATTCTTTGGTGTTTGATTTATATACTGGAAAGTGAAAGAGTCATATAGGTAGAATAAAATTGTACTACATAGGATGTAGGTGTAGTTGTAGTCCGATTTGCCTCATCTTCTCATTGTGAAATGTGATAGTTAAAATAATTTTATATGCCATGTTTTGTTAAAATCCATCGTCCAATTTTAATAACGGTAAATTTTAATATCTTTGACGCACTTAGCTATTGATTTATCTCACTTTTAGTAGTTTTTATCAAAACCGTTATATAGGGTTTCATCCATTTTCACAATCGAAAAAAGTGTAAAAAATATGTATACTGTTTGGACTATATAGCTTGAATGGTTTAGAAGATATATACATTTAATTTCTTAGGAGGCGAAGTCACGCTCACTTTTGAAAAATTTGTCAACTATAGATGCCCTTCGTCAATATAATTTTCTGTTCCAAATTAAAGATGTATGTATTTGTATATGGTAATTTAGTGCTAAGATATGGCGTTTCATAAGTTTTCGATTAATGGCGTTTTGTGGACGTAGCAGTGGCCCAAATATCTACAATATCAAACTTATTATGCCGTCAAGAAACATTTGGACTAATTATCAGCATGATATTTTTATTTTGACTCAAGCCTGCACGGACGGACGGACAGACAAACAGACATCCGTATTTCAACTCGTCTCGTCATCCTGATTATTTATATTTACATAACCTTATATCTAACCCGATTAGATTTAGGTAATACCCAAATCAAATCCAGAAATAATCCACGAGACGGAACTTCACCCAGAACGGGTCACTGTGTGGTGTGCAGTTTCATTTGTCAGGCCATACTTCTTTAAGGATATTGAATGAAATTTTTTAACCATAACTCCACTTTGTGCTGTAATAAACTCGTACATACAAATCGCTTATTAAAAGTAAAATCATTTCATTATGAATCATAAAGTTAAATCTATACTACTGTTATGTACTGAATATGACTAGTATGTATCGTCAGCTTGTCATTTTCTATGTGCTTCCAATTCAATATATCAACGATTTTGAAGTGAATTTTATATTCAAAGCGTATCATGCTTGTGTAATGGGTGGTCTACGTTACCGGAATTGAAGTGAAGAGTTGAGTCTGTACAACCAGTTTATTTTCTGTAATTTATAATGCTTAATAACAAGCTACTAACTGGTTATAATCTGTTGTTTTTTCTTTTTATTTACATACATCGTTTTTCTGCCTAAGGGTCTCTATAACAATGTTTTGCAGACTATTCGAAACGTGTTTTGGTTCATAAACATGTAGAGCACATCTAATATGGTTTTTTGGAAATTAGATAAAAATAATTAGGAAATTTATTTTAAAATAAAATGCCTTGACGGCTCAGATATAGCGAAACTGTGAATTTCAAAGACGAACCTGCCGCTGTTGCTATCTACGTTATTAAGCCCTAAAAGCCGCAATTTTGCAGACAGTATATATGATACAAGGTAAATGTTAAGTTATCCTCAACCGCAAAATCCGCAGCACTTCCATAGCTGTAAACAAAGGCTTCTTTCCTCACCATTTAACACGCAATAATTATCCATACTCCAACATACGCAGACCCACCCTAATGTAATTTTATATTATATTGCGCTAATCGACCCGCCGTTAGCTCATTAATGTTCTGTTTAACTTTTTTTATTTTCCTTTTGTTTCCCATTGAAGCAAAAATACTTTTCCGGGTCAGTGATCATCTGATGTCTGCATTTTGCCGCCAATTCGGTCGATGCTTGTCAGTGTGTGGGTTAAAATTCGGCATCGGGAGTTGTGCAGTGTACGCATTCAATGAAAGCACATGTATGATGATTTCTGGTGTTTGCCACTTTCATTTCGGAAACCTACTTGAAGAAGTATTTAAAAGGACACGCCAACGCAACCTTACTAGTGTTTGCATTCACCTTTTCTCCTTTTCAAGTGTATTTTACAAAACGCAAATACATCTACGTTTACATATAATATACATTTCGTACTTTCTTATAAAAACTAAATCGTACTTCGTAAGTCGGCTGATTCAATCGAAGAATAAAGTTGCGCTTCATTTTACATACGTTTGATACATACATATGTACATAGGACTTATAGTCTTATTTACTTATAGGTATGTTCTTCTATTTCTCTATCAGTTCAACATGGAAAACCAGTACTAATCGAATGTGAATGTAAATAAGACACAAGAGGGCTTCATAGAACCCGGAGTCAAAATTGGAAAATGAGCATGGCACCGCACGCATTTAGGTAAAATTACATATCTCTGAACCTGCTCCAACAATTTCAACCAAATTTGGGACATAAAATTCTTTTGACATTTCCATATAACGGTGCGAAAATAGTTGACATCGGACAGTAATCACGCCTACTTGCCATACAATACAACTTTAAATTCCATCTGATTTTTTCACTTTCCAGTATACAAATCAAGCACTAACTAATATGTAGGGATAAGCATTCGGTATGCCATTTCAGGTCTAAAAATTGTTAAATCAAGCACTCAAATACCGGAGATGTGGACCCCAGAGCCTATGGCTGACTTTTTTCCGGCAAAATTTTTTTGTCGTAATATATACCCTTTTGTCAAAAATGTGTTGATCAATAAATACTTTCCTTTGCCCCCATATACCTAATATAAAGATTTTCGAACTTCCGGCTTCAATTTTGAAACGTCCGGCTGACTTTACTCCAAATGTATGTTACATTTATAAAATTACTTGAAAATAAATATACCTGAGCAATGTCAAAAATTAATTTAATCAGCCCTTCAATTTCTCTGTCCCCAAAAAATTGTGTTGAATTTTCACTGACGAGAAGTAAAATATAGTAATAAAACTAAGTGAGTCTACCATATGACATTCAAAATAAGTTAATATGATGCCAAATTTGATTGCGTTCTTGGGCTAATGATTATATCTATTAGAACTTGCTTCTATCGTTCTTCCTTGTTTGGATTATTTTTAGTACATTCTGAAATAAGTTTAAAGTAGTTTTATTCAAATTTCGTTTTAATATAAATATTGTACTGAAAGTTTGTATATTGTTTGCTACAAATTCTGCTTGATGTTTTAAACACAAAACTTAAATTGCTGTTAGAAGTTACTGCAAACAAGACTCATTTCCTAATTTAAATTGACTGTTTCAGGATTTGAAACTTTCAAAAGGTTTAAATACTTGAAAGTTATAAAAATTTACCAGTGCAAACGGAAATAATTATAAATTTAAGGACGAAAATCTCGCTCACAAAGTTTATTTGTTATTATATAGAACCACCACTTATTTATGACTTATAGAAATTTCTTCATACTTTAACAAAACTACTTAATAAATTATATGTATGCAAACGAGAATTAATGGCGCTCTTCTTTATTTTCACAATCATGTATATCAATGGCACATGTCGTGTAGAATGATTGTAGAAGGGAAATCTGGTGGGTAAGATATACAAGGTTATATATTCAGTACCAACATACATTTGCCAGATATCAAGTTTTATATCATGAATCCATTTTTACTTAAGCTATAGCTTCTAGGGAATGGCTATTGCAAATAAAAACCGGGATAACGAGATAGTAAATAAAACTATATACCTGGGTCGATTAATATTAGGTGCTACAAACAACTATTACGTATACAAAGCAAATATTATCTAGTCTAAATGTTGTGAGAGTATATGCATCAAATATCTTTAGATTTGCTGTATACTTGATTATACCTAAACTCCACGGATACCAAACCCAATCATAGTTTAAGGATGGATACTAATTAATTTGCTTTTATATTGTCATTTGTAGAAAATATATGTTCATCTTCTTCTGTGTCGTTAGTATTATTATCTGAAAAATATTTTATTTTTTACCCATATTCATATCATACTTTGTATTACAAATAACTTTATAGCGACTTTAGAATACTCACATACATTAAGCCTAAGTATTGAGGTTTTCCTTAGCTTGATTCATTTACAGTAAATACCATACAAGAAAACTTGTCGTAAGATTCCAGGAGAGTTTCATAGATTAATAAGATCATCTGTCTTTATCCTAGTACGCAGACGTGTACCTACGCAACTTAAGCAATGGAGGCAGAGGGTACTTAAACATTCATTCACCTGTAAAAAAAAAAAACTCTCGAAATTGGGAAGAACTGTTCATTACTATATATTGAATGATATCCGAAATATATTCATAAAAGTCAATCTAAAAAGGTTTTTACCGTTATCACATTGTGTTAAGCCAAATTATACCATGAAAAGGGTATGTTAAGTTTGCCACGAAGTTTGTAACACCCAGAAGGAAACGTCGAAGACTCTATAAAATATGTATAAAAATTATCAGCATGACGAGCTGTCTCGACTATGTCATGTTTGCCTATCTGTCCGTCTGTTCATCTGCGACTTGCATGGATCAAAGCCGAGGGTGTTTCTACAATTGTTGGCAAAACTGTGATATAAGCTCACTGAAGAGTTTAAATTTAAATTATTGAGTTAATGTAAAAATGTTCAATCAAAGGATCGAAATTTATTATATCAGAGATATGAGGCTTAGATGAAGCCAAACCCTTAATACAACTTCATAACTTTTAAGAAAACGATTCTACTTAATTTCATTAAAACATCATACATCATATTGGGAGCAGAGAAACGGAATGGCTGATTGTATTAATTTGAGAATTTATTTTCTAGCCATTTTCTAAGAATAAAAAAAAAGCATATGATATGTGTTGAATGGAGTAAGGTCAGCCGAGCGTTTCAAAATCGTGAATGTCAGTTATATGGGTGCTAAGGCAAGTTTTCACCCGATTTTATTCATTTTAGGCACAAGGATACACTCTTTGGATTATTAAAAGAACACGCTTTCTCATTTTCATTAAAATAACTAACATATTGGCCGATATATGTGGTATAAAGTCAACAGAAAAATCGAAAATCTTTATATTAGGTATATGTGGGCTAAGGAAAGTATTTATTGATCAACCCATTTTTGACACAAGGGTAAATATTATCACAAAAACATTTTCCCCGAATTTCAATAATATACCCCACGGATTGATCGATATTTTGACAAAAAGTCAGCAATACGCACCGGGGTCCACATATTCGGTATATGAAGGCTTTAATAGTTATGGACCGACTTTGACAGTTTTTAAACTCGAGATGACGTGTTCCAAAACACTATTTTGAAAAGTTTTATACGAATATATTATTTGATGATAGAAATGTGTACTGGAAAGTGAATGAATCATATGGAATTCAAAACTGGGAAGTAGGCGTGATTGTAATCCGGTCCCATTTTCACAACGTAATGTTGCACCGTCAGGATGACGTTATGTACCAAATTTATTTGAAATCGAGCAGATTCTGAGATATGTGATTTCACCTGGCGGTGCCATGCCCATTGTCCAATTTTGACCCCAGCTCCTATAAAGCAATCTTGTATCATCCTGGGCGTAAAATTTAATGTCTTTGGCACATTCAGTTCTTGATTGTTCGCGCTTGAAGTAGCTTCTAACCACACCGTTATATGGGTAGTGGGCGGTTTTATAACGTGATTTGTACAATTTTCACACTGTCGTAAAAGAGGTTGATAGAATTTTTCCTGTACAAGTCTGGGTGATATATCTTCAATGGTTTAGGTAGTATGTAAATTAAACCTATTATAGGGCAGAGCCACTCCCACGTTTAAATACTTTAAGCTCACGGGGCACCTGGTGCTACTGAAATTCCCCGTATAAAATTATAAACACGTTTGCAAAGTTTCATTATGATATCTAGATGTTTACTTACGCTACAGCTTGCATAGAGACGGACAGACGGATAAACGGACAGTTATCCGGATTTCAACTCATTTCGTCATCCCCATCATTTAATAATATTGTATATTATTTAACCCGGACACCCTAATATAGGTTGGCCGTTATTTCCCTTCCGCTTTTTTGCTCTTTATTCAATGCTTTATAAAAAGTGCTACAGTGATCGGATTTAGTTAAAATATGCGCCGTTTTGTTCGATGATCTGTTCCCATCTAGACGGCAACTTCATAATACCTTCCTCGTAGAAGCCCCCCTCCTTATATGCGAAGAATTCGGACAGCCACTTTTCACAAGCCTCTTTTGAGTTCAACTTCACACCACCAAGGGTATTCGCCATGGACAGGAATGGGTGGTAATCACTTGGCGCTACGTCCGGGCTATATGGTGGATGCGATAAAACCTCCCATCCGAGCTCCCGTAGCTTCTGACGAGTCATCAACGAAGTGTGTGGTCTGGCGTTGTCCTGGTGGAACACTACACCCTTCCTGTTGGCCAATTCTGGACGCTTCTGGTCGATCGCCTGCTTCAAGCGGTCCAGTTGTTCGCAGTAGATGGTAGAATTAAGCGTCTGGCAATATGGGAGCAGCTCATAGTCGATGATTCCCTTCCAATCCCACCAAACACACAGCAAAACCTTCCTGGCCGTCAATCCCGGCTTGGCCACTGTTTGGGACGATTCACCGGCCTTCGACCACGACCGTTTTCGCTTGATATTGTCGTATGTGATCCATTTTTCGTCGCCAGTCACCATCCGCTTCAAGAATGGGACGAGTTCGTTCCGTTTCAACAGCATATCGCAGGCGTTGATTCGGTCCAGAAGGTTTTTTTGCGTCAAATTATGCGGCACCCAAACATCAAACTTTTTTTTGTATCCAGCCTTCTACAGATGGTTCAAAAATGTTTGGGGACTAACTCCCATCTCCTGGGCGATGTCACGAGATGCCATATGCCGGTCTAACTCGATGTATTCCATGATTTGATCGGTATTTGTCGTCACAGGTCTTCCGCCGGCTGGCTTATCCATGGTGTCGTTTTCACCGGCTCTGAATCGTCGAAACCATTCCTCCGCGGTTCGAAGTGATAAAGTACCATCCCCCAAAACACCATTAATCTCACGGAACGTTTCTCTAGCGGATTTGCCTTTAACGAAGGAAAAATAGCGCGAATTTCGGCGTTAGTGAACTCCATGTTTACACGTCTATAACTGTTGAACGCAATATCCAAACTAATCATGCATAGCGTTGTTTTGTAGGTTATGTCAAGACCTATCAAATTATGTATAGTGTTGCCAGATACGAGCTCTGTAGCGCTTTGTACATAGCCGCGAAATTCAAAAGACAAAAAAGCGGAAGGGAAATAACGGCCAACCTAATATATGCTTTACTTATTAAATCTTAAACCTATGGATGTTGAAGAAAGCTATTATTCATCTTATTTATGTTAAATAGAGATATGTTAATAGGTGTGGGTATATGAGTAATATTGATTTGAGAAATTAGATTAAAATTAGCGACCTGTGCATATGTATGAGTAAAATTTGGTTTATTTAATATATGTGTAAAAACATAAAAGGACACATTCTCAGGACTATGAAGTTGAAAACAAATAAATTATTTTCATGCAAAGATCAGACACGCTGACTTCGAAAACTGTATAAGAACAAAGTCGAATGATCTAGAATGCATTTGAAATATTTTTAACATTGCATCGTATTTTGCTATTTGCATATTTTGCTATTTGCATTGAACTGGCAGTCGATGTGCAGTGACAAAGAAAATCGTGCATCACAAATAAAGTTGATGCCTTTTGACATTTTAATATGCCGCGATGGCGGAGTGAGATTGTAAAGCTTGTTATTAGTTATTTTTCTAATTTATACTAAATTTGCATTAAATTCAGAGATTATTGCAAATAAAGAAATAAAGATGGCAAAAATATAAAGCATTTTCCTATACATTTTAATTTTGTTGTGTTTGTATTTTCGATGAAACGCAAGAATTTATTTATAATTAAATTATTTGGTTTTAGTTTTAAAATTTTAAATCTTTATACGCTTGCAAAAACAAAACAGCGAACTATGAAAGTAACTTAGCGTTGTATAATTACGCATTATTTTTCAATGTTGTGTGACGTTGCATACCGACGATGTATAAATACTGTATCGATTCAATGCAGTAGTACGATTTCGAAGTCAGCCACACTTTCGCTTTTAGTTATTGTTGCTTTCTCTACAAAAATTTATTTAAGTACATAAGTGAAAGTTTATTTTTTTGTAAGGTTTATTCGCACTATTCATAAAAAATTTGAAACTTTTTGATTGTTTGAACCATTAGCATAAGCACTGAAAATGTGAATAAGAAAAATAAATTTTGAAATATTTTCGTCACTTGGCAACTGTTACTTATGTTTTAACCTCTAGCGCAAGCAAATATGAAAAGTACTAGAAAATTAAAAGTTATTTGCACTAATTTGTTAACGAACTTCATCGGTCAGTGGGAGTTTTCGTTTCGTTTGTCAAGAGTGTACAATGTAGTAATGTTAGAATTTTTATCACTAATGGTTTGCTAAATTTTCGACATTGAAATGCTTGTTCACGTGTATACTTTCATCAACTTTAATTTAATTTTACTGACGTAATAATGAATTAAATTTTCTTTGATTGTTGGTGTTGATAGCACCTAAGCGATTCCTTTAAGATATGTAGTGGTTAGTAATGTGCATTGTAGTAAGTAATATATCGTGGAGCAGTCCCTATATTCAAAACAGACATTGCCAAGCAATCGAATGATTTCCTGTTACGGAGTTATGGAGAGCTGGCTGCTGGCATTTTTTGTCGGCTCAAAAACCAAAAGATTTTTTTTAAGTCAACAAGTTTAACAGAAAGAATGAAAAGTACAGAATTGCATTATTATTGGTAAAATATTCCCGTTAATTTTTTCTAGATGCCTCGCACTCTAACCGATTTGTGGATATATATCACAATCAATATATACAAGTATGTAGGTATGTCAATTACATAACGCTATATATGTCTCGTTATGTTTACAAATCTTTTGATTTTAAATTAACCTTACAACTTCATTTTAATAAAATAGATCGTTAAGGAAATCAAAAATATCTTTCTGAGCTAAATCCGGTTTATAACTAGGAAAATTTAGAACTTCAGCACATTGAGGAGGACAATTACAAAATAAAAGATCTTCAATGAGTGTTAATTTCATTAATTTAACTTTTTCACAAATATCGCCTTAGATGTCGTATCCCTAGAAAAATTATTAATATATCTGTTATTAGCACAAATACTATGCTTACAAAGTTCCTATAACTGTATCTGTTAAGCATTAAGTTTATTACAAGCAGTATGATCCGTGCGTATGAGTTACCTGTTAAGTGAACCGCATTACCTGTTGCGGCATGCAGAAAATGAACGCCGGTGAAAGTTACAAATGTTATGTCATGAGTACAGGGGCGTACGCCAAGGGGGGCGTTCAAGCACTTTACACATTTGAAATATAAACTTCCTCGGAATAACAATTTAGTGCGTAAGTTTCATTAAAAGGTATATTTAAATAATGAACAACAAAATTTTAGAATTTTCACATCAAGCTTTGCTTTTCCACAATTTATCAGACTATGTACTTTTAACCACCCAAATGTATGTATGTATATTTATGATGGGTGCTTTCTTTAATAGCAGCTTCGTTTGCTAGTTGTTTCCTAGTTTTACGTCGCCGCGTCCACGGTACCTTGTATCACAAGAAAATATATGAAATTGTCGGTAATGAGAAATTGGCGTGTCGAGAACTTAAGAATCAGCGTCTGCATTACCAGTAACTACTAAGTGATAAAGGCTTATAAAGATAATAATATTACAACCATAATAGATATTCCGATGTATAAAAGCTTTTGACACAACTGAATTTGTTTTTAGTTATACACCGTTATTCTTGAACTCAAGAATTTACTAAGATCACTGACGTTTCAATACTGTATTAAGTCTTTCTTGTTTGAACATGTGTCTTGTGTGTGTAATATGTCTTTAAATCATAGACAACCAGTACTATTACAATGGATTGCAATAAATACAGAAATACTACTAGAGCAAGAAGTGCTCTTGTCAATTGGAGAATAGGTCAAAGCTCCGAACCCTCGTATTAATTAATTGCTTAACCAACTTAAATTAAGTAAATGTATCCCCACCGAAAAAGTTAAGTGTTTCTCTTGACTGACAACAACCCTTTATTAGACAACGTTATGATTAAAAAGTGCGCTAAAATGCATGTGCTGTAAAAATTTAGAATTTTCGAAATTATTTACAATTCAGTAATACTACAATCGCAAGGTTGACAAATCCCTGTGTCATTGTTCGCAGTTGCAATATCAAATTCTCGACTGCACAACAATAGATTATTTTGTGAGCACCTGAGTCAACGGTTGTCACAAACGCGTAAATATAAATAGATTTGTTGGAGGCGCTAATGCGTTTTGGTTGCAACAACACAATAAAATGTACAGATAGAAGACAACCGTAACAGCTGCAATAGTTAAGCAGCTTATTGGCATGGCTGAAAATACCATACACATAGTACTTACACAAACGTAATAAACATATAGATGAAAAAGGAAAACTTATAAAATCTCTTTTTTATTTATACCTATATAATATAAATGCAACTAATTTAATACTGAACTAGAACTTCAACACATTGCCCAAACCTATGCTTTCTAAAGTCAACCAGAAGGAAGCAGACTCTGATATACGGTATATGGTCTGGTATAAACCGACGAGCAGCACAAATTGTGAAGTTTGTGAATTACATTAAATCATAGGTAATCTTCTCCAAAGTCTCACTCCAACCTTTTCGGATTAATTAGTGTTAGGTGTTACAAGTATTACAAAATTACAAGATATTACAATTTTCGTAACATGTTCAACTGAAGTAAGAAAACATATTCAACACTACATTCTTCGAATATTATTGATAGTTTTGTTCTTAGTTTATGATAAATTAAACATTTCCATTTTAATTTGCTGATAAATTTTTCAAAACAAAATAGATTCAGACAATTGTTTGTTTTCGGTCCGTCTGTTAAATTATTTGTAGATTATTAATTGTTTTTCGTGATATAATCATTTATTCACAGAACTAATAAAACACATATGAAGTTTGAACCTCAAGCTTACTATTTTTTTCGGTTAATTTTGTTGACTATAATACGCAACAACGATGTCTCTTTGATCGCTTTTTTTAAACGCGCCATTAGGTATCCACAACTTTCGTCCTGGGACAAAATAAAATAAACGTCCTTAATCTACATGAGAATACCATTATAAGTATGTAGGAAAATTCGAGAATATTGATTCCTTCAAAAATAATAGGCATTTAAAAAGAAAAATTAAATTTTTAGTCAATTATTTCGTAAAAAACTAAAAATTCCAAAATAATCACAAAATTTTAAATTGATTGGACAAAAATAGTCAAAGTTAATTGTCTCATCAATTGAAAACAAGTAGTTTTGAGAAAACCTCGTTTAGGGTTTCTTATATAACTATAATTTATTTAGTTAATATTAACTTCTACTGGTCACATCAATAATTTTTTTATGTATTAGAGAAAGGCAGGGCAAAGATTACACGAAACCAGTCACAGGCACCCTCTCACTTTATAGGAATATATTGAGCTTAAATAACTTATACCAACAGCATTTATTTTAGCAATGTTTTAATTGTATTATCATACATGTATTTAAGTAACTCATCTGGGAAGTAAAAGTATTAACTGAATGAAAATAAGTAGGCTTATCTTACATATATACATATTAAAGTGTGAATAGTTGAAATATGTAAATATCTCTGTTTAATTTTGGACCACAAAGTGCTAACAAAGAGAAATTTTGATTGAAACCGCAATTGTTACAGATTTCACTATTAATATATTGCGTCTGTATGCTGCTGAATTGCAATTTCAGCTATAAATTGAAAAAATAAATATTTATTTTTAGATTTTATATACTTGCACTTGTTTTTTCCACATCGTCTGTACATATGTCTAGGTGTATAAAATAGCATTTCAAGCTAATGGCACTTTTATAAAATGGTTATTGATTATGATGCTGTAATAAATGATAAATAATATATATATAAGTCCTTTTATTGGGATCTATATTGGTGCGTTCTGAACACGAAGCTTTCTATTTCAATACCGATGAAAGACAGAAACACATAAGGTAATTGTAATATTTTAGAAGAAGACTGTGGCAGACCTCAACTAAAAGCCCACCTAACTATCGACATTGCAGCTGACGACAACGCTAATTTTCAGGCTGCTTACTATACTATTGGTATGATTTAAAACCAAGAAAAAATTATTCAATTTTATACTTCAGCAATATTATTAAAATCTTAATGTGAAGTAATTGTATTGCATTGCAGATATTACTGCAGATAAAAACTACACTCTTTTTCAAATGTGATTTGAAACTCACTCTTATAAGAGTACGTACATAAGTAATAGCGGAAATGAAACATGAAGCGTCAGCATCAGCTAAAAGCGATTGTAGTGGTTGAGGTTGCGTCGGAAATTGTGGTATTCGCAATTATAATGTTCAATGGCCACCGCAAACCGTTAACCGCAATCCGCGATACATAATATACCTAAACTAATATTCATTTATTACAATTTACTAAATTCCATAAAAGAAATTTATTTTTATACAGCAAATGTTGCAACAGAGTGTTGTAGTGTTGTTCACCTAACGGTTGTTTTTATCGCCTAAAACTAATCGAGATAGATATACAGTTATGTATATAAGCGGCAAATGAAGATACAAAACTGTAATTTGATACAACAAATTATTGAAAGGCACCTGTAATATCATAAATTTCGAAAAGGGGGTGTGGCTCCGACTCCAAATACGTATAATGCAAATATCTCACAAACAACAGAAGGGTCATATATAATCTTTGAACTAGTTGAAAAACATTTGGTAAAATTCTATGAACATTGTAAAAACTATGAAAGGTTAAAGTAACGAAGAAACGTTAATGAAATATATATTTGCCCAAATACAACTAATAGCTGTAAATATTAATGAGCCTCTTTTGAAAACAAAACTTCTATTTTTAAACAGCTCAACTTAATACAATGAATATACAATTTAAATCTTGTCACAAAGTAAGGTATGTAATTAACAACAACAGTAGAACTGCCTCCTCGGTGGCTAACGTTCTTTATTTCTATGTATATATTTATCTTTTCTTTTTGCTGCAATTGCGCGTAAAACTACATACATATATGCGTGAGCGCGCTTCCATTTTAATCTCCACTGAAGGATATGTCAAACCACGCTCTGCATCCAGAAATGTTTGCTGCCATACCTTGCTTTGTTTCACTCGGCGTCTTTTGCCCTTGTTTTGCATTTTAATTCTAATCGCTGCACTTAAGAGCCACTTTTTTATTTATATCAGTTGTTGGGAAAATAATATTTAGATGCAAGCTTTAAATGGGGCGTAATGCTCTAGTATTATGTAAGTTTAAGTAAGATGCAAAAAGAATTTGAATTAAGTATGGGTTTATCGACTTCAACTTAAAAATACTGAAGTCAAAACTCTCAAGTGATTGGAAGTCAAAACTCTTAAGTGATTTAAAAAATACAACAATTTAAAAGTTCGTTATGACTTCCATCAATTTTCATTGGCTTGTTACCAAGGCAGCGTTACATTTTATATTGTTTAGGAAATAGAAAATACAAAATACGCTTACTGCTACATAAGCTGTGCAAGAAAGGATGCTACTCGCATATATAATCAGAGAGAGCAGTATTAAAATATATTCTGAATTAATAACGTTTAGTTATTTAAAGTTTTCCTCTTGAAACATCGATTGTCGTAGTTGTCTACTCTCTATTATAAACTCCCTTAAATGATATTGCTGGATTGTCAGTGTTTGTAGGGGTCCGTACAAGCTAATCAGGGTGCTTCAGTTATCCAGTTGATTTACAAAACACGAAAAATATATTTTATCAACATAAATTAACTCATTGAACGATTTGGTTTAATTTTGTATTACGTCATGATATCCCCTTACAATGAATATTAAATGAATATCTTCCGATTAAATATTTATTTTA
Organism: Bactrocera oleae; assembly: GCF_042242935.1. Taxonomy (NCBI): domain Eukaryota; kingdom Metazoa; phylum Arthropoda; class Insecta; order Diptera; family Tephritidae; genus Bactrocera; species Bactrocera oleae. The sequence goes on along the minus strand of NC_091540.1, from coordinate 47,593,416 downwards.
TCTTGTATATTCCCTTAATGAATACAATGAATTAAGTAGAGACCAAGGAAACTCTAACACAATAGTTAGGTTTTCTGTAAAATTATGATACTTGTATATATATATGTGTATACCATATATACATACAGGGTGTCCAGATCGCGTACTCTCTCGTTTTGTTGCTCAGAACAAGCAACTAGTACGATATAACACATATTATGCATGAAATAATGATTCTTCCTTACCAATACGTAACATGTAAAAAAAATCGCACATATTTACCTACATATTGACATCTGAATGGAAGGGCAATAAACCAGTACGGAAGCGGTGGTTATGCAAAATGTGTTTTGACGCTTTGTTACAAATTGCAGAAAAGGTCGAAAAATACTAACAGTGCATACATATGCACGTTCTTTTATACGCCTATGCATATAGATAGATACCCAACTTTTTGCCTAGCGGAGCTTAAGCTTGCATATGCACATTTCCATAAAATTGTCAGATTTCATGGTATGTCACACTATTTGCATGCCAGTGTGCACTGTACAACACATGCGGGAACAATTTTCGTCTGCATTGCTATAATTTTACACGCTTGCATTTTAATCGCATTGTGGCGCCCTGCCTTCCCGAATGTTACATAAGCGGAAAATACTTTTATATACCTGCAAATTTTTGCATTCATATTCATTAATTTTTATTAGCCGCCGAGTTCAGGTGAACTGGGCTCTGTCTGCACAATTTGCTCTTTTATGTTTATGCACATAATTATATGGACCAGGCGTTCATTCCATGTTTTGTAATAGCTGAAATGTACAATATGTATGGTCAAATTTGCGATATTATTTAATTTTTATGAATGCTAGTCAAGCAAATATATAACTAATCATATAAATACATAAAGCACAATTGTGAGACAATTGTTGTATATAAATAATAATAACGCAATAACATTTCATTATTTTTTTATTTTCTTCAAGGGAATAAAAGCACTGTCAAGATACGTTTCCCAACGTGCGTTATCCTTGATTCTGATCCGTGTTTAAAAAATAGTAGTAAATAAGAACGATTTGTACTCGCATGGTGGTTGAAGAAACCTTTGGAAAAAAAGAGCAAAATTTCCCACATGTTGTCCGAACTCTTCCTCCTTTAAAGCAACTGTTGGATATGGTGGGACTTAGATTTGAAAGAAAGATATATAATGATGTCGAACGTGAATGAGAACGAATTAGTTTAGCCCGTGTATTTTTGTAGAAAAATTAATTTTAACACCAGCTAATATTTCATTTAACCAACCACATTAACTCTAAAAAAGTGGCAACAACTCCTATGTAAAGGTGTTTTTGTAGACAAGCATACATACATACATTGAACGCTAAGAAAATAACTTTTGTAGCTGCTGACGAAGTGAGCGAGGAAAACTGACAATCAAACTTGACCGACAAACTTATGCAAATGGCTTTTCACTTTGTAGCACACATCTTTTCCCCGAGCCAGGAATTAGTGTGCTCAATAACAGTTGCTATCAGTGTGTTGTTGTTGGCAAAGGTACAAACTTTTAAATATCTTTTCTTGGCTGCATTTTCAATGCTTTTGCTAATGGGTCAAACAATCAAAAAGTTTTCGAAGCAACAACAAAACAGTAAAGAAATTCTTTGAAAATAAAGTCAAAAGGCAATCTTCCGAACGAACGCAAAGTGTCTGATCTGTGCGTGAAAACAATTTGTAGTTTCCAGTTTTATAAATTCCCGGATGTGATTCGCGCTACTTTACTTTCACTTTAAACACAAACACTTTGGTCAAATAGAAGCAAACTAATTTATGTACATTTTAATAACCAGATCTAACACCGTCGGCAATTCCTTGAAACTTTAAAGCAGAAGTTTTCACTCTCTTTCATGTTTTAGTAATAATTTAAATTTTTTTTTTTTTTCTATTGTAAAAATATACAGTGACAACTAAAGGAAAATCTCTTTTAACTATAATGGGTTAATTGTTATGTATGCCTTCCAAGGCAATAATCTTGGTTTAAATTTTTTTTTGAAATATTACAATATTAGGAAAAATACACCAATGCTGTGGTCTTCACAGAATATTGTGAATAATATGTCAAAGGTACTAAATCAATTTCATTGAGAGAAGAAAAATTATAAAGTGGTATTAAGTTATTTTTATCAAAAAAATCAGGCTGACAAACCGCCGCGGCTGGCTCGAATAAATTTCTACCGAAAGACCCAATTTTCGACCACTTTTCCAAGGGGTCAATCTTCTCGGACCTTTCTGCGTAGAGAACGACTTCAAATAACCCAACAAAAAATAGTCAAGTCTAAAATAACACCCGTTATTTTTGGCCTTTTGAATAACATACTACAATACATATAAACCAAATATAAAGCTTTTGGCTTCACCATTCCCACTACAGTCGGGTCTACGTGAGCGAAATGAATTTCCATTTTTACTGAAACAAAGAGTGTCAAGTCTGCAGCACTCCTAAAAATGTTTGATATGATGGATATATCTATGTATATATTTCTCTGAGCCTGTAAAATAATGTAAAATTTTGCAAAATTACAAAATATTCTGAATCCACTACTGTACTAAAATAATTAGAAGTAATCCTTTATATAAAATTATACTTGCGTCATACTGCTGTACTTTCTTTCAATCTTGATGTATCTGCACTGCAATAAAATTATTCATTCCTTTTCAGTTTCTATTCAGTTAATTTCGTTTTTTTTTAACACCCGTTTACTTTCCGTTTCCTGTTTCCTGGCCATTTCCTTATTTCTCACCTCATTTCCCTGCGGCTGACTTCTGTGTATTATAAATTAGCAGCTCTCTGAAATTACAAAAAAATGAAGCTGCCTTGCCATTATTTCTTAGCCCAGCGACAATTAATCGCATTATACAAAGCGGCACAAGGTATTTTGATTAAAGACTGATGTCGGAAACGAAAGTTAATGGCTATGGAAACGGTGAGAAGAAGAAATAATAGAGAACTATAACAACTAAGAAAAAGCTAAGGTCGGCGCTGCCAAACTTTAGATACCGTTCGAATTTGTAAAAACTTCGGGCGAATGCTGCAGATTGCCTTTACAATTTCAAATATATCAAATACAAATATGAGTTGATTATATTTATATATAAGTGATACTGTTGATCACGCACCAACAAAACTTTTTTAGTCTATTTTTCAAAATATAGAAAATATATATACTTATACTAGATTTCAACGCACCTTGTCGATATAGGTATGAGAAGCAATTATAGGAGATAAAAGTATGGTTTTACGAGGTTACGGAAAATTATTATAAAGATTTTTGCATGGAACTACTTTATGACAAGTATAACATTCTCGTACACCTCACTAAGATAACCTCAGAATCCATCTAATATTCTCTCGAAAAAGTTAAAAAAGCTATCAGCTGGCCCGTGGAGTGTTGGCAAAAAATCCTTTGCAAGACTTTTGGTCTTTTAGGTGTTAGACATGACTATCATATCCGGAGAAATGACGAACTGTATGAGTTTTCGATGCGAGAGTCGATAGTAAAAGACTTGAAGCTAGACCGTTATTCTGCTGGAGTAATCAAGTAGAAGAATTAGTGACGAAACTTGGTATACAAAGCTGGGGAAAGAGCGCGTAAGGCGCCTGGAAGACATTAATTTCTCAGGCCGAAACCCAATAGGGTTGCTAAAGCTAATTGAAGAAAATAATACATCCTGCTCATTAGTAACTGAGCGCTTTCTGTTTTTCGAGTTACGTCTATATCCATAGCGTTTTTTAGGTGTTAGAGACAACTATTTAATGAAACAGTTTGATACACACAGTGCAACATGTAGTTTATCCGCAACTTCCATGCCTTTCTTTTATTCATTCAATCAACTCAAACAGAATCACAATTTTTCATGCCTAATTCTCTTTTCAATGACTGGCAATGGTTTGAGCAAATGTTCCTCATTTACATGCGTTGCTCATTTTAATCAAATTTCCTACACAATCATAACTAAACCAACACAAACAAACGCATATCTAGAGGCATGTTTTTGTAAGCAAGGTGAATAACAGGTTCAGTTTCCTAACACATATCCGAGATTAAGATTTCATATGTAAGACGCATCAAATCAAAACCAAATTGCACCCGAAGGGAAAATGACGACAAAATGATTTACAAGACAAATAAAACCTGAATGGGAATCAAGAAACGGTAGAAACTAAAAACCAGGTGTCGTTTGTTACTATTTTAGTATGAATGTAGTTGATGGAGTTGTGGTGTGGGCAGGTGGCAGATTGCGAGAGACGCATAGACAGTAACCTAAAGCCATTGTTGTGGCTTTGCGTGTGAGCACATGTGGTACGCATGGTGAAGCTCCGTAAAACAAACTCTGGCTTCGTGCTGCTACTTTTAAAGGCATGCTCGCTTACTCGTAAACAGAAAGGGCTTGTTTATGTACGTATGTTGGTACTGTTGCGACACAGTGGCTTTCCAGAATACAAAATATGTAAATATTCACCTTGAGGGTCGCTAACCGTTCAGAGTATCAACGTGTGTGTGTCTCCGTGATGGCTTTACGGTTAGGTTAGTCTCTTCTTTCAGAGTTTATTGTTTGCTAGTTAACCAGCTCAATGCCGTTGTGCTAAGACATCAAACAACAACATTACACAAAATCAGCTATCACAGATAGTGGGTATATTCACAAAAGAAGATATTAAAGATGTGGCAGAATAAGCATGTACAATATGCTTGTTGTGAAAATGAGGATGTATCGCATGGAGGAACGTAGGCTTCACACGGAAAGTAAGAACAAAAGATCAAAATACATAACAATATGAACGTAGTGAGTGATAGCGATGACAAAGCATGATGTTAAAGGCTGGCTGGGTGGCTGTGATCAGAAGGAATAGTTTTAAAATAGGCTTATAAGACCTCGGCAGAGAAACTGTCAACACGCTCATAATTGGATTAGCCTTAATAGAAGCAAATTTCAGATGAGCTCATATACAAACTTCATGTGCTGAGTTGAGAACACACGCTCATCTTCCGGTTTTGCGGTAGAAAATGTTACGTTGCATTTCAAGTAGGCATATTTGTTTGATTTAACGAAGTGTGACACTCCAAACATTTTTGCTAACTAACTGTGATAGGTTTTCATTGAAATAGGTTTGTGTGAATCTCAAATGTATTAATATAGCAGAGCACAGCAATTAAGTAAATTTATACAAATAATTTAAGAAGGCAATCTCCGTAGGTGTGGTTTGTGCCATTTTATTCTGTGATAGAGTCTTCTTAAATACGGTGCAAATAACCGTACTTAAATTAGTATTTCCTACATATAGCAGTATCTTTGTATAATGGGTATATCTTCCATTTCGTTCAAATAGTTGACAAGTGCGTACTGGCTCGTTATAAAGTTTCTATAGTTCCTTGTAATGTATGCTTAATAGCTCACCGATATCAACTACGTTAATCATAATATAATAATAAAGAAAATTATTCTGAATTCTAATTAAAACAAGTAAGGAAGAGCTAAGTTTGCATGTAGCCGAAATTTCATACTCTAGCAACTTACAAGGATCAAAGACGGGGAAATACCTTCAGGTTATGGCAAACTTTTTAAATATAAATATAAGAAATGTAGCGAAAAGTTTCATCTTCATTGTTCAACGAAATGGTGAATGGATTACAATAAAATGTGGTATCATACTAACTTATTTTAAAGGTCATAAACTCACTTAGTTTTCTTGCTATATATTACTTCCTGTCAGCGAAAATTATACTAAAATCATTGGAGACATAGAAATGGAATGGAAAATAATGCAATCAATTTTTTGCCATTGCTCAGGTATATTCAAGTAAATTCAGCCCAATGTTTCAAAATCTTGAATATCAGTTATATGGGGTCAAGGCAAGTTTTCGACCGATTTTATCAGTTTAAGGCACAACGATACACTGTTATTAGAAAAATACACTCTATCAATTTAATTTAAATAACTAACACATTAGCCGACATACCTATGTGAAAAAAGTCAATCTTTGAATGAGGGTTAAGGGAAGTATTACTCAAATTCAACCCAACCCCACACAAGAATATATTATTATCAATAAAACAATTTCTTCGAATTTCAATTATATATCTCACAGATTGGAAAATATTCCGCTGTCTAGGGTCTTGAACAGTTATCGTTGGATTTTCCCTATTTTTGGACCAGAAATTGCATACCGTTAAGCAAAAAAAATCAGATGTAAATTAAAGTTTTGTTATATGCCAAGTAGGCGTGGTTACTGTCCGATTTCGTACATATACATGATACATGGGAATATCAAAATCATCTTACGTACCAAATTTAATGAAACTTGTGGATGAAACTGTTCGGAGATATGTGATTTCACTTAAATGTGGGTTGTGCTACGCCCATTGTCCAATTTTGACTCCGGCTCCTATAAAGCCCTTTAATGTCACTGACGCATTCCGTTATTGATTTAACGCTTTTAACAGCCGTTTAACAAAACCGTTATATGCGGAGTGGGCGTGGTTATCATCCGATTTCGCCTGTTTTTAAGCCTTCCCAAAGGTGTCGAAATGATATGTCCTGTGCAAATTTAGGGTGAGCTAGGTTGTATAGTTTAGGAGATATATGCACTAAACCCATTGGGAGGCGGGGCCACGCTCACTTTTAATAATGTTTTTACCACAATTGTACCAAATTACGGTGTTGTATATTAATATGTAGCTTAGTTATTTGTAGGCGTGGCATACGTTCGATTTCGCCCATCTACAATTTTGTGCTTATGGGCATAAATAAATTATCAATTTTGATGTAAGCCAGGTTTATTAGGAGAAAGAGGAAAATTAGCAGAAGTAGCATGTTGTTAAAACAATGCGGGGTGGAAGTATATTAAATGATAAAGGACAAACTTTCGTTAACGCTTAGGTACTGGTTAACGTAAAACTTCAGTCTAGCAATCAGAAATGAAAGTATAAGAGTATATAATATCAATCACGGGGAATGAGTGACTTTTAATTATATTGATTAAAGTCAAGACTATCGCTTCTGAACAGTATTAATTAGATATTAGATTGATATTAGATTCATTTTTAACCTAAATACTAATTTATACGCTAGGTTAATTAAAAAAGCTTGCTACAAGTGGTTGGTAAAGAAAATGGTCATTGTGGTTAAATTTAATAATAACGCGAATGTAGCAGATCTAATCGTAAATTAGTTAGGACATTGAACAAGGAGCATTTCTCACTTTCGGGCGAATTTTTATGTCTCTAAAGCCGCATGGTCAAACTTAGGTCTTGCACGCTTTTCAAATTAATAAAATGTAGCCATACATTCATATACACTACGGTGCCCGTAAGATTCAACATAAACAAGTACTTTATTTTCAATTTAATCCGCGCCTAAATCATAGTAATTTTTTTATAAATTTTATATGGGGTTTCTTGATCTTTTGTAATTATTTTTTATCTCCAAAGTAATTAAACCTAGAACTTTAAAGTAATGTCATTATAATGCAAAACTGTCCGCTCTACAAACGAAGAGAGTACACCATGTCGCATAAGCAACCCAAAATGAAGTCACTGACACGAGTGCTTTGTATGGAAGCAATCATTAAGACCTTTTTTGTAGGTTGGAAAACTTTTAATAAGAACTTTTATTGATGGCCCTGTTACTTAAAACAATATATATATATATATATACAATTCTTAAAATTAATACTCTCATAATGGCCATAATACAAAAAATTATTTTACATGCATTAATATAAAATTTACTTTTTTAGTCCAAATAAATTTTAATTATTGTAAAGTTTACGCTTATCTGTATCTGCTAGCTCTTCTTAAAATATTAAACTTTTTGACTAGAAATTCACACGAAATTAAATTTACTTATCAGCTCCATAAGCTTTAATCTTCGAATTAAAGCGATTACTTTTATTACTTTTTCTGATATTTGTGAGAAAGTCGGTCGTAAAAGTAGTCATTTCAGGTTTGATTTTTACTTTCAAAAAAATGTTTTTTACAAATTTGATAATCTATTATATTGATATCACTAGTATTCGACACATTTTGAAATTCACTTCAATGTGTATTAACCATTGAATTGAAAATATTTTTTATCACTATCGGTATTTCTATATTTTTTCAATTTAAAATCATTTTATATACTCTCTTTATGGCGGTTGAATATTAATAATTTATTATTTCTATTTTACGCTTATACGTTAAAGTCTAATGAGTATGTGTAAGAATATCCATTCAATGTGGTCAAAAAAGAAAAAAAAAATGCTTTTTGCGAAAATGTCGGCCAATAAGTGAGTTATCCTAAATAAATTGTATGAGCCAATTTTTTTAATAACAGTGCAACTTTGTGCCTGAAGTTGATAAGAGAGCTTTAAAGAATCCTATATCATAGTTCGACGATAAGCGTGGCAACACCCACCTTTAGGAAAAATTACATATCTTCGGACCTACTAGACCAATATACCCTATGTGGTGATTTCCGACATTTCATCTGTCTTTAAACCAGTTAGGCTGCTCAAAATTTATGACATTTTAATATAATTAAGCTAATCTACATATATTAACTTTACTAAAAATTATATGGCTTAGTGTTGTATATAAAAAGAAATGGGTTAGAACTTGGTCCAAACCTCATATCTCTAATTATTTGAATTTCTATCCCCTGTTTAGTGTTTTTCACATCAACTCAATATATTAAATTTAGACACTTCGATTGAGTTTATATTAAATAAATCTCAGTTAAGTTTCGTTGACGCAAAGTATTATATAGTTATTAAACTAAGTGAGCCTATGACCTACCATAAAGTTAAAAAAATACCATATTTCGCAATATTTTTAAAAATAAAGTTTATCAACAAGTGAAGGTATTTTATATTATGAAATATTCGGTTACACCCGAACTTAGAGTTTCCTTACTTGTTACAAAATAAATTTTATGTTTGAATTATAGGTATAAAAATTTTGGTTCGAAACAATTACTGTTCTGTGTTATTTTTTGCTGACTGGTTGCTTGTGTGGTGAAAAATTGTTTCGTAAGCAGAATTTCAGAATTATGGCTTTCGTATATATTGTAGATATTAAATTATAATGATGCTTGTTTCAAAGACAACTTAGGTGTACTAGTAATTTCAAATAATATATAAGTGTTAATAACATTTATGTAAGTACATAACAGCACTCTCTATCTAAACTATATAATAATTTATTTTGTTGATTTAGTACTATAGATTGTGGAACGTAGGTAAAGCAAATTAATCCCAATCTCTGTAAAAGAATAAAATCATATAAAACAATTTCAACGAAAAAGAAATGATCCAAAGTTCGTGCTTAAGTTTTGTAATATATATATATGTATATGATATTAAAATAAACAACTTTTTAATTAATATAAAATGCCAAGTTCTAACAGAGCCATAATTAATTTTTTACATAATCTTCTTAAATCTGCCACATAAAAATAAATCTCTTAAAAGTTATCAACACATCAACTACCACTGAAGTGCAATTTTTCAAAAGCCAGTTAAGGCAGATGAAAGCACTCTGCCCACAAACCTTTGTATCCACGAATACTTACATATCTATATATGTATCTAGCCACGCATGAACTTTCTTGAAGGGAACCAAAGTTGTAAGCTCTTTGTGTCTTCACTGTAACAACAGTAGAACTTACTGAACAAGAGCAACAAAATGCAATAGTTGTATGGCAACTAAGCTGTCAAGGCTTAGCTTATCACATAGAACGCGTCAAGTATCTCTTATAGCATGAGTGTTAGCGTTGGTGCAATTCTCTCTAAATCCGCGTATGTCTTGCAAAAAAATTTCAATGACGCGAAAATATGGGAAATAAAGTTGCTGATATGTTTCTTTATAAAAAAATATATATATTTAAATTATAATGTTCCGAAATATATGTACGAGTATATGCAATAAATACAAAATGGCAATTGCTTTTAATGTTTGCTTAAGCTATTATACGAGTACATATACAGTTTTACAGCACACAAAAAATCCCTAAATAGGTTAGGCAGAAATTCACATAGTAATGTAAGGAACAAAAAAGTGATAAATCTAAAAGAGGCAATACTGTTAACTTTTAATAAATTAAAGAAAGAAGCTCGAACTATTTAGCGTAAAAGTTCGTAAGATAGCGTAAAAGGGGCATCAGTTTAACAAAATGCAGACATATTTTCATAGTGAATATCACTAAAATGAAGTAGTGATGTATGAGTATGTATATGTTTGTATTTTTATTTTCGAGCCCATCTTTTGAAGATTTAGTTCATTTCTTACAAAACTATAGTATCTTAGTCTAACAAATTAGTTTGCTTTATTTGCTTAAAAGATTATAAAATCTAATATACGGTATATAAAGCTGCAGGAAGATCTGAGCCGTTTCCGTAAAGAATACAAGTATGTTGATTGTGTCATTTTGACGCGATTTATAAGAGATGACTCTTAAATTAAAAGACATATGGATGAACCAACAATACGCTGATGAAAGTATATGTAAACTGTAGTTATTTAGAAACAAGTAAGGAAGGGCCAAGTTGGGATGTAAACGAGAATTTTATACTTTTGCAAGGATCGTAATTTATATTTAGGTCCATGAGCCTATGCTTACTTTCATTACTATATTTTGCTTAGTGTAGTAAATATTTACATATATTGAAACCCATCTCAAATAAGATATGCGATATAAACTTAAGCAAAGTGATGATTTAATAGGACACAAGGTTATTATAAGTTAAAATATAAAATAAGTTTTCTGAATTTCAATACTGTACCCCACAGATTTACTGATATTTTTGGTGAAAAGTTATAGACACTGGGGTCCACAAACTCCATATCTTGGAGCTTTAGAAGTTTTGATCTGATTTTGACATTTTTTGACAAGAGGTGCAATACCTCGAAAATACTATTTGTGTAAAGTTTTATTCCGTTATCTTCATTGGTGTTTAATTTGCGTATTGTAACTTAAATGATATGGATAAGTGATACCCAAGATATTGGATTTTCCCTTAGGGTGGGCGGTGCCTCGCTCATTATCTAATTTTTATATTGGCTTCTATTAAGTTTTTCCATGCCAAGGGTGTAAGACTTAATATATATGGCTCATTTAATTATTGTGTTATCGCACTTTAAGTAGTTTTCAACTTAAACATTATATGAGAAGTGAGCGTAATTATTATTTAATTTCACCCATTTTCTTACAAGTACCAGACAATACTAGCAAGACTCGTTTTCAGCAAGTCTAATGGATTTGGAGTTTGTTATTTGTGAGGTACGCATGTACTTAAAATATATTAGAGGACAAGGCTATGCACACTTCTTACAAAAATTTTAACCCTTCCTTTAAACCCAATTTCATTCTGAAGTAATAAAAATCATTACATGTAGCATGCTGTGTGGAATTTTACTTTATTTGTAACTAATTTACAATTTGAAATTCACTTTACTTTTTATGTGCACAGAATGTCAGTAAAACAAATATCGCGAACAGACGGCTGTCGAATCTTCTAAGACTCGGGTGAAAATGGGCCTCATGCCCATCTAGGTCAGACAAATATACCTATACCTTTCTACTTATATTTTAAATACGAGTAGAACGAGGTAAGAAAGAATCAGTGATGGTCCAATGGGATATAAATTCATCTAATCATAGTGCTTATATTTCCACTGCTTCCCTCTATGATGCAATTTAGGTAGATTTTTGTTGAAAGTTAGTAAAGATCAAGCACAATATTAAGATTATCCATCATTCAATAGACTATTACTTAATCAGGTGTAAAACTTATACAACAAAGTAAAAATATACACTATTCTGGCAGCAAGTTTTTGGTAGAAGCAACACAGAATTAAGCATTATGCACTAAATGCGACACATTTTTGGAGCTTTCGTGGATTTAAATGTATAAAAATAGAAATTGAATAAAAATATTATATAAACGTAAATATATACACTCATGTATTATTGTATGTACGTTGAAAGCTTTTTGGATACTTATGTATTAAACTCGCAAAATTATTCATTGTAAAAAGTTTTCTGAAACCCTTGTTCATCTGTTCCATAATTTATTTGCACACAACAATACAAACACATTTCCAAGCATACTAAACGCAATATTGATGTTCAAACACCGAAAAGCTTTCGCTATTGTTAAGTGTGGGCAATGTTAAGTGGCGTAGATACGCCGCTGTAAGAACTTTTAATTATTCATAAATTTGTATTTAAACTTTGCTTACAAGCAATTAAACACTTTTGGTCATAATTGCGAAGCATAAAATAACTTTTCAGTAACTTTGCTTTGCTTTTGTTAGCTTAACTTGATTGTTAATGCCACTTATACCATCTTACAATCTCCGGTAGGGGAGTGTAACAAGTCATTATGGCTAACTAGTAAAGTATCATGCTTTTGTGGTCTTGTTGCTAAAGCCGAAAATTTTTTTCTATGTACTGGATTAAGTTTTCAAAGTTGAACAACCTCAACTTGCGTCACACTGGGTTTTCAGCCCTGCAGCATGAATGCCTATTGAACAATATCCAGTAAGCAGTCTTACGATTACGGCAAGATGAACTTTGTTCAGTAGATCTCCTGCGTTCTATTCTAATGATGACGGATACTCCCTGACTAGCTTTCAGCGTTAGTATTGCCGCTCTGCTGTCGAAGTGAATACTCACCTACGTGAAAAAGTCTACAGTTCATAGCAGTATGTCTACCGATGGCTTCATAGCAGCCACTTCTGCTCCTTACAGAAAACTCCCCCGCAACCTTCTCTCCTTGCTTCGGCACATCCGCCAATAAGCTCACTTGACCTCTTCTCCAGCGATTTCTCCCCGTCCACATATTTCTTGTCGGTATGTTAGCAGAGAAAAAGCCGCCACGAGTGGTCTCTACAACGCAGTGATGCAAGTTTGCAGCAATGTAGAGGAAAGAGAGGGGAGAATTTTGGTGTGTCCTTATTTGGACCCCTTTATATCCCCAGCTTCCATGAGCTGTAAAGCACATTTCGCAGCAATACACCTGACGGCAATGTCCACGGGTGCTCTGTTTAAAATGGCATTAAGTGCTATTGTTGATGTAGTCGGTAATTTTTCGAAGAGGCCGATGATACACGTTCAAGCTTTTTACAAGTGTAGTCTTGTCAAGCCTAATACACCATAGAACATTGTAGGCTTGACTAGCCAAAATACCACCTTTTGTGAGGGAACCCACCTTTTCCATATAGCTACTCTACAGCAATATAAGGCAACTGATATCTTCCTTGCTCTCTCCTCAATATTTGGCTTCCCCTGAAAGCTTTCTATCAAGGAAAAGCCCTAAGTACTTCATCTCATCAACTGCTTAAAGGCTGAAAGAGGGGAGAGGCACATTTAGTATGTTATAATCCTAGTAAACAAAACCATTTCAGTTTTACTTGGGTTAACGGCTTAGCCTAGCTTAGCTTCTATGCGCCCAGTTGGGTACCACGTTGAGGTATCCTTCGGTAGACACTATTTAGAAATTTTATTTTAACCATAAATACCATGCCGTCAGCGTAGACTATCCTCGAGTTCTTTAAGTAGGTCGTTAACCACCTATGCTCCTATTAACCCTTCAAATAAGAAATACATCAAAATCATTAAATTATACAGTAAAAATAGCACGTAAGTGCTTCATTAGCATTGGTGTAAGTATTGAACCTGGACGTGGCACCGCCCCATTTAAGTCCTTCTCTCACGAACTACTCAACCAATCTGAACCAAATACCTACTGATCACACAATAGCGATTTGTCGGCGGATCGATTGCGTGATTCCGTCTATTGATATGAGCAACAGAAAATTAAATTTTAGAACATTCGTATGTGTCGAGCAAAAAATACTCTTTAAATAGTAGCTAAGAAAAATAGTCATTTCTAAGAACCTTAATGCGCCAACACATACTTTTGCTCTACCCTACATACATACTTGTTGATATTTTGTAGCCAGTGTTTTGTTAGCATTATATTTTCTCATTCCGAACTCTTATTCATCTAACTCCCTTAATTATTGTATTATATGTACTACACCATATTGAGGTATCCCAAAAACGAATGGTAGTTAGTTAGCAAACACAGTTGTTTATTAGTTACATACTCACTGGCGTATTTAAAATTCTTGAAGCGCAATATGTTCTACCTGGAAAACCATACGATGTTTGTAATACCAACTGACGAAACCACAACTTTCCTCTCCTACTTTAAACACTTTCAGAAGCAAACATATCCCTAACTCCTTGTATAATATGTCAGGTATATTGTGTAAGTTTTAGATTTTTGATGCTAATCCAATTATCTACGTGTTGACATTTGCTCTCTGTGCGGTTTGTAAGTCTATTTTAAAACAAATCTCTTTTCTACTATCGTTCAGGCATAGACAATAAGTATAATTTCCTTCCCACATCTTCGATATTGTCGCATGACATCACATTTGATGTGGTTAGTTTTGTAACGTTACATTGTTGTCTTAACATATATGTAAGTATTTAGATAGTTAACTAGTAAACAACGAAGTACCATATGATACACGAAGCTAACCTAACTATAAAGACAGCTCGAAAGGTGCAAAAACGTTGACAACCATAATAGATATATTTCCGTAGTTATATATAACTGCTATCAGTTCATAGTATGTTATATTTTACGAACTTTTAACATGCGTAGCACACTTGCAATGCCAAAATGTGTGGCAACAACAATACTTAGCTTTAGGTAGTAGTTCACAATTTTATCAAAATCATTTATATCTAAGTAGGTAGTGACAAATGTACCATTTTCAGTTGTTACTGTCTGCTGTTTGGTGGATTGCAGCAACATTTTCTTCGGCTTGTACAACATTTTGTCTTTATTTTTGTTTTAGGTACAATTTGATTTTGATTTATTGTGTACATAATTTCGGATTTGTGTAAGAATGCTACAATCCACCTCGCTGGAAACATATTAGTGTGGATTACAAAAGCACTCATTTGTATGCATAATTATACTCATACACTGGGTGTACTAAGTTTGCCGTGATCTGCGTAATACCCAAAAAAAATGTCAGAGACACTATAAAGTATATACGAACTAGTTCCTTAGTTTTGAGATATCGATCTGAAATTGTGCACCTGTCCTTTTTTCACTCGGAACGGCTAATATCACTATAGCATATAGCTGCCATACAAACGGAACGATCGGAATCAAGTGCGTACTTCATCAAATTTGGCATTAGTTATTATAAAAAAAAAACGGTGCAATCTCCATGGAAATAGTTCATATTGGATTAGTATAGCATATAACTGTCATACAAACTGACCGGCCAAAGTTCTTGAAGAAAACTTTGGTATTTGTGAAAGGTTTTATAGCTTCGTTGCACTCGATATTAACGTTTTTTCTTGTTTTCTCAGTTTATGTTCAATTACAAGGTAATGTAGATATACAAAATTTTAGTGCTATAGAACTTGATTGATTGAATGGGTGGTAAGTGACATAATGTCTATTCTTTCGCCATAAGGTAACATAAAAAGGTGAGCTCTGAATTTCATTAAGACATTCCACAGATTGACCAATGTTTTCGGGGAACAATCTGGGAATTGAAAAGCTATGGTACGATTTCTGTGATTATAAAAGTACCACACCCAGCCAGCCAAATATTTTCTGAGGTACCTAAAGCACCTAAAAGTGGACCGTGCATCGTCTCTCGTTGAAAGCGTTACACCGTTTCATATGTAGCCCCATCGACAACTATCAACTTTTTATGGCCGCAATCGGAAGAAGTTTATCTGGACAACATCTGGTCCCAACAAGATGGGCCTACGGGCCTACGGGCCACACAGCACGTGCATGAATTATTGCGAGAAAGGTTAGGAGATTCGATAATTTCAAGAAATTAAGACATTGAATAACTTCCAAGAAGTTGTGATTTAACACCAACTGCTTGTGGTGTTATTTGAAGTCATTGGTCATTACTAATAAACCAGACTCTCTTCAAGCTTTAGGAGTCAATATTGAACGTGCTTTTCATGACATACGACTTGATTTGGTATAAAATGTGGTCGAAAATTCGTTCCTATTGTACAAAAGAAGTCGTGGAGGCCATTTGAATGATGTTACATTTTTTTTTCGTCGGAAATAATTTTCTTTCCTTCTTCGAGTTATTACCGGTTGTCATAATAAGGAAGCCATCGTGGAGTACCGCTCACAAAGCAAAAATAAGTGTAATTTATTAGCATACTGTACAATATTTTGTTCGTGGGTGACGTTATCATATTTCTACTTTTTGATACCTTTAAACTAAAATAATTTAATTATTATTACAAGAAAAATATATAGTGCAATCGTTCAAGTATATAATATTATTACAGTTATACTCGTTCTGTACAGAATATAAGTTTAGTTAAACTCAAACATGCCTCAGAAAAGGTATCAAATTTATCCGCCTATGAACCACTGAACTCTAACTACTCTTACCTGGTTCCAGTTGTAGAGCTGCTTGTAAGAAGACTAGGTATAAATGAAAGAAGAGAGCATAGAAGCGGACAGCAATAGTAATTAAAATTACAGCTCTGACAAATAGACCGAGCTTGACGAGACGCCTGAAACGAACACTAACACGGACGACAACAGAACAAAAAGCAAGACAGCTCAATTATAACAGAGGCCGAGTGCAAGCCGCAAAGTTTAAATAAAAATATGTAATATAGAACTTAAGACTATTTGTAAAAAAAATAAATGTGTTATGTAATGAAATGTAAATGTAAATATTGAACTGTGTTAATAAAAGGAAACGGATTAAAAATTAAAACTATTTTCTACATAAATTTCTCAACCCTTCCGTCTAGACGCGAATCTCACATTTTATACATCTAGATGAAATATAAATAAAAACCTCAGCAGATTCATTGTGGGTTCAGTGCGCTATTTTTCATGTGTGATCTAATTACAGGACTTTGTTTTCTGTCATCACAAAGTCCTTAGCATTGTAATTGATATCCTCCTTTTGGGTACTAGCCTTGGATAGAACCTAACCTAACCTATAATATTTCAATGTTTATCTTGATTATTTTAAATTCTTTAGGTAAATAAAACTTAGCATCGTGCAAAAGCATATACAGGGTTTTCGCCAAATTATAAGAGAATATAAATTTGCTACTTTTTTCGATAACAATAATAAATTTTCAAAGTCGATGAAACATTTCTACTAAGATGAAAATTTTATTACTACATTAATAAGCAATTTCCAAGTTATTTGTGTTTGTATCACGAAATTGTAGAAAGCTAATTATAAAACTTAAAGGAACAAACTTTGTAGTATAATTTGTACAAAAGTTTCGCAGACATGCGGTGCAAAGAAGTTCAACAAAAAGGACACCAACCACAACCGTTTTACCTAAATATAATTTTATTTATATAAACATGTATGTGTGTATTTTCTGCATTCGTTATTAATGTAATTGTTTGCAAAAATTAGATTAATCTTTGTGAAATTGTCAACAGAAACAATTATTCTGCCCAATCGCCTTTTGCAGCTACTTAACGCCATCTCTTAACATTTGTTCCTATAAAATATGCAAATATATTGTTAGCAGGCACGATGCGACATGCAAAGACATTCGTGTGGGCTATGGGGGCTATGAAGCACTCCAATTTACAATGCATTCTGCGCAGCGTGTGATAACAAAGACGGAGATTTTCATTCGATTATAATTAAATTTTCTGCGGACTTGATTTTATCTTGTCATTTTTAACTTAAGAAGAAGTTTTTGCTTTGGTATTGTGGCGTTCAAGTGTAGGCGAATAACGTTGTCATTTGCGTTGTTTGTGTTTTCTGTTAAGCAAGTGTAACGTCCTTTGGGCATCAGTGCTTATTTTCTTATACAAAATAATAGATAATAAAGCAACGATGGTGTGTATAGATATAAATATACATATACATATGTATGCATATAATTTTACCCATTTTTAATTGTTCAAGAAAAATATATAGCATAGATTTTTATTTAGTAAAATTCAAGGAAGGGAGAATAGAATTAACCTAGTCTTATTTAATATCTAGTTATAGCCAGAGTTGCAAATAATGAATTAAAAAAGTAACTAACAAAAAGGCTTAGTTCAGGCGAAACCGAACATTGTACACTCTTGCACCTTGCAAGGATCAAAGCCGACGAAATACCTTCAGATGTTTGCAAAACTTTAAATTAACTTTCAACTCTATTGTTCGACGAAATCGTTAATGAATTACAATCAAATTTGGTATTATAATAACCTATTTTGAAGAGAATTGGCTCACTTAGCTTTATTACTATATTTTACTTCCTGCCCATGAAAATTATATCAAAATCATCCTCAAATGAGAATCATGTGATATAAACTCAATTTATAAATATTTAAATTTAAACATATATATACATATATGAAGTAAGGTCAGCGGGACGTTTCCAAATTCTGAATATCAGTAATATGTGGGTTAAGGCAAGTTTTCGCCCAATTTTATCCGTTTTAAACACAAAGATGCACTCTTTTTAGAAAAACACGCTATCTCAATTTCATTAAAATAACTCCCACATTGGCCGATATACTCGTATGTGGTATAAAGGCAACTGCAAGCTCAAAAATCTTTATATGGGAGATAAGGGAAGTATTGAAACGATTCAACCCATTTTTGACGCAAGAGTATACTATTATCAAAAAGCGTATGCTATTATAAGCTGACTGCTATTTTCGGCAAAATGTCAGCCATACGCACTGGGGTCCACGACTCGAGATGGCACATCTAAAAGGCACTATCTGTGCAAAGTTTCATCTAGCTAGTTATAGAATTTTATAAGTTTTCGGTTAATGGCGTTTTGTGGGTTTGGCAGTGATCCTATTTTCATTAAGATATGTTAATTTTTGATCACTTATATATACATAACCCTATATCTAACTGGACTATTTTAGGTGATACAAACAAAATTTTGGTGAACAAAACTATTATACTCTGTAGCAAGATGTCGCAAAAGCGTAAGGATTCGGTAGCCTGGTTATAGCTTACCTTCTTACCAAAGTTTAAATAGTAATACGACTTTTCGCACTAATTTCACCAGTTTTATCTCACAATTTAAAATGAACATAAATTGACGGCCACATATTGAAAACAAATTTTAAACCACTGTGCTGTTCGGGTTAAAACTTTAGAGTGAACGAGAAGTATGGCTTTTGTACTCAACACACAGCACCATAAACGTTGTGTTCAATTTTTACTTCGAAACTAAAAATGTAACATCTTTCAACTTAAGGAGCGAAAGTGTGAAGTGCGAATATTTGCATACGTGGAATGCGTTTGAAACTATGCATATACATATATAAGTATGGAAATGTACTATTCTTGTACTGAACGTTTTTCGGAACATTGCACAGTGGGCCAGATTTTCAAAAAAGCTGGCCAAAACTCAAAAAACTAAAAGTGAAAAAAAATGGTTTATTTTCTAATCTTTGATGCATTGACTTTAAGCATGTAAAAGCATTTTGATGTCTCTTGTTTAGTTTCGTAGTAATGTGATATTATTTATTTTGTAATTTTATTAATTTACATGTAAATTAAATGGGAACAATAAACGGCATTTTTCCTTTTCTACAACAAGTGTTCCGTGCATGCAGTACCACGGTCAGGAACTTCTTAAGGGCACTTAAGAGTGTGACCTCAAATCAAAAAATCTTGCGACAACTTGCGACTTCGTGATGTTTCAACCATCCAGTAAAAATCCGTTATAGTATTATAGGCTAAATATTGACTTCCTTATGTTATACGAGTTACCCGCCTCCCTTTGAGATACTAGTATTCCGAATTCGAGTTCGCTTTCCGCTCTCACCGGTTCCGGGCAATCACAGTACAAACAGAAAGTTGCTAATATTGATACAGATACCTTCGATGACAGCAATTTATTTGTAACTTCGATGGCTCGGTTACAGCTGTATGCAAAAGTCAAAAACTCGTCAGATAAAATAATCGTATGGCAAAACCCAAGACCGTCCTCTACAAGATTCTGTCGACCCATAAGATTTCAATTCTTAAGAGAAACGACAGAAATTTCAAAGAATGAGAATGAACATGTTGAAACTCAAATAAAGAATCTGAAACGAACAGTCAGTGTTTGTGAAGTCGGACAACTTTGAACAACAATGAAATGCTACTGACTATGATTGACGGAAAAGTGTGCAATGCAATAACTTCAACAGCATCAGCTCAAACTTGCTACGTTTGCGGAGCTACACCGAAGGAATTGAACGACTTAGAAAAGGGTTCAAAGAGGACTGTTGACGAAAAATCACTGCAATTCGCGCTATCACCACTCCATGCGTGGATTCGAAGTTTCGAGTGTCTTTTGCATGTTGCTTACAGACTTGATATAAAGAAGTGGCAAATTCGCGGAGAGAAAGATAAACTCAT
The DNA here is from genome assembly GCF_042242935.1 of Bactrocera oleae. Taxonomy (NCBI): domain Eukaryota; kingdom Metazoa; phylum Arthropoda; class Insecta; order Diptera; family Tephritidae; genus Bactrocera; species Bactrocera oleae. The sequence goes on along the minus strand of NC_091540.1, from coordinate 47,572,980 downwards.
TGTAGCAGAAAGGAAGTCCCACATTCAATCGCAATTTAAAACTCAAATGGGTCTACTGGTAGATATACCAAAAACCGGCGGAAGTGGCACAACAAACGACGGTAACACTGCACGTAGATTTTTCGAAGATACATTAAAATCGTCTGAAATAACCGGGATTGATGAGAATTTAATTAGAAGATTCAAAGTTATTCTTCAGACTCTGGCTTGTGGTTTCGCTATAAATGCAAATGCATACGAACAATATGCTCTTGAAACTGCTAGACTTTTTGTTGAAAAATATGGTTGGTATAAAATGCCCGCGTCTGTTCACAAAATCCTTCTATCACACAAAACGAAAAATCGGAAAACGATGAAACTTCAGATGAGGAATAAAACAAAGTTTATTAAAATTTAAAAAATTTTTAAAATTTAGAAAATTAAAAAAGTCAAAAAAAAACAATAAAAATATTTAAAAAATACCAAAAAAAATATAAAATACAAAAAGTAAAAAAAAAAAACTAAAAATAAAAAAAATAGAAAAAAAATGAAATGCGTTTAAAAGTCCCACCCCATACCTTCTCGTGGTAAAGCGCGTAAGTAAATTTATAAAATTGAAACTGATTGGGCGCGGGCAAATTTTCAATTTAAGTATAAAGGTAGCCTATATATATGTTTCTTTACCGTGGCTATCAAAGTCTTAAGTACACAAATTTTCAGTGTTGAATCTTAATTTTTCAGTCGTTTTACCTCAGAAGAACTTTAGAAAATTGTTGAATTATCTTGAAACCATGTTTTTCAAATTCAGCGCATAAAAAACATAGGTATACTAATTTTTAGTTCGAAATTCGAATTTTTTTAATGTTTTACCTTAAAATGACCTTGAAGAACTCGTTCAATCATCTTAAAACTATGTTTTTCGAAGTCAGCGCATCAAAAAACATGGGTATACTAATTTTTGTACCGTTATCTTATTAATTAGAGTTTTGGCCAGCTTTTTTGAAAATCTGGCCCACTGTGCATTGCCAGCAAAACTTTTACAATAGATAAATGTGTTCACCCTGCATCTTGAAGACCATACCGTTAGACTTTACTGCCTGCAGAGGGAAAAAAAATTTCAATTTTTGTTCGTAAAATTTGTATTTAAAAGTGTGAATAACTTTTTGCCGGTTAATAAGTAAAGGTATATATATTTTCAAATATTGTACAAAGGCGTTTGTATGTATGTGTGTCGGCAATTCACTCAACTCTGAAAATTCAAGCAGAAATTCCTCAACTCCTGTAACTTTATAGGTATGTTCATATATCAAAAAGAATTGATGCTTAAGCAATCCGTTTTTGTCTCTCACAGCGTAGTGACATCAAAAAAAAAGTATTTGTGCTGAAAGTGTTAGCTTGTTATATACTTTCAGATAAACGTGGAGGTTGAATTACATATTTACATATGTTCAAAAATAGATTTGCTAACTTGCAGTTCTTCTGTAAAATATGTGTTCACGTTGTAGCTTTCGTTTGAGCTATTGGTTTCGCTGATTTCATCGTATATACGAATCGAAATTATACTTCTGCTGTCACACTAACTAACTTCGTCTACAAGTTTCTTTCATAGTTTCCCCATACGCCGGAAATAATTTTCTTACTTGCCTCGAGTTAATACCGGTTGCCTTTACGAAATAAGGAGTCCCCAATAAAGCAAAAGCGTACAGAACAAAAGTGGGAATTTTTTATTGAGTTAATCTTCAAAGTTAATGCACAAACACGAAGACTTTTGCTACTGGAATAGTCTTTCTTTTTGTCTCTATATTGTTATTGGCCGCAGCTAATGATGAATAATACTCTGGGAGCTTTAGTTTTAATTTTACTTGGTTGAATGTAGTAAAGAAAAATCCTTTTTATGATAACTGGTTACTTCGTGTGAATTTTGATTTAAGTCACTGAAATGTCGAAGAAGTCGTCAAAGCAATCGAATTATCCGCGTAGTCACTGAAATTATGGTCTAGTGTTAATGAAATATAATAATGATACAAGCTTGTGATAATACATCGAGCAAAACTTAAAAGTTGTACAGAGGATTTCAGAGGGGCTTAGAAAAAGACTAGCGCGGCCTTGTTCTGGTCCTTTCCCTTCACCTTCTTAAGTTAAAGGCGACTTTGAGCTACAACCACGTTCACTTTCTATACAACAAAACCTTTGGTAAAATCTGAAGATTATATTATATTATAGACAAAAGTTTAAAGTAAATTTCGAGTTGAAATTATTTTTGGTCAAGCAAAAATTATTTTTGGTTTAAACTCTTTACATTAAATAAAAATTACCGAATGTGACGGTTTTTGATTCAAAATTTATTTTAACGCTTAAGTAAAGCATGTTGTCGTTTAAGATTTTTTTTTAAACTCCAATAATGACCACAACAAATTTTTTTAAATTAATAACTTTTAATTGGCCAAAAAGAGGACTCTCCACAGCTTCTAGAAAACTTTTAAAAAATTTTTACGAAATAAAATTTTTAACTCGGAAATTTACTTTAATTCTGAGTGTGCCGCCTCTTTTTTTTCAGTCCAAAAATTTTCTTGTTTTATAATCTACAAAGTTTACCCTCAGGCTAAGCAAAAATAAAATTTTTTTTTCGCTCCACCCTAGTATATATGAAGGTATCAAAATAGAACTGTTCCCAAGTGGTGTATTCGTCTAAATTTTTCAAAATTGGGCATTCACTTTTCAACCAAATACCCAATATAGGCACCACAGTGTCTATGTCTCACCTTATCCTAAAATATTGATCAATCTGCATGATATTTTAGTAAATTAGGAGGGCATCTGCTAAAAGTGGATAAAATCGGTTTCGTGTCTCCCTTATCTGTACTAGTATTATACAAAGGAGTGATTTGACAGTTTGCTTGCTCACATTGAATAGGTTCCGAAATTACTTGACATATTTTAAAAATTCTTTCACTATTTACATATTTATTTATTCTTAACAATGTTAAGGGGATTTAATGGTGAGCTTACATGATGTACAATTTTTCAAAGTATCTGGAAAAGCTAAATACGAATAATGTCTTGAGTAAATTCAATGTTTTTCACTAAATCCGAATCAAACTAAATCAATCGCTAACTTTATGCTTTTTTGAGATATGCAATGTGCTCTGTAGACAATTGCAAATGTGCGTGTAGTTTGAGATTATATTAATTTTTAGTGTAAAAGACAAGCATACACTGGCATACTAAACGTAGCACCTGCAACATAAACACCCCTGATTGCGACAGCATTGCCAGCACTTGTTACAATTTTAATTAGGTATACCATAGAAGTTGAATTAGTGTATGTGTGAACTAATTAGTGAATCAGCTAAAATAAAATCGCGAATTTTGTCGCATATTGTACTTGCACGAATGTTGTTCAAATTGCAACAGTGGGTGCGTTTTATGGAAACCATCCGATCGGTGAAATTTTGATTGCATTACTTTTTTTAGTATAGTACACGTTAGTGGGCAAAAATGTGCTCAGAGATCAGTGTCGTAATAAGTTTATCAGCATAGACCATAGCATAGATCGAAAAATTAGCAGGTATCATCCGGAAATCAGTATCAAGGTGTGTGTGGTCGATGTAATTGATGTGTTTATTTAGTGAGTCATCGTACTTTTAATTGTTTCCATCATAATCGTGGTAGAAGTGGTCCTTAGCAATATTGGTTGATATAGCTTTAGTGGGTACAATAATGCGTAGTAGAAGACGGGGCTCGCATACTGCCTTTAAAAAGCTTTAAGCCAAACAATCACCTCCCTACTTCGATGGCCTGCACCAAATTACAGTTTTGTCTCTGTTTTTTGTAGCTTAGTTATAGTAATTTATAGTTTTTCGCTTAACGACAAAGAGAAAGTTCACCCTATTTTAAAAATTTTCTTGGATCAAAGACAAGAAGGCAAACCAGGCGGCTGAAAATGTGTACAGTGTTTATGTTCCAGATACTGTAACAGCTAATCACGTGCAATTTTGGATTCAACGAGTCCATCTCGATAATTTTGTTGATCCTCCTCAAAATCAAAGTTACAGCATAGTACCTGCCACCTGTCTAAAATATCGGTAAAATAATTAAAATTGTCGAATAATGTAAGTCCGGTATAGATTTCTCGTGAGCTAAACATTGCTCAGTAAACCGTTTAGAACCATTTAAATAAGGATACAAAAAATACAATGTGTAATTGTATACAAAAAAAATCACCACTTTCAAACATATTTTTTGTTAACAGCTGTCAAGGCGATACTCCAAAAAGAATGATTTAAAGTATGCTAACCCAGAAAGTATCATCCTATTCTTGTATAATAATTAATAATAAATGCGACACAACAATTCATTCAGTCACTCACCCATTCGTTTTATCTATTCCTTTTGATTTTAAGATGCTCGCGAAAATTAAAATGTGCATTCATGTATGCCATTGCACATTTGGGAATTAACCTAAATAGTGCACAATATTTCTTAATACCTACACATATGCATTTGCATAAATTATAGTGAGAGGGCAAGAGAGTTGGCATGCAAGTACAGGATATTTATTTAACATAAAAAAATTAATATTATAAAAAACTTATTAAAGCGATTTTTACCATTTCATTGCCGAGGTTGATGTGGACAATGTGAATGTTGATTTAACACATTTAACATATACTATTCTTATTAAGTAAGAAGAGGCTGTACTAAATAGCTAACATTTGTCGATATCTTTACACATGTGTTGCCTCAAATTGCCTTAAGAAGATCTTATTTTGTTTATCACAATATTTGTACCATAGTAAAGTTTACATTACTCCGCTGATGTATTTACTTAGTCCATAAAACTATATTATTTTAAAAGGCTGACTGTATGAAGGATCTTGTTGGAAAACCAATAAACTTCTCCGTATGTCTTGAAATGGATCGCTCAGTGCTTAACCAATGAATTCTTCATAGAAACAAGTAATATTGAGTTTAAGGTATTGCAAACTTCCGTCTATTACACGGTCAGCAGCATTTTTGAGCAAGGATTATACACACCTTATAATCATTAATCTTATACCTCCAAATAAGAATAAGAATAAAAAAATTCAAAAATTCAATTCAATGATAATGCACTAAAACTGTACATATAAATAAATTATTAAGAGATACCGATCATCCATTAAGCAACAGGTATTTTAAATAGACTCCAAATGTTAAAAAATGAACAATTTTACTTTTCCAGTCATGTTTCGTAGGAGTTTTTTTATTAACCCCCAAATATTGTTCCCAATACTGTAAACTGGCCATGGTAACGTTACTCAAATTCCATTATATCTTGATGGAAGTATTACCCTTGTTCTGCTTACTAAGCTCTCAAATTATCTTAAAATTTATCTAAATCCGAATGTAACATGTGCATCTTTAGGGACATTGTACATCCGATGATGGAGAAATTCGTAATCATGTCAGTGATCATCACAATTGTCAGCTCTATGATTTTCAAGGCAACCATGCACTACTCCTAATTGCTTACTAACTTCGGGAAAATATCACATGCCATAATATTTGTATATGCGAGTCTACAAAGATTCCAGCTTTTATTTTCGCCCGTGAAAGCTTTAGAAAATTCTTCAAATATTTGAAACATGATCACTTGGCTTACTCCAAATTCTCGGCACTGCAAACTTCAGTGCTCTTTTTTCACCTCGGTACCAGCCTACAATAAAACGCAAAATATTTTAACCTAATTAATGTTATCAAAATAATTAATAATTATTATAAAAAACAGAGGAAATAAACTTGTCTTTCAGAATATGAATCTGCAAAAATTATATGATACATGTGGATCCCTTTTTTGTCCTGATTTTTTACAGGTAGATTGAAGTAGATTGAAGTAAGCTTGATATGCTTAACAAAACTTTAAGTTTTTTATTCAAATCATAGTTTTTTTCCGTCATTTCAATAAATTCGCCGCAAATATAGCAAAACGAGTGAGCGTCTCGTTTACAACTTCTCGAAGATATTTGGTACTGGTTGTTACAGGACACAAATGTATGAAACACATTACAAGTATTTCTCTGCAATCTGCATACATCGTCCGATGTGAAACGACACTATATCCCGAACACCTTATTTTTTTTGACCTGTCTTATTTGTATTGGTTTTTAAACAGTGAATGCCTGTATCTAAAAGCCTGTCATATTTGCCTATCGCCGCTTTTATTTTTCTTGGCTGTCAAGAAGCATTAAAACTTGCAAGACTAAATTTCATCGGGTAGCTTAGAATGACTTTGCCAAAGCTTTTGTATTTATCACATCGAAAAACGTTTTGCTGGTGCTTTTGTAGTCACTTTGTTCGACATAAACAACCTTCAAGTCGAATTAAGGTTACTTAATAAGGAAAAAAGATGTTTACATTTTTTTAATTATTTACTATACTGGTCTGGTCTGAAAAATTTGTTCGTTGAGTGCGGTATTGACTTGGAAAATAATTATGCCAAATTTCTTGAAGATATCTCGTCAATATCGTATGGCAGCTATATGCTAAAGTGACCCGATCTAAACAATTTCTTCGGAGACAGCACTATTTCTTGTCAACAAGACTAAATCGGCTCAGCTCGTCCTGCTGATCGCTTACATATACCATTTATTACATTTAATATAATAAATTTTACCGAAAAAATGTAACCCCTTCGTATGTTAATCGGTTCAAAAAAGGGCCCGCTTTTAGATGAAATCCCATATATCGGCAAATACTCCACCAATTTCATAATAACAATCAAACAACTGTAAGGAATGAATAAAATGTTTGTATACAAAACTGTAAGATTTTACGTAAATATGTATATTTATTAGTTTGCATGCGTGCACGCACTTGTTTGCAATCCAAAAACACCGTCGACCTGAACTTTGCCAAGCCATAAAAACGTATATATATTTTATAGTATTTCCATGTGGCGTACAGGCATTTTCAATTAAAAATTGCATATGTGGTGATTGTGTGGAAGGATTCATGGCGTTTCCTTTGTTATTTTCACTTGTAGGCTTATGTTGATGAATGCCCAACAGTGCAACGAAATAGCATGCAGTCATTTACCAATTTTACACATATTCGAAATAATATTTATATCAAACATAAATGCATTATATGGTACGGGAGTCGCTCACATATATGCATAAACATACGTACACATGCAACTATTTCCTTGTTACTGCATCCTTTCCCACTTTTAAAATTCCATTTTTGTGCTTAACATGACTGCCACTGAACAATGGACCGAGTTAAAGACATTACAGTTTTGTTTGGACTTGTATTGTTCACTCGATTATTTATAGTGAAAGCACAACCAAAGAATAATTAATTGCTCAAAAGTAAGTACTCGTAATAAAATTTAAGAAAAAAACCTCGTAATTATGTAGCAGGGAGTATAGACAATTAGGGAGGTACTTAATTAAACAAATTTGTTACCAAAGTAATGGTTCCGTTGACGCAATGCATCTGGCGCTGCGTCCAATAATCGGTCGACATGATCGCCCAGTAGAGTGGATAATTCGAGCAACGATGGATCCACGTTCACTCTAGTGGACAATGCACATGAACAATTCTAAGAGAAGGCATACAGTTCTCATCGAAAACGCTTTTGCTGCATTGGAACAGAGCATCAAAGAAGACCAAATGAATGCATCCACTTTATGAAAGATTTTGCGAAAGCATCTTGGTTTGCGTGCTTACAAAATTCTACACGTGCAAGAATTGAACGACCACGAAGCGAGCCGCAACTGTCAACAACCATACCATAATTAATTGAGGCGGTAATATTAATTCCAGCCAATTCGGCTGGTTCGTAAAAGGTATGACAAATGAAATGCCTCAACCTTAGTCTGGGGAATGCTGGACAGGAGAAAGAGTCTAGATGTTTTCACTCCAGTTTTCTCATTTCTCTTCAACAATTTGCGTCCTCTAAAATCCTTAGTTTATGAGACAGTGTCCAGTTAGGACACCTATCATTGCACCTAGCAGTTTAATGAACCTTTCACGCTCCACTCTGGGCCAGAAGGCTTTCGAAACCCCACATGGCGTTACTGACCAACGTCTGCTGAGCTCGCACGAAGCCAATAGATCCAGCGATCGTTGCCATTCTGATAGCATTTGGATATGGCCATTTTCTTGCAAGCTCATCAGCTTTACAATGCCTGACGATTATATTGTGACAAGGCATCCAGGTTTAGTATGGAAGTAGCTTGATGCTCTCGACTCTCTGATGCTCTTTGAGCTCTCTGTCAGCGAGTTCAACGCCTTTATAGCAGCCCTGCTATCGGAGTGGATGCAAACCTAACTAAAAGAAGCTGCATTATGGAGAATTGGCTGATGGCTGCTAGTTCCGCTTGAAAGACATTACAATGGTCTGGCAGTTTGAAACAAGCATTGATTGAGAGATCTTGACAGAGGATTCCCCTTCCAACCTTCTCTTTGACCTTCGACTCATCCGTGAAAAAGCTCACTGCGCTCTTTTCCAACAACTCCGCCCATCCACATATTTCTCGGAGGTATGTGAACGGAGAAGATGGCGGTAGGAGTAGGTCCCGCGGTGTAGTTCTCCAAGTAATCATGGATACAATTGAAGTGAGAGAGGATTTCAGAATATTGCTCTCCACGACCCTTAATATGTCCAGTTTCTCCGAGTTTGATACTTACTTACTACTTACGTTAGCTTACGACGTTGAATCATACGAATGTACTGTATATACATATACCTATTTTCGTTTTATGGCAACAGCTGATCAATTAATTTTTTCGCAGCCAACTTCACATTTAACCGCTTTACCGTTATGTATTTGAACTGCTAAAACAGCTGATCAATTGATTTTTTCGCAGCCAACTTCACATTTAACCGCTTTACCGTTATGTATTTGAACTGTTAAATCAACTGGCTTGTTTCTAAAAAAATTTCCTAAATTTTTTGGAAGTATGTTTTGTTTGGTGCCCTATCAAAGATGAAAGATCGAAAAAGGTAAAAATTCAGTTCATGCAAGGCGAAAATTATGTGATATGTACATAGAAGACACCCATGCCGAAATTAGTTTTAAAAATTTCGTTCCGGCATAAGTATAATAGCATAGTATAATCTTAAACGATTTATGATACATCTCTCTACATTTGCCACTTAACAACTTAGCTTAGCGTAAAAATTATACAATATTTTTCACATAACGGAGGTTGATTGCTCTTCTTGCTAGTATATATGTATGCAGGTTTACGCATATAGCTCGATACTTTTTTGTAAGAAGGAAAAAGTTTCTAAAACAATTAGTTTAATTTCTATGTTATGTAATAATATGGTTATATATAGGTAAGTAATAGTACAAAAGCCGAAAGAATATATGTATATTGAAATATTATATCTTTATCAATTCATGCTGACGTATATTTAGTATTGCTTTTAGTTTTCTTCGTTGTAATTTCCCGAACTGGCTTGCAATGCTTTCAGCGATACTCAGAAAAGCTTTTAGTGAACAAGCAGCAAGGCTATCGATAGTGCAATTCCCAAAGGCAGCTCGACTTTTATTCTCAACGGCAACCACTACCATAATATCTGTTATCATGATTTGAGAGCAGTTTTCCCATCTTATTCACAATTATTTGAATATATTTTTCAGGATTTTCATACAACGTCGTGGTTCAGTTTTTCTAGAGTAAATCTTTTTTATTGCTTGTTAGTACATCTGTACTCGTAATTGTATGTATTCATAGTATGTACATTTAAGTAGCAAACAGTATCTGGCCTTTGTTAGTTCTTCCAGTTGTAGGAAAGATAGCAGATATATCAACCTTAATTAGCGTTAAGTGTAACAAGCAACCAATAAGTAGACGAAACCATAATAAACAATATGTTGCGTTAGTATAAAAACACGTTATAGCCATTTGCAGTTATACAAATCTGACTTTGTTAAAATGTGTGCTATCGTTGGTTGACGTTATAATGGTAGCCAATGAAACTCTCCTATTTGCGACAGCAGACGCACATGGAGTTTTTATAGCAAAAAAAGAATAGTTCGATTCAAAGTGTGACATGAACATTAATACAAGTATAGTAGTCCAAACTTCGGTCCAATAAACGTTTTAGATCTCGAGTGTATTTTATCTACCCAAATATGGCAAATTCGCTCATGAAAGCTGTCAGTGAGTATGGGTAGGACAAATGAATATATTGTAGAAAAAATTTTGTTATTTTCTATGTTATGCTTCAGCATAGATATGTACTAAACCGTTCCCATAACAGTCGAGTCTACGTAACCAGAACGGACCCGGATTTTTTCCGGCCAAGGACTGTCAACTCGGAAGAAATCCGCCGCTACAACAACAACTAAAGCCTAATTAGAATAAAAGCTATTTAAATTACGTTTACACTACTCAATCAGTTAGTAAATATCAAAGTTATTCACCTCCGTAAAAGCGGCACACTAAACCACCCCATGCATTGGTAAAATAGATTGCGCGAAACCACTATATGGGCAACGTATTAAAATAAATGATTTTCATATAGACAAATAAAAAATATCTCATAAAAAAGATAAGTAAGTCAAGGTAAAAATGTTGTTGTAAAAAGTAATGAGAAAAACCGCATACAAAAGCGAAGGCGCAAAAACTGCAACCATTTCCAATGTTATATTTAATTGAAATTCTTGGTTACAATTTTAATTAATTTCTTCGCATATATACCATATGTATAAATGCATATGTTCATATGCGTTTATATACATATAACAAAAAACTTACAGGGTCAATCACGCCCACAAACCAAAAGCGCATAAGTGTGTCAATGGTATGAATCGGTTCCACTACTGAAAAGAAAAAGCGCGTGAATGGCGAAAAACTGATGATGATTGCAGGATTAAAATATTTCAATTAAAACGCTTTAGCTGGTTTTTATAGCACAATAAAAAGCGTCCACACAAATGTTATTGTAATCTGACGAGGGTTGCAGCATAGAAAGTGAAGTTATGAAGCAAAAACTTTCAAATTAATATTATTAGTAAAACAAAGCGCTTTAGTGTGACGTTGATGAATGTACCCTTTATTTTGTATATATTTAGGCTTAAAAAAAAATATTCTCCAGAATTAAGCTTGAGAAAATTTTAGATAGGAACTTTAGCAGATCGACTAGATTCACCTTTGAACTTAAATAGCCTATGGTATTGAGTTAAGGTTTAATAATATAAGTAAACACTATCCAAACTATATAAAATACCTATGAATTCCGAAAGCTTTCGAAGTAGGCCTCGTATAATAAATTTGTATAAGCGAAATCAATATTATTGATTATATATTGTGTGTACAAAAACATATGTGTATATATGATCAGGATGCTTATAGAAATGTGAAAATCATAAATGCTTAATCTACATAAAATGCATCCGGGTTTCGAAAATCAGGTGGGTTTGAAAATTTAAAAAAATATTCTCATAAATTTTCGAATTGATCCTACTAATATTCTCTGAAATAGGCCTTTCGAAAGTTTCACCCATTAAGCCACGTCAGTGCAGCGCTTCGTAGATAAACGGTATTAGCTCAAAACTCAATTTGAGAATAAAAAAACAGCTTCTAGTCATTGAGCGAACATTTTTTTTTGTATAACAACTAGTTTCTCTTAGATTCAAAAAACGAACAATAAAAAGGAAAATTATAATATAATATATTAAGTGTTGGTATGTTTTCTTCACAATAAAGTTTTCATTTCAAAACTTACGATAAAATTAAAATTAGTCATGTTTTTGTTTTACGTTAAGTCAAATATGTAAATTGTTTTTGTTATAAACATTTAACTTTTACCGAAATTTGTACAAAAGAATTTGTAATAAGTTATATTGATATTTTTTTGAAATATTGTCAATTAAGGGTTATAAGGCTAATGTAATCATCTGTGAGCACATAAGCATTATTCATGACTTTTAGTAACACATTCTGTAACATATTCATACGACATTGAAATTAAAGCAGAAGGGGTAAAACTCTACGTAATAGAGACACAGAAAGCTGTAAAAATACATTTCTAGTTCGTGACTTTGTAAGAAGTTTGTATGCCAAGTTTATAAAGGTCCAAAAATAGGTTGTTATATATCAGCGTGCACTAGCCTTACGGTTTGTAGCTTATGCGTACGCACAGATGTATGTACATATATACATGTCCTGTTGGATACGGTATGACCACTCTAGTGATTTTGTTGTACTCAAGTGCTATCATTATGACTAGGGTGTCAGCTAAAGTGCCACAAGTTGCATTTATGACTGCATTATGTCAGATTTACATTTATACATATAGATTATGTGCACGTACAACTATGGTGTAAGTATATTTATGTACATTAGGTGGTCTGTTATTTCCCAAGTTTATTTTTTTTTTGCTGAAGCCTCAGTAGTTTCAGCCCTAAAATTGTTACTCAACCGCGCCTAAATCAAGAAAATTTTGTTTATATATTTAAGATGGAATTTATTGAAACTTTACATTAAGAATACACGCAGTCAAAAGTTCGGAGCATTCATTCCTACAAGTGCCTCATAAATTATGTGTTGCTCATACGACATGGTATACTGTATGAATTCAGTACATTTCATATATAACTTTAACTGCGTTTAACATTTAAAGGAATGTTTTTATAGGAAAAATCTTATATAATAATAACAAATAATCAAAAACCCATGTAAAATAAAATAACGAGCTATTAACAAAAATTTAATTTATTTCGGAAATAACGAACACCCTGATGTAAAGTATATATTATATATTGTATATATACGATAATGCACACCATTTCAGAGTTGTCACATTATTCACAGTGAAGTATCCACTTACTGCTATTGTTGGTCACATTTGCATTTACGCACACATCTAAGTACACTCAAATGTCGTGCTCGTTCACACAATTTCTCAGTTACTTGTCTGACTGCACTGATGCACCCCACGCACTGTGTGCTGACTTGCATGCCACATAAAGACGGCTTTCTGAACCTGCTACATTACAACTCAAAACGAGAAATGTTTTTCCGGTCATAATAACTTATGTACGTGAGAGCCAAGCAAGGGTTAATAAGCATACCTGCTGTGAGGTAGAAATGCTTTCAGTTTTGATCTTTCAAGTTAAAAATTATAAAAATTAAAGTTTACAAGAAAATAACAAATCAACTGATTTCATAGTAAATTTGCTGTTTTAAAATATACAATGGAAGCAAAGTAGAATGTAAAATATGTAATAAAGATTAAGATTCACACCTTTTTAGTCATATCACGTAGCAATGATAAATACCGCTAATTTTTGTCGTTAATGTGCTGCATATCAAAATCCAAAATTAATTTCAATATCGATCTCAATATTTCAGAAACTCAGTGCAAAGTTTAGGTTTGGTGAAAGTCTATTGATAAATTGCGCTATGCAAAGACGATCGTCTATTCACAACATGAACTTAATCGGAAGATTCAGCCAACAAATTTCGAGCAATAACAGTACAACTCTCTCAAAAATATGATCAAAAGGTATACATTTTCTACTTGGTTAGATATTCCTTATTGTATACTATATATTTAATCTATCTTTAATTTAATTTTATCTATATTTAAGCTATCCCAGGAAATATGTTTGGTGTCAACAATTGCAAATGCTGGCTGTCATAATCACGCTGAAACGACGCTGTTTAACCAAGTACTTGCCCTAGAAAATTTAAGTATTTCGAATTTATGATTGGCTTCCTTACATATTCGGATTTTTTTTAGCGAAAACTATTTTTGGTTAACCCTTGAGAAATATATGACGGATGTCCCAAAATTAACACAAGATTGGAATTAAATAGAAAACACATTTTTAGTCTTTTGATTGTATTCAAATTTCAATTGAATCATAAAGTACATAGAAAAGGGATATTTATGCAATAAAACATCGGGCAAATGGCATTTACGATTTTCCACACACATACGCACTCGTTTGTTGAAATTTTCCATGACCATTCTGCAAATGGTGGCTGAATTACGTTGATGAATCGTTGAATATCCTCCTTTAAAACACGCGTGGTTGTGAGCTTATTGCAATAACCTGTGATTTTGAATAACCCCACAAAAAGAAATCTAATGGTGTTAAATCACACGGCTCTCTAGTTAATTTTGATTACCAAAACGAGAGAGTACACGGCCCGGAAATGTCTCATTGAACTGTTTCACGGGCTGTATGACATGTGGCACCGTCTTGTTGAAACCATTTATTGGCTACATTAATATCATCCAATTTAGGCAAAAATACCTCGGTTATCATTTCGCGATATCAAGCACCAGTAACAGTCACTGCTTGACCAGCATCAATTTCAAAAGGTATGGTTCAATTATGCCTCCAGCCCATATTGTTTTTCGAGAATCACATACAGGGTTCTCAGAACCCCAAAAGCGGCAATTGTGGTGATTAACAAGCCCATCAAGATGAAAATGTGTTAATTGAATTTTGTAAGCGTGGAGACACCGGTCTTTAGAGGGTCTACGCTGTGGAGAGCTTTTCTTCTTTTCCACGATGCCGAATTGAGGTTCCTGGATTGTCACCGACACTCTCCCGCACTGCTTCTATATTGTCATTTAAACGACTTGTTTTTGGGCGACTGGTGTGTTTGGCGTCTCCTACAGATTCTGTCTCCCGGAATTTTTCATTTAATCTCTTCACAGTTGACGAAGTTATTCCAACTATATTGTGTATGAAATTTTCGAACTGCGGCCGCCAAGCTTTCACTATTTTTGAAGTATTATTCAATAATAAAGACACGTGGTTCAATCGAGTAACACCCAATTTTTGCTTAGCATAAACTGCCAGCTGTCGACTTGCTAATATAAAACTTGCGTTTATTTTGGGACACCCTGTATAAGCGAATTCGATGGTTTTTCAACTCTAGAACACGTAACATATAATATATTAATTTGTTTAACGTGCTAAAAGCACGTATTTTCTATATCTAAGCCACAAACTATCATTGTTTGATCAGAGACAGTAGCACGGTCTATGGAATACAATGTTGAACACTTCGAAACGCAAAAATAATTACATATATATACCAATGGGGCGGTTTAAGAAAATTATTATAAAAATACTTATTTCAATTCCGCGTTAAAATTACGTCTAATTAGGTTCAAAATTTTTTTCCAAATTTGTTCACTTTCATCTGTTTCGGCAAACTGCAAATTAAATTAAATATGATTGAAAACTTTGAATATCGACAGTAGCGCAGTTTATTGGATCCAGTAGATATTATTTAAATACACCATTAAAATATAAAAAATTGTAAATTCAAACCATTTCTGAATCTACCTGAAGCCCTACAAAAATTTCAACACAATCAGTCAAGCCGTTTAGAAGTGGTTCAGTGACATACGCACTTACAGTAGAATTATATATGTATATAGAGATATGCAATGTTTACCCGTTTCCAAAACCTGTGAAGTTCTTAAAACCTTTGCCAATGTCAACGATTTAATATTATTTTGCGCTTACAGCACACTAACACGAGCAACATGAGTACATTTATTTATTTAAAATTACAGCGATCAATCAATTTCACAAAAGCGCAGAAAATTGAGTAATGTCGCACGGAGTACCTAACCTTGCGTAACGGAAACATTCCTCTTACACTCGATTACACCTTGTATGCATATACATACTTAAGCATTAACTAATGTATTTATTTAGAGTCGTAGCTGCATTACTCTTCACAATACCTCGCAACGTGCCGGAGAAAAATCACTTACGCTAATGAGTGGCGTTATGTACTCTACGTTTTAATCTGATATAGCAGCTTTTTTTAGCAAAAGTTCCACGGTGTGATATATAATATATGTAATATAAATTTTGCTTTGGTTGTTAGCGTATACTCGTTTGAATATATTGCAAAGCTTCATATGTCCTGCTGTTTAATGTTCAATGAAGGTAGTAGGTGAAAACAAATCAATCTTTCTAGTAAGTCATGTGGCAGGCACTTCCATATATCAAATTAACTAGGCAAGCGTGCGCATGAACATTGTTTTCAATTCTCACCTATAAATATTTATCTGCATACACTTGCCTCTAATGATAATACAAGTAATTACCTTAGTTTGACTCAAAGGTTTTTGCAGCACATTTGCTGAATGGTTAGTGATTGAATTTTACGACAGGAACAGTTGCAGTCTTTTGATGGATATATGTAGAGGATTTTAATAATAAATCTCTAAGCTATCAGTTTCTGTATTTCCTTTGTGATAGAATTTTTAATTCAAAGGTTGCAAAGAATAAAATCTTAACTAATTTGTATATATACTCTCGCAGATCGTTACACGGAGTGTTGGTTGTTTACCTAAACTAATACAGATAGATAGGCTAGATATATTTTAGATATCATTGTAACCATTCCTTCGGTTGTACATGCCACCGATACCTCTGCTTGAAATTGGGTGACGTCGGATAAATTGTTTCTTAGCCGTTATTATTATATTCCCGTTTTAGTTAGCTCTATAACACATATCTGTTAGTCGAGGATATATATTATATCAGAATTATGCGAAATTATTTGGTTTTTGTTTAAAATAATCACTCTCTATGAATATTCGATAACCGAATAACACGCGCTTTATATTCTCTATCTAAGTCTCAACTCTCAATACTCGTAGCTGACATTTATTCAACACTTGTAATCTCCCGCGATGTCTCCTGGCAACAACTTGCAACTAAGTTTTCTGCATATTTTACGAGAAGCGACGTTCAGGGATTTGTTTTGAACTTTTTTTTTATATTTTTTTTTTCCGTTAAAGTCCAGACATTTTCCGTAGGATTGGCGTCTGATGATAGTGATGGCCAATCCAAAGTAACAGCTCCTATGTTTCGGATTATTTCTTCCCGTATCTAATCATGGTTATTCTTGCCGCTGTAAAGATCAAATTTCTTTCTACTGAAATTGCAGATGACTTCAGTTAACCATTTTTATACAACTTCATCATTCTAACGGCGTTCGATCCGTGAAGCACCTCAGAACCCCAAATCCACGAGCAGGGAAGCATCCATAAGCAACCGTCTTTTGGAGGTGTTTAACACTGCCTTGACTAAATGTTTCTCTTTGTTTTAGCAAAATCACGGTAAGGGAGCCGTTTCATCAAGTTGCATATCGAGCTTATCTTTAGTGATTTAATCATGTAATGGATCCATGTACAACATATATAAATACTAACACATAATTAAAATTTTATTTGGCTTGCCAGTTGAACTTGTGACAAGAGGTGAAGACCTGTTTTCACATATAATAACTATACAGTTGGGTAACAGGGATTGTCATGTGAAATGTTATTTGGTTATATGGATTTGGGAGCTCAATTTGTGCATAGTATGCAGAAATTGGTAGCAGTTGAGATGACAGATGTTACTTTGAATGATGTAGATACTTGTTCTACAATATATAACTCGTAACCAAATTTGAGTAATGGACAGAGTGTATATAATTATATACCATTAATGTACC
Source organism: Bactrocera oleae (assembly GCF_042242935.1). Lineage (NCBI taxonomy): Eukaryota > Metazoa > Arthropoda > Insecta > Diptera > Tephritidae > Bactrocera > Bactrocera oleae. The sequence continues at coordinate 47,555,511 of NC_091540.1, read as the reverse complement.
TAAACTTTCTCTCTTAACTGAGCAACTAACATTTAGTTTGCTAGTTAGCAAAGTTTACTAATGAATGATAAGGCTATACATAATTCCATTACTAGACTAGCTAAAAATTTTTTAAAATTTTTAAAAGTTAGCACGTGCTAAAAATTATCCAATTTTAGTTGGAGAAATTGGTTTTTGCTGTCTGATAAAACTCTTAAACTACGGTAACTGCTTAATGAATATCGTAAACAATATTAAATTTAACGTTTTGAGAATACGGTAAGGATTAATGTTAACTTTTCATAAATTTATTAAAAGATTTGACACTGTCCACTTTTAGGCTAAATGAGTAATGCCTATATATTATATTAAGATATTCCAAAATGTCGAAATCGAAATATATGTTTTGGTCCCTTTATACTCAATGTAATATTTTTCATTTCCATTTCATAATTATCGGATTAGACCGCTTCAAAAAGACGTTTTAGATATTAAGCAAGATATCCTAATGAAACTAAATACCATAGGTGAGATAAAAAAGTGTTAGGTAATCTGGTACAGAAAAGCATTTGGTATGTTTGCCTAAAAACTAATGCGATTTAAAATATTAAATTATTAATCTTAATATTATTATTAAACTAATGATTAGTTAAATCATACTCCGAATACATGATTTAATGCAAATACTAACATCGAGTACATTGCTAAATAGAAACTGAAGTAAGTTGTGAATACTTTGCAAAGTGCAAACACGTTAGCGGCTCATGTGGCAAACTTTGTGTACAACTGAATTATAAAGTTTATAGGAACGTAAAGAGCCACAACTATACAAGTGTATGCGCTCTGCTAACCTAAAGTACACCGACTTTAGTTAAGATATTAACAACTTAAGCAAATATGCAAAGTAATCTACCATGTATACACATGGGCACGTAACTTTACAGACGCCAGATTTCACTAAATTATTAAGGTGTATGTGAAATAAGTAACCAATAACAATATTTAAAAATACTAGAATTTTAATTTATTAAAAAGTTCATTAAAATACGCTTACAAATTAAGGCAATGGTAACTAAAAGCTTTTCATAACAAGTAGAGAGGTGTTAAGTTCGGGTGTAGCTGAGCAACCAACACTCTCTAGGTTGTGAAGGTCAAAGGCGGTAAAATAGTTTCAGGCATATTTTTTTAACATTCAAATAACTTAAGGTTGAAAACATGTATCAATGCCATGCAATTAATGTAGCGTGCACATTGACAAAATCTTATCCAAAATCAGAAAAAATGCTTACCGTTGGAACTAACTGAGATTTTCATACCGTATTTTACGGCTTCCTGCATCCAGAGATATCTTCAGGAGAGCTGTGTTCAGTCTAATGTCAAAAAAGTTTGTCCGCTTTTCATATTTGTATTACCGTTAAAATATATTTTCAATAGTCATATGTATACCGTAAAAGACACACAATGTGTATATTAAATCTTAAGAAAAAAATATAGCAGCTCAAATCTATTAAAAGTCTTTGGTATGCCTTTCGCACATCTTCAGCTTGCCAAGTGCGACAAGTTGCAGTGAATTTAATTAATTTGTTTAATAAAGTTAAAGTTACTGGCAGAGCTATGCAAAATGCTGTCAACACTTTTTTCTAGCCCATTCCCTTCAGAGTTTGTAAAGCTTATTACCTAGTTATTGGATGACAGGGCGTATACGTAACATTATGACGCCAAGAAAGTTCTTCATTAAAATTGTAATATTTTTACAAAACCATTTATATTTACTCAAGTTAAAAGTTATAGTTTCCCTATGAAAACTTTAAAATTAAGGTGAAAAATTTTATATTTTACTATAAATATCTACAATGTTTACTTGGACCTAATCATAGTTATGAATATATTTGAAAAGCATTCCAATCACAAGTTATAAATATTGAAAACAATCATCTCACAACGTACTTGATCAAAATAATAGATCATACTACGAGCAATTACCAAAGAAAACTTTCTGATAAGTTCAATAAGTGAAAGCACCTTTTACTCACTGTAAGTATTTTTTATTAAGTCCTCTCACTGGAGAATTCCCACTGAATATAGGATGTTATATATTCAATTTTGTTAGCCTTATTAGAAGGACCTACTTTATCATACATGATAAGACTCTTTTAGCCCCACTTTAAGCAGATCTACTTTGTTTGGTACCAGAGTACATGTGCCTATCCTTTTCTGTACCTAAACTCTTGAGTAAAACATCAATTCTACTGGCACTTTTGGGTGTATCGTTTGGTTGCAAATATATAAATATGTGTTCCAACTAAATCGCCATATATTTATTACGCGCATTTTTGGATTTATTCATTACTACATAGCTATTCACTACCACCACATATACCGCTTCTATAAAAAAGCTTTAATATAATATCTGTAAGCAGTGCATAGTGGACGTCTAAAAAAGAATGAAGTGGTCGTGTTAGAAAAATAAATTAAGGACACTCCGTGCAATGTTTTACCAACTTCGCGAAAGAAGAATGAAACTGTCAAGTAGAAAATAATGAACCAGCTACTTGCAACTTAATATTAGCAGCATTGAATTGTGAGCGTACAACGATTTATTCTTAATAAGATAGAACACGGTGAAATGGTTTTTTTATTTTATTGTTACAATTTAACAAAAATTTAACACGAGCTGTGCAATTTATTGGAAACTTATTATGTACAAATTTCGCCAATTGCTAGTAATTAGCACTAGTACTAATATTTATTGATTTTCAACATTGCTTCGCCATTTTTCGTTCATTTCTCATTAAAGTATTGTTAACATTTCCTCACTATTCTGTTCATCGCTAAAAGATTAAAATTTGTCCAATTATTTATGGACCATCTTATTTTGTGTTGGTGATTTTAGATGACAAATCAAGCGAACATTTCATACTCTTGCAACTTACCGCGATCAAAGCTAGGCAAATAGCTTCAGGTGTTGGCAAAGCTTTATCTTAAAAAATATTGCGGAAGAATTCAAAATTTATTTTTCGACGAAATGGAATACAAACAAATTTGGCATTTTATTAAATTATATTATAAGTTGCATGCTCACCTAGTTTTATAACAATATTTTACTTCGCATCAGTTAAAATTATATTAAACTCATCTTCAAATAAACACGTCTGACAGGCGTAAAGTCAACTATGCGTTATAAAGCAGCCGGACGTTCAAAAATATTAGGTATATGGGGCTAAGGGAATTATTGATCCGATTCAACCCATTTTTGACATACAGGCATACTATTATCAGCAAAGAATTCTCTCCGAATCTATAATATATCTCACAGATTGACCGATATTTTCGATAAAAAAGTTAATTGGGGTACACATATTGGGTATTTGGAGGGTTGAATAGTTTTGGCCCAATTTGAACAAAGCCACTATTCGTGCAAAGTTCTACAGCGAGAACATAATTTTAATCAATTTTATACATACATAAATAATACTCACTGCCTAGCATAAAAATTCTTAGAATAACAAACATCTTTATAAGTATTATATGGGAGTTGGGGGTAGACTAATTAAATGCTCCCAGAGTGCCTCTCACACCATCACCAATCATATGGAATAAAGTCAACCGAATGTTCGAAAATCCTGATATTATTTATAATTGGGGATAGCGCAACCCGATTTTATTTAGGCACAAGATTATCAGTAAAACACACTCTCTTATTTTTATTGAAATGACTCACATATTGGCCGATCTATGCGGAGCAAAGTCAACCGGAATTTCAAAAATATTTATATAAGGTATGTGGGGACTAAGGGAAACATTGTCCCGCTTCAACCCCCTTTAGAAATTCAGACATTCTATTATCAGGAAAAGATTTTCTACGATGTGTCCTTATATACATATGTATGTCGCACATTGACCGATATTTTCGGAAAAAATTCAACTATGGTCACCAGGGTTCCTAGGGGTATATCCTAGGTTCCGAATAACAGTTTTGGTTCGAAGACAATGTTTGTGATAAGGTGGCACACTTTAAAGGCAAAATTCGCAACGCCCGAGCGTAATATATAATGTATCTGTCTTTAACTATTGGCTATAGGACTATCATCAGATTTCACCAGTTTTTACACTGTCGGTAGGATTACTTAAGGGATTTGGCGTGAGCGAATTTGGTTATTTAAGCTCGAATGGTTTTGGTGATACGTACATTAAACATTTTAGAGGGCAAGACTACGCCAAGTTTTTCAAACTGCTTAGCCTACAGATGCTACTACGCTCCCCTGTGCCAAATTACAGTTGTATATCTTAATTTAGTCTTAGTAATGGCACTTTTTACGTTTTTAATAGCGCTTTGTGGGAGTGGGAGTGGTCCGATTACGCCCATCTACAAACTCGTCCTCACATTTTTGCCAGGAAACACGTGTACTAAATTTGATCATGATATCTCAATTTTTACTCAAGTTATCGCATGCACAGACGAACTGAAGTCCGAGTCCGAACGGACGGACGGAGAGATAGACCTCCACTCGGATTTCAATTCGTCATTTTATCCCGATCATTTATATATACATAACCCTGTATCTATCTCGATTAGTTTTGGTTGATACAAATAACCGTTAGGTGAACAAAACTGCTATACTTTGTAGCGACATGTCGCAAGAGTATAAAAATTAATTGACAGCGACGGCTTAATATATTTACTTAGTATTATCAGAAATGCAGCAGTCGAACCAATTCGCGAAATGTATGTATTAAAGTGGAGTTCAAATCATAAGGGTGCAATGAATTCAAACTATTGCAATATTTATTAATACAATAACTGTCCTCTGTATGCCAGCTGCAGGTGTGATGACAAATGTGAAAATTACGCAATTAAAAATGCATTTACATTTATGTCCGCCATCCATTACTGCTTGTAATAAATAAATGGTTTTGTAGGTACGCATTTTGTGTTCTGTTTACAGTAAATAAGTTTGTGTATATCATTTATGTATAGTCTTACGTACGTGAATAGTTGCTTCGAAAGCAATTTGCATGCGCTAATAACTATGAATAATTAATTAATTGTTGTTTGCATTTTGATTGTTATAATAAATGTGTTGCAGGTTCACAACAATATAATATGTTTTAAATTGAACTAACTATTTTTAGACTTTGGCAGAAATTTGTTGCGCTACAGCCGCAGCATTCCGTGATGCTTTAAACTTAGCTCTGTTTATAAATCCGTTTTGATATTACCTCAAAGCGGCCTATAAAGTGCAGTAGTACTTATTTTTCCAAGGCCAGAGTCAACCGATATGGACGTAGCTTGCAATTCAGGAACGCTTAAATTCGTTTCTTCAAAGTGATGAATTTTATCTCTAACAATTATGGCACTCCCACCCCTCGCGTTATTATTTGGATGATTAGAGCAATATGTCTTGTAGTTTTTAAACTTAAAGTTAAGCTGGACGAATCATTTGTAAAAGGAGTTTCTGATATATAATAATATTAATATTATTATTAAATAATTTTACACGAGCTTGGGCCAGCAAGCTGAAGAGTATATGAATTTTTGACTTCTGCATTTATCAAGGATCGCATCAAGGGTTGGTTGAAGCTCTTTAATGTTATAATTGACAAGGGGTCAATTAGTTTCCTTTCCGAGCAGTTTTTGATTTGTTTTAGCTGCGAGGTTTGCCTTTGGTGGGGAAAAAGAAGTTTCTTTGGCATATGCAATAGGTGTGTTTTGCAAAGTTCCGCATTTGCTTTTGTATAAAAAATGGAAAATCTCAATTAAATAAAAATTTTAGATATAAATAATTAATAATGAGATACCGGTCATCTATTAAAAATTCATTCTTACGATAGACGTTTTAAAACCGACACCAAAAGTTTAAAAATTAACAGATTTACTTTTCCGATTATGTTTCGTAGAAGTTTCCCTTATTAACCCCCAAATGTAGTCCCCAATACTGTATCCTGGTAACGTCCTTGAAATTCCATTATATCTTTTGGGAAGCCTTCACCTTGTTCTGCCGGCTAACCTTTACAAATATCTTTTTTATACCCTTCACGAAATTTGGAACGAATAAGTTGTTCAGATCGAATCAATATAGCATGTAGCTGCAATACAAACTGAATGAGCGAAATCAAGTTCTTCTAAGGAACGTTTTGTATTTTTGAAGTGTATTAAACCTTCCAATTATAATTATTTATAGAAAACCAAAATAAATGGTTACATTAAAGTTTTTTAACGCGAAAAAATAAATTTCTCCACTAATAAAATATCATACCACTATTGCGCATGCGTCAGAAGACATGTTAGCACAGAGTTGCACCACAAGTGCTGCTCATTTGTTTGAGCATCTGGTATACATTGTTCGATTCGCTGAATTGTCGGATACAACGATCGATTTAAGCGACGTTCTCTATCGTACTCCTTTCTTTCTTTTCACGACAACAGCCCGCAAAGACCGACGTTATCGTCTCGGCGCGAAAATCAAAAATCATCAAATCGCTACAATTGCTTAAAAAATAAATAATCGTCCTTGCCAATATATTATATATTTACTTTTATAACCAGAATATATTAAGTAAAACCCATGTTCAAACCAAAAAAAAATTGTTGGCCTGTGATATGAATCCCACACGTCTACACTTGTGTATTTGCATCACCTAAAATAACTAATTATCTAATATTTTATATATGTATATAAGACACCTATACAACTTCTACCAATAGGGATGATGTGATTTTGACAATGTGTTCAGTGAGGGTTGCTATTTCATCATGTCACGTTTCACTTTTGTACAACGCTTGGCAATTGTCCAAGATTATTACACAAATATTCCGGTGGCTCTTAAGACCTCGCAAAACACGGCCTTATCAGATGAGGCTCATTTCTAACTTAATGGCTTCGTCAACAAACGAAATTGTCGCTTTTGGTGTGAGTAAAATTCTCGTGTGTTTCTGATTCCTTTCCAAAAAGTTACCTTTTGGTTTGGATTGTGATATAGCGGCATCATCGGCCCTTATTTCTTTCGAATTGAGATTACAACGCGGGCGTTATAACATATTGACCCAATTTTTTTCCCCGGAATTTGATGAAATCGCAAGACGGTGCGCTGCCTCATGTTGCACGGCTACACATGGACACACTGCACGCAAAGTTTCCCGACTCATTAATTTCGAAAAATAGCCCAGTGAAATGACCGCCAAGATCATGCGATTTAACGACTCTAGATTATTTTCTCTGGGGGTATGTTAAATCAAAGTCTTACACCAATCAACCCGCAATGCTCGAAGAGCTCGAAGACAACATTCTACGCACTATAGCCGAAATTCCAGCCGAAATTCCACACCGGGTCATTGAAAACGGGTGGAAACATGCAAACAGAGCCGTGGCGGTCATTTGATCGGCATTTTGTTCAAATCATAAATGGCATAAAATTATGTGTATAGCAAATTTTTAGTTTATTTAATTTCAACAAACGTCGTGCTTGTTGGTAGACCCATAATATATACGATTTTATATCGAAATGAAGATGTGTGCAAAAAAAGCAAATACGACCTTCACTTAGCTCAGTCGTATAATTCCACATGTACTTACATTTTAACACAAATTTGTTTCGCTCATTTCTCTGCTTTTACTGAGCTTCCACTGTTTGACACAAGCCATTAGCATGCAGATTAAAAATTTCTTCCGCCCATGGGTTGCTCACAGCTGGAGTTTTAATGTTTGTTGCTCATTCTCACAAAAGATGTATGTATGTATATGTTTTTTGTTTAGTTTTATGTGGACGTTTTTTTATTTTTTGTACCTTTTGCTCGAACTTGTGGCCGCCAAGGGCGACTGCGAAAGGAATTCATTTTTAAAATTGTCAACTGAAAAATGCAAATATGGCTTTCGCTGACTTGCTCTGGTATAGTTTGTATATGCTTCGTTCTCTCCTCTTGTTAACTAAAACAGTTTCCATTTAACACTTATATTAAAAATTCACATAAAATAAAAGGTTCGAGAATATATATAACAGAAAATTTCCCATGGCAATCATTGTACTCATAATAAATATAGTTATGGTTCCTTGCGGACAAATTTTTTTGCAAATCTGCTGGCGGCCCTTTGTGAGCTGTAAATCAGAATTTTAAACCCTTTCAGTTTTTCTCTATGAGAAACTCGCAGTTGTCATAGTGTAGCAAATTTGCAGCTTTATTTAAATTTTAAAAAAGATAATATTAGTTTAGTGTTACCATATAATAGCCTACATGGACCAGAATAGTTCATAGAGTTTAGATCTTTTGTTTTCTAATTTCCACTGATTTAAGATCACTGTAGTATAACAGCAATGGGTTTCGATTTATAGAATAAATTATAAGACGAACGCTACATTATACAAAAAGTCTACAAGTATAGTGCTTATACGTCATCTAAAATAAAGTTCCCTTTTCAAAATTAGTTAGTGTTGCTCGGATTACGCTTAGATGAATGCTCAAATCGTGCAAGTTGTACTCGTAAGGAGATCGTTGTCTTCAACCACTTAATTGTTAAGTTATATTTATATTATATTGTCATACCCTGAACAGGTTATATTAAGTTTGCCACGAAATTTGTAACACCCAGAACGAAACGTCGGAGACCCTATAAAATATATACATTATTGTACGACCGCTATAGCATATAGCAGCCATAAAAACTGAACTTTAAGAATCAAGTACTTGTATGGAAAACGTTCATTTGACGAGGTGTATTGACGAAATTTCTAAAGGGCTCTTGCTTGAGGCAATAATGTAATCTTTGATTTTGTTTAGATCAGATAACTATATCTGATAACTAAATATATAGGTATTATAGCTTCGATACAACCGAAGTTATCGTGTTTTCTTATTATATATTCAAGTATGCATCTATCAAAACTCTCCTCTTATAAAAATTAAAGAGAATTCTATCATTTTCTCTGGGCATTGCTGTTTTTTTTTAATTTTAAATAGTCCGGCTATAATACTCTATTTATGGCTATTAGTTTCTAATCTGCCAAACGATATGCTGGCACTGCATAAATTTCAGGAGCTAAGATACAGCTTCCCGTAATTATTAAATACTCATTTTTAGCCTCGAAATATAAGACCTTTACTTTGAGTTATTTTCGAAACTACTAAAAGTGGGAAAGGTATGTTGACGGCATTATTGGATATAATCATATATTTCATAATAATAACTATTTCAAACTCAGGATATTCTTAATTCCCATTTAATGCCGTTCTCAATCTCATCATATTATTTAATTTGCAACTATAAGTAAATATAATATATTGGATTAAATGTTATTCAAGAAATGTTATACATATGCGACATGTATGTCCTTCATCGACAAATGATAGAAATCGGCGCACACCGCCAGTTCTAGTTTACATTTACCAAGGTCCACTTTATATAGAAGAGAGGAGTAAAATGTTAGATATCTATATAAAATAAATTTAATATTTGATTTTACTAGACAGGATTTCTTCGAAAAATAAACTTACCCTCCCAAACCGATATTAAATTACACGCCGCAAAAGCACCAGCTTTAATGAAATGTAAAAGCCCGAAATGGCACTCCTTAAGATAATGTGACGTAACACATAGCACATAAATATATATATATATATGTATATATGTACATAACTTATATAACACACAATGGCTTAATGGTAAATAAGAGCAGCGAAGATGTGTAGTAGCAGGAATATACTTTTTAAAAACAAACAAGGTAAGGATCGAAGAAGAAATATGATAAACTGGCTAAAACCACCAATGTACATGTAATTCGATAGGTTTAAGCTAAAAGCTGTAAATCGTAAACTCAGGAGTGTTTCCTCAAGGGGATAATTAAAAGCTAATCGTAATTAAAGACGAATACTTTGTGATTCTGTCAGTGAGCACAATGCTCTCTTCTTCAACGATATTTAAATCGAACTTCGTACTTCCGTTTCATTTTGTATTAAATGTATCAGAGAATTTTGCTCCTGTAAAATGTTTTGCTAAAGACAAGGACAGGTAGTAACTACTTGTTCCGGACTCTAAGTTAACTATACGCATCATAAGTATTGCTTTCTTTATAATCGATATTAAGAATTAATAATATTCATTACTTTGATTTAAGTAATTTTAGAATAGAAAGGTTGGTTTTTGATAACTAAATTCCAATAGCCCTGATCCTATTGGAAATATTGGTCTTTCATGTTAATAAATAATTCATTGACATTTGAGCAGGCAGTGGAACAAAATATAAAATCATTAAAAAATGTTGTGATAAAACAAAAAAATATAGATCTGTCTGCCCACTTATTATGATTTAAATTTATTTTGATTTAAATTCAGATCATTCGCCGATTGTTCTAACTTTAAGTGAAAACATTATAATGAAGCCAGCTAACCCACATCTGACTAACAAATGGACTGATTGGGAAAGCTTTAGAATTTTACTTGACCAAAGAATTGAGTTAGCAGTTCCATTACAATCTGAAGAACAGTTAGATCTGGATGTAGAAAAACTGACCAATGATATCCAGTATTCAGCGTGGCAAAATACATCTGTAGTTTGTTTAAGACCAAAAGGTAACAATTATCCTAAAGAAATATTGGAACTAATTTTTGAAAAAAGAAAAGCGAGGAAAAAATGGCAACAATCCAGAGTCCCACTAGATAAAACTAGACTGAATAACTTAACGTCTCAATTGAGAAACGAAATTAAACAATTTAAAAACGATACCATGAGTGCGTTTCTATGTGAACTTACAAATGACTCAAGTACTGAATATTCACTTTGGAAGTCTACCAAAAGACTGAAAAGACCAATTATGCAAACCCCTCCAATTAAAAACATTGATGGTAGCTGGGCTAGAAATAACTATGAGAAAGCATCCAGATTTGCTGAACACCTAGAAACGATTTTTCAACCCAACACGATGGATGACACTACACTGTTACCAAACATTATTGCACAAGAAAATATGGAAATACCACGGGTCACTCTAGCTGAAATCAAAAAAGAAATTAAAAATACCATGAACCCTAAAAAAGCTCCTGGTTTCGACCTGATCACCGGCCAGATACTTAGAGAACTACCAAGGAAAGCTTTACTTAAAATAACCAATCTGATTAATGCATCATTCAGACTACAATATGTACTGTCATTATGGAAAGTGGCTGAAGCTATTATGATACCCAAACCTGGAAAGCCACCCCATGAAACCACATCATACCGACCAATTTCTCTGCTTCCGGTTATGTCCAAACTGTTTGAAAAACTTTTATTGAAAAGATTAAAACCAAAAATTGATGAGAAAAATCTTATTCCAAATCATCAATTTGGTTTTCGGAATCAACACTCTACGATTGATCAGGTTCATCGAATAACTGATACAATTGAAAAAACATTAGAAGAAAAAAAAGTGTGCTCAGCAATATTCCTTGATGTAGCACAAGCTTTCGATAAAGTTTGGCATGCAGGATTGAACTATAAACTTAAAATGTTTCTTCCAACACAATTCTCGAAAATTCTGAAATCATATTTATATATCAGAATCAAACAAGAGGACGCTTTTTCTGCTCTAAAAAAAATCCAAGCGGGAGTTCCGCAAGGTAGTGTATTGGGACCAGTTCTTTATCTCTTATATACTAGTAACCTACCAACATTTAACGAAAATATTGTTGCTACATTTGCTGATGATACTGCAATTTTAGCCGTTGGCGACAATAATATTGAGTAAACAGAAAAATTACAAAAAGCCATTGCAGAAGTACAACGCTGGACAACTACTTGGCGCATTAAGCTAAATGAAACCAAATCAGTGCATATAGATTTCACCAATAAACGTATACAGCACAAACCAATATATATGAACCAAAAAATAGTTCCGTATGAGAATACAGCAAAATATCTTGGTATGATCCTTGATACTAAACTCAGGTGGAAATCACATGTAAAAAAAAAAAACAAGAAGAATTAAAACTTAAGTACAGAAAAATGTACTTGGTGCAGATATTCTGCCTTGTCAATATACAACAAGCTACTCTTGTATCAAAAAGTAAAAGTAAATCCTTAAACCGATCTGGACTTATGGTATTCAACTCTGGGGCTGTACCAGTCAAAGCAACAGATAAATTATCCAAAGATTTCAAAACAAAGTACTTCGTGGTATTGTTAATGCACCCTGGTACATTCGTAATGACAACTTGCATATGGATCTGAATGTAGAAACTGTTGACAGCGTCATCAAAAAGTATGCTCAAAGTCATGCACAACGACTTCAACAACATATCAACATTGAGGCTCTTCAGCTCCTTAATAATGATGGCCTTACCAGAAGATTAAAGCGAGTAAAACCTTTCGAACTTGTGTAAAGAAAAAAAAAAAAAATGAACTATAAAATAAAATAATCATCCTTCAGGTCTCACTAAAATAGTGACTATAATACATACATATGTATAAGTTTAACATCTGAAATGAATATCATAGGATAAGCATTTTGTAAATTTAAAACCGTATAAATTTAAGTCAGAAACAAATAGTTTATTAGTATTAATTTACTAGATTGCTATAAAATAAATTCCAGAAAGGGGTTTTTACAAAATAAAAAAAATAAAAAAAAAAAATTGTTGTTGCTAAGAATAAGTACTTTTTTCACTCTCTATTAAATATATATAATATATAGATGTAGGATGATCTAGAAAATTACCATTCAAGTAAAAACTGATATTGTCGAGGTTTGTGGACTGCGGTTTTGCTTCTTTTAATAAAAAAATGTATATGTATGTATCGATCTGAGTTAATTTACTTGGTAAACTATGAAAAAAATATAACCCTGAAGATTTATATATACAAGGGCACAAGTACAAGAACCTACTCCACGGATGCCAATACATATGTTCATATGTATAAATATTATTTGTAATCACTCAGAAAATAAATTAAGTATACGCCTTGAAAATCCACACTCATCGTCACCTAAAATACAGAACAAAGTAACATCACTTTACGTAATTTTACAGCAGAAGAACTATATAAAATACAAAGCAGTCAAATTCAAAACAAATTTGTGTTTTGCTTTTAACTTGGTTAAATCTGGTAACATAATTTTGAAGTTTTGTACAGATATGTGCATTGATATAGTGTTCCGAATAGTAATTAATAAAAAACTCAATTTTAAATGTTTTGATGATACGTTATTTTGCATTTTAGGTTACTAAATAGTGCATACACACTCGTATACCGGAGAATAACTGAAAAGAACTGCACTGCAATTTATGCTAACATCATATATATTTTCTTATATGAGCATAAATAAATGTCCCTGGAAAACCGTTGTGTGGTCTGTCAACCAATAAGACACAAATGGCAATCCGCTTTAGCATGACAAGTCCATGCTTTTCCTTACAATCAGAATGATGTTATCACTTGGCGTTGTTGCAATTTTCTTCAATGCGCGTACATTTTCTGCTGCGTCAGATTTATAGTGTAAAGCTATTGAATAGCATCTGGGGAAGGTCTGTATTAACTGTGCTATTGTTAAATCTAGTATACGCATACGTATACAAATACATGTACATATAACATATGTACGATTATATGCATTTCCTTTCCTCATATCCATGAATTCTTTTGAAATCTGTAAATGGAAGTAGATAGAACCGGATAAGTTAAGGCACGGAAGGTACTTGCACAATGCATGTACTTTTTGTGCGTAAGTCGGAATCTATACAGAAACATGAAGTGAACAATACAATTGCAGAAAGCAATACAAGCGTTAATAATGGACTTATTGCAGATTTCAGGAAAGAAAAATGCATTATCTGCTGACAAAAAGTACTACACCAGTTGGATAGTAAAAAGGCAGCTATTAAAGCGAGGTGTATGAGTGGCATACTTGAGTCTTTGGTGTTTTTATCAGCAACACTGAATACTTATTTGTGCAGGTACACTCCAAAAATAATAATGTACTTATAGAAGTTAGTTAGACACTAAACTGAGCGTGATAATCTTAATATACATAATAACTTACATATTACTGAAGACTGTATTAGCATAACTTTATCCAAATGAACAACCAACTTAAAAATATAGCCTTAATGGAAATGTTATTACTTTACTAATAGTACTGCAATCAGTCCTCAAATGTTCCTTGGAATCCATAAGAAGATTGGTATTTTGAATGGACCTAATCATACCACTGCCCCGCCCATTAAAATGTCACCTGTGTCTTCATCTGCCCGCCTGTCTGTGCATGCTGTAACTTGAGTAAAAAAAAATGAAACTTGGTACATGTGCATCCTGGCAAAAAAAGGAGGATGAGTAGATAGATGGACATACCACGCGCACCATAGATAGATGGACATACCAAAGAGTTTTATAAGAGCCGGAGTCAAAATAAGACGATAGGTGTGGCACCGCCCATATATGGGTGAAAACCCATATCTCAGTACCTACTCAACCGATATCGACCAAATTTAGTACTTAATATTACCTTGATATTACCATACTTCAGTGCGAAAATGGATGAAATCGAACTACAACCTTACCTATTGAATTGAACGAATATTTAATCGAAAAGAGCGGTTAATATGTGAGATATGTTATTGAAATTCGGAGCAAATTCTTATCTGATAATAGTTTGCCTGTATTTTTATTTTAGTAAAAACAACGTGTTTTACTAATATCAACGTATATTTGTGCCTAAAGTAGATCAAATCGGATTTGATGAAAACTTGCCCTAGCCCCATTAGCTAATATCACGATTTTCGTACATCCGGCTGACTTTACTCCATATATATTGGTGATGGTATTGCCAAAAATAGATAAAATCGGGTCAATGCAACTTTTAGACCCCATATACCTAACATACAATTTTCAAACTTCCGGCTGGCCTTATACCATTATCCCCACTCCAATACACTACATATATTTGTTATAATTTTTCTGACTAGCCTTAAGAGCTGTTGTTCAGCGTGTGATTTATGTATATATTCATAAAATTGCTTGAAAATATGTTCTCAAGTATACCTGAGCAATGTCCAACGTCCCTTTCTCTGCCCCCAATATCCGACTTTCCACCTGACTTTAAGCTACAGGTTGGTCAAATGTGTGATATTTAATGAAATCAAATGGACAAGTTTCCTTGAAAATTATACGGTTCACCACTGAATAAGAATGAAATTGGTCTAGACTTTCGTCTAAATCTCATATTGCTAATCAAAAGAATTTCGATTGTCTGGTTGATGTTTTCCACATCAACTCAATATATAAAATTGAGCTTCTTCGGTAGAGTTTACAACACATATTTCTCATTTATGGATGATTCTAATATAATTTTTGTTGACACGAATCAAATATAATATAAATATTAATAAAACAAAGTGAGTACATGACCGTCAGTATATGTTATTAAGATACCAAATTTAATTCTTATCCATTCATTATTTCGTCAAATATTGAATATTGAATTCTTTTGCACTTTTTTTAATATAAAAAATACCCAAAAGCTTTTCAAAAGCTTTGCTCCTTGCAAATTGCAAGAGTATAAAATGTTCGGTTACACACGAAGTTAGCCTTTCTTACTTGTTTAATATAAAGACTTTTTGTCTGGAATATGGCCTAGGTAAACCGATATGTGGATTATATAAAAGTTAAAAGCTTTTCCATTTTTAAACGAAAATTCACAGCACTTCCTTTACTTAACATTATATAATATATATGAAAACCTTATGCGCAACCACTTTAAATATAAACAAAAGCTTTTTAGAACCCTGGGCTGTAAAGACGCCAGTTATCGATATGTCGTACCTACGCCACTAACTCGATGAGTTTACCTACTATTGATTACTTTTGAAACTTTGGCTTTTCTGAAATTACTTTGTCAACAACAAAATGCTCGTTTAATTACGTAAAGCGAGCTTGTGACAATTATCACAAAATCAATTGTGCTGCAATCGTAATTTTTATTGGCAATTTTGGTAGAAATACCAAAAATGCTCATTATGTTATCTGCAAAAGTTAAAATTACAAGTAGTCCTTGCTTTGCCTTAGTCGCTTTTATTATTGCATTTTTGTTTTCAAGAAGTAACTACGTACAAACGATTCTAAATTAGGGAAGTAACCAAGTTCAGTCCAGTTCACCAAATTGGTTAAACATAAAGTCTTATATTTGAAATATACTCTTATAATAGAGTAGATAAATAGGCAAAATCGGACCGGCCTACTTTTTCGATAACACAATTTTTTATTGTAATGGATTACTTTACTTTCTTTTGAACAAGTTATAATTTCTAATGTTAAGAACTAGTAATGCTTCCGATATCTAAAAAGATTTATCTAAAAGTCGCAAAATCGTTAAAAATTTTACCCTGAAGAGGGTTTATTAAATTTGCCACGATGTTTGTAACACCCAAACGGAAACGTCAGAGATCCTATAAAGCATACATGTACCATATTTAATGATCATCGTGACGAACTGAGTCGAGCTCGCCATGTCCGTTCAGTGTTTGAGATATCGATCTAAAATTTCGAACCTTTTCCCTTAAAGCAGTCGCTCATTTATCGGAACGGTCGATATCGGACCACTATAGTATATAGCTGCCATATAAACTGAACAATTAAAATCAAGATAATGATCTTTTTATGCTTCGTGATGCCATAAAAAATGATCCTGTGAAAGGTATTAAAGCATCAGTGCGGCCTAAGTTAACGTTGTTTTTTCCTAGGTTTCATTGAGTTATAAAAGTCATCAAAAAAAATTACTTTAAAATAATCAAACTTCAATCATTATTATCTTTTCAACGGTAAGATTTACGGAAAAATCGTAGCATACCATTTTGTAGAGCATTCATTTTCCTATAAAATCCATGAAAGTAGTTGGAAAAAATAGAAAACTGTAAAGCGGAGGACCTTTTCGTCACTTTGTTACAGTTAAGTGCTCATACTCATAAATATTTTTTAAGAGGTGTCTAAGAACCTATTTTTCAGATTACCAAGTAAAACAAAATATTCGTTTATTTTTGACCCACGCTAGTGAAGACCATGATTGTGTACCGAAGTCGTCTTAATTTGATATAAATGCTCGATTTAGAATATTTTGATACAATTTTAATGTAATATATCCACTGAGTCAAGAGTGCTAATGCGACTTTCGTTACTTATGTTCATTGCACTGTTCGTCTCGTCATTCCGATCACTTTGATATATGCAACCCTATAAGCATCTTGACTAGTTTTTGACATCTCGTATATAACTGTTAAAGAACAAAACCATTACTAAGCTATTATTTAACCTACGATTTTTATCTTTAATCCAGAAAATCTTTTAGAAACCCACGCACCGTTTGTATTGCAGATGCAGCACCAGGCTTCGAAATAATAACACTTAAAATTTGTTGCATCTGCCTAACAAGACTCTTGCGATTTAATTGCAGCGCGCCATTATTGCACGATAAACGAAAATTAGCATTAATCAGTCAAAAACGTCTGGTTTTGTAATTACAAAAACTCGGCGAAGGCAACACTACGCAGCTGTCGCACTTGCATCAAAGTTAAAAGCTTCAGTGCTACAATCATCAGCAAAGCTATATCTCTCGTCTGTCCTCCATGTCGTATGCGAAACACTAATTTATGCGTAATTTCATTATACCACTTGATGCAAGCCAAATGCGCTGAAATTTTAAATAATACATTTTGATATGCACGCTGCAGTAATGACTTGAATATTTATGCAGTTTAAACCTGATTGCTGAATTCGAAAATGCAATATGCGGTGAACTGTTGAGAGACGAAATTAGTTTGAATCAAATTACAAACATATTTCTAATTAAATTAATATCTTATTACCGCCTTTAGAGATTTTTAAGAAGGTCCTTTGATTTCGTTATTTGGAAAAAAAAACAATAATACAGAACAGGAACATAATTATATGTCGCATGTTATTATATAACCGTCTCAGGTAAAAAATGAAATATAAATCAAAGATACTGTTATGGAAGGTAAATAGAAAACGAAAAAGTTTTAAAAATATTATTTCATCAAATATAGTGTTGAGGCTAATGCCTTTTGCTTAGATAAACAGTATGATGTAGTTAAAGTAAAACAAAATACGCAATAAACTGGTCATCATCAACAAATAGTGTTTGTTTAACAAACATTTTGTGTGCAGTGTAAATATACTAAAAAAGTAGGGAACGAATTTTAGCCATCTTAATGATTGGCGATTTGCTTACACAATTATTTATACACCGGTCTAAAGTAAAGCTAGTACATGATAGCCAAATATAGTTAACTTCAACTTATTATTGTTGACTTTGTCCGCACATTGTGGTCGCAATGTGCGGTATTAAGCTTGCTTTTTCTAATCGGAATTTCTGTTGGTTCCAAAAATATATGAATTGATCTCAAATTTATAATACAGAGCAAGATTTTAACGAAACTTAGTTAAATATTCCTTAATACTTCCTGATGATATGTTTATGTTTACAATTTTATCAATATATATATATATATATAATGCTAATGCATCTAGTTATATTTACCTTTTACTTCAATACTTATTACTTTCTCCCATTACATGCACCTAATAATTTTTTCTTAACCCAATAAATTTCACTTAGTTTCACCTATCGATCATTCACCTCACTGTTTAGGTATTATAATATTTCTGAGTGATTACCCACCTCACATACCAATTACCTTAAGCGTACGGCCCATCAACTTCTTTGTATATTAGCAAAATAATTTGCTTTCCTCCATTTCCTTTGCACCTTACGTCTTTTAATTTTCGTCACTTTCGCACCTATATATTGTAAGGACTCTCGCTACAAAAATTAAGTGCCGATTTGGGAGTACTTTCGCTTATCGACTGTACTCGCCGCTATATCATACAACATCCGTTTTTGTAAGCACGAAAGCAGGAACTTTAATGGAAGATGTCTTATTGTTTTAGATGCATGAGTATGAGTGCATATTTCTACAAAGTTACTTCCAACTTAAATTCGCTTACTTCAACATTGATAATAAAACTTTTATCAGCTTCCTTGTATTTCTTCTAAATTATTTAATGAAGTGGTAATTTGCGAAGTTTGCACACCGGCAATAGAATTGTCTGAATTTGCAATCTGCATTATAAATCTTGACTCAGATAGCATAACATATAACATACAGTAGCTAATAAATGTGTATGTATTCACCACTTGCGTTGCTTTCTCCTTTCATCTAAAGTTAGTAGCTAAGCCTTGATGGTCCTCATTTTATTCTAAAGATACTAGAAAAAAGTTAGGTTATATATAACTTTTATTTACTATAAATACACTTACTATTAAGCAAATACACTAAGTGAAGGTCAATCTAAATAGCATGCTATGTTAAGAGTACTCACGTGTATTTCATAAAAATATGCTTTGACTAAACAGGCAAACCACAGAAAAACTGCAGATATTTGTTTGCCTCAATACCCACTAAATTCTTTGTAATTGCAAAACCGCAGAGTTTTTTCTTGTTTTTATGTTATCTGTAGTTGATGGGTTTTGTGGTGTACAATAGAATATGTTAGATTAAAATGAGTATATGATACGTGCACAATTACGGTTATGGTTAAATAGGAAAAATAAATAAAAACTGCGTAAATTTCCTTACAATATTGAGATTAATACTTTCAAAAGTTGAATCACTAAGCATCAAAAATCACCGCTTCACTCTAGATTTGCAGTTGGATAAATCAGAAATTTAAGCGAAATAACTTTAATAATTGAGCATAAGCATTCACTGTCCAATATTGCTTCGTTTTAAAACTATTGTTAAAGTGGCCAGCCATCTTCTTACACATAAATCAGTTAAAGAAACACTGAATATTCAACTTACTCACAGAAAAAAACTACTTAAGAATCAACGGTGCTCGTCTATTATCACGACGTATTTTTAACTGAATGCTCAGCACAGATGACTTTTCAAGGGCCTTGTAGAATTTAAAATGATCACTGTTGGAAAATGTCTAACGGTACAATGCTGTTAAAACATTACCAAATTTAGCAAAAAGCACTTTTTTACAACCAAAACTACGATTTTGAATAATGTTATTTATTCTAACATTATTTATGTATAGCAAACAGTGTTGGTCCTATTGATATTGAGTAGAGGAACTTTTTTTTTAATTCTATGAAAGACATCTTAAGTTAAGATGTTGTATTTGAAAGGGTTCTGCCTCATAAGAGTTATTAAAGCTTAATAACTAATATGAAAAAATTATTTGAATAAAAATCAAATATAATTTAAATTCGATCGCCGTCACAGCTTGCCTACAGAGGATACAAGCTCTGTCCTATGCTATTGAATCTTCAGTATGCATTTAAGTGCAGTTTAAAACTCATCTTACAACAAAAACAGTTGCTTTTGCAATTTTTATCTCTTCGGCTGACGAATAATGGAACGAGAACCAACAGTGAGCTTTCGATTGTCAGCTCCTATACAGCTTCTTAGCAGCTACATACTCCCATTAATAATTTGAGTTATAACTTCAAAAGTTTTATAAAAAAGTATATACGACGTAAAAGTACAAAAAATTTCAGTAAATGGTGAAAAGTTAACTCACTTTGATTGAAGATAACAACATGTTAAAAACTCCTTCGTTGAAAACCTTATAGAGCAGTGTTATTATATGCTTATTTGTTTATCAATCTATTTTCAATGATATGCAACTAATGAAAATATAATATATTTTGAAGCGAGTAAATGAAGGTATTTTATTTTATGATCTAAATTGAGTGTAAAATGGCTGCATATACCATACAATTTCACATAGTTTAACTCTTCCATTTAGTCAAGCTTTTAGTTAAAAACTCTAACTTTGTATGAAAATATGTATATAATTAAAAACAATTAGTTTCAAATAAATTCTATTTCCACTCTCTTAGTATGGTACGGACTTTTAAATTTTGCTCAAGTCTTCCTCTCTGTAACATTTCTGAAGAGACAGATTAATTCTCGCTTGGCAATTCTAAACGCGTCTACAGAGTTAACTGGTTCACATACGATTTCTTTGGTCTGGCCACACCAAATTCTAACAAACTGAAGTCAACAAAACGCGTTATGTATGAGAATTAGTGAGAAAAACTTTACCTTAGGGTATAAAAACTATCAGATTATAATGTATTATGTTGTAACATACTTACGTTATAAAATTTGCTGCTTGATTTATTAAAAATATAATTAAGAGGTACAAGTCTTCCCAACGTTATTAATTTGATATTGACTAATGCACTATATTGCGTATACGTAACATTTCATACTATGTAAAATAATTTATTTTCTTTCGAATTTTTTTTGGAAATGATGGATAAACCATATCCCCAATTTGTTGTACGCACGGTGGTTCATTGCTATTTTTGTATGCAAATGTACGTTTTTTAACTACAAAACATGTTATCGCTTGTGTTATTGAACTCCAATTTCCAATTTTCAAATATTTCACCAATGCACTTCATTCGAATTTTCCATAAAACTGAGCTTAATAACGCCAAAATTCAAAAATTTGACAAAAAGGTTTGTTATTGATGCACTTTTGTTAGGTAGCAGTAGAAAATTCCGGTAGACAGATATCGAAGCAAATTCTATCAAATCTACACATATGCATATGCATGTTTGTATGTATGCTTTCTTAATAATTTACAACTGGTGTTAAAAATTAGAAGCAATATACGAGCTGTAATGACAGCGTCACAATTATATCGTATATAATGTCTGCAGGGCCATCTCAATAGTTAGTCACTTGGTTTTCGAAACCCTTCTTTACTTTTGATAACCACTCAAAATGATCAGTACAGGTCAGAGGCAATAAATTACATTCTTTTTTTTTTTAGTTACTAGAGGTTGAATGTACGTTGCTTCGCAAAAGTTTTCTCCTTATTCTAAAGCTACCACAGATTAGTACAGGTATCCCCTATGATTACATTCTAAGTGGACTGCTATTATGATATACAATACTATGCTGTAATAGCAAATGATAAATTTATGAAACTTGATGCACTTCCGCTGCAACTTCCGAACAAGGTGCTAAGTATACACAACATTATTTAGATATTCTCTTATAGTAAATTAAGTGTTTATATGAACAGATATTATTAATGTAAAGGATTGAGTAATTGGCGGAAGCTTTCAAATTCCGTTTTCTCCTTTTAAGTAACATTTAGATTGTAGTGCAAACTAATGGGTGTTCGCAGTGTCGGGAACTGCTACGTACGTGAATTATAAGTAGCTATGATATTTAGAATCTGTAAGACCTTTGCCTATCATATAACATTCAATCTTAAATATAGCTGAAACATCATATAGGAGGCGATTTAAAAAACATTTTTAGTTTCAGTTCTAAAAAGATACTTGTTCAAACACATGCCACTTATTAGGCAATCGTAAACCCACCACCACAAAATAAAAATATTCAGTTGAAACTGAAACAATCCCTGACCTTACTCCATAAAATCAGATTTTGAGTTTCTATTGCGCTATATTTTAGCAACGGGTATTCTGATCTTTACCAGAGTATAAAGTTAAAATACCCCCTCGTAACTTTTGCATTCAACATAACATTAAAATAAAATCTATTGCTTGAAATAGAAACCAAATGTCGAACAACTTGAAAACACGTCATGAAAAGGATGTTGTAATAATATAAAGCTTTTAATGCTTTACAGAAAAAAATTCAGTAAATTTTCAGAAATAGTTTTAATTATTTCACCCGCAGTCGAATAAAGAATTTAAGTATTTATTCGCTTGCATTTTCAAATGGTTCAGTTTTCCTTGAATAATTCTTATGCTCGCATATATATAAACCAGAATGAAATTACATACAATAGTTCTTAATTTATTGTTATCATAATTGCTGGCGAAAATCAGAAAACGTGTTCATCAAAATACCCGCATACTAACACAATTTCCTAACCTCACTTCGTAGCTAAACAGTTGCTTGCTGTTACTATGGCAGTGATTCACAGACTGTTGATGACTATCAACATACATTTACGGCTTATGCTGTAATTTTCGCTTTCTTTTTCGCCAGCTCTTGCTTAATAACTCGCATGCCCACACAGCAAGAGCCTCATAATTCATAATTGAACGCAATGATTGTTGGATGTGCGTGTGAAAAAAATTACTTTTAAAAGCCGGTGTATTTTATCACAAAACCCCTGTTGAAAAAGCGGAAGAAGAAATATAACCATGACATGCGTAAGTTGGATCCATTCTAAAGAGATCACCAGTGCCATAGCAAGAAGAGAATGGAAAAAGAGTAATCCACGATGTAGGTTTTTGCCTAAGAGAAATTTTGTAATTTGTTCTCATATTGCTTGCTGAACAACTTTTTAATTTGAGGAGATATCTTCACGAAATTTGGCACGGATTATAGCCTTAAGCAACGGTGTAATCTCCGAAATTGTACTGATCGGACTGCTATAGCATATAGCTGTCATACAAAATGATTGATGATAATCCACTCCTATAGAAAGTTTTTATATTTGACAAGATATTTTCACGTGGTTCAAATTGGACAAATATGTCATATAGCTGCCGCGTAAAGTTAACGATCCAAACCAAGTTGTTGTATGGGAACAGCATTTTTTGTAAAGCTAGTATTCACTAATGTTAAATTTTTAAAGAAGTCAGCCAAAACTATAGACCTGGTTTAAAAGACTTTTCGAAAAAAATTAAGCTAAAAAGTTCAAATTTTTTTACTTTATTTAAATGCTGCCATCAAGTTTTTACCAATATTGCAAACTTGCTTATATTGAACTTCTCTCATTTTACTTAAACTCCGATTAAGTTTGAATTTCTGAATTTGTTTTATGTTCGCTTAGTTTTCATTTACTTACATCGCACCAGTTTGTTCAACTTAATCATTGAAAATTTCTGCAAACATTGTTGCTCTGCTTCCAATCATTGAAATTTTAAGTTAACGTTCGCAATCACTAATTTCAAATTCCTTTAGAACAGATTGATTGAATCGAGCCAAAATAAAGTTCAACAGAGAATTTCTGCCATAGTCTTCAATACTGAACTACAAAAACCAAAGCAACAATTACTACTCTCAACCGAAAACTTTCACCCAACAGCTTGAACGGCTAAACAAAACTTTTCCAATTGCCATGAAGGTGGCATGCAGGGTTGCCTCTTATAGCAGTTTTAACTGCAACTCAGTAAGGTCAGTACATTCTTGAATTGAGAGTGAGGCAAAAACAAAAATTTCAACTGACTGGGAAACAATGGAAGCTGCACGGTTTTATTGATTAATTGTGAAGCTTTAAAAATTCTGTATATACGAGTATATATTGTATATTCATATATTATATTTCGCACTTATTTGTAGTAACGAAGTGAAGCGGTGTTTTCAATAAGAAATTTCTCATCTAAGGAAAACAACATTTTTGGGAATATTTTCCAATAGAAAATTGTTATTATGGTTATTTGGAAATAAATAGAGGCATGTTATATAATTTTTGAGAAAAAACAAGTTGCCTTATACCTTGGGACATCCTCTTGAACAGTCAACAGAGGTAAAGACATCCATATAAGATGTATAAAATATCCAGAAAAAAAATACATATACATACTTTTACATGGTCAGTTGAGCTACTACAGTATGCACAATTTTAAAGCTATTACTAGTAAGCCGCTTTTCAACTATTGAATGAGGTCACAATGCAACATGTGACAGTTGTAATACATGACCGCGACGGGAGTATCCCAGAGCAGACTTGAGCCTTTTCATTTGCAACGAATGCATCCAGCCAGTGAGATAGTAGTAGAAGATGGAAGCGAAATGCTTGTAAATCTCATTGCAAGAAAAATTTGGAAAAAATACGCAATCCTGTAGGAATATATAATAAAATTCACAAATATTTAATAAACAATTTTATAAATATTACTTTCTTGCTTTTAAACGTAATATTTTTAGTTAATTGTTGGAAATATTTATTTCTTACATCAACATTAATAAGTTATGGGAACGAATGCTAAACTTATTAATAAATAATAAATGTTTTTGTAAAAAAATAAAAAATTAATACTAAAAGTATTTTTCTGTTTAGTTAACTATGTCAGTACGCTTTCCACCGCCCGCTAATTGAGTGAGAGATATCCGTATTTTCAAGTAACAAGCATAAAACTTTGTAATGAATGTTCTCACATACAACTATAATTCCACATCACCGATCCATTCATTCACTCACTGCAAATGTACAAATATGCGAACATAATTCAGTGCCAAATGCCATTGTGCGATTGAGGGATAGCATAAACATCTGTGACATCAGTACAAGAAATCATGCAAAAGTACATTCGAAAATGCATGTATAACATAATTTGAAATGTGAAAGCTATATACGAGTATGTATCATAAGGGATATACATTTAACGGACCGTTCATTAGAATGTTATTTATCTAGTTTTAACAGTACAAATATAACTGATGGTATGCCCTTATTTAGAGCACACGTGAAAATTTACAGTTTAAAATTTATTAAAACTTTAGTAACAAGGCCTAAGCCCTGCCCTTTCGGATGTCACCGAATATTTATGATACTATCGCAATTTTCGAGGCATTAAAGCCAATCTAACTAACGCAAATCACTATAATTATCATATTAATTCAGTGGTGAGGTACATGCCCACAACTATAATTTTTCTACCAGATGACATACTCCCTTTCGCCACAAGAATATAACATTGTATAATACACTCTCTGAAACGACAAGCAGGTTTCAGCATCAGGCAATCGACGACTTTAGTGGAAGAGCCATTCAGTCAATAATTAACTTTTTTCCAATACTTGCAAACACCATTTTATGCACCCAACGCAATTACAAAAAAAAATGGTGGTTTTAAAAGGGCCGCATAGGTAAAAGAAATTGACTAGCAATTTGTCATTTTTTCTGTTAACTAACAGAAAAAACGTGTTTGGTATTCTCAAAAATGAACGAGAAAAAATCTCAGTAGAAGTAGCAAATGTGTAACAAAAAACAAGCAAACACATCAATATAAGAAAACAAATTAGGCGACTAGAAACTTTTGTTCTGACGGCTTCCTCTTGTAGTTGGCATAGCCAAAACGACAAATCGACTAATATCATTAGATATATGTAGATTATGGAAATATGGAGAATTCAAAAATATTCATATATGTTCGACATAATATTCCTACAGCTTAGTCGACAAGTAATAATATATTTAAAACTAGTATGGGCTATTAACCGAATTAAGGGGTTAAAGGTAGTCAGAATTTTAAAAAAATCTATTTTTTTTTTCGTTAAGTGTAATATCTTGAAAATATACTCTGAAAATTTCAAGTTGATCCGATAATTACTATTTGAGTTATTCGACAAAAAACTAAGAGCGCTCGAGCACTTCAAAGCGCTCGAGAGATCTAGTGTGAAACTTTAAATGCGTTTTTCTCAAAAATATGTTTTTCGAACTGGTGACAACTGTAACTCGAAAACCGCTCAATAGATTTTGATGAAATTTAGAAAGACCTATTAACTGTTAATTTTTTCCCAAAAATCTAAAAAAAATTTCCTGAGGCCGCCATTTTGTTAATTAAAAAAAAAAAAGCTTCGATCAGGCCCAGGATTATCTATTTATAAAACTATTTTTTTTCATCCGATTGATTTTAGATAACTCTTCAAGGACTTATGGTTGTCACCGCAAGGTCAACACAGACCGCTATAACATTGGAAATTAAAATTTTTTTTTTGAAATTTTCGTGACTTCTAGTCAAAACATTGTATCATAATGCCATATTACTACTTTTGTAAAATAACATGATTTTTATAGTAAAAAAAAAGTTACTGTAAACGCTAATTTTTTCGTGCCTCCTACTACCCCTAACCACTTAATCCGCCCATTGTCCCTACCACTACTTACTATATCATCTATTAGTGTATTAAGGTGTTTGTTGGTTACAAGTTTTCAATTATCATATTTTGGTCGGAAATATACTAATTGGCCAATTGGTGCAAAATATATATATACATATATAACCTTCTAGTTCAATTTATATTCATAAGAATAATTCTCATATGCATTTTGTTCAGGTGCTTCTTACTATTGTTATTGTAAAATAACAAAGTCAAAAAGCATTTGATCGTAAAATAATAAAAAAAATTGTTCAAATACATTAAACTTCCATACAATGCACCACCTCTTAATACATATTAATATTAATTTTTTTTTCCTCATCTCGGACAATATTTTCACGGTACCTTAAGAAAAAAAATTAAAGCTTTTTCGACCCACGCTAATATATGTACATACATGTATATGAAGAGATAACTAAAATAGCCTCACAAGTAAACAATGAAAAATAAAGTGTTTGTTATTAGTAGCGAATTGAGTCGATCCTTTTTTATTTATTAATGAATCAATCATTGATTGGGTACGCAGACAAAAAACACTTATAAATAACTACTATAAAAAAATGTTATATGTATACAAATATAGCACATATAGCCACTATACATAAGTTTGTAGTAGAATGCAACAAAAAATTTGTATTTAAATGAAGCAAACAGTAAAGTTATCTTTTTGGACAACTGTTAGTGTCTCAATCAATTTTAGTGGACAAAAACTTAATTTGGAATAATTTGAAATGTTTGTTTACCATATATGTATTTAAGTAATTGAAATACAGGTTCACAAACCTTTAGTGTAATATAAGTAACAGTAATAAATACCCAGTCAATTAGGTACTATTTTACAATCGCAGCTTTAAATACATTTTTCACGCAAGGTTTTGATTATTTTCATATTTTTATTGAATGAAATACAGGGTTTTCCAATCACAACTTCTTGGAGGGCTTTCAATGTCACAATTTCTTGAAATTATCGAATCTCCAAACCTCGCAATAATTCGGTTCTTGTACGTGCTGTGTGGCTTGTAGCCAACAACTTAAGTGAATGCAATGGTTGTTCATGAATATTTTTTGGATTTTCTTCGCACCAGAATCGATAGTGTTGTTTATTTACCGCACCACTCAGATGAAAGTGAGCATCATCGGAAAAGATGAGTTTCCTAAAAAATTCGTTATCGTTTTCAACTTGTTCCAAAGCAAAATCAGCAAATTCACAACGTTTACGGTGGTCCAATTGCTTCTCAAAATCCGCCAGGTTGTGGTTTGAGACAGTCCCAATTCTCGAGATCGTCTTGGAATCGAAAAATTGCGACAAACTTGCCTGAACGACAGCAGTATTTTCATTACTTCGAGCGGTTCTTTGTCTTATTGGCACTTGAACATTATTCTCAAAAATTTGCAATTGGAGAACGATTATTTTGATAATAAAATTGAATAATTTGTAAAAGTTGTTCTTGCGCATATATAACATTTGCATGATGAAATTGTAAACATTACTAGATACAATATTCTAGATTCGGATGTAACCGAAGATTTTATACTCTCGCAAAGTCAAATGATATACCCGTTTGAGATTTCTTTGTGGATTGACCGATAATTTCGGTAAAATGTCAACTATAGGCACTGGAGTCCACATATACAGTATCTAGGGGCTTGAACAGTTTTGATTCGATTTACACAATTTATTTGACACAAGGTGGCATATTTTAACCGCATTATTCACGCAAAGTTTTACCCCGATACAGTCATTGTTGCTTGATTTGCATAGTGGAAAGTGAAAGAATTAGATGAAATTTAAAATGGTGTAATATGGAAAAGGGCCGTGGTTGTAGTCCGATTTCGCACTATAACATAGAAATATGAAAAAAATGTTATGTACCGAATTTGGTTGAAATCGGTTAAGCGGATCCAGAGATATGGGCTTTCACCTAAAAGTGGGCGGTGCCACGCCCACTGACTTATTTTGAACGCGGTTCCTATAAAGTCATTTCATACCATCTCAGAGATAAAATTTAATTTCTTTGACTTGCACTAATGCTTGGTTTATCGCGCTGCTAGTATTTTTTAACAGTACCGTTATATGGGGAGTGGGCGGGGTTATCACCCGATTTCACCCATTTTCACACTGTAAGTAGGACAAATCCTATAAGAACTCTTACCGAAAGTGTGAAGATGGATAAAATCGGAATATAACCCCGCCCTTTTTAGTTAACAACTACTTAGAGTGCGATAAATCAATAAGCCAGAGACATTATATTGATTTCATATTTATTACATTGAACCCTTTCGCTTTACTTTTTATACTCTCGCAACCTGTTGCTACAGAGTATAATAGTTTTGTTCACCTAACGGTTGTTTGTATCACCTAAAATTAATCGAGTTAGATATAGGGTTATATATATATAAATGATCAGGATGAAGAGACGAGTTGAAATCCGGGTGACTGTCTGTCCGTCCGTCCGTCTGTCCGTCCGTCCGTCTGTCCGTCTGCCCGTGCAAGCTCTAACTTGAGTAAAAATTGAGATATCTTTATGAAACTTCGTAGACATGTTTCATGGTACCGTGAGACGGTTGGTATTGCAGATGGGCGTAATCGGACCACTGCCACGCCCACAAAACGCCATTAATCAAAAACAAATAACTTGCCATAACTAAGCTCCGCAATAAGATACAAGACTGTTATTTTGTACACAGGATCACATTAGGGATAAGCATCTGCAGTTAAAATTTTTTTTTAAAAAGTGGGCGTGGTCCCGCCTCTAATATGTTTAATGTGCATATCTCCTAAACCGCTAATGCTATAATAACAAAATTCACTGGAAGCAAATGCTTTTAGCACTTCTATTGACGGTGTGAAAATAGTTGAAATCGGGTGGCAACTCCGCCCACTCCCCATATAACGGTACTGTTAAAAACTACTAAAAGCGCGATAAATCAAGCACTAAAGACGCCAGAGACATTAAATTTTATCTCTGAGATGGTATAAGATGACTTTATAGGAACCGCGTTCAAAATTAGACAGTGGGCGTGGCACAGCCCACTTTTAGGTGAAAACCCATATCTTGAGATCTGCTTAACCGATTTCAACCAAATTCGGTGCATAACGTTCTTTTCATGTTTCTATGTCATAGTGCGAAAATGGGCGAAATCGGATTACAACCACGCCTATTTTCCATATGACACCATTTTAAATACCACTTGATTCTTTCACTTTTCACTATGCAAATCAAGCAACAATGATTATATCGGCGTAAAACTTTGCGTAAATAATACGTTTAAAGTATGCTACCTTGTGACCAAAAATTTTCTAAATCGAACCAAAACTGTTCAAGCCCCTAGGTACTGAATATGTGGACCCCAGTGCCTATAGTTGACCTTCTAACGAAAATATCAGTCAATCCACAAAGAAATCTCAAACGAGTATACCATTTGACTTTGCGAGAGTATAAAATGGTCGGTTACATCCGAACTTAGCCCTTCCTTACTTGTTAATATTACCAACAACTGTAGGTATTTAGCCGGTTTGACCCTTTCAAGTTGCAAGAGTATGAAATGTTTGGTTACACCCGAAATTAGCCCTTCCTTACTTGTTCTAGTATACTTTTGTTATGTCCGCTATACTCGTATAACGGTAAATGTTAGCCATTACCTTTTGTTCTCATTTCTTTCTGATTGACACGTTTTTTTTTGTCAAACTACACCACTTTGTGTTAAACTTTTTTTCTTCTTCTATATAAACTCTTTATAGGGGGAAACAGATAATTGATTTATGACCATCAGAGACATTTCTCGAAGTCGATTAATTTCCCAATAACATGCTGTTCTACACGAACGTATAAACTAGAGGTAATGTAAAAAATGAAAGTAAATTCTTCGATTTATAACTGTTGCTACACTCTCGTACCATGTTGCCCACAATTTCCGCCTGAACGTTATTTTTAGAATAACAGTATAAATAGTTATGATCTATGTGAACATGTTGGCGATGACGGGACGAGACAAATTGGAATTACGTTAGTTTTACTTTTCGTACAAATAATGGTAAGTCACTGTAGAGCTAAGTTTATTAATTACCATGACTTTGTAAAGAATATAAATAAAAATTTTGTTGTGAGAAAATTCAGAAGAATGTTCCAAATAACTTTTTCACGGTAAGTTTATATTTACATCTTATAATAGCACAGATTTAGTTTCCCAAAGTACTGAGTTCACGAAAGGTACGTGCATTAAACTCACTATGTAGTTGATAGTCACTTAACCTACTCGATATTATTTCCTTCAGAGGTGATCGACTTCATGTACCTCTCAGTTTTATTTAGGTTTATAAGAGTGACATACGACAACTGATAAAGGATAAGAGCTTTGAAGAAAACCTGTATGATCAGGAAAAACACGCCTGGAAATATTTAGTGAACGTTGTCCAAAATTTTCTAGTAAACTTCAAAATGGAAACAAAGGGTTAAAAGTGGACTAATAATGTCATATATAATTATGGAGTGTAATACATATGCCCTTAAAAAGTCATGTGCTGGACTCTCATCTGGATTTCTTTCCGACAAATTTGCGTGCTGTGAGTTATGAACAAGGCGAGAGTTTCCACCAGGACATTTCTTTAATGGAGAAGCGCTATCAAGGGAAACGGGTATGACCTGAAAATTTATTTTTCATTCACATAATATTATTTAGTAGCCTTAGTACAATAAAAATTTGATATGAATTTTCATGTGAGAAAAAAGTTAAAATTTTGTTAACCAGTGTTATCTCTATCCAGTAAAGACTTTGGTATATTTCGTGAAGTGGCATATTTGCAAACCACTAAGAAATATATTTTCTGTACTTATCGGTTGGATACGGTGAATAATATCCACAGAGCTTCGGTTGGCAAAATATATACTTGTAAATGAAATATATATATAATCAAGCGAAGAATTACGAAACTGCCTCGTTGCAAAATTTACACTATTTATACATATAATTTTGTCAATGCAATTTGTGATATAATAATATTTATTATCTAGTTCTATTGGTAAATATAATTCTAGTTTAAATTATAACAACACACTTTTTATGGCATTTGAACAGCACCCCGTGAATACGTTGACGGATTTTTTCGAAATTAATTGTTGAATACACAAAGGCTTCAGCACAAAAAAATAGCATAAGGAAAAGTAACTTAACTTAACGTAAGCTTCTGCATATAACCTTTAAAGATATCGCACACATATTTACTATATTACCAAGAAAACCGAAAAAAATTTTTTTTTAACTTTTTCCTTCAAAACTTTTACTTTGTAATCTTTAAATATCTATAAATCTTCCCTCAAAATTTTTAAATAATGGATGTAGTGGTTTTAAGTTCTCAAAAAGTCTGCAGAATGGATATCAAAATATTTACTATGTTCACGTCTTATACAGGAACTCACGTGTAATAAGTCTACACCTATACAATTGATATACTTTTTTTTCTTTTTTTTTAATTCTAAAGTTTTTTAAAATGACACGTACGATAATATTAACTATTAAAACTATTTTCCATCCGAAGTTATAACATTTTCCCATCTTTCTGTCGATTTGTGGATTTTAGCTCAGAGGAACTGTACGAGGTTAGTGGCCAAGAATTAAGCAAGCCAGTTTTTGATTCCTTGTCCCGTATTCGAGTGAGAACGTTCAGCGTCGACCGAAACAAATAGAAGTTAGAGGGGTAAGGTTTGCGTTACAAGGTGAGCAAAATAATTTTTAACCGATCTTGTAATATTCCGGGCGTTTTTCGCAATCGCACGCTTCAATTTGATGAGTTGTTATGAGTGGCGGTCCACACCAATGGTTTCATTTCGTTTAAGAAACTAATAATACAGCACGATCTTATGATGCTACCAAATACAGAGCATTGCATTGGCGTCATAGATATCCAGATTTGCCACTGCTTTTGCTCTTTGACCAAGTTTCACATATGATTTTTTGCGTTTAGGGTTATCGTAATATTTTTGTCATAAGTTACAATCAGACGCAAGAACGACTTCTGTTTATAGCTTTCAAACAGCATTTCTGACATGAAAAATTGCCTTTCAACGTCCTTTGGCTTCAATTCAACTTTTGAAACAACTTTTAAGTTTCTTAAACTAAATTATATCAAACCACCTTTAATGTTTACATACTTACGCTTTTAGTTACATACTTAAATTTAAATAATGCTAAACACTACGCCTCTGCCGTTGCTCTTTCGTTTAAAATTTACATCTAAACGTCAAGATCTTGCATTAGGCACTGCTTGCTTAGTCGGACGTTCATAGCAACTAAAATAAAACAGTGGCTCTTAAAAGCAGCGTTAAGGATTAAAATGCAAAACAACGGCAAAAAATGTTGCAAGCAGAGTGAAGGAAAACATTTCCGCCTGCAGAGCGGGGTTTGACATTTGCATCAGTGGAGATTAAAATGTAAATGCGCTCGCGCAGATAGTTTTACGCGCAGTTGACTAAAAAAGATGAATTGAAATCAAGAACTTTTGTCGCCGACGAAGTGGCTTTACCGCTGCTCTTTTATGTTGTTGTTCTTGTTGTTAATTTGTTGCATTTGCAACACTTTGTGAGAAGATTTAAAATTTAGATTTGTTAGACAGAAAGTGAGCAGTTTAACGGAAATGCTAAAGGAGTTGCTTACTGAACTGGAGTGGAAAATGATGCGAAAAAACTATAGTGAATCTACTGTAATCTGAAATGATTCACTTGTACGTATACTGCCGAGGAAACATGACATGGATTTTGACATAGCAAATTTTGTAAATTTGTAAATAAATGGACTGTATTAACACCTCAGTGTTTCTTTTTTCTACAATAACCAAACAATTGTACATATTACAGTTTATAATATCTTTATAATTTTAACAAAAAATAGCCCTTATAACATTGACTCCACTGCATATTTGGATAATTCGGTATACAAAATGTTTTATTGAAATTAACTTCGAATATTGCTTTGGCGTAGTAAAGTTATGAATTCAACTGTTCCAAATATTCCCACATATCTTATATCCCACAGATCATTTATAATCAATTTTGACCCTCTGATTGATTTTGAAACGTATCCGAAATAGTTTACGAAATTAGCTTATATTTTCTCTCGGCGCTCATATTTAAAACTTATTACTTTAAGGTTAGATTTGCATGTGAATCAGTTTATGAATTGAATAACGGGCTAAGAACCAATTAGGTACTTGATTTATATAATATTATACTTTGAAGATATATGAAATCGGCTACAACCATTGCTAAACGTATAAATTATATAACTATTACGTTTGAAATTAGCTGCTTATAAAGTCTATAGTTGTCCCCGTCCAATACTGATGGCTGTGTGAACTACGAATCCGTTGAATTGAGCTGTGGTTGCTGAAACGGCTGCGTTAACTTTTGTCTGCTGATTGTTGACTGTCGGCACTTGACTCTTGACAAGTCAAAGCAATCATCAAAATGGCGGTGAACTACTATTATATATACTTCTATCCATCAACTTTTTGACACTTTCTTGCATTTTGTGGTGACTTCTTAAGATTGTGGCACCATATTATTTTCAGTCACTTTGTGATTGCTCTTACTAGGCAAAGGACTGAAACTTGTTTGGCAAACTTGAGTAATTCCGCTAATGGGTAAGCGTAGTTTTGATTTACGCGTACTAGAATGGTAATTTGAAATGAAATCGTTTAACACACATCATATGTATCAATGTTGTGGGAAGAAATTTGAGACCGATAATAATAAGAACAATAAATGTTCCTATAATCGCAGTATTATCAAATAGGAAGTGAAATAAGAAGTATTGTGAATACCCTGATAATGCATATTTCCAAAAGTGGTTATAGTAAGTAAATACAATTTTTGTTAGGTACGTATAGATATTAGCCCTCCTCATCATGCTTATATTCAATCAAAATTTAATAACGGCGTCGAGTTTCGATATCGTTCCCAAGAATTTGCCAAGAATTTTTAGATAGTACTGTAAGTGGTCTTATACTTAGGTTGTAATTAGAAAAGTTCTGTCCGTTTTACAAAACATTATTATGAATTTTTGCTTTACGAACAACATAGTCGTTCGAGAAACAAAAAATTCGCATATCGTACGAGTTGAGTAGCTGGAGTAATTGCAGGGTTAGGGCAACCAAATAATTCGGATTTAATGCGTCAATGCTTACAACAATAAAGATCAGCATCAGAGTTGTAATCTTGGTAGTAAAAGTAATTGGATCTTAGACATTAACTCATGCAAAATGATTATAGTAACGGATGACTTTTTTGAAACGTGTGGTTTTCAATGATTTATACTCAGTTTGATTTGCCATTGCACAATAAACTGACTTACTCCAGAACAACGTTTGCAAATCGTTTACAATATTACATATTATCAAAATCATGGGTCGGTTTGTGCGACTTATCGCGCGCTGCGTCCAATATTCGGTCGACATTATCGCCCAGCAGGGTGGCTAATTCGAGCTATCATGGATCGGTTTCGCACCACGTTTACTCTATTGGATAATGCGCAGCTGCAGAGATGCCGTACAGTGCGCATCGTGCAAGAAAGAAAATAGCCCGGCAGTAACAAAAAACTGGGTTATTTTATATGGTATTATTTGCCTTTAAACTATACCAGTTCAAGTATTTCACTTTGGATATGATAAAAAACAGCGTAGCTTGAAAGCGTTAGTATATAAATAGATAAGAAATTTAACTAATTTTAAACTCTTTCTGGTATTTCAACCTTGATTTTTGCCAAAGCAACAACAGCGATAACATTAAGAGCTGCAGCGTGCATCAGTACTCTTCACAGAAGAGGAACAGCCGTTAAAATCTCAACGAATAAAGCAACCAAGTAATCTTGATGACAACAAAAACCCTTTCAGCAAAATACAAAAGCTGAGAAAACAAAAGAACAGCTTTTTAACCTCCAAGCTTCAAGCTATACAATACAACTTGTTCCTCCCTTTCTATCTTCTAACTATTGTCGCAATTACCTGGAAGCCAGAGAGTGCGGTAGTGGTGACTGTGGTGATCTCTTTGTTTTGCATCACTGTCATACCAAAGAACATCGCGTCGACACCTTGGGCCACTACTTGTGTGCAATTATCTGCCTTCACTCCAACAAGTATGAAAAAGCCTGAATACAAACGGTAAAGTGCAGAGCGCACTTGAACAAATATCATTTACTTTCAAAGTGAAACAGTATATTTGTACTAGCTTTCATACACATAATCACGTAATTTAATTCAATCAGCTAAAGAGTTAACCAACAACTGAAGAGTTGCTAACACCTGGTGCGACGGTTGGAGGTATGTACTATCGTTATGTAGAATTCTCTTACTCATACATTTTAAAAATTTTGCATTGGCGAATTTAAACGAAATTTAAAAGACGGAACCAATTTAACTTTATATTGATGTAACCACCTTTTCTTTTATCACTTTTACACTATGGTAACTCTCAATGTGTTCTTAAAGACAAGAAAAAAGGTTAACTACGGTTGCACTGAAACAACATTACTCTTCACAGGTTCAAGTTTTCATACAAGAAATTGATTTTGATCATTCAGTTTGTATGCCAGCTATATGCTATAGTAGTTCTATCTAAATAACTTCTTCGGAGATTGTACCGTTGATGCAATGGCAATAATCCATGCCAAATTTTGTGAAGATATCTCATCAAATAAAAAAGTTTTCCATCCAGGACATCATTCATTGATCATTCATTTCATATGGAAGCCAAATGCTATAGTGGTCCGATATCGGCGATACCGACAAACGAGCAGCTTTTTGGAGAGTAAAGGACGTGGACAAAATTTCAGATCGATATCTCAAAAACTGAAGGAATAGTTCGCGCATATACAGACAGACAGACAAATAGACGGACATGGCAAAATCAACTCAGCTCGTCACGTTGATCGTTTATACCAATATACATTTTATAGGTTCTTCAACTTTTCGGTTGGTTTGGGTGCTATAAACTTAGCAAATTTATTGGAAATCAGGAGCAAAAACTCAACACTTAGCATTTTATTGAGCTTGCCACAAGCAAAGTGCAAATATCCGCATACCGCATACGTAATTATTTATACGAAGCAAGCTTTTAACACTTAAGTTGCATTGCAGCGAATTCAATTTCTCAACTGCCATTAACAACTCTCCCACTGCATCAACTGATTTACGATTCTACTATCATTGCAAGTGTCAACACAGTTGCCTACCATTTCCGCGGCCATATACGAGTATGTATGCTTGTGCTTTGAGAGCACTGCAAAATGATAGTTGAAAATTCGCAGGAAAGTCGAAGGTTTATTAAAAATTTATTGTACTTACTCACACACAGAAATTACATATATTTACAAAATCGTAAAATAAGGCATTCGCGCATCTTAAGGTTGCGAACTTTAACTATTATTTTACAAGGTTTAGATTCTACCTTTGTCGTGCATATCTTACATATTCCCATGCGACACTACACTTATAGACTCATATAAATTGTCTTCGGTTAAGTCTAGGATGGAATTGTAAGCTTCTGGCCTTCCAAAATATTTACACACACCGCACACACCTTCAACCGCATACCGCAATACATTACTACATCTTCTTATCGCTGAATTGGCAGCACTACCTCTCGTCCTGCTACTTCCACTACTTCTGGTCGCTTTGACTTGCGGAGTTGCTGATAATTTTTAAAAATTTACTCTTTAGTAAAGCTATCGATAGCTGGGCATTCGTTGGGACAACGTTTAGAAATTTTCTAACTTACATTCTTCTTCTCCACTTTTTTGTTGTAGGTATTTGTTGTTATTCCTATCTCTTACCGACATTACTGCTGGCGATTACTGTCTTTCGGTTGAAATGGGTAGAGGTACAAATTGTGCCTAATCGTTTTTTATGCACAGATTTCACATATTTTATTTTATTTATTTAGATGCTTCCCGATTGTGTGGCAACTGGGCATATGGGGTCAGTACGCACGATTACTTCAATAAGTGGGTTCACATCTACGTGATGTGTTTCTTGTGCACCAGCAATATTCAAAACTCTTCCTCAACTTGTTGGAAAGTTGTTGACGTTTTATGATTCAGCACTAGGTGACATAGTTTTATGTCAGCCCTTTAAACTATAAAGGTTCCATTGCGTATAAGCGGTAGTCCATAAAGTTGGCAAAAAATATAGTCAGATCATTTATTATATCCCTCGAAATGAATTGAATCTTTCTATGCTGACAACTTATTTCTTCTCATTCAGCTGTTATTCGATCAGTTTTTCTACTAAATTTTTTCCATGCCGCAAACTAGAAAGAACAATGACTTATCGTAATATAACCTTATTTCAAACGACACAACGATACTTTTCATTGTCCGTCCGTTAACAAGCTGCCCTGACTATTATGTTAATTGTGTAGATTATAGATATATAGAAGATTTTCGTCGGCGAAAAACTAGGTCATATAGACCCTTGTGGAAAAATCGATCAGTATATTCGGAAAATAGCGCTATAGCAAAATCGGCCGAGGAAACCACAAACAAAATCGTTCAATAATAATTTAACAATTTACCAAAAAAACTGTTCTAGTCAAATTTAAATTATTACGAATAAACTGCAATTTGAGCCACCCACTACATGCTTGTGAGTGCAAGTTTGAGACACGAATGACCATTGATCATTGATTCGGGCATTCTTTTAACGTACTTTCGTACTGAAAAAGTTTTCATCGAAGTTTTAGTCTTGTGGTAACGGGTAATAAATACTTAATTTCTACATTAAATATTGCGAAGGTGTAATGGAAATGTGAGGTACCAACGAAAAGCAAGAATATTTCTAAACTTTCAGCTGGCTATACATTTTGCATACTTTAAAAAAATCTAACGGCTAAACAGGAGGCTGGGTTCGAAACATAGATACACTTGCAGGCGTTAGTAACAAATATTCAAGATATGAGGCAAATTGAGTGAACTTGTGAACTGCGGAAAATAATTCCTTTCGTCGTTTTGCGTTTTCTTTTTAAGAAACCAGTTTTCTCATTTGTTAAATTACCATAACAATATATGCTACTTATACAAACGACTACATAAATACGAAACATATTTTATATATTTCCAGTAGGTAAACTTTCATGTTAACGATTAGTTAATATGTCATCTTCTTTTATATGTAAATTATTTATTAAGATACGCTTACAAAGAACTTGTTGTGAACATATTAAGGTGTAAATTTATATTTATAGAACAGTGCAGAAGTCTTTGAAAATGGTAAAAAATTAAAGAAATTCCTAATAATTTGAAGCCCATGGGAAACGGAAGATATTATACATAATATGAAAGGAAATATAATTTACAGGCGATCTGAGGTCGGAAAGGGGAAGGAAGGTTGCGTGGTTGAATTTTTAAGGGTTAGAAACGGTTTATCTCGGTTTCCGGAAAAACTATGAAACCTATAGAAAAAAATTACCATATATGGAAAAGTTGTTGGTAATAAAAGGATCAAAAACTTATCTGCATAGACTTTTTTATTAAAATTTATTTAAAAATTCAAACAACCAAATTTTGTAAATTTTTTTATTTGTATTTGTACAAAAAAAACAAGTTTCTTTCACGAGATTTAGTGTGAATTTATATCTTTATGTTTCTAAGACATTGTTATTTTATTTTCTTTAAAATATTGAGGAGGAGTCCTCAAGTTTAAAAAAACCCTAATTTTTAATCAAAAATCTCAAGTCAAAATTTCATATTTTTTTTAAATGTGAGTAGACTTTATGATTGTTTAAATCTCTACTCTTTGATGATGTAAAAGTTATATAGATTACTAAGGTAAGCTTTCTCAAAATATGCAAAAATAAAAATACCCATTAAATGATTCAAACTGCGCAAGGGTGCAATATTAATGGTGCTCCATAAAACAGAATTTTGTTAAATTTTAACGGCTCATCTTTTATTTTGAATATTAAAAGAATTCACGGCGCTTTTGTTCCTTCTAAATGATGGTGTACGTAAATTACATGCTTTATACAAAATTTTTTCAACCGCATAGGCATTGCAGCCGTAAAAGGGCCTCAAAATAAGTGTCTTGGAACATTTATATTTGATATTTTACATTTCCAGCAGAAAACTATAGTATATCCGGCCACTTGCAATACCAACTTGGGTCCCAAGAAATATATGTACCAAGTTTCATTACGATAGCTCAATTTTAACTCAAGTTATCGCTTGGACGTGCGGAACAGACAGTTACTCGGAATTCTACTCCTTTCATCACCCTGATCATTTTTATACATATACATATATAACTCCGTATCTACAAACAACCGCTTAGCGAACAAAATTTTTATACTGTGATATATGTTGCGAAGGTATAAAAACTACATATACAACTCGCTTCATTTATCATTAAACAGTTTAACCAAGCAAATGCAAATCGCAATGAAATGGAAAACTTTTTCTTATCGAACTTATTTCCAACTTCATACGCTTACATATGCAATCAAAATACTACTTCATCATCTTCTTGCTGCCTTTGCCAACACTGTAATTCTTTATCATATAGACATGCAAATGTGCCAAGAATTCGATTATACAATTTGTTATTGTTGTTGTTATCTTAATCTTTATACACTGATTTAATTTGATTACATTAACTTTGCCACGAACTTTGTAACACCCAGTAGGACATGTCAGATGAGCTAACATATAAAATAAATATAGTAAAATGATTAGCATGGTGAGTTGAGTTAATTTAAATTTGAGTGCGAACTAGCTCATCAGCTTTTAAGATCTCGATCTAAAATTTTACTCACGTCCCTGTGCAAAGTGCGACTCATTTGTTGTTTGTGTCATACAAACTGACCGATTAAAATCAAGGCCTTCTATGGAAAATTTTTTTTGACAAGATAATTTCACGAAATTCAGCAAAAATTTTTGTCCAAGAAAGCGCTACAATCTCCGAACGAATTACTCAGATCGCACTACTATAGTATATAGCTGCCATACAAACTGACCGATCCAAAATGTATAAAATCGGTTAAGTTTTATACCAATACTCTGGTTCATATAAATACATCTCTCAGTATCCCAGATACATTAACAAAATTATCCTCATATACTAAGTATTATAGTATACAATAAGATATAAAAATACTTTAGTTGATTTTATGCAGAATACATCATTAGAAGTGTGTGATATTTAAACAAGTTTTCATGGAATAATTTACTACTGGTTATTATCCATTTGCAACCTAGCGATTATCGACATTCCAGTTGACTTTTTACCCAATTAGTATATCATACATATTAATTATGCAAAAATAATCAAATAATATTTAAAAATTTACTTTTACGCCATTAAATGAACAAGGTATTTGAAACACAATGTGTTTGGCTGATAAAAATTTAGCAAATCTGACCATACTTTCCCTGACTACTTATACTCAATGTATTGATTTTCTTCATTCTTATTCACTGTACATAATTCATAATTTGGTCTTGTAAGAAATATTTCGAGCAGCATCGTTTTTATTTTACAAATGGCTAGACTGTTCATATATTATATATTATTCTACATATGTATATATTCTTCGGCTTTGTCCGAACTTAGCTCTTCCTTACTTCTTTGTTTATTTTTTATATGTGTTAGTACGCACGTATGTATATATAGTACATACGTGTTTTATCATTTTACTTCGAACCATTTCACTTTTTCGTTGACGCTGTCAAGGATCAGCTAAGTATCGTTTGAGTGAATCATTTATTTAAATTAAAAACAGCTGTTGCTTTTACCGTAGCTAACCTATGGGTACAATTATTACTCCTCAGAAGCCATAACCGCAGCGTTTATCGCAACGGCAATGTTGCAGAAATACATTTAATTATCATTCATATGAGAAGCCGATGCATATGCATTTGTACTCAACGTCGGCTGAGTGGTCGGATTATTGCTAATCGTATAAATGTTAACCAATTGTATATCGTTGTTACTTCGAAAATTGCAATGAGACAAAAGCGGTTATGGAATGTAGCAGAATATAAATATACAAAGTATATAAGGAAATAAAAAGAGCTTAGTATTTTCGCGAGTTTTTTGAACATTGCCGCAGTAGCTTTATTGGGAAATTATGAGACCAACGCTATAACTATGATCACAGCAGCGATGTAGTTCTGTAATTACAAATTTGAATAAAGCTTTTAATTAAAAACTGTGTTTACAAATAATATTTCAGAGCTGTAACATTTTTCAAACTATATTTAAGTCAGTATTGAAGTAAAGTTTCATGAATTATTTTAAAACTTAAAGTCATTTGTAATCACTCAAAAGCAGAAAGTAGATGCAGAAATTTTTAAATTTTTGAAATGAGCACCACAACTGGATATACATAACTACTATATGGAAAGTAAATGCACTACTACATATCCTGCGTTAATTCAAGATAAGAATTGTGTGTAATTAAAAACTCATTAGTATTTAAAGCCATCACTTTGCAGAATGTTTAATGACCTTTAAGTATTTAACCAATGTGTCAACGCTAAAGAATAACGCAAAGCAAATAAATTATAAAAAAAAACTTACAAAAACACTAAACTTAATTACGAATTTAACTGAAGCCAACATTTAAAATATGATCGATACATAGTTGCTTATATAAATAAGTATTTTATGGCAGACCACGGGATAAATCAAAGAAATGTGATTCTTAAATTTGTTTAGGTACTCTGAAGAGAAGAAAATAAGTCTGGCTTGAATTAGAAGGGAACCCATTATAAGTTATACCACAATCTAAAAGAATATACTTTAATACTATTGTCATATGTAAAAAACTTTTTAGGCTTGGATTTTAGCTTAGTATTGGCCTTTTAAAGTTTCATCTAAAATCAGCTGTGATAACACAAGTCAATACAAATTTAAACTTTGACCTTAAAGCAGAACATTTTGATATTTAAGGTAATAATTAGACAAAAAATTATAACATTTATACTCATAAATACTTTCTCTCAATAAACACCAAATAAAGTCTCCCTTATAATGGCCCGTAGGGGTTACATGGGACTCTATGTGTTAAACTTTGACAACGCCGAAAATTGATAAAATTTATTATCTCAGCAACTGCTGAACTGAAATAAGAAGATCGGAATAAAACTTTGCACAAGTAGTGCCTCCACAGTTTTTCATGTTACATCTAAAAACTATCGAGATCGGTCTATAACTTTTTAAGCTCTCATACATCGAATAGGATTTTAGTGCTGATGGTCAAATTTTTTCCGAAAATATCCACTAACCTTTGAGATATACTAATGAATTTCAGTGATAATAATTTTCTAAACCCCCATTTACCATATATAATGATAATCGTTATTCTAGCAGACTTTATGCCTAATATAATATGTCAATCAGTGTGTGCGTTATTGCCCTTGAGCATATTTTGGTTGCTGAAAGATAAAGTCATTTTCGCCTTTTCTCCTAACTTAAATGTTCATTATGTGTTATAGTTTTATGAAATTAAGTCGACATGTTTTTTTAAAAGGAAAGCATATTAGCGCTAAATAAACAATAAATTGCTCTGAGGAGTTATTTATACTTTATATGTTTATTTATTTGTATAACGAATTAGACTGTCGGTTATTTTTATACCCTGAACAGGGTATTTTAAGTTTGCCACGAAGTTTGTAACACCACAACAGAAGGAAACGTCGGAGACCTTATAAAATGTATATATAAATGATCAGCATGATGAGCTAAGTTGATTTAGCTATGTCCGTCTGTCTGTATATATACGAACTAGTCCCTCAGTTTTTAAGCTATCGATCTGAAATTTTGTACCTGTTCTTTTCTTACAAAGAAGCTGCTCATTTGTCGGAACGACGGATATCGGACCATTATAGCACTATACATAGGTATAGCTGTCATACAAACTGAACATCCGGAATCAAGTGTTTGTATGGGAAACTCTTTCATTTGTCGAGTTATCTTCACGAAATTTGGCACGGATTATTATTTAGGAAAACAATTTAATTTCCGAAGAGATTATTCAGATCGGGTGACTATAGCATATAGCTGCCATACAAACTGAACAATCGGAATGAAGTGCTTGTATGGAAAACTCTTTCATTTGACGAGGTATCTTCACGAAATTTGGCGATTATTATTTAAGGCAACAATTTAATCTCCGAAGAAATTATTCAGATCGGGTGACTATAGCATATAGCTGCCATACAATGTATTATAGCTTCGGTGCAACCGAAGTTAACGTTTTTTCTTGTTAAAGTTGATTTCTTTTCAGTTTCAGTTATTGATCAAAGAAAAAGGATTCAGCGTAAACAGCGTCTTTATTTTCAATTTAAACCATGTCTTAGCATTTTTAATTTTTCACGTATTTAATATGGGATTTTTTGGTATTTTTTTTATCCTTAAGGCAAATGAACTTAGGCTTTTCCAATGCAAAATTTTGAGCTCTGCCAGAAAGGTTTTATTAGTTTTTTTGTAATTGAATATTTCTTTGAAAGTGATACGCAGTTAAAATTATATATTTTTCAATTTGAGTCAAAGGGAAGCTGGAAAGAAAATCGCATAAGGCAATGATTATTACATTACTGCAACAATAGGAAATTGTAGGCATAATTCATAAAAAATGTGTCAATTAAAATATTCATAAGAAAGGCCTCCCAACAAAAGCCAATAGTACATACAA
This sequence comes from Bactrocera oleae, assembly GCF_042242935.1. NCBI lineage: Eukaryota > Metazoa > Arthropoda > Insecta > Diptera > Tephritidae > Bactrocera > Bactrocera oleae. Next base: position 47,510,977 of record NC_091540.1, on the reverse strand, counting down.
ATCTTTAACTTTTAATATCCACAGTTGCATTTTTTATAGCATAAAATATTAGAAAAAGATTTATTTTCTACTTTTCATCGGTCATTTTGGATGACACTATAGTATTGCGATCTGAACAATATATTTGGAAATTGTTGCGTCATGAAGATATCTTGACAAATAAAAGAAGTGTCCATACAAAAGCGTGAGTTTGATCGGTCACTTGTATAGAAGCTAAATGCTATAGCTATATATATTAGGTCAAGTAAAAAGTTCGTTCGGTTTTGTCCATAGTACTAGTGTTACGTGTCGCATCATGTCATACTATACGGCGCTATAAACGTGTTTATCCGCGCTAAAAGTTTGTCTTTGACAGTTTTTCGATTGATTTACTCAGTTCGTTGTGAGCGCTCGTCAAATTCGCTATATTTTACAATTTTTCTTCGATCAAAACGAAAAAGCAGCCAAAGCGGCTGAAAACATTAATCGTCGAAAATTGCGATATATCATGGAAATAGTGGAAACAGACCGTCACGTGAGCACTTATTTAATTGCTGAGGAACTAAAGATAAGCCAGAAAACCGTTTGGAACCATTTGCATAACCTTGGATTCAAAAAGGAGCTCGATGTTTGGGTGTCACACGAACTAACGCAAAAAACATGATGGACCGAATTTCCATTTGCAAATCGCTGCAGAATCGCAACAAAATCGACCCGTTTCTGAAGCGGATTGTGACTGGTGATGAAAAATGGGTCACTTATGACAACATCGAGCTCAAACGGTCGTGGTCAAAGCTCGGGGAAGCGGTTCAGACGGTGGCCAAGACCGGATTGACGGCCAGGAAGGTTTTGCTGTGTGTTTGGTGGGATTGGCAAGGAATCATCTACTACGAGCTGCTCCCCTATTTCCAAACGCTTAATTCGGCCCTCTACTGCCAACAACTGGACCGCTTGAAGGCAGCACTCATCCAGAAGAGGCCATCTTTGATCAACAGAGGCTGAATTGTGTTCCATCAGGACAACGCCAGGCCACACACGTCTTTGGTAACTCGCCAGAAGCTCCTGGAGCTCGGATGGGAGGTTCTAATGCACCCACCTTATAGTCCGGACCTGACACCAAGTGATTACCATCTTTTCCTGTCCATGGCGAACGCGCTTAAAGGTGAGAAGTTGGCCTCAAGAGAGACCTGTGAAAATTAGCTCTCCGAGTTTTTTGGCAATAGGGACGCAGTCTTCTACGAGAGGGGTATAATGAAGTTGGCATCTCGTTGGCAACAAGTTTACGAACAAAACGGCGCATATTTGACTTAAATCGGAAAAATTTACACAAAGTTATCATTTTTTGAAAAATCATAAAAAAACCGAACGAACTTTTTACTTTACCTAATATATCTAAAATACAATACAGGGTCTCCGAAATTTCCTTTTGGGTGTTACATACATAGTGGCAATCCTAGTATACCTTGTTCAGGGTATAGTAATTGTGTATACACAAGTTTTTATTAAATTTTGCAAGCTGCACCAGAGGCTATTGCAAATCCATAAAACATAAGTCAAACATATTAAAATTTAAACTAACACAGAATTTCGCAGTTTGAATGAATAATAACGTGTTTTAATGGACATGAAGCTACAATACCTATAGCCATGTCATATTTGCCAATATATTTATGTATAAAATTGGGTGAACACGTGCCAATGATGATTTACATGCGTTGAAAATTTGTAATATCAAATTGTTTTATATTTATTAATTTCACATCTCTAGAGAGCTGTCAAAATTGTTAAATAATAAAATTTATAGGATATTTTAAAAGTATGAAATTTATAATTGTAAAAATATCTGGGGCCAACTATTACTATTTCACATTCCTTTTCCTCGTATTTTATAATATAAATTTTGAATTTTCTCTTGTGTGATATTTTCACGTCATATTAATTTTGAACTGAAAATAAAAGTTATCATGTATATTTTAATACTCTTGCAACACGTTGCTACAGAGTGTAATAGTTTTGTTCACCTAACTGTACAAGTAGTTTGTATCACCTAAAATAATTGATATATCTATGTAGGCGCCAATTAAAGTTTTAAAAACGGTTAACTTACGTGGTAAAATATTTATTGTTTTTACGCCCTCACATTCAGCAAAACTCAATATTATTATTAGCTCCAATTGTTGTTAATTTTATGTTCCTATAATACATACATATACAAATATATGGTATCTTTATATTTTGCCACTTCTATAACCCTTTCGTTTTGAATTTCTTATAAGAAAAGTGAGAAAGAACTAAGTTTGGGTGTAACCAAACATTTAATATTGTGTAACAAAAAATGCTTCATAATGATTCAACATTTATAATTGGATTTTAGATATATTTAGTACTTTACTAACACATTTTGCAGGACTCACTTACTACATTTTATTTAGTGATATTTTTATTTCCACTTACTGGAATATGTGATAAAGGAACACTCACCCTAAATGTGTTAAATTAAATTTTGGGATAGGTCGGAAAAAGGTTAACAAGAGAATGGGCAATTATATGATTATGATTTCACACAAACGACATTATGACCTATAACATATACATTAATACACTCTTTTTTGCTATTATAAATATAATGACCGATATATACGATATAAAATCAGCTATTATATTTATTATGTACGTGGCAGATTATTTGGCGCAAAAGCGCACTAATATCAAGAAAATATTCTCTCTGAATTTTGTATAATATATCTCGCAGATTGATCGATATTTTTGGTTCAAGGTCAGTTACAAGCTATAAGGTCCACATATTCGGTATCTGGGGCCTTGGGGACGGCAAGTACGATTTCGACAGTTTTTATGTAAAAAATGACAAGTCTTGAATCCACTATTCCTGCTTTTTGATTGTCTTCATTTGAACTTGTTTTATGTAGGGTAAGGTGAAGAAGAATCAGATTGAATTTTAATGTAAATAGGCGTGATTGTTATCCGATTTCGTTAGTATTTACATTATTACATAAGAACAGCAGGACAATGTTGTGCATCTAGCTTGGTTGATATTGGTTTATCGAATTGTGAGATACGTACTTTCAACCTATTGGGGGCGGCAGCACGCACAGTTTTCAAAAACTCTTAAGCCACAGATACTTTTATTCAAGCTATCGCTTATATTGTCACCTAGTACTCAACTCATCTAGTCATTCTGATCATTTGTATATATATATATTAGACTGCTTTTTTTTTTTGAACTATTTTTTTTTTTCGATCCCATGGGGAACTTTTGTTGGAAATACCATAAAAAAAATTCCCTAAAAATTTGGGACTTTAATTTTAATATTAAGTACTAGACCTAGGCCTGTAAAGATTTCCCATATAAAATACACGTAAAACTTGATTTTTTTTCTTTTTAATTTTATAACTCAGCGGCAGTTGATGGGATTATCTCACCCGTCATTAGGTATTCCTCAGAATTGAACGCTCTACAAAAGTATCCATTGCGGTAAAGTTATAACTTGCACCTGCGGGGTAGTACGGGCCCCCAAACCTAATTTTTCCATGAAATTCGCGTTTTTTTGGAATTATCTCGTAAACAACACAATCAATTGGCGCGGTTGGGTGTTGAAAGCTTATTTTGGCTATACTAAAATTGTGAGTCTTACACAGTGTACGACAACAAATGGCGAGTATTTTTATGTTGAGGTAACTAAATATTCTGTGGACAGCAAGATTGTTTTTAGTTGCATGCCATAAAATATCTTCACTGATTTAAACGAGAATTTTTTGGCATTCGCACAAGATTTTCTTTGTTGTTTTGGCAACAAGCGTATGCCCAGAGCGGAGACATTTTAATGCTGTTGTGTATTTATGTTGCTATTTCATTTCCTTAAATTATTTTGAGTATTTTAAAGTATACAATCGATTATCGATATTTTGTTTTTGTTATAATCAGACAAATATGTATATTATTTGCCTGCATTAAGAGCCAATTTCGATTTTGACAACAGCAAAAGTTAGTCACGTTTTTGTGTGCTCTTCGATTTTTGACGATTGATAGAAATGGATCAAAGAATATGTATTAAATTTTGCGTTAAAAATGGAATAAAGTGCTCCGAGGTAATTGGAATGTTGACTGTGGCATTCGAAAAAAGTGTTTATAAGTGGTACAAGCGCTTGACAGAAGGCCGCGAAGATGCAGATGACGATGAGCATTTTGGAGGTGCGACCACGTCAACGAACGAAGAAAACATCGAAACAATGAAAAAAATTATTCCTGAAAATCGTCGAATCACAATTAGGGCAATTGCAGAGGATGTTGGCAGATCAATGCGCTCATGCCATTCAATTTTCTCGAATGTTTTGTCAATGTCGCATTAATAGCGCTCAAGAGTTGTTGAATGAAGTCAACATCGATCCTCAACCACCGTATTCCCCAGATTTGACTCCCTATGACTTTATCCTATTCTCAAAACTAAAGAAACCAATAAAAGGAAAGAGTTTTGCCACAATTAATGTGATCAACTCAGAATCGAACAAAGAGTTGGCACAAATGTTTTATATCCGAGGGATTTTGATGAATAAATAAGTTATTTTCAAATAAATTCAAAATTCACCTTTTACTTTGAACACACCTCGTGTTTTTCAATAGGAATGATTTGATTTCTAAGTATTATTTCGGCCATTTTTAATATATCATTCTCTACTTTTAAAAAGTAGTCGAAAATTGGGTTAATCGAATTCGTTCCTGCAGAAGAATTCGTAGAGGCCATTTGAACGATCTTTAATCCAGAACTTAATTGTATAGATTGTACTTCACATTTAATAAAAAATATTAGAATTTCCTTAACAATTAGTGTGTATATTTTTTTTTATCATATCATTCTTATTGGAAAACCCTGTATATGTTATAGGGAGCACACAAGTTGTCATAACGCATCGTAAAATCAAAAAATCAAAATTTTTCCACTAGTTTAAAACAAATGCAAAGCGGGAGCTTTCCAACCCAACAAGAAAGTGGCTGCTAGAAGAAAAGAAAGCATTCGTTGAATTTTTAACACAAAACCGGGATTTTAAGGCCTATCTGTTAAATAAAATACTACATAGCACTAATCAATTATAATTTAAATTATAGAAGCCAACATCTCAAATTTATTATAGACGATTTGCGAAAGAGAACAACATTACGGTGGAAAAATTACTAAATCGTATCAGAAATTCTGAATTTTTTATTTAAATGTCATTAATTTTTCTGTAGTTACTTAGAATAACTAGACATTCTTATTTCAGCCATTTTACTTAAAATATCTGCGTTTTTATAAAATGGATGAAACCTTTGGCGGCAGACTGGTTGAGTCACTTCCTTACTTGTTCGTATATAAAAGCAAATGTAGAACTTCTTCTTCTTATTCTTATTTTGATGTACAAAATATAGTGAGCAACAACTATGACAGATATACTGAAAACGCAAGTTAAAATGTTTACAAATGAATTACCTACATAAATTGTTAAATAGTATGAAAACATATAACTTCATTTATAACGATTACATATCATATTTGATATGATTTTCCTTAACTTGAAATCACGCGAATGATATTTTAGGCTAGTATTATTTTAATATAAAAGTGGAAAGGTTCGTGTTTATTTGTTAAACCTCTCTTTAGGCAAAGAAGAGAAATAGCTGATAGTATACATTAGAAAAGCGTTATAATTTTCATTGGAATTTGCATTACAAGAAAACGATGGGGCTTCTAAGAATATATGAGCATCCTTTCTGTCAGCGGCGCAAGTTAACGTAACTCTAATAGTTAATTAAAAGAAATACAGAAACCACCTAATATTTTCGACACTATCAATTCTTAAAAACGGCAATGGCATCAATGGATCGGCTGTACCCAAACTTAAAGTAGATCTATTCACATTTTCTAGATCTTGTGTAAACAATTGTTTAAAGGCCGCTTATTTCACGCTCCAAAAAAAGCAATTTGAACTTAATGCTGCCAGTAATCGCTGAATTAAGTGAAATATGTACAATAACACCAAAAATGTTTAAAAGAAACATAAACAAGAAAAAACCTTAACTTCCGTTGCACAAAAGATATAAAAAAGGATATAACAAGATCTCTATCTATTAAGTTTGTATGGCAGCGTATGCTAATGAGGCTCGATCTGAGTGATTTCTTCGGAGATTGCGCCATTGCCGCGAGCAATAATTAATGACAAATTTTGTGAAGATATCTCATCAAATGAAAAAGTATCCATACAAGCTCTTGATTCCGATCGTTCATTTTTTATGGCATCTATGTACTATATTGGACCGATATCGGCCGTTCCGGCAAATGAGCAGCGTTTTGGAGAGAAAAAAACATGTGCAATATCAGAGCGAAATCTTATAAACTGAGGGACTATACATATAGACACACAGACGGACATGGCTAAATTGACTCAGCTAGTCATGCTGATCATTTGTGTATATATTTGGTAGAGTCTCCGACATTTCCTTCTAGATGTTATAAACTTCGAGCCAAACTTAATATACTCTGTTCAGAGTACAAAACAAAAATAATTTGGCTTACTAAAGATGCCAGACATCAAATTAATCACACATATTCAAGCATACATGTATGAATATGCTGGAAGAAGATTGATAGCGAAAGCGTAATAGCAAAGGTGAAGCAAAAGGTGAAAGTAAACAACATACAAATTGTTGGAAAATTGCTTGCCACAGTTAGGTAAAAAACAAATTGAAATATTGCGTAGTTGCTTTAACGAACATTGAGGTTATGTGGCTGGTTGCATTTTACAAAGGAAACTTAAAGTAGATAAAGTTTTGGAGGTAAATAATTGGAAAATATGTAAGTTTTTATGGTATACAAATGCATATACTGTACATATGTATATTCGAATAACTACTACTATATATACTTTGTTAAATAGTCAGAAAGTATGTTTTCATTTGTGCGCATTAACAGTGGTCAGAATACACCAACTGGTTGTGAACCACACCAAATGATGCCATCACTTTTTATGAGGCTAGACAATAAGTTTTCGCCGTCCTCCTTGACGAAGTTTTACGTAATCTATACCATTCATGTACATATGTAATCTATGGGTTGTCTAGCGCACTGACAGAATGACGTACTATAGACGCAGAAACTCTTAGATAAAACTTCATTGACGAAATTTTTTCGTCTCAATTATGTTCTCTCTATTCTTGACCCACACATAGAAGAGGCTTCCTTTCGCTTCATTCAAACATTAGTGAGCAAATTATGACTCGAACTGATTAATAATTTTTTTTTCTTCTCTTCGAGGCATTAACAATAATATTTAAATAACTATTCGCCCATCCAAAATTTTATGATCAAAAGTCAGATATTTAATCTGAAATAATTCCCTATATTTCCATATATAAAACAAATTCAATAGGACTTTCACTTTTCTAGCGACGATTATTGATAATCGTCAAAACCATATACATAGTTTATTTTATGTAAAAATGTCTAATACTTCAGCAATAATAAGCCTTTTCCGTATTATTGTTGCAAGCGTAAATGGTGTGTGCAAAAGTTGCAAAAAGTAAAACTGGGATGTATGCGTACAATAACATTCGACTATTTGCATAATGGCGTTAAACTGCTTCTTTGTTGTGGCAGCATAGATATACATTTTACCGCCTTCCACTATATGATGGCAAGTGTCCATGTGTGGCTCATTAAGTTTTATGTTCCTCACCGAAAAGAAATCGGCAGCAATTTTTAATGACCTCGTTTTCTAAATTGTTGATTCTTAAATAGTCAAAGAAGTCCAAACTGTAAAAAAACTGTTTTAACAATTAGGTGTTATTCTAATTTAAAAGAACCACTTACGAGCTTCGTTAATAATTCTCACATCATATACTCTTATTATAGCTCTATATATTTATTAATTACTTTAACGATAATATCTTAATTTTCCCTCTCTCTCATCATCTCATCTTTCAACTTTAAGTCACAAATTAATCAACAAAATTTAAATTTATCACTAAAGAAAGAGTAGCGCTGAAAATCTGACGAATTGATACAAAAATTGCACCGCCCACTTTCAAATGAAATCCCTCATATCAGCAACTATATGAATTTTAACCATATTGAGTGCACAACTTTCTCTTTAAATTTTTATTTCACAGTTTAAAAACTCACTGCAACCACACTACTTCCCATATAACGCCATTTTATATTCCATCAGATGATATCTTCTTTGAATAAAAGACGACGGAGTAGGAAAAACTTAGCACAAATATTGCGTCAACTCTGACAAAAGAATGTTTCAAATCGCACTATACGTATATTTATTTTCCTCCATTTACATAATATGAGCGGCTCGTTTGTCAGTTCGTGTATTATTATATTAATGTGGTCTGATAATATTAAATGGAAAGTTCGGTTCAGCAATTTCACTAGCAAACATATTCAATACAATTTTCGTCACATAGTTTTTAAGTCAAAAATACTTGTCAGTATGTAATAAATCCTTAAAAATTAGCTTAACGTATAATATTGGACATACTATAGTGGATAAGTGGTAACCGTTATTGAGCTAGAAATAATAAATAATTTTCGTTAAAAAAATGAATTAGATCACATAATGCCAAATATATCGGTCAATATGTAAATTAGTTAAAACAAATTATGTGATTTGGTAGTAAAAATTGTTGATGTCGGTCGTTCTCCAGCGATAATATAAATTGTTGAATAACAGGTGTTGGGAAAATAACAGGAATTTTAAAATTTGATATTTCGCAAGTTTGGATAGTCCAATTGTCAAAATTTTTATACTACAGCAACATGTTGCTACAGAGTGTTTTTTTGTTTTTTTTTTACCTAACGGTTGTTTGTACCACCTGAAAATAAAAGAGTTAGATATAGGGTAGTGTATACATAAATGTTGTACACACATTCTTTGCTACCATAAGAAATTCGGTATTGTGGATGGGCGTAATCGGAGCACTGCCACGCGCACAAAACACCATTAATCGAAAACTTATAAATACAAGTAGCTATAACTAAGCCGAAAACTAAGATTTAAAACTTTTATCTAGTATTAATAATCGCATCAAGGGGGGGCACCTATGGTTTGTAAATATTTAAAAAAAGGGCATGGTCCCGCCCCTAATAAGTTGAAGGCATATATCTCCCAAGCCATTCAAGCTTTATTACCCGAATTCGCACAAAAAACATTTCTTACGTCTTACCACATCAAAATAAGTGTAATGATAACCCCGCCCACTTTCCATATAATGGTTTTGTTAAAAACTATCAAAAGTGCACAGGTATAACTCACTTACTAAACATGTCATTTAGATGAAATTACATATTTCTGGACCTACTAAACCGTCATCAACTAAATTCGGTTGGTAACATTGTATTGACATTTTTTGTCACTGTTCGGAAATGGGCAAAATCGGACTACAAGCATGCAACTTTAAATTCCATTTTGTTCTTTCAATTTTCAGTATAAAAATCAAGCACCAATGGATATATCGGGGTACAACGTTGTACAAATAGGGCCTTTAAAGTATGTCATCTCAAGTCTAAAGATTGTTAAAATTGAAATATAACTGTTCATGCTCCTACATACCGAACATATGTACCCCAGTGCGTATGGCTAACATTTTGCCGAATATATCAGTCTATGTGTGAGATATATAATTGAAACTAGGAGATAAACTTTTGTTGATAATAGTTTTTCCGTATGTCAAATATGGATTGGATCATGTCAATACATCTTTTAGCCTTCATATACCTAAACTAAAGACTTTTAAACTTCCGGATGACTTTATAACGCATATATTTGCCAATATGTGAGTTATCTCCAACAAAATGAGAAAGCGTATTTTTCTAAACAGTGTATCTTTGTGCCTTAAATAAGTTAAATCGAATAAAAATTTGTCTTTTCTCGCATATAACCAATCACAACATTTTCAAACATCCGATTTATTTTACACCATATATGTCAGTGATAGTATGTGAGGTACCTTAATGAAACTCAAGAAGCATTTTATTCTGTTAATAGTATGTTGTATTGCCTAAAATAGATAAAATCGGGTCCATAATCTTGTCTCTCATATAACTAACATAGGATTTTCAAACTTCCAGTTGGCCTTATGCAGTATATATCAGTCAACATGTAAGATATTTTAGCAAAATTAACTGATTAATATTAAATATACTATAGTTCAATGTAAAATATTGGATATACTATTGTTTAATGCCGAAAATATGTGAATTTAGTCTACGAATTACCCCCAATCCCAAATACTACATATATTAATTTTCGTTATTCTAACAAACCTCATGCCGAACATGTCGTTCAATGTGTGTATTTTATATTTATACAATTTTTTGAAAATATTGATCTCAAGTATACCGCAGCAATGTCAAAATTAACTTAATTAGCTCATCCTTTTCTCGGTCCCCAATATAGCCTGTATAATAATTTCCGACTTTCCACCTGACAAAATGTGTGCTACTTCCATAAAATTAAATGAACAAGTTTTCTTAAAAATTGTGTGGAAATATGAATGAAATTAGTCTACGCTTTTGTCTAAACCTTAAAAAAATATTGATTTGCGATCCTCTGGTTGATGTTTTTACATCAGCTCAATATATTTAACTTATCTTCTTCAGTTAGTTTATATCCCATATAACTCATTTGAAGATGATTTTAATAAAAGTTTAGCAGACGGGAAGTAAAATATAGTAATAAAACTAAGTGTGGCTAGGTATGACCTATAACAAAAATTAATAAAATATCACATTTGACTGTTGTAAATTTACGATTTCATCGAATAATGACTGTTGCGTTGGTTCACAACATTTTTTAATATAAAGTTTTCCTAACATCTGAAGATATTTTCTCTGCTTTGATCCTTGCAAGCTCCAATTGTATAAAGTGTTCGGTTACACCCGAACTTAGCCCTTCCTTACTTGTTCAAGTTAAAATATTTAGTATTATATATATATACATATGTATGTTATCTCCCTTGCGGTTTGTCTGGTGCTAGATTCTATCCACATGTACTTACGAAGTGTATTTTCATATTTCTGATTTTATTTGTTTGAATTCCCAAATGTGCACAGGCATTTAGAAATATCCTCTTTAATTGAAGACATCATCGAGAAAACGAATGGGTAAATGACAGAAGGCATTGTTAAGGGAATGATTTGAGATAATAATTTCTACAATGTGTTCAATGCAAGTACTTGTGTGATTTTATTAATATGCAAAGTAATTGCTATACAGTCTATGCACATATAGGGTGAGCAGAGCATACCTCGTGTATTTTTATTTTATCTGTGTAAAGAATATATACTTTCGACACACCAAAGCCTTATGGTGAAAATATAAATACATAATCGTTAAGGGCTTTACTAAAATTCAGGAACAAAACAAACCATAAACTCATCGACATATATTTTTAGATAAGGCAGGGCCTCACTTGATAACTCATGTCCATGATGCTGAATTTGCGTGGTAACCTCTGAATAGAAATATTTCAACTTGGTTTATAAAAAAAAGATTGGCAATTAACAGTAGTTAATTCATGAATAACACATTTTATATTTGTTTTCATTACTTACCATCATTCTACGCAAGCTAAATTTTTCAGAGCCTCTTAATGAGTGGACCGATTACGCTCATCTGCAATACCAACCCTCTTTGGGTGCCAAGAACATATGTACCAAGTTTCGTCAAAATATATACATTTTTATTGAAGCTATCGCTTGTACGGACAGATAACGGACCGACAGACAGTCACCCTGATTTCAGATCGCCTCGTCACACTGATCATTTATATTTATATACATCTGGTCGAAGCCATGACTACTAAATTTTGTCAATAACAAAATTGGTAAATAGCATCAATAGGAAAAGAAAGCAGAAAAATCCATTTTTATTAGCCACAATAAATCTTTATTGGCAACTCGTTTGCATTTTCAACAAAGCGAAGTCAACTATGCAGCGTGTATAAAATTGTCAAACTATTGTATAATATATGGTTGTAAGTAGAGATAAAAACTAGAGAAAACGACAAATAAGCGATAAGGAATAGCAAATGTGAAGCATACAAGAAATGAAAACAGAAGCAAAGCATAAAATTATTAGTTAGTAGCGAAGCTAAGACAGAAGAGAAATTAAAGGAGTAGTTCAAATTCAAATCAAGTGGCGTAAAGTGGGCGTCGGTAAATTTCTCAAGCAGTATTGCTCAATCAAAAATTAGAAAAAAAATAATATGAAAAGGAGTGAAAAATGATTTATAAGTGCCGAATGTAGCAAAAATAACAAAAAAATAACGAATTCACCGATGAAACTACATTGCACATGTTCATATTTCTAAGCGTCTGAGCTTAAGGAGAAGCATTTTGCAATAAGATAGTGTGAAACTATTGCATGAAGACTCTCGAGAGAGACGTGCAACACACAAATTAGTTTTTCCTTTTTCCTACATGTTCGGTATTTACTCAAAACAGAGATTACTCATACGCTACGGTGCACCATAACATCGCAGTTGACTGACAGTTTTGTAATTTTACCTGGCATGTACACAGATGTGTTGTCGAAGAAATGATAAAGAGTGTAAAAAAATTTAAATTTCGGGTTTGATTAATGGAAATTCATAGAACGTGAATGATGGAAAAGTACCGAAGTAGCAAAACAACAAAAAACGATTTAAAGGAAGAGCAAGTTTTTAGTGATTCACATACTTGTATATACGTATGCCCTTAGATGCTTACGATTTTTGGAGACTAGTAAACAAACAAGCAAAGGCAAATTTAGTTTTCAGTATTATAACAAAAACATTTTTGGCGCACGATTTACAGTGGGTTTAAAACCTACTAAGTTAGCGATAATATGAACGATTGTGGTAGCATAGCATTTAAAAGTTTTGAATACTTTCTTAATAGTCTTTATCAACAACATTGCTTCCGAGCTTTATGACTTAAGTGAAAGGACACTTTATAAATGGTGGCATTTATTTCTGAGTTCAACGAAGAACCTAGTACATTTACTAACGATGTACTTTTAGTAGAATTTTAGTTGATAAAATTTGAAACTGTCAGTGAGCCAATTTCATATATGTTTATCGCTATCACTCAAAACTTGCTATATTATTGTAAATCATATTTCAATATTTTTATTTAATATCTACTTATGGTAGTAACCGTTAGGAGGCTTATTTTCACAGAGAAAGTGTGCATACACGTATACGAGCAGGACATTTTATAATAACTCAATAAGTCGTAATAAAATCTATGTTTGCTTTGAGCGCATTCACCTCACCATGGCTTCCGTATGGCGATCGATATTAACCAGAAATAGGTAAGAAAATTATTTCCGGCAACAGGCAAAATGATGCAGAACTTGTAGAGACTGCCAGTTTGTGCATATTAAAGTTATTGCCACCAGAGAAAGCGGCAAGAACAGTTTCTACAGCTCTTATTTTCCAGAGGAACAGCAGATTAATCAAAAGTTGTATCGACACTACTGACTTTATATAGAAGTGCATATACTAAATGTAGTTGTTAACACTTTCTTCTTTAATGTCATGCAAAAATTTAAATCCTGGCCATGTTTGCGTAGACTTTTTGCAATTTACAACAATTTATGAACCACACAAACAAGAGAAATATGATGTCACAAACCAGCTGCGAAGAGGAGAGAGGAGCTAAAGGATTTCTGCTTCAGATGCCGTACTAAAGGGAATTACTTATGTAAATATATACATATATATAGCTACATCTACTCATATATTTGAAAATGTATATACCCTTTTAAATCTAGTAAAAGTTCTTCATACGTGCATGTTGCATTTTGCAGCCAGAAAAGCCTAAAGGGCAAGTAAAGTGAAGAGATTAAGAAATGTTTCAGTGGTAAAAGTTGTGCTGGTAGCTTTTCGTAGCAGAGCACTATAGCATATATGTAATATATATATGTATGGTATATATATTCAAAATCACTTACCGACTCTGCAAATATTTATATACATTCATCTGTGCAAATAAACCCTGGCTGCAGTTTTCACATGTATATATGGACATATTTGATAAAAATATGAAGAAATATAAATACTTGAAAGCACGAAAATATTTTTTGGATTTATCACAGAGCTTTTAATATATTTACCAAGTGATTTTGGAGTGGAGTGGACAGTGGAGTGGACAGTGGAGTCTGCACTTTTTCCTGCATATAAATTAAGCAATTCCTTATGTGAACTAGGGGGACACTAGCGAAAATTAGTAAGAATTGTTTTAAGAGCCACGGAATTGCAATTAGAGAAACAATCTGAGTATCTGACAACTCGCGTAAAATCTGATGACACTGATGACAACTCCACATTCCGGGAGCGTGATTAAATTTATTGGTTTACTTACATATACATATATTAAAATAATTGAAAAATAATTGAAAAACTTTAGTTGGATTTTTTCAGATTGTTTCGTTAACTACCCCATAAACAAAAGCTATGTATCATTTAATATCTTTCTTTAGCCGGCTCATGATAAATTTACCGGTTTCGTTTTGACCATAGAAAATATACAGGTATTGAGCCAGATATTATGACGCAAGCCGGTGAGCCTGTTATCTAATGTTTGGTCACGATATAACGTACTTGGGAACATTGATGTCGATTCAACGAAATTTGCTGTGTGCATATTTAAGTGATATAGTTGTTTTGGTATGAAAGATATATACATTAAACTTATTAAGTGGTGGGGCCACGCCCAGTTTTTTAAGATTTTCAAACCACCGTAGCCGCGCCTTAATGAAATTCGTTGTGCCCAATTTGAGTTCTGTACTTTAATTTATGGCTTAGTTATAGCATTTTATACGTCTTCGATTAAAATCGTTTTGTGGGCATGGCAGTGGTCCGATTACATTTATCTACGAACTCGGCATAACTATGTTGCCAATGAAAATTTGTACCAGGCTTCATCAATATATCTCAATTTTTAATCAAGTTACAGCTTGCCCAGACAGATGGGCGAACAGGCAGACAGAGATCCGGATTTCAACTTGTCTCGCCATCCTGATCGTATACCATATACATATACATACATAACCCCAGATCTAACTCGATTATATATAGATGATACAAATAAATGTTAAGTGAAGAAAACTAATATACTTTGTAGCATCATGTTGTGAAAGTATAAAAAGGTTGATTTTGTGGCGTTCACTTGATCTTTCAAATACCTTTGAAAACAGTTGGCTGTGATGAGAGCGTTAAACATCAAGAAGCACGATAGGCTGTTATCGGTTGAACCATATGTTACATTGCGGCATTATGGCCAATGTCATGGTTTAACTCGCCCATTGACAAACTTTGACAAAAGTGGCGACGAAATGCAGACATCAGGCGACCAGTGAACTGTAACAGCTTAAGCGCTTTGCCGCTAAAATGGCAAACAAAGGGCAGAAAAAATTAGTTAAGTGTTGCGTTGATGGAGCTTCTACTGGGTTGCGTGGTTCTAAATAAAAATACACGTGAGTGGGTGTGAATAGTGAAGAATTGAGGGTCATTATGCCAAGTGTTGAAGAGCGAAGAAAAAATGGCTTGTGGCTATAAAACAATGTTGATATTGCAGCTGAGGATTGCTACATACTTTTAGTTGCATATACAAATATTGGTTTTGTATATTAATTAACACGCAAAATCGCTCATACGCCATGGACTACATTGCGATGTACGAATTACAAACGAGTATTAACAAGAAAAAACGTAAAGTTCGGTTGCTGTAATATCATCATAAATACAAAGGCTCCATACAAAAACTTGATTTTTATCGGTTAGTTTGTATGACAGCTATATGAAATAGTGGTCCGATCTAAACAATTTCCCCTGGGACTGTAGTATTGTATTGTGTAAAAACTAATACATGCCAAGGTTTGTGAAGATATCTTGTCAAACAAAAAATGTTTCTATACAAGCTATATGTTATAGTCGTCCGATATCGGCGGTTTTGACAAATGAGCAGCTTTTTTGGGGATGGAAAGGTATAATCTTAAACTGAGGAACTAGTTTGCGTATGTACCGACAGACAGACGGACGAATAGACGAACGAACATACGCACATGACTTAATCGACGCAGTTTGTCATGCTGATCATTAGCACATATATTTTATAGGATATCCAACATTTTCTTCTGAGTGTTACAAACTTCTTAGCAAATTTAATACCCTGTTCAGTAAAAAGTTACTACGGGATATATCTGGAGAGTACGCATCTACTAATACCAGTACTGCAGTCTGAAATATTACAGGAGACGCATACATATTCGTCATTTACATAATTTAGGAATAGCGGAAGGAAAAAACCTTCCTTTTCACATCTCTATGTCCATTAAAACACTAGTACTATTTAAAAAAATCAACATAGTTTAAACCCGTAATTGAGTTCTTGCGAGATCAAGAGTGTTAAATTATACCGAGAAGGAGAAAAGTCTCACGTTCGCTATATTTACATGTTCAAGAAGAAATAAACTAACGGTGAGATAATTTATGTTCAATAAGACTAGTAGTCAGCATCCTTGGGAGCGTAAAAGTCACATGCATTTTATTCTATCTTATTTAAACAACAGATTTGACTCAGTGGACTTTATTTATAATGTGCTTAACTTAAATTTGATGCTATTCTATCACACTTAGTTTTTAGCAGAGTAGTAATACGAAGATTTTGAGTGTGGAAATAGTTGAGGTGTGCAAGGGAAAATAATTGTGTGGAATTTAATATTCAACGATAGCTGAAACTATTCATATTCATATTTAATAGTTTCAGCTATCTTTGATTAGTAGCATTGTTAGTAACATGAGTAGGAAGAGAGCATATTATTTTTGCTCAAGCCCTCATAGGAAGAACTCATTTATGTTAAAATCACTCATCAGCAATACTTATGTGGGACTTTGGTGATTTAGAACTCATATCGTAAATTTGTGAAGAGCAACTACAAGCACATACATAGCTTCCAAAATGTATTACTTAGTACACTCGTGCTTATTTGTGACATTGAGCAGCGGTGCGTATAAGCAACATGTGATTTGCGATTAGTTACTTACATATAATATAAGAGCTCTTAAATAGTTAAGAGAAGTTTCGCTGGTTTGGCCTCAATTTAAGAGTTTAATATTTTACTCTCTAGGACTTTTGTTTACTGCAAACGGAGTACTACTGGGGTTTGTTATAAGCAAATGTTGTTACAAGTAAATATTGTTGTTGTTTTCATATATTGCTATTGTCAGTACTGTTATTAAAAAGTCAAAACTAAACAGCAATTTGTGGCTTCGTATTTCTATATAAATATAAAAAGCCACAAATAAATATACATTATATATTTTATATTTCATAGAACAACTGACTTGTGAATAATATCAACTATGGGTTGGCTTACTTTACCTGCAATTAACATAAGTACCTCAATAAAAAATAAAAAAACAATAAACAATTTCCGCATTAATTTATATTAGCTATCAAACTTTCATTATTATGTTATAACTGGTTGTAGGACATCAATTTTGTTTACATATTCCTCACATGCACCACTTTCTTAAAAAATTTCAAGATATATCTTTCCCACTTTCATTAACAAAACTGTTACAACAAGAAAAAAGGTAAACTTCGCCTACTCCAAAGCTATAATACCCTTCACATATACAAAAATTCCTTACATGAACTTTGATTGGTCCGTTTGTATGGCAGCTACATGTATGCTATAGTAACTCGATCTGAGCAAATTCTTCAGTAATTGAACTACTGCTTTAGACAATAATCCATGCCGAATTTCCTGAAGATATCTTGTCAAATTAAAATGATTTTCCTATACACACCTTATTCCGATTGTTCAGTTTGTATAGCAGCTATATGCTAAAGTGCTCCGATCGGAACAATCAAATGAAAAATCTTTCCATACAAGCACTTGAGTCTTAACGTTGTTTGTATGGCAGCTAAAAGTGGTCCGATATCGGCTGCTCCAGCGAATAAGCAGCTTCTTCAGAAGAAATTTCTGATCGAGATCTTAAAAAATGAAGAAACTAGTTCGCGTATATACCGACAAACGGATGGACGGGTAGGGTATCAGACGTTTCCTTCTGGGTGTACCAAATTACTTAGCATTTTTTATTTTCAAACACAACCATATATGAATATCTGCCTATATTACTATTGTATTAAAAGCAAAAGCAAAGTTTAACTACAGAAAGTATTTACTGATACTACAGCATTTATTTATATGTGATATTATTATTAACATTAGCGGCAAAGAACGTAAATCTCCTCTGACCGTACTGAAAAAATATTGGGGTATTTTAACACCTGAACAAACGTTATTCTATTGTAACAGTAGAATAAATATATATTTAATATTTCCCGATATTATGTTAACAATTTAACATTCCCTTATATTTCTGAATCCTATCTCTTTAACATTCTGTTACATTGAATTGTGTTCCACTATATTCATTGATTTAGACGGCAATATTTTGATGTTATGTTAATTTATTTGTATCAAAATTTTTGTAAAAACAAAGGATCGCTGTACTTATTTAAATAATTGACTTTTAAATTTGAGTTTCGTGTCAAGAAAAAAGTAAAAATAAAAATCATACAAGAGAGTTTTTAGCGTTTCAGAAAAAAGTATACAAAACAAAAAACCCATGTAATATCCCGGCTGTTGTTTTCGAATGAATTGTTTCCGTATTTACATCAGAATAATAGATTTTTTCAAAGGAAAACAGTACGTTTTATTTCCTTATGGACTCTTTTTCAAACACCCTTAAACGATTGTAACAGGAATACATAATCCTATTTATACATAAATTTTCATTTAAGTGCCTTATATTGTGTAAGGCACGAATGAGCCATATCTATTCCCTGACCAAAATATGTGCCTTAATGTGTCAGATTGTGCTTGTTTCAGAACAGCCACGCTTTGACACTCGCCCTAATCTCAGTGGCAATGTTCCAATATCTTCCAATTAAACTACCAGTGTCTAACCATAACACTGGCTTACAGTAGTTTTGTAGTCATCAATATAGTATTTATAAGTATATTTTACTTCCCATCAACAAAAATTGTATTAAAATAATTTTCAAATGAGATATATCTGACATAAACTCAACCGAAGAGGCTAAATTAATTTAATACATTGTATATGTTTATATGTGCAAAACGTCAACCAGAGGATCGGGATTCAGTTTGTTAGGGTAATGAATTTTGGACCAAGATCTAACCCAATACCACACCTACTTTAAAATTAAAAATTTTAAAAAGCACCCCTCGTAATTGTGATACTTGTAGTTGTACGAAATTACAGTTTAGTAGCTTAGTTTACGGCTAAGTTATTATAATTTATAAGTTTTCGCTTAATGGCGTTTTTTAAGCGAGGCGGTGGTTCGATTACGCCCATCTAAGAGAGCGTTCTTACTTTTTTGCCAATGAAAATGTGTATTAAACTTTATCAAGATATCTTATTTATTACTCAAGTTACAGCTTGCCCAGACAGATCAACGGACGGACATAGAGACATCCGGATTTCAACTCGTCTCGTCATACAAATCATTTATATTCATAAACTTATATCTATCTCGATTAGTTTTAGGTAATACAACCGGTAGGTGAACAAAACTATTATACTCTGTAACAACATATTGCAGGAGTATAAAAATATTCTTCGTTTATGAGTATTTATTTTTATTTTAGTTGACAATCTCTTTTTAAAGACAGCAGTAATCTGCCATCTCTTTTATGTACTTTGATGCCTTTCTTCAATAACTTTTGGATCCGTGAGAAACCGCTTTCTCTGTTCCTCACTTTATTTTGTTTTCCAACTTTCCATTCCGGAACAGTTATATCCTTGATAAGATCAGTATCTTTCGTTAATTGCCGTATTTGATGATAATCAAATATTATACATTTCTTTTTTTTTTCCTCACAAAGCTTCCGAAATTTCTCTCAAAGTGCAACTGCAACAATATTGTTCCACGTCTACTGCTTCGTAAAAACGTTCTCTCAATCCTAACTTGATTACTCATTTAAACATTTAAGTGATTTTGAAAAAATATTTTTGGTATATATGTTTCACCCTTCCATTCACTGCAGTACAGTAGACTGTACTGATTTCTAAGACTTTGGCGACCTCATTGTTACTGAGGGCATCCCAATGACTTTCTAAGTCTATAAGTAGACTGTCTAGATATCTCTTAGTTTTAATTTTTTTAAACCTCACATGGAGCTTGTATTGGCGAAAAAGATGTGAACCCTAAACATAGCTTGAAAATTAAAAAGTCGGTTTAGTTGCTGTGTATCCTGACTATACAGATTTTGGAAAATGGTTTAATTCCAATGTCTTTTAGTCTTAAAATTATTAAAAGACTTGACTCTTCTACAGTTTATTTAAATACGAGTATATATACTTAAAGCTGCAAACTGAAAACTAGTTGAGCACCCACACAAATTCATTCATATGTACGTATATTTTTAGATAGTAAGTATGTACGAGAATAACTTTATTTTTTCTTTTATTTGCCACATGTGAGCCAATCTTCAATTCCACCGCAATTGCAAATTGTTCCGCCGACACGTGTGCTGCATGAATAAGCAGTCACGCACAAACGGCAGCTTACTTTGACAGCCGTTTTACTCTGTAGCGTAACTATTTTAGTTCTTTCTTCAAAAGAGTCACGAGTCAAAGCCACCATGAGTAACTGTTGTTTATTTTTCGTGCTACAGAAGTTTTGCGGCATTTTCGAATTTGTCAAGTTTTAGAGTTTAACCCGTACTTATTGAAATAAGTAAAATAAAGTCAAAAAGCTGATAAATAAATATCCCAAAAAAGTGGTGGTTGGTAGTGGTGTCCAATGTATTAAATGAATCAGGCTTGCATACCAGAACAGGTAAGGAAGTGCTAAGTTCGGGTGTAACCGAACATTTTATACTCTCGCAACTTGCAAAGATCAAAGCCCGGAAAATTACTTCAGGTGTTAGCAAAATTTTATATTAAAAGAAGTATTGGTCCGATTCAACACTTTTTTGACACAAAGACATACTATACATTTATATATCTTACACATTGACCGATATTTTCGAACAAAACTATTGTTCGAGTGCGAAAATTGGCTATTGCGAGAGTATACAAAAGCATCGGAAAACGAGATGAGTGAAGTTATTTTGTACACAGGATCACATTAGGGAGAGGCATTTGTAGTTAAATTTGTTTTTAATTGGGCGTGGGCCCGCCCCCTAATAGGTTTAATGTGCATATCTCCTAAACTGCTAAAGCTATAATAACAAATTTCACTGGAAGCAAATGTTTTTAGCCCGTTTACCTACAGTGTGAAAATGGGGTAACAACCCCGCCCACTCCCCATATAACGGTACTGTTAAAAACTACTAAAAGCGCGATAAACCAAGCACCAAACATGCCAGAGACAATAAATCTTATCTCTAGGATGGTATGAGATGACTTTATAGGAACCGCGTTCAGAATTAGTCAGTGGGCGTGGCACCGCCCACTTTTAGGTGAAAACGCATATCTTGGGATCAGGTAAACCGATTTTAACCAAATTGTGTTACTGAATATGTGGACCCCATCCGAAATTAGCCCTTCCTTACTTGCTATCATTTGTTCTAGTATGTCATAATATACTGTGTAGACCATGTGAGGATCATTTAGCGAGAATACTGAATAAGCGCGTTAAGCGTAACACTAGGCGTATGAGTGATTTTATTACATTACAGTTCATAACTTAAAAACCTACAATGAGGCATCTTTGTATACCAGACGCATTCACATATTATCTGTTACCTTTGCAAATGTTGCGCACAAATCCTCATTTATTCTTTATCCGAATTGATTGCCTACAGTAGCTTTTCCATTCATTTTCATTGCTGAATACTATATAAGCTGGTTGACTGCAACTGTAAATTTAATGCTTCTGTGCCAGCTTCAGTTGCAACGTACTTTGTAAGGTAACAAGTTTGCAAATACTTCTTATATTTTGTGTATTTGCCTTTACAGTTTGAGACATCTATTGGTATTTATGGTTACCCACTTACGAAATAACGAGCCTGCAGCCAATACTTGGTTAAGAGAAGAATATTTTGCCTAGATGTTTATCTCATTATATTTATACATAGTGCTTGAAAAAGAGTACGACCAAGATTGTGGATATAAAGAACATTTATTAAGTTATAGCAAAGTATATGCAAAAGTACACAAATGATAGCCGCTAAAGCATATATATTCATTTGGGTACCTGGTGCTTAATTTTTGTGCCCGTTGTAGTGTAGTCTACTTAAAATGCAAATAAATGGTGGAGATAACTTAATATCAAGTGACAAGAAAGCACCGAAATATTTAGGGGTAAAGAAGAGAAACAAAATTAAAGATGTAAAATTCAAGCGAAGTCGAAATAGATGTTTCAGTGCTCTGAACAAAAATTACTAGTGTAAGGCACATTTGCTTTTTCTTTTGAATGTTATAAATCAATAAAAACATCGTTTTAAATTGCAAAGCTCATAGTACTATTTTAGTAGAGCAGTATGTATAGTTATATATTAGCATAAAATCATTATTGATTAATCGAAATGCTTTACAGTTTCCGCAATAATTCGCGCTACAATTATCAAAATTTTCCTTACTAGAATATTTGCGGAGTGTTTCGTGGATGGCGATGCCGTGAAATTTGCACTTTAATTTGCCTTATTAGTATATTCTTCTGGCTGAATGCTCGGCTTCCAATGTACCCAATTAAATTTCGGTATATACGAAACAAAAACGGAAAACATAATCCCACATTTAAAGTGCCACAATAGTATAATGAAGCCAACCAAATCTAAATGTATGCACAAAAACTTACACGGATGTGTATGTAACTAAATATGGGAACATATTAGCGCAATGCTCATATATGATCACACATACTTCAATATATTATATAAATGATATAAATAATGTACAGCTAGACCCAGAATAACATTATATTGCATAAGTACTATACATATTTATATATTTATGTAGCTATGAATCTTTATATATATATATATATATATACATATATATCTTTACATGATTACAGGTTAAAGTACCCGAACGGTTTTCGAGGTAGTAACTACATATGCTAACATAGTTCACATTACAATCGTTAACGCTACGCAGCTCGTTCGTTATGGCCTCCTCTGTTTTGCTTTCTGTCGCTTGTTAGCGCTATGGCTGCGGTTCACCTCGCAATTATGTGTACATCACTTGTTTTCCACATAGTCTATCAGTAACAAATACATGTTTTATATATGTTATATTTATCTTGATGTAGAGTTGCATTCTGTAATTACATGTATAATGTATAACATATGTAGATAAGTAGGGTGGATGGCTGGACGATGCACCTACGCCTTTGGGAGACCCATTGTGAAACCACCGTATGGAGCGACAGCCGGCCAGTAAAACTTAATCTAACCTTTAGTATGAAAAACTAAATTAAATAATTGTACGAAAACTGGAAATAGATGCAGCTATACACAAACGGGTGGAATTTCGGAACTAATGCCAATATATAATGAAGGACACAACAGTTTTGCTAGCAGTCAGGGGTATTCGCTTTTAGTGCACCAGCAGTAAAGCTCACCCTCGGTAGCTTCTTCATATCTTAACTAAACTTTTATCAACATTGGCAACCACTTCCGAATTCCTATAGGCATGCCTTGTGTGTTTCTGTTCAATGTTCTTGCTTTTTCTTCGTCACATTTTATCTCCTCTTCTCCACTTAGTAATTTAGAAGTGCCTTATAAATCCTGTGTTTGTCATACTACATGATGTATGAATTAGTACATTTAATGTATAACTTTAACTGCGTATAGCACTTAAATAAGAATGATGAAATGAAATTAAGTTAGAATTTTTTTTTGTAGAACGAAAAATTTTGTTTTAGAATATTATTTCTTCAAATTTGTGGCTTTGTTTGCTTTGAATAAAGAAAAATGTACTGCAATTGATTAAAATTCCAATGTTATATACACAAAAAAAACAAAAACTCTAGGCACAGTTTAAAATGAAAATAAAGCGCTTGTTAACGTTGGATAATTTATTTTAGGGCTGAAACTGAGAGCATTTGCAAAAAAATAACGAACACCCTAATATACACCGTATTCTGTTTTACACGGTAAATTGGTTCCAGAAAAAACTTAGCTTTAAAACCTATGAAAATTTGTGAAAAACTAGGATTTTATTTAATGTTTTTTTGGAAATATTTTTATATTTAGAAAAAATGTAATTCAATTAGTTGCATTTTGTAATATATTAATAATAGTATCTCAAAGTATCCAAAAAACTATTTTTGTCTATTTTTTTTGAAATTTGTTGTTTCGTAGTACTGAAGTAAGCATCTCGCGAGAGAGCTATTGATAATTAGAATAACATATTCAAATTTCAGTCCAATCGGTTAGATAGAAAATTTTATATCCTCCAAGACGACTGTAAGAACGTTATTTTTAGAAAAAGGCGCTTAAATTTTTAACAGCAGATTAAATATGTTATGTAATAACAGCGCGTACTACTACAGGACACTCACGTATACGTGCTTTAACTTTGTCAATATTTCGATTTGCGTTCTAAAATTTTTACAGAGTTTTCTTAATATATGTATAGTACTTTCGAAAAAAATTATTAGACTACCACCTTAAGAAAAAGTATTTATGTTTATTTGATCAAATCACATACATTTATAATAAGTATTTACACAAGGATAGTTATTGAAGAAAATAAGATATGCACTCTAAGCTTCAAAGGAATGCAAATGACTTATATGACAAGTTCAAGAACTAAAACCAATTATGTAGAACTGCTAATAACAACTAAATAAATACAAAATATTTTTTGGAATGCAACGCTGGAAAAAAAATTTTCCTATAAAAATGTCTTTGCCAAGCACGTCTGATTGCATTGCTAGTTCACAAAATATTAACATATTTCAAATTAGCTTGTATCCACAGAAAGCAATTTTAGAAAAATAAATTTTTTAGCTCGCTAACTGGCATAAAGTCGTGTACAAAATTAAAACTATATTTTATACTCAACACGTGTTAAATCAAACCCATGTAAAACAAGTAAGGAAGCTCTTAGTTCGGGGGTAACCGAACATTTTATACTCTCGCAACTTGCAAGGATCAAAGCCCGGGAAATTACTTCAGGTGTTGGCAAATTTTATATTTAAGGAAGCATTGATCCGATTCAACCCATTTTTGACACAAAGACATATTACTATCGAGAGTTTCACTTCTCTATTTTATTATATGCATTTCATTTATATATCTTACACATTGACCGATACTTTCGGTAAAAAGTCAACTATTGGCACTGGGGTCCACATATTCAGTACCTAGGGGCTATACCTATTGTGTAGCGTAGTTATGGCAATTTATTTGTTTTTGATTAATGGCGTTTTGTGGGCGTGGCAGTGGTCCGTCTTACGTTACCCGGAGACATGTTCACCAAGTTTCATAAAGATATCTCAATTTTTACTCAGGTTACAGCTTGCACAGGCAGACAGACAGTCAACCGGATTTCAAATCGGGTCTTCATCATTTATTATACAAGTATATACAAGTATAACCCTATATCTAACTCGATTAGTTTTAGGTGGTACAAATAACCGTTAGGTGAACAAAACTATTATACTCTGTAGCAACAGGTTGCGAGAGAGTGTTATAACAAAAATAGGTGTATGTGCATCTGTACACGACCAAAACTATGAAGTGAATTAGTTCTCGGTATCTTTCTGTCCGTTTACCTCTGCAAGCGATCACTAAAGTAAGATATATGTATAAAACTGAGTACACGTATTTCTTACTCTATGCAGGTTGGTCGTACAAACGAGCAATAAACGAGGATCTGATTTTATTTTAAAAACTCGCCTTCTTGATGAAAATGGGAAATAAATAGACAAACCACTATAAAATTGTTACGCTCAAAACTACTTAAATTGCCATAATCAAAAATATTTCTGGAAAATTTTTAAATTCAACAACTCACCGAATCCACAATCAATATTTCAAGTGCCTTGGAGCACTTTTGTCCGTTTTTAAGGCAAAATGTAATACCTATTCTTTGACCCATTTCTTTCAAAATTCAAAAATCGAAGAGTGTACAAAAACGAGAGCAATCTTTTCTGTTGTTAAAAGCAAACTACTAATCGAAATAGGTTGCTAATGCAAGCACTTGATTAACATATGTGTCTGATTATAACAAAAACAAAATATCGGTAATCGAATGTACATAGCCCGCAAAAAACCAAAATTCACCTATTTTATTTGAACACACCTCATATTGCTTAAGACCTTTTCCTAGCGTCATATACCCACTGTTTCTCTTTATTGTGTATGTATCAGTCAGTGAAATAGACATCGGTAGACAGTCGGTAAAAATGAGCTAGATACTATTTGTTGGTGCTGGATATCGCATAATGCCACGGAGTAGAAAAGGATTTTCAAATAAAATACAACTCATAAACAAAGGAAGTAAGTCAAGGTGAAAAGTTGTTGTTTATGGTATAAAAATTGTGGTCAGACCGCAAACAAAAGTTAACGCGTAAAAGCGTCAACCATTTCCAATGTTATATTTAATTGGAATTCTTGGTTAAGTTTTTAATTAATTTCTCTGCACATACATATATACATAATGTATTCGTGATATATACTCGTATTATATAAACGCATGTGCTTATATACATACGCTCATACATAAAAAGCTGGCATTGCTCTTCACGCCCACAAACAAGCAACGCATAAGTGTGTCAATGGAATGCATCAGTTTCACTGCTGAAAGGAAAAGGGCGTGAATGGCGAAAAACCCGATGATAATTGTGGAATTAAAATATTTCAATTAAAGCGCTGATGCTAGCTTGTATAGCACAATGACAGATGTGCATACAATTGTTGTTGGAATTTCACAAATGCTGCGGCACAAAAAGCTAACATCTGCAGTAAAGCGTATAAATTAATAATATAACTAGAATATAATTTTTATACTCTCGCAATATGTTGCACAGAGTATAAAAGTTTTTTCACCTGAGGCTAACTCAACCAGACTTGCTGGGAGAAAGTATTTTTAATAGGTAAAAATAGGCGAAATCGGATGATAATGCCGCCCACTCCCCATATAACCGTTATGTAAAAAAACGACTAAAAGAGCTGAATAAAAGCGCCACAAGCATTAAACTGCATAACCAAGATGATACAAAACAGCTTTATAGAAGCAGGTGCAAAAATTGGACAACGCGCGTGGCACCGCCCACCGTTAAGTAAAATCCTATAACTCAAGGACCACCCGCGCAATTTCAACGAATTAAGGTTACCCAACTATTCTTATCATACACTGCGAAAATAAGCGAAAACGGACAAAAAACCACCCTACAACCCATATAACACAAATTTAAATTTCATCTGATTCTTTCTCTTCCAGTATTCAAATCAAACACCAATGAATACATCGGGATAACACTTTGCACAAGTAGTGATTAAAGGCTTAATCTTATGCCCAACAAGTTTTGAATTTGTGCTATAACTTTTCAAGTACCCAAACAACAAATATAGGGAGCCATTGCGTATGGCTGATTTTTTTCCTAACATATGGGTCAATTTGTGATGACTACATGCCCTTGTATCAAAAATGGGTAAAATCGGTTTAATGTTGTGATGTCTGCAATACTACCTACTTTTAATTAAAATATATGTTCAAGAATCCCATTTATCACTTTACAATGCCATAATATAAAATGTTCGGTTACATTCGGACTTAGCCCTCCCTTACTCGTTTCTTTCTCATATTTCTATACTCTTGCAACGTCTTGCTGCAGAGCAAAATAATTTTGTTTACCTAACGGTTGTTTGTATCACCTAAAACTTATTGAGATAGATATAGGGTTAGACATATATAAATGATCAGGATGACGAGACGAGTTGGGTGTAATCGAACCACTGCCACGTACTTTAAACGAACACTTGTAAAAGGCCATAACTAAGCACTAAATACAGATTATCTTACGACCAAAAATTGTCAAAATAGGGTTTCAACTGTTCAAGCCCCCAGATACTGAATATGTGACCCTAGTTCCTCTAGGGAATATTTCAACGAAAATATCAGTCAATATGATAATAGAATGCCTGTACTTGTAGTATGGCAAAAATAGGTTCAATCGTAAGGAGGCTCCTCTTAACCGTTATATAATAATATTAATGTATCTTTGTGCCTAAAATGGATAAAATCGGGTGAAAACTTGTCCATATAATTAATATCACGTAATTTTCGAACATCCGGCTAACTTTACTCCATATATATTGGGGATGGTAAATGTACCTTAATGAAACTCAAGAAGCATATTATTAGTATGTAACTTGTTAACAGTATGTGGTATTGCCAAAAATAGATAAAATCGGCTCAATACGTCCCTTAGACCTCATATAACTAGTATACAATTTTCAAAATTTCGGTTGGCCTTATACCATATATACGAATTAGCTCCACTTCAATATAATACATTTAATGATTTACGTTTTTCTAACAAGCCCTATGACGAATATGTCGTTCAGTGTGTGAGTTATAAATATATTGTTAAAATTTGCTTGAAAATATGTGCTCAAGTACAGTCCTCTTTACTCTCAACATAGCAAATATATAGTGATTGGTATATACCTCATATACCTAATATAAAGAATTTCAATCCTCTGGTTGACGTTTCCACATCAACTCAGTTTATTAAATTTAGCCTCTTCGATTAAATTTATCTAACATTTTTCACATTTGAAGATAATTTTAATATAATTTGGCTTAAGCGAAGTAAAATATAGATATAAAACTAATTGAGTCTATGAACCATAATATAACTCAATAGTATACCAAATTTGATCGTAATCCATTCACGAATTCGTTGAACAATGAATGTGGAATTTTCACAGCATTTTTAAAATAAAATTTTGTCAACAACTGAATGCATTTCACCGCCTTTGATCCGTGTTATAGTATGATTGATTTAGCTAGTACATTTTTGAAAAAACAATTGATTTGGTATTGAAATTTAAATTACATTTTTTAATATGTAATTCGAGAGAATACATAAATATTGTAGATTAACCGCTAAAATTCACTCGAATTTATTTAACACATGTATGCACCTCATCAGTTCGTACTTGTTAGTGAATTTTATGTACATTATAATTTACACAGACATTCTTACTATTATATTCCATTCATGCTTCTATTATCTCACAAAAAGGAACTAAAGAATACCTCATGCTTTGTGAGAAAATTAGAAAACAAGCAAAGAAAGCCCATTGTGGTCGTACAAAGATTTAATGCTCCACTTTAGTTGTTAGAATTTTTATTTTGTAGTTAGGAATTGGGTCACTTCAGGAGAGCTAAGTGCACAGCAGCATTTACAGTGATAGGTTAAAAGCTTATGCTCATGCAGCATACTGATATCCAAACAATAGTTTGTAATTCTGACCAAGGCCAACAATACAAAAGCTTTAAAATGCAGATAAAGTCAGCATTTTTTTTGCTCACAATTCAAAAATATAAACACAACTTATACTCACAGCTAACTATTACATATTATATGCGAAGGAACAGGATTGCTAAGGGAATGCAGCTAAGGAAAGTGTGATTTTGCTCAAAAATGGATTGATCTATGTGGTAGTTGGCTCAAAACACAATCAGATAACTATATATTCTTTATTATATCGCGAAGTTAGTAAAGTATTTAGCGTAAATTTGTGTATATCCGTAAGTCATCTAAGCATTTCCGGCAACGCAAACAGTCATTCATTACTACTATTCTTATTATATTGATTAAAGACTTAAAGGTTGTGCAAAAATTAATACAAATAAAAGTGGTGAGAATGCGAAGAACACACACACAAACATGAGAATTTATGTATAACCCAATTCCTTGTTAGTACAACATACTATACATATACATTTTCCCTTGCGTGTTAATAACACCTGCTGTAGTAATACATTCATACGACATAGAAATTATGCCATAAAATATAAAATTATACGTAATAGATACCCGCAACCAGTAAAACAGCATGTCAAGGTCGTGACTTGGGGACTTTGAAAGAAGTATGTACATATTCTACCACAACATATTTGTTAGGGTCGGCAAGAGAAGGCATATTTGCATGCAATTTCCCTAACATTACTTTTATATACTCACATATGTATGTATGTATATAAATATATAAAATGTGACTCTGCGTTTGCTGCACTTTGATGCACTCGAGTGTTATCGTTGTGGCTTGGGTGTCAACGAAAGTGGCACAAGTGCATTTATGACTGCATTATGACATATTCACATTTATTTAAATAGATGGCATGCACACACAACTAGCTGCATACATACATACATATCTATGAATATATGCACACCAGCACATCGCCTTACTGAGTTGTCACATTATTCACAGTGGAAGCAGATGAGCGGCGAAGTATCCACTTCAAGCCATTGTTGGTCACATTTGCCTTAACGTAAACATCTAAATATATGTAAATACGAATGAATCATGCAGTCTTTTGGTTATTTGTCTGGCTGCTCGGCTTCAAGCTTGTATCCACAACACGCTGCTTGCTTGTTATGCTAACGAGCCTGCTTAACTGAAAGTTGGCTGGCTGACACTACCGCATCGCTTGCACAAAAGCGAAATGTTTTGCCGGCAAGTAATGCCCGTGAGAGTCAAGCATGAATTAAGAAGTACACTTAGCTGGCTGGTGAATGAACGTGCACAAAATGCTTACGCTTTTGATCTTTCATGTAAAAAATTATAAAATGAGATTTTATCCAAGAACATAAAAAATACACTGATTTCATGGTCGATGTGCAGTTGAGCACGAAAGGAAGAGCTAAGTTCAGGCACTGCCAGCCATTTTGTATATAGCTCGGTGTGTGAAATATTTGAAATAATTATATAATACCTTATTATAACGCTTTTGCGTTGGAAATCGACATTCGCTGCCAAGTAAAATTGTGTATTAAGTTACTTTAGTTAGTAATGGAAGGTCGACAAATCGAAATTGTTATCGGCTAATGGAAATTAACGACTGATTTGAATGGTGATAAATTAATTTTCGGATGTGTGTCTGTCTGTTCATAAGGTAACCTCAGTAAATATCGAGGTTTGATCACAAATTACGTAATTTCTCACAGTAAAAAGCGCAAACGTTAAATTTTACTAAAAAAAAATGTAAAGCCATCGCAATACGAATTTTATGACATCGTCTGTTTTTGGGTGAAATTTTGTGGATCGTTAACTTTCCAACCGATTTGACTAAATTTGACCAATGACATTATCACTTCCGAAAACTGTTAATTATTTTCATTTCACAATTGATGACACCAATGTTAAAACAAGGCTTGACAAAATTTGTACGGTTTTTAAGCGTCAGCTTCATTCAAATAATATTTTCAATCGCCTTATAAACTATTAGATTCCAATAAACATTTCTTACAAGTATCACAATGTCTAAGGATTGGCTTTGGCCGAACTCGCGCGAACTTAGAACTTATTTCTTTATTAATCCAAAACTTCCATTGATATTAGGTATAGTACAGTATACCTAAGTACATTTAGAGAAGACCCATTACTGGGCGAAAGTTTGTCAAAACTCAACAAGTCAATAATTATTCAATTTGCTTAAAATGTTTAATGTGAAAAGTTAATTTATTTATTTAATCGTAAGGTAAAGGGATATACGGTATTTTTGTATATATTTTAATTAAAAGTTGGAAGTATTCCATTGCTTATTTACAATCACAGGCACGAAGATACACTGTTAGTCAACTGGTAGTTCGAAAATATTTATATAAGGTATTTGGGGCATTTTTGGCACAAGGGCATGCTGTTGTCACAAACATGTTTTCTCCCAACTTCAATACTAGAACTCATAGATTGACCGATATGTTCCGTAAAAAATCAGCCATATGCACTGGTGTCCACATATTTGGTGTCTGGGTCCTTGAAAATTTATTTTCATTTAGCTTAAATACATAAACTATTTGTGCAAAGCTTTACCCTAATAACTTTATTGATGTTTGATTTGTATACCGCAAAGTGAAAGAATCAGATGTAAATTAAAAATTTCTTATATGGGAAGTGGGTGTGGTTTTCAAGAAGATAGTAAGAATAGGATAACCTCACACACCAAAATTGGTTAATTAGTTCCTGAGATATAGGATTTCACCTAAAAGCGCGCGGTGCCACGCCCATTGTAAAATTTTTATAATAGCTCCCATTAAGTCCTTTCCTGTCATCCTGGCAGTGAAATTTAGTGCTTCTGACTTTTTTATAGGACCCCTTTATATGGGGAATGGGCACAGTTATTATCAGATTTTCCTTATTTTCACTGTGAGGAAATAAATGCGAGTTTCGTTGAGATACCTTCAGTAGTTTGGAAGATATGTACATTTTACCAGTAAGAGGGCGGGGCGACGTCCACTTTAAACAAAAGTCAAGCCCACATGCACCAGATATCTGAATTTTAATTTAAGTTATCGCTTGCACGGACAAACAGACGGACGGACATTCACTCGTCACCCTGATCATTTATATATACGTACATAAATCCATGTCTATCTCGATTAGTTTTAGGTGATACATACAAATCAGCATTTGCTGAACAAAACTATTGTACTCTGTGCATAAAATGAGCAAAATAATACAATATTTTGATAGGGAACCCAAACGAAACTCATGCGTGCAGTTATGCACGCAAACCTTACTACATTTGATTTACTGTTTTGTTTAGGAAGAAGACAACGAGTTTTTAGTTTAGTTTGGAATTTTGATGTATCGTACAAAGGAGTGCAGTACATACATTGGCAATTTAACTGTGGTATTTTTTATAAGGGATTGAGATTTGGATATTGGGAAAATTTCAAAGACTTTGGAAAACCGTATCGTTTTGTTATCTCAAACTTAAAAAACTTAAAAACAACAGACCTTACTGTTTAGAAAAGGAATAATTTGGCGTATTTTTGCAACTCTGGTAGCCAACCAAGGATATTTGATAACAATGATGCTCGTTGTATGAAACGGTAGATTTGTAAAAACTGTAAATTAACGCATAAGGAGGCTACTCAAATCATTAACAAGCCACCCAGCAAGTGGATAGCCAGAAGAGCATACAGAGTAATTGGGCTAGTCACATCTTTTAGGAAAAAAAAACTTTACTACACACATCTTAGCATACATTAGAAGTAAAAGCTTAAAGAAGTATCATCTACATACAATATATTTGACTTGTCTGAAAGAATTACATAGAACGTGTGTTTTTTGTTGATGGAGTTTTTAAGAATAAAAAACTCACATAATTTAATATTATGGCCAAGAGTTTAGCTTCATTGTAAAGATAAGGGTTCGCCAATATGTTTTAAAACTGATTTTGGGTAAGTGACTGACGCGGCTGACTCGAACAAATTCCAGCCAAGATTGGTGGCCATCTCGTATTGGACCCATTCCCTAAACGTGGGACGTGCTTGATGGTCGTTCGGCCCACAAATCAAGATTTTTCCGCAAAATCCTTAATAAAGTGACTGGGCACAGCTCCAATTGTACGGCGTCTCTGAGTATTCGCATTAGCCACTGGAGTAAACATGAGGCAAACCCGATCCATGGTTGCATGGTTGGGAATTACCGACTCTGATTGGCTATTATATCGACCGAATATTGGACGGAGCGCAAAATTGAATCGCCCGAATTGAATCGAAGAGAAAATACCGATTGGGTTGCATTGAATAATCTGACTGATTTTACAGTTTATTGGTTATATTATATTAATTCGAGTCAACAATACCATAAGTTTTTACTTACATACAATACTTACTTACTATACTTATTTCATACATTTTGCAATAATATATGCATTTGCTTATCAATTATATTTACTTAAACGTTGACTAAATTATTAACATCCTAGTTTAATAAGTTATTCTGATTTTTGGAAATATCATAAACGAAGTGATTTTTAATTTATTGATTTCCGGTTGTCTCGACCGTTATACAACAAAATGGCACCCATCAATTTAAAGACATTTAAATTCGGTAGTAACTGACAACAATTCACCTTTTCGAGTTTACAAATTTTTATTAATACCTTTGAATACCATTCTATGTCTATAGTTGGTGTAACGCTGATTATGAGAAACTGAAAAGCAAAACAAATGTGTAAGCGGGGTAAACCATAAATGTAAACAATGCTTGGTCACGCATAAAAATTGGTTTATTGCCAAGATAACCGCAAAACAAACATAAGACGACAACATGGCAATGACTCACAACCGGCAATAGGTGTATCGAAATGAAAGCAAAAAGAAAGAAGAGACAATGATAACAGCATACAACGAAAATGAACCTAACATAGGCCAAAACAAGAAAAAACGTTAACCTCGATTGCACCGAAGCTATATTTCCCAGCACTACTACAAAATACTCCTTACAAGAAATGTATTTAGATCGGCCAGCTTGTATGACAGCTATATGCTATAGCAATCCAATCTGAATTATTTCTTCGAATTTCCTGAAAATATCTCGTCAAATGAAAAAGCTTTCCATACAAGGTTCCGATGGTTTAGTCTGTAAGATGTCTATATGCTATAGTGATAATATAGCTTCTTCTGGAGAAAAAAACGTCTGCAAAATTTCTGATCGATATCTCAAAAACTGTGGGACTAGTTCGCGTATGTACAAACAGACAAAGGACATGGTTAAATCGACGACTGGTCCTTATACCATACAAACATATTTGTATACGAGCTCCTACGTTTGCTTCTGGGTATTGCAAACATCGTGGAAATTTTAATACAGCCCAGCAGTTCAGGGTATAAAGATAAGACAAATATACATTTTCCCGTTGCCAATATAATATATCTGAGTTGCTGTCGATTCGGAAAATAGCATTCTTAAAGCAAACAACTTATGAATTATTGGGAAAAGAAAGATACGCATTACATCAACTGTGTACCAAACGTTCAATATTGGTTCAGGAAAGTTCATAGGTGTTTTCAAACAACAACATAGTGATAGTATTCGGATGTAATCTGAATTGTACTAATTTCTACCTCAATTTCTAGAAAAAGCGTTACGGACGTAAAGATGTTAGTTGAATGAAAAATCCTCAATGCATTAATTTACTTGCTCTATTTAGTTCGTATATTCAAGTTTAAGCGTGAGTAGTCCAACCGTTGTATCTATATACATAAAATCAACTGATTTGTAGACTAAAAATAAAGAATAAATGTGTGTCTGAAGTGCATAATACCTAAGAAAGTATGCAAAGCCAATATATTCCTTTTAATTTATGTGCAGCGAATATGTCCAGGCAGTCTGACAGGCAGTAAATAACTAAGAAAAAATACATGAACTTATAGACGTAGACTACCACAACCGCACTCTCTCAGATATATTTGCTTGCGAGATTATGCTGTATCGTAATTTTGTATTCTGTTTGCTTTATATATTATATAAGTAGCTTTTGGTTATTGTATAATTATCTGAAACTGAATTATATTCATCTATATCTGTATTTTCCAATTTAAAGCTCTCAGTGTTATGATTGTCTGTAATAGGTTTAATGTATTTATCTTTTAAAAGAGATGTAGAACACATATCAGGATTATAATTAAAAATTCCGAAACTCCTCCATCTGATTGCATTAGTTGAAGAAAATATCATCAGACGCAGTTTGAAAATGTTAAAATCGGGCCGTACTCCTTAACAGAAAGAGAGCCTCCTGGCACGTGACATACTTTCACCAAAAAGCCTCGAATATTGGGATTTCAATTCTTCCCATTTGAATCGAAACATTAACCTCCGAATATCAAAATTGAACGTTTGTCCTACCAACGATATCAAATTATCAAAAATCTGGGGTTTAGTTTTTATACTCTTGCAACATGTTGTTACAGAGTATTATAATTTCGTTCACGTAACGGTTATTTGTACCACCTAAAAATAATTGAGTTAAATAAAGGGTTAAATATATATATAAATGATCAGGATGACGAGACGAGTTGAATTGTTAATAATTGTAGTTGAATAATTGTTTAAAAGAGGTTGAGACCACGCCTTGATTTAATGTTTATATCTCCCAAACTATTAAAGATATATCATCCAAATTTTCACACGACATATCATTTCGACATCTATTGCCATATAGGTGAAATTAGATGATAACCACGCCCACTCCCCATATAATGGTTTTGTTAAAAACTACTAAAAGTGCGATATATCAATAACGAAATGCGTCAGAGATATTAAATTTTATACCCGAAATTACAACAAAGGACTTTATAGGAGTAGGTGTCAATGAGTGTGGCACCGCCCACATTTAAGTTAAGTCACATATTTCCGAATATACTTCACCAATTTCAACCAAATTTGGTACATGAGATTATTTTGAAAATGGGCGAAATCGAACAGTAACCATGCCTGTGTTGTGATAATATGCATATCATATTTTGAAAACATATCGCCTAGTCCATTAAGACGTTCGATTTTTATGAGCACATATTAGTTATACATGGGGTATAAAGTCAACTGAAAGTTCGAAAATCTTTATATTAGGATAAGGGAAATATTGACCTGAGTCAACCCTTTTTTGACATACAGACATATTATTATCAGGAACAGATTCTCTTTCAATAATATTGTATTTCTCACACATTGACCGATATTTTCTGTAAAAAAGTCAACGATAAGCTCTGGGGAAAGCAAAGGATTCTCTCCGAATTTTGAAAATATATCTTACATATTGTCCGATATTTTCAGCTCTTATTCTCGAACTTGTCCAGGCTTTTTTGTACCAAGTTTCATCACGATATTTTTAAATTTACTCAAGTTACAGCTTGCACAAATAGACAGAGGGACAGACAGACTGATCATTTATATATATAAAAACCTATATTTATCTTTAGTTTTAGGTGTTTGTAACACCGTTAGCTGTTATGAGAACAAAACGATTATACTCTATAGCAACATGTTAGAAGAGTATAAATATGCATATAAAGCATTCACACTTGACGGTTGACATATACAGCAAGCCAATATGTCAGCGAACCATCTAGCGAGCTGTGAAAATGGGAAAATGAAAATAAATGAGGTTGGTATTTCCGCTTGCGTTCATTCGAAGAAAGAATGATGAAACGTTGCAAGCACAGCGAACGCAACTTGTTCTTATATATACATACTGTATACCGTATATACATGGAGACGCAGAGAACATATGGCCGTTTACTGACAAAAACTACTGCACCAGCGTCGAAATAACAGGCATTACATGCAGCACTGCCGGAAAACGTTATTTGAAGGAATGTGGAAAAAGTGTCGAGCGCGTACAGCTCCAATAGTTGGCATGAAAAGCCTGCATGACTACTGCGGAAATTCTCTTTGTTCAAAATGTACAAATGTTAGGATGTTTGTTTCTGTATATGCACTGCAACGAAATTGAATGCAGGTGTTCTAACATTCTTTAATATTTGCTATTGACCATAAAGAATAAACGAATAAAGTAACGGTAACATACAGGCAGAAAGTAAGTGAAAGGTTGCAAAAAGACAAATATACATTCGTTGTTGTTTTCTAAATTTTCGATAACTTTGGTGCTTTAAGTGCGTACAGCTGGAGGTTCGCTCGGCAAAGACAAAACCGAATTTTATAGCAGCAGGTAGGGAAAGGCTAAGTTCGCTCACAAACGCTCAAATATTATGAAAGTTTCGATGTGTTTGTAAAACTTGTATCCAGAAAACATAAGTATGAGTTTAAGTTCTCTATTGTAAAACATAATGAATCCGTCACCTTAATTCAATAATATAAAATATGTAAAGTATGTGCTTGGTTTCGCTACTACTAGCTAAGTACATACAAGTATATGACCGTATTTAGCTGTTCGTGCAAGTCAACCCCGTTAATGGTTGATTGGTTGGTGCAGCCATTATTTTATATACAGATATGGCATAAATCAACCGAAAGTTCGAAAATTAGGCTTACCTTATTTGATCGAGAAATTTCACAAACCTACAGATAATTTAGGTGTAAAGTCAGCCGCAGTAAAGTGAAGACCCCATATTCGATATGTTTGCCCGGTATAACCCGATTTTGATAATTTTGAGAGGAGAGCTGACGCTCATTCAAGATAATATTATATTTACCCTACATTTTATTTCAATATACGAATTGATGTTTGATTTACATATTTATTTTTATCATGTTGTAAGTAACCGAGCTGGTGATCTAATTTGGCCGCCTCAGCTCAAGGTGATGTTAGTATTTGATATTTCTGACGTTTTTCCTTGAAGAGTTATCGCCCATTTAAAAGTACTAATTTATTCATCAATATATATGTTGCCCCCTCTAAATTAATCCCTCTTGGATATAATACACTTGTGCCAACAGTTTTTCCGATCCTCTTTCTTCGATTCTGACTTTATCTCATCAATTGTGGCCAAACATATTCTTTTCATTGGTTTCTTCAATTTGGGGAATAGGACAAAGTCGCAGGGAGTCAAATCTGGTGAATACAGTGGTTAAGGATTGATGTTGACGTCATTTAACAACTCCTAAGCGATACTAATGCGACTTCTCTTGTTGACTTTTTCGCATCTCCAGGATGCTCATCGTCATCAACATCTTCACGGCCTTCTGTCAAGCGCTTGTAACACTTATAAACACTTTTTTCAGACAAAGTGGACCCACCGAATGCCACAGTTAACTTTCAAGTGCCTTGGAGCACTTTATTTCGACCACTTTTTGC
Organism: Bactrocera oleae; assembly: GCF_042242935.1. Lineage (NCBI taxonomy): Eukaryota > Metazoa > Arthropoda > Insecta > Diptera > Tephritidae > Bactrocera > Bactrocera oleae. The sequence goes on along the minus strand of NC_091540.1, from coordinate 47,472,177 downwards.
AGCAATCGGGGCCATTCAGCAGCAATAACGCGCCGAGCTTATCTGTGTAGATAAGCGCCTTCACATAAGCCCACAAAAAAAATTACAGCCGTATTAAGTCGCACGATCTTGGAGGCCCCACCACAGAGCCACGAGGCGAAATAATGCGCTCATCAAAGGTTTCCTTCAATAAATTGATTATTTTATTGACTGTATGGCATGTGCAGTCTTGTTGGAACTACATTTACCGGTGTCTCAACAATGGCTTATGGCTATCATTCCTCCAAGCGCAAAATTTCGTTTATTAACTTCATCGTTGAACACAATTTTCTTGTGAAAATCGGGATCGATGGCCGTCTCATTTTAGACCATCCACCGAACGTGCGTCGCACGAACAGAACCTTTATTATGGAAATAAATTTACAAGATTATCAAACGTTGTGCCGGAGTAAATCTGTTTACTATAAACTGGCAAACCAAAGTCAGGTAACCGCTGTGAAAAAGTCCAACACCACAAAAATTATTGCCTCATTAAATCCACACGTCTGAAGAAAATAATGGTTAGTACGTACATGTTCATTTATCAATATCTATTTTTCAAAACTGTTGATAACCCTAATGTTACCGACCGTCCGTATGTACGCGAACTCAGATTTTGAGATATTGATCTGAAATTTTACACCCGTCCTTTTTCTCATCTGCTGCTAATTTTTTGGAATGGCCGATATCGTACCACTATAGCAGGCAGCATATTGTATATATTGAACTATCGGAAACAAGCTTGTATAGAAAAATTTTGCATTTGTCAAGGTATCTTTGTGAAATTTTGCACAGATTATTATCCTAGGCATTGCTACGATCTGTGTGAAGGGTATTAGGTAACCGAAGTTAACGTTTTTTCTTGTTCACATTTCAAATGCCACAATTTTGCTTATATTCTTACCCGTTAGGCCTGTGTTTTCCTGTAAGTGTGCCACAACGCTGAATATAATTTGATAGCAAACATATACTTGTATGAATATATGAGTTTACTAATTAATTTCAATCGGAGACTTTCCACTGCTAAGAAAGAATCACTCAAAATATGATAATAATTATTCAACCAGTAAATACTCAAAAAGAAACTCTGCTCGAAATCTTATTTACTACAATAAAAACTTGTATACTTATATAACACAAATAACTACTTTTATATGAACTAAAATACCATAGATTGAAAAAACAATGAATGTGATTCAATAATGTCAAACTGACAAAATTGAATGATTATAAATACCTAAACCTAAAACGCAATTTTGTTTGACCGGCAGTTATGCTCGATGAATTGAGGTGAGGTCACGTGCGTAATGAGATTACAGTTGACCGACGGCGATTGGCATATGAAATATTAGTGGGCTAGAGGATTAATTGGTTGGACATTTTGTGCGTAGCCCGCGGGAGTTACATACAATTTAGTTAGCTAATGCCATTTCAATTGACGTACAATAGCTGTATTAGGTAAATTAGAGAATTGGACAAAACTTTCATAGTTATGTAAGTGTATAACACATGGACTGAAGTTTCGTGATATAGCTGACATCGTAAGGATTTCAAAAGAAACTCTCTGAGGAGGTTGATATTGCAGATAGTTAAAATCGGACCAGTGCCGCTACCACAAAATAACATTAGTTGGGATACAATTTGCTATAACTATTTTAAAAATTAATATAAAGAACAGAGAATAACAGTAAGGAGGAGCAATTGTAATCCTGAAATGTTTGAAAAGAGACGTAGCCCCGCCGTCCATTAATTTCGCAGAAATCTCGCCCATTGTTCTCGTTAAAAAACGTTTTGCCTGAAGAAATAAGTTCGAAAGTAAACCAGACGCCCAAATTTCGTATTTTTTACATATTTTGAAAGTATTCCATATGTCTATCAGGCGGAAGGGACAAAATGTTTACTCATTAATTTCAATCATCAAATTAAACTTTGTGGAAGTTTTCATGTTAGCAAGCGTCACGTACAGAAAATGAAGTCATAAAATCAGAAAAGGGTTTCAGGCAGTTTTGTGTGTGTGAATTGAATATATGCATGTATGTATATGTATATGTATGCCAGTTCATATGAAATATGTGAAGATGAACCTTAGTAAGACCAAAATAGGAAAACATTTCCTGTATACGCCGAATTCAAAACGGTTGAAACCAAATATCATCATATATGCTTCGCACGTGTGAAGGAATAGTCTTCCTATTCTAAACACATCATTAAAAGATTGGGGATAAAGGAAAATTTAAACTTTAATCAGAAAACTTTAAATTGAGTGAAAGTAGTAAACTGCGTCATTAACTTCCAGCAAAAAGACTAAAATATGAACATTTATAAAATTGCGCATTAAAACGATTTCTTGGCAAGCAATTTACTCATGCCAATTCGTTTATGATTTAATTACTTATTGCTTTGGTTGTTCTAATAATATGAAATCTCGATCAATCTCTCGAGTAGGCTATAAAGTGCACATTTAATATAAGCATTAATTGCATACTCCAATTAGGAACTTACTTGCATCACATGATTTGTTACGTCCATACATTCATACCTATATATAACTTTGGTTTTAGAAGTGAAGTTTACAAATAAGTACAAGGCAATAATGTCGAGCATACAATATTTGGCGTTCATACGGATTTGTAAGGCAATAGTCTATTCAATTGTTGAGATTGATGATCTCCCTTAACTTCAATACACTTATTCCAATTTCAAAGCTGCGCTATTTCTGAAGAGGTAGTAGTCGCTGGAAAACGGTGGATGCTCAGACAATTCATGATGAAAAATTATTTTTTTGCAAACCAGGTATAATATTATGAACTTGAACAATGATTTCTGGTATGGTTGCGGTTTTTGGACGTCCTGAGCGATGATCGTCTTCAAGTCTAGTACGACCACGTTGCTATCAAAAGTATTAGTGGAACCCGTAACTTCTGCTTAATGCTTATAATATTGCACTATACCATAAGTGTGGATGCTTATTAATAGGAATAACGACCAGAATTATAAGTACTAAAAACATACCATCATACAGAGAATAACAACAATGTGAACAGAATGCTAATTCAAAACGTACCCATATAATTGGACGAAAATGGTGCTCTTTTCGTAGAAAATACAAAGACATCAGAAAATACGATGACAGAAATTTAAGATGATTTGGATAGATAATACAAATTGTTAGTAATTATTTATTAGTGGTCATCAGTTAAATAATGCTGTGCTGCATACAAATACTCTTATTATTTTCTTTCGTTGTTTCTTTTAAGAAATTTTTACGACTTAGTTAAAATATACAATTAAAAGCTTTCTTGGAGGCCGAACATCGAGGAGAGAGTCAAGAAGGCGTCGGTTGCCTTATACTGCTGCAGGGGAGCTATAGGGAAAATGTCGGGACTCTCACCTAAGGTGGTGTTCTGGCTCTACGAAACCATAGTCTAGCCAATACTGTTCTATGGTGTGTTCGTCTGGTGGAAAGCGCTCGAAAAGACTACCTTGGCTAAAAAGCTTGAGCGAGTTCAAAGAGCGGCGCTCATCGGAATCTCCGGTGCACTGCGAACCACACCAACGATAGCTCTCAACGCTATATTAAATATAGCACCTGTGGACAGTGCCGGTAGGTGCGTTGCTGCGAGGTGCGCTATTAGGCTCAGAGAAGCTGGGCTTTGGAAGAGATTCGAACAAGGACACGCCGCAATTCTCTCCTCCTTCACCTGCATTCCTGAAAATTTGGATCACTGCGTCACAGCGGCCACTCGAGGCGGCTTTTTCTCTGCTCATATCCGACGAGGGAGATGTGGAGGGGAAGAAGCCGCTGGAGAAGAGGCGCGGTGAGTTTTTTCAGAGATGGGTCGAAGATAGGAGGGAAAGTTGGAGGGGGGGTTTTCTATAAAGAGCTCCCCGTCAATCTTTGCTTCAGGCTACCGGACCACTGTAGCGTTTTTCAGGCGGAAGTGGCCGCGATCAAGGTGGCGGTAGAAGTACTGTTACGTAGTGCAGCTTCGTTTAGAGAAGTGAGCATTCACTCCGACAGCAAAGCGGCAATACAAGCCCTGAGTGCGCGAACCGTGCATTCAAAGCTAGTCGAGGAGTGTCTGTCCTCACTAGAATTAGCATCAGGCTACTTCAATATCAGGCTCGTTTGGGTGCCTGGCCCAGCGGAATCGCTGGGAATTGCAAGGCCGATGAGCTGGCCAGGGGGGCACCCTTGCCCTGCTCACATCGGAATGGGATCGAGTTGGTTCTCCACTAAGTCTTGCATCCTGGCTCTGGACCAATGGACCTCACATGCGCTCAGCAGACGCTGGTCGACGCCCCACTCCTGCTGGACTGCGCGATCCTTCTGGCCGAGAGTGGATCGCAAGAGGCCGCCATGGTAGGAGTTCTCACTGGGCACTGTCCAATGGGAACTCATGCGGTGCGGCTTAGAATACTACCCGATGGCAGTTGTCAAAGCTGTATGGAGGAGGGTGAAGTGGAAACATCCCGGCACTTTCTCCTCCATTGTCCAGCCTTTGCTAAGTTGAGATTGAAACATCTCGGCAATCACACTTTTGGCGGACCAGAAGATCTGGCCGAAACAGATATTGGCCGTCTCAACAAGTTTGTCATAGGCACAAAGCACTTTGTCGACATGTGAGGGTCTATTGATCCGGCTCATAGGAATTTTGGGTACCACAACGGACCGGCGTTTAAGCTGTCCAAGTGTGATCCTTCTTAGGATCGACCCTCTAACCTAACCTAACCGTAACCTATACAAGGTGCGTTCCAAAGTAAACAGTAAAAAAGTAACAAAGTAAACTCTAGTGACGCCATCTATGTGTCGACTAGTGCGTTAGAATTTGCTATCCTTTATCCACTTCCAGTAAAAATTTCATGACATTTCATCTATTGGAAGTGAAGTTATTGCGTATTAAGTGTCAGTATGTTTTTGTCATCGGTGCGAAAATGAGCTTCGAACAAAGAGCCAACATTAACTTTTGTTTTAAAATTGGTAAAACTTTTACCGAAACGTTTCAATTGATGAAACAAGTTTATAGCGATGATTGCCTATCCCGTAGCAGAGTGCACGAGTGGTTTCAACGTTTTCAAAGTGATCGTGAGGACATAAATGACGGCGAGCCGAAACCCAAAGAATCGCGCCTGGAGAAGTCAAAAGTGAAGACAATGCTGATTTGGTTTATGATTGCATGGGTATTGTCCACAAAGAATTTGTTCCACCTGGCCAAAACGTTAATGCGATATTCTACTTTGGAAGATGGAAATTGGCGTTTGTTGCACGATAAGGCGATCGACGCTTGTGGCCGATTATTTGACCAAAAATCACATTTTAACAATCAATCACTTCCCTTATTCACCTGATATGGCACCGTGCGACTTCTACCTTTTCGTAAAAATGCATTTGGCGATGAAAGGAAAGCGTTATGGAGACGTGGCTAAAGGCTTTCACCGGCATACTGGCGGCCATACCGGGCAACGAGCTAAAACACTCGTTCGACATGCGTTTGGACCTTGAAAAAAGCTGTATTAAAGCAGAAGGAGACTATTTTGAATACAATTAATTGATTTTGCTGATAAAACCATTTGTTCTGTATTTTTTTTAAAAGTCCTGTTTACTTTGGAACTTACCTTGTAATACCATATCTATCTCGATTAGTTTTAAATGATACCAACAGTCGTTAGGCGAACAAAACTATTATGCTCTGTAGGAACTTGTTGCGATAGCATAATAATTGCAGAGAAAAGAAATAAGTTTTAAACCCGAATTTTATTCAAATGATTACTAGCATTTCTAAATACAATTAGAATAAATATGTACTCTAAATTCAAAAGTGTGTGCTAGCATACTTCTTTTGCTGCTTCGGTGTCTGTAGTCTGATGGCAATCGCATTTATATAATAAAATGCATGAATGTACCCATCTGGTTATATTTAAGAGATAGAAAATCTTCTTAACAAGTTTATAATCAGCCCCTCAGTGACGACTTTTATCATAGTAAGGGCTCTGCATGCAACTTACTCTCTACACAATGCTTTGCTTGTACCATGTCACGTGAGGGAGTTATAGCCATTATGCTTTTAGTGTCGTAAATGCACTTCGTGTTTAACAAGCTTACGTTGTGCAACTCAAAAGCGACAAGTTAAAGTAAAAACTTAAAGTTGCACATTGGAACTGAACGTAATTTTAAATAGATAACATACTTTCCCAAACAAGCACATACAAATATATATATGTACATAGCATATTTAACTATTCTCTGCATTATGTACTTGTATATAAGTACTAACATATGAGATGTAAGAATGCAGCTCCATTCGATAGCACACAGAGATACCGAATGTCCTGAGGCAGAAACGTGTTACTATGAATGCAGCTATTTACTTGATAATGTAAAATTATCATTAAGAAATTCTACAGTAGCCATGGTATTATGGTCGAACATGTGGTTGTATGACCTTATAAATACATATGGAATGACGCTGGCTCACGTTTTAGCTTTGAACTCTCACTTACAAATGACACAAATTACATGAGGTCGACGTGACTTTGAAAGTGGTAAGTAAGAAACGACATTAGGGTGTCCCGCTTTTGTGTTTTAGCATTCGTTATCCCTGACGTGAAGAACTTGAGTAATTTCATATTAACACAACATAGGATAATGCAAACCGCTTAATGATTTTTAAATACTCTAAACCTTGCTAATTTAGTTTAGAATCAAGCTAAAGTAGATCTAATCATCGCACATCCATTAATAGTTTATAGCGACGTAAACCGATCACATAACTTAACTCATTAGTTAGTATACTAACCTAAAAGTAATCGAAATAGATATACAGTTAAACTCGTATATCCATGCGTGAGTCTGTAAATTGAGTAACAATTAAGATTTTAACTTTGACCTCGAATATTTCCTAATTGGTTAAGATAATCAAAAATTTTCTACAGAGCTTTTTGTAGAGCGTCAAATTTCCTATAAGAATATAATTTGGTTGAACAATCCGTTAAACCGGCTCAGAGTATTCCAAATTCCAAAATTAAAGAAAAAATTGTTCCATGTTATTTAAATGGGAAATAGAAATCTGCGTTGCGCGACCTCTTAATATTAATATTAAGGGCTCTGATTTTCACAGGCGTCTTTTTACATCTCCACGAAAGTTTTTACATGAGGATTTCGCAAAAAAACAATTAAATATTTATTTTGAATCAGCCTAATGTAGATGTATATAGTCCGTATCCGTTTATTTTCAGAATCAACTACCATGGTGAAGCTGTTTAATCACGATATCTCAATTTCACTTAAGTTATCGTTCACACCAGCAGCTGCACAGACATTCAACCTGAATACCAAATGAGCTTTTTCCATGCCATATGAATGTTATGTTTACTAAGTAAAAAAATTTCTTTTGTATTATTTGGTAAATTTTAATATGTGAATAATAGTTTAGGTATATTTTGTATCGTGGATTAGCGGTTTGCGGTGGCCATTCAACATTAAAATTGCGAATACCGGAATTTCCGATGCAACGCCCGCCCTGCAGCCTACAGACGCCTTTAGTGAGTGCTGAGTGAGAGAGTGAAGTTTTGTAATGATATTTAATATACTACACAACTACTACATATTGAGATTTTAAGAATATTGCTGTTATATCGAATTGAATAATTTTTTTTTTGACTTTGACCCATACCATACATAGTGCTATGGCGATAGTTACGTGAGTCTTGAGTTGACCTTTGACCTACCATCAGTATTGAAATAGAATGCGTCGCGGTTAGAATGCACCAAGCAGATATCATATACTGCAACCAAAGGACTTATATACTTTAGAAACGTATCATTAGTATGGAATGCCACTTTATACACCTAAACACCGTATAGACGATGTTAAAAATCAGGTGTAAGTGTATAATATCTAATATTTTTTATTACATGTATCAAATGCGAATAGGGCTGCCTATAAATATTCATTTGGTCAATTTATAACAGAAATTGCAATTCGGCATTATACTGGCGCAGTATATTAATAATGATATCTGTAACATTTGCGGTTTCAATCAAAATTTCAATTTTATAACACTTTGCGGTACTGAATTAAGCACACATGTAAAATCTAAACATTAACTCACACTGCAATATATATACAGGTATGATGATATTCATAATTTTCCATCATTTTCAATTAGTTTATACTTCTACCTTCCAAATGTGGCAATTATGATGATTAAACTCATTTGACTTTGAAATGCTAAACTTTATATATGTTATATGCAAATAAAAAGGCTACGACCAATAACGAGGTAATGTTAAAATTAAATAAAACAAACTTTGCAGGCAAATTGTTTATGTTTACGCGTAAAACATAAGGTGGCGCACCGTCTTGTTAGAAATAGAGATCGTCGTCTCGATTTCATCAAATTTCAAGAAAAAAGTCGATCAACTTTTCTTTCCTCATTTCGAAATAAATAAGGCCAGATGATGCCGCCATCATCCGCATCAAACGGTGATTTTTTTTGGATGCAATTGCAATAATTTTATTTGTTGACGAAACTATTAAGCCAGACTTACGCTTTATCTGAGAAGATGATTTTTCGATGCATGTGAATTTGTGAATTTTTCGGAAAACGTGAACTTGCGTAATAGCCTTGGACAATTTCTAGCATTTTGTCAAAGTCAAGCATGGCAAACCTTACTGAACATGCTGATACAAATCTGCAAACAAACATGTCGAGCTGTCAAAATCACGTCACCTTATTGATTGACGCTCTATTAATGCAGTAGAGATTATGATCTTAGTGCAAGCTATCGAAGCTCATTATATTCCTCTAAGAGGAAATGTTGCCTTTGATTGGTTTCACGTAATCTTAGGCCTGCTTACCCAAACTCATACAAATCTGTTTAATAAAATCGCGGATTTTAATTACAATTTCTATAAAAAACAGATATAATATTATATATGCATTCTTTAGTTTAATTTTTATCTGGTTTGATAAACATTTGCGGCGGGACGAGCAAAAACATTTCGTAGGCGTTCTATTGAGGTTTGTTTGTGGTTTTGTAATTACTTGATGCTTTTAAAAATACATGTTTACATAATATATAATACAATATTATGGTATATGCATTTATATGTACATTGCATATGTAGGTAGATGTGTATTCTGCTCTTTAATGGCAAAAGTAGTTATATCATGTTCTGAAAGCCTTTTTATATAAAAACTTTAATGTACGTTTTCGAATAATGTTAAGAAAAAATTCCACTGAATTTATTTAGTTTAAAGAACACTGACTGTTGATGTGTTTTGTTGGAAAATTTCTCGTTATGTTTAAATTTATTATTCTGGAATGCCTTCAATTACAAATTTCCAAATTTCAGCAAAATATCCAAAATATGGTATACGATATATGAAACGAATTGACGATATAATGATTTGCAACCATATTTAAAAAATTTTAATAATTAATTTTACTTCGCAAAAGCAACTACAACAAAATTTAGACTAACTTTAACAAGGAAGGAAAGGTTAAGTTCGGGCGTAACCGAAAAATGCCGATGAACTAGCACGAAGCCGATGTTCGTGTGCGCTTAGCAAGCGTTGGTCGACGATCAGTTCTTGTGCAACTCCGACATTATTCGGGCCTAGAGTAGAACGTAGGAGATCTACTGAGGTAGTTGCCCTTAGCACAGTTCATCTTGCCGCAATAATAGCAGTTTTTACTGGACATTGTCGACTTCGCATTCATGCTGTATGGCTAAAAATCCAAACGGATGGAGATGAGGTGGATCCAGGGCTGAGGCTAAAACGTCATCATACCTTCGACAAACCAGGTGGTATAGCCGAAACTGACATTGGCCGCTTTAACAAAATTTGTGATCGGCTCAAAGCGCTTTATCAATTTATGAGGGTCTTTATAAATTTTAAAGGAGTTTTAGATATCATAACGGACCGACGTTGCATGCTGTTCAAGTGAGATCCCTATTTGGATCGACCATTTTACCCAGCCTAACCTAATCAGTTTCAGATGCCTCAAAATATTTCAGGCGGCTGACTTAAGCACCTTTTCTTAGACGGTAGCGACAATATTTGTTTCTTCCATTCTCGTATTGATGAAAATATTGGAATTACAATCACTGCAAATCTAAAGGCCTCACCGACCGAGGAATCACTTATAAACAACATTTTATCGTTACAACAAATTGAGGCAATCATCAATAAACGCAGGCAAAAAAATAATTTCGTCCAAACATAAAAAAGGCGTACCATTCCATTAGGCGATACAAAGATTTGTATACGTACGTACATAAGAATATATGACAAGGAACTCAACGTTTATTACAAGAATATCGTTAATACATTTACCCAAAACTTCCCCATTTACTGGTCAATTTTCACATTAATATGCACATAACAGAACATTATATAATATTAGTAAAGGGTCTACCAACAAGAATAACATGACATTAAAATGAAATATAACACTTAAATTATGTATTATTGCAATGCCGATAATTTTATGGCATTTATGATTTTAACAAAATGTCGCCCAAATTACCACATTGCGTCTGTTTGCATAATTCCACACATTAACCACAATTTTCGATGACCCGGTGCATCATTTCGAGTAGATTTTCGGCTATAGTGCGCTGAGCGTTGTCTTCGATTCCCTCTATTGGTGTAAACCTTTAATTTAACATACCTCAGAGAAAATGATCTAGAGGCGCTAAATCATATGATCTCGGCGGCCATTTGACTGGATCACATCTCGAAATTAACGAGTTGCCAAACTTTGCACGCATTGTGTTCATGCTTAGACATGAAACATGAGGCGGCGCACCATCTTGTTAGAAATAGAGATCGTCCGCCTCGATTTGATCAAATTTCGGGAAAAAAGGCAGTCAACTTCGTATTATTACGCTCGCTATAAATGGTAACGACATTTTCTGCCTCATTACGTTAGAAATAAGGCCCGATAATGCCGCTATGCAAACATGGCCGCCACGAGCTGCCGAAATCACGCCAACCATATTGGTAGACTCTGTATATGTAAGTCCTTGTATAGCCGTATATGCTTCTGGCACAATGAGGTATATTTTCTTTTTTACAAGCGCCAGTGTAAAATGTAATTTAATTAATTGCAAACCACTGTAAACAATGTTGTTCCGTTGCATCCTTTCATTATATTCATTGCCTGCAGTTTGCACAAAAGAATGACTATTTGTATTGTTTTTAATATTGTTAAGAAGAAAAATCGTAAATTTTTTTTTGTTGCATGTATTATAATGTGGCAGAAATACGTCCTTTTCGAGTTAAATATATGGGCATATGGAAACTATATTGTAATTTACAATCACGCATCACTCAATCTACCATTTGGATATTCATCCAAACCCATGCGAAAGCCGTGTTGGTTTCCGTTAAATTTGCCCTAATATGTGACAATAATATAGTCCTTTACAAATGTAATGACATATACTCGTAGAATTTAATTGCAGTCATCTTTAGTTTTGCTCAACCGATTTCAACATAATATTATATAATCGCCATTTCCCTGCTCGCTATCTTTGGGCGGTGTCGCTCTTGTCGCCAATTTTACATGTGAAAGCAATAGTGAATCTTACTTACTTAATCGCTGGTATAACCACTTTCTTTAATGCTGACAAGTTTTATTTTAATGATTTTATGTCAACGGTTTTAAGCTAAATTATACTACTGTGAAGGGCTCAAGGTAATTTCAAAAACAAGAAAAAATTACATATTTTTTAATACTACATAAACTTGAGACTTAAAATGTCAAATATATATTATTTATATACATGGAGGGTTTCGAAATTAAGCTGTTACTAAAATTTTGTCAACAAATGAAATACGAGGTGTGTTTAAAAAAAAACGGTAATTTTTTGTTTTTTAAAAAACATATGTATAAGTTTGTGTACATTAATGTTGCCGCCCTCAAAGTATCTTTTAAAACGACGGACATTCGGAAAAATTTCATGAAATGAGCCAATCGATATGCCAAAAGCATCAGCGACTTCTCTGATTGTGATTCGGCGATCATTCATAAGAAGATGAACGTTAACATAATAAAAAAATAATTTTGACCATTGGACTCTCCAAATTGTCGAAATTTTAAAATTTTCGTTCTTTTCTGAATACATCTAATAAGAGGGGATAATCAGTTCTCGTTTATTAAGAAGGCTCTTAAGTTTAAAATTGTTGAAGATATAGAACTCAGTATATCTCATGCAGGGGAGTAACCACGCCAGTAAGATCTTACAACCACGCGTATGGAATAACAAATGCATTATCAGAGAGACCGCTCAAAATTGGCCATAACAGCTTACTAAACGTTGCTCTGAACAATGTAACCCATGGTGCACATCTAAATCTTTCCACGGCATAACAAATTCATGAAAAAACGTAAACTTCGGTTGCATCAAAGCTACAATACCTTTAACAAATTAAAGTTTTCAGGTTGATTTTGATCGGTTAGCTTGTATGGCAGCTATATGCTATCGGACACCTCGATTTTAAAAATTTGTTCGGGCAATTTACCCAACCAACTTTCTTGAAGATATTTTATCAAGTAAAATAGTTTTTCATACAAGAAGTTCACTTTGCGTGGCGGCTATATGCTAAACTGGCCCAATATCAGTGATTCGTACAAATAATTCGGCTCTGCTTATTTAAGATTTGGAAGAAACAAAATGTCGGCAAAATTTCACGTGAATATATTTATCATAACTGAGAGAATAGTCGGCATATATACAGACAGACAGACATGGCTAATGCGATTCGGTATACTTTAGTATCTCCGACGTTCCCTTCAGAATGTTATAAACTTTGTTGTTAAGTTGATGTACCCTGTTCCGGGTATAATAAAACAACCTTCACATATGAATATAGGTATATGCGGACACTCCTATTAGTGCATCTCTAAACATGCTGACATATGACACAAAAAAAAATTGTAAAAGTTTACTTAAATTGTTTGTATATATTTTATTTTGAAGTACAAATGCGCTAGCTAATTAGCAAACGTAACATACAATTTAATGGCAAACTTTGTGAGAACGTAAAGAACCTCAACTTACAGTGGTTAACAGTGTTCATAACCTAAGTTATACTGGCTTATGTTAAAATATAAACAAGTTAGGCTGAGAAATTGCAAGTTTACAAAAGAAGTCATGTATTTTGTGTAGGTACACTTAAGTCTGGCGACACACTAAACCACTGGCTTACAAAAAAGTACTTGTTCAGCTAAATTACGAAGGCGAACGAAAAGTTAGGTAACCATTAAAATTATTTCCAAATATATGTATTTCCAAGGTTATTGAAGCAGTTATCTAGAAACTAATTGGAATTTTCCATGTTAGTAAAAAAATATAAAAAATCAAAGTTAATTTATAATTATTGCGTAATTAAACGTAGCTTTTTTGACAAAATATTTTTGTAGCAACTGATAATTTCGACATGGATAATAAATATATTGCCACGAATGTATTGTATTTATGGAGATTTTGATTTATTTTGTCTGCTAAACAGACAAGTGTCGTAAAACTATGCAGCTACCCTCGTAAAATAGTTTATATTGCAGCAGCTTGTACGACATAACTTTACGTAACACGTACATGTAATTGCTTCAACATTTTAGTAGGGAAAGAGATATGTTATCATGACATCAAAGTTTCTCCTTTACTAAGATAATAATACAACCTGGCCAGGCAGCCTGTAACCGCGACACATAACACTCCCACATACACATAAGCATGTGAATTCTCGAGAGATGAAAAATAGCGACTACCTGCTTCTATCTGCCATATAAAACTGTAAAGCATTTAAAAATGAAAACCTACCAATAAAAGTGCAGATGCAAACGTGGGGGGTGGCAAATTGCACACATTCCTTTATCTGACAGGTAGTCGGCAATATAACATATGTTACATGCTCGCGGTTGAGCTCAAAACCTAATAGCAGGAATGAAGTGATTAAATGGCCGGAATACGACGGTAGACTTGTGAGAGTATTTGGCAGCGAAAGTACGATCTCTCTCGATAGCCATCGGGGAAATGCAAAAATCCAGACAATTAACCAGTGTAAATACCATGTAAAGGAAAAAATGTAATCGTTTCCAAGCAGGTGGAAAAAGTGGAGATAATTACTTTGCGAAGCAAATTGCACATGACTATGGCAATTCATATTCTGTTGTATTGTAATGAATATGCATGAAGTGGCATGCCAGATTTTGGCATAAGAAACCATTTAAGTTTTTACTGCATTCTTCGCAGGCTATGTACTTGTAGATAAAAATGTCTGTGAAGTGTGTAAAAATATGTTAGTGAAAGACCAACATGCGCTCGAAAATAAAGTTTTGAGAAGAGTGCACTAATGGACTCGTTACGTTCGTAACTTTTTTCTGACTTTGAGATATGTTCATGCATTCAATGTTAACAAGTATATATTTTATTTTCAAAGCTTATTTTTCTCGCAAAAGTTTTAAGGTTTCGTTTGTTCTTATGCGTTTTAGTCGCAGTATTATTGAAGCAACTGAGTAAAACGCGTAGTAATGATTCACAGTTTCAACAAAAAGTATGACTTTTGAAGAATTCAGTCAATGGAACTTAAAATTTTTGAAAACTTTGTTTGGTCTCTACTCCAACGAAGGAAAATTTTTTGAGGCATTGCTTTTAACTTTAATATGCCCAACCATAGTCAACCAATGGAATATATTAGACAAAAATTAATTACGATAATTAATATAGCAATTTTTTAAATTTCACAAAATTATTTAATAGTGATAATGTTAAATTTAAGAATTATCCTTCATTAGGTTCATTTAAAACAACTTTTATATGCATTGAATGTTTGAAATTCAGGTACTCCATATGATATTTATTTTGAAATATTTTTAAATGCAAAGATTTTTATATATATTATATAATGATTCAGCACCTTATTTAATATCAAATTTTTTTATAGTTTGAATGCTAGAACTATCAAAATATGAATATTTTAGAAAAATTACTATATTTGTTTTTTCAAATGTTGCAATTCGAAGCTTGCTTATTTGAATTAAATTTTTTTTGGAATTTTCAGCTCTGCAAATTTCTTCTAATTCTGAAAATCTTAATGACTAATTTCTACACAGTCGTATCCGGATGGATTGGTGCTGGCATTGCGCGTAGTTGTGGGACATTCATTTGGAGCCCAAATGGTTTAGTTGTGTGTTCAAGTGTGCTAGGTACCAAATCTGCGAGCATCATGGTATGAGCCGGAAGCAACAAACAAATTTAATTTTTTTTTATAAAATTTGAAAATTTTAAAAAATATTATATCATTGTTTAAACAGCTTTGTTGTTGTTTCAATGTAGGTTTATTTCGTCAACCGAAGATAGTTCATTGAATCCTCGCACCATGAAAAAAATATCCATTTCTGGTAACATTATCATTTACGCTAAAATTGTAGTGCGCATATTTTCGAGAGTAAAAAGGGTAATATTTTTACCGAAAGTAGTATTTAAACTCGTCGCAAATCAAAACTACCACCTATAATATTTGATTTAATTTTTCTTTTCCTCAGATGTTTGATGCAAAGAGATTTTTTCCTTTTTTCTCTACTAATCCCTTTATTTTTTTTCACATTGTACGTAAATATTTTATTTTTTTGGTAATATTTATTCACAGTGCAAGCAATGTAATTATAATATTTTACCAGATGACGAGTGGTTATCTTTTAACCAACTTGCATCAAAAACCTTATTTAGTAAAAAAATACATATAATATAATTTCGCAAGCAATGGGGCGATATGTACTGCTTAGTTGGGTTGATTTCGGTGCTACAATTGACATGTTCAATAAAATTAAAATTAAGGACCAAGCAAAAGTAAACATTATTCCTTTTTTTTTAATGTTGAGGCATAACATATTTAAAATTTGTACACATATACATAAAACAACCTTCATCATTCTAAAGTACAGAAACCCGTTAAGAGATTTATCAAAATCAGTATGCTGACATTGAAGAACTCAGTACCTAATTGGAAATCCGCAAGAAGAATTCGTATTAGCAAGGAATGATTGACAATAAATATGATACAATTTATGATATTAAATATTTTATTAGATTCAAATACTTATTTATACTTCATTTCAGAGGATAAAGTTATTTTTCGAAACTCCAACTACTTTATGTAACTGCAGCCTAAGTAACTCTGATACACTATGCATTTCTATGGATATCTATCTATATACATGTATATATATATTATATATTATAACTTTGTAGTGAGATAAAAATTACTAAGGCGTATATTATATATAATTTAGTAAATGGACACAATTAACCCATTAAACGTTATCAGGCTTATTATTCTATGGAACGCATCAATGTAATTTCCACAACTATGCAGATATATATATAAAATAACGTTGTGTCGCCATGAATTTGAATTAGACTCTTATTTCTTTTTTCACCACTTTATATTACAATGCAATTTATTATTTATTTTATTTCATTTGCATTATGGATGCAGCATTTTATCCGCTCTGAACAACATAAGAAAAACCATTGTAAAAAGTTAATAAAACAAATACATGTTTTTTATGGCTTTAAGGCATATTACTTTCATCTCTACTCGCACGAACCCTTTGTTCTGTCCAGCCAGTTGGACATAGAAAAAATATACATTATTTCAGCGTAACTGTAGCTGCTTATGAAAGGACGCAGAGCTTTTTTAATTAAGCATTATGGGAAGAAGCTTTTAGCTGAAGAAAAACAGAATTCTGCATAATTGCACAAAATGAGACAATTTTTTGTAAAGATGTTCTAAGTTAGAACCATATGCAACGAGTATATAATTGTAAATGCGAAATATGCAATTAGTCACATTCATTTCTATAGAACGCTCTTAGCATAAATCTATGTATATATAATAAACAGTTAAAGACTTTACGGATTATGAGTTACAAATCA
The DNA here is from genome assembly GCF_042242935.1 of Bactrocera oleae. Classification (NCBI taxonomy): domain Eukaryota; kingdom Metazoa; phylum Arthropoda; class Insecta; order Diptera; family Tephritidae; genus Bactrocera; species Bactrocera oleae. The sequence continues at coordinate 47,455,204 of NC_091540.1, read as the reverse complement.
CTGTGTTAAGGATATGACATGGAAATTAAAACAAACTTTACTTTGAAAACGTGAATTCATAATTACGTAAAAAAGCGTAATGGGCTTTTTTTGAAAAGCATTCAATTTCCTACAAAATCCACAAAACGAAATATGTTTTCCTTCTTTCTTCCCGTGACAATTAAGAGCTCATGTTTGGAGAGCCTTTCGTAGAGGTGTCTATCGACGACTTTCGATATTTTTACCCACCCTAATGTACACGTAGCCTTAATTGTAAATTCATTGTTAAAACTTCTATAAAATTTTTAGGGAAAAAACTGCCACACGTTTCACCATATATTTCATAATTTATTTGTAACCTGCAATACCAAACAAATTTAGTCATACTAAGGCAAGCTTTGTGGTGTAGAGAAGTGGAGTAGATACACCTTATTAAGGTCCCTTATACATATTATTCATGAATATGTGCTCTAACTTTATTTGCAAGTAATTAAGTCTGTTTGTTCTTTATAAGAAAAAAATGACTGGACTTTTTCGGTAATTTTTAACTTCGCAATGACCTTGCTTACACAGCCTTCTTTTACGCTACTTTTTGTCCTGCAATTAATTCCATTTCCATTCGCAAGGGAAGGTATAATTGCGTTCATTTATTAAAATATTCGGAAACTTTTACAGACGCTGGCATTAGATTGCCATAAAAAAGCAATAAAAACTTTTAAATATTTGAATATAGGATCGAAATATAATTAGACAGAAAATAATTATCTTTGTTGCATTTATATATAGTTTTTTGCTAATAAATGTGCACATGGAAGTTTTTCATGTAGAAATATTAACAAAAAGTCGAAGAGCTAGCAATTGTTTAACTTTTCAAGAAAGTAAGGAAATTTTGTGACAGTATTTTTTTAAATCAATACGTTACTCTGTGTATATGTGAATTTGTAAAAATATTTTTTTTTCTGACAGTGAACTACATACGTAACTCAACTCCGCATACAATAATATTTGGATGAACACTACGGAAATATAAAATAAAATTTAAACAAGTAAGGAAGATTTAAAGTATAAACGAACATTTCATAATCTTGCAACTTGCAAGGATCAAAGCCGGCAAAAACTTATAGGTGTTGGTTAACATTCAATGTTCGACATAACCATGAATGGACTACAATCAAATGTCTTTCTTATTAAGACTCATAGACTTCATTCGTTTTATAAGTATATTTTACTTTCCGTCAGCGAAAATTATATTAAAATCATCTTCAAATATGATAAATGTTATATAAACTCAACCGAAGAGGCTAAATTTAATAAAGGGTGATCCATTTCGAGGTTTCCTACTTTTTAAATTTTTAAAGAAAAAACCACAGAAAATTCAAATTAAATGAGAAATGTTGTTTTTTTTATTGAAGTTTACCTCTTTCAAATGTTGGCCGCGGCTACGTCTCAGATGTCCGTTATGTTCAGTTTTTGAAGCTCGTTCGAGCATTTCGACTGGTAACTGGCGAATGACATGCGAGATGTTTTGCTCCAAGGCCAGAATCGAAGAAGGATTGTCCGCATAAACTTTAGACTTTACACATCGCCGCAGGAAAAAGTCTAACGGTATGATATCACACGATCTTGGTGGCCAATCGACCGACCCAAAACGCGAAATTATCTTTTGATTAATGTATGGGAAGGGGCGTCGTCTTGTGGAAACCAAATGTCGCCGAGATCACGAGCTTCAATTTCAGGCATCAAATAGTAATATAATACTATAAAAAATAGCTAATTCCACCGGCCCACAAACTACACCAAACCGTTTTTTTTCTGGATGACAGCTCTTGAATTTTTTCAGGTTGCTCTTCGTCCCAAATGCGGCAATTTTTCTTGTTTACATACCCCTTGAGCCAGAAATGGGCCTCATGGCTGAACAAAATTTGGCTCGAAAACTTCGGATCTTCTTGGAACTTCTCAAGAGCCCATAGAGCAAAGTGATGTTGCATGGGAAGGCCGAGCGGCTTCAGTTCTTGCACAAGCTGTATTTTGCTATAAATTTAAGATCTCGAAGTAAAATGCGCCAAGTCATTCCATACCTCAGTCCGAGTTGCTGGGAATCGACTCTCCACGGTCTTCGTGTACACTATCAGCTACGGCTGCTATGTTTTTTTACTACGCACTGGACGTGGTCTATTCGGTCGAGTATTAATACTCGATAATTAATGCTGGGTCTAAAGTTGGCTGATGGTGTTGCAAAGAGTACGCTCAGAAGGCCGATTATGTTGACCATAACTTAAGCCAAGCGCGCAAAACACGTTCTTTCAAGAACTTGACTTTTAGTAATAAAGTTGAATGATTTGTAACGTTGTTCAGGCGTAAGTCTTTTCATGCTGAAATGCCAAACAATACGGAACAAAAATAACATGACAACTTGACATGACTCATGCGTGATCTGTCTAACAAACTCTATTGAAAAAAGCACCTCTACTTGGTCACTCTAAATGGCCATTAAAAATTGTAAATTTGCTACGCTTCACACCTCTATAATATTTATTTTAGGAAACACAAGTTAATTGGCATTGGTATAGCATATTATGGTGTTCATAACACTACCAAAATTTTTCTCATATACTTTCACAGTAATAAGTGGAAATGTCCTATACGAAAATTAACCACAAAACACCGCAGAACAAAATCAGAATTTCACAGAAACCTTAAAAAGAGTTAAAAACGCCATAAAGATTAAAAAATCCCGTTTATTGAAGGAATTAATTTATAACCTGAAACATCAGTACACAGCATCGCCAACTTTCGGAATTTAAATTGACATATGGCTGCGCATGCGAATCCACCACATGCGCAATTCTCTTCTGACTATTGGCCGCGTAATAAAGCTTATGCCAGCTCCTTCTGCAGAAATAGTCATTTTCAATGTATGCATAGGTATGAGTATACATTTGCATGAGCTACTTTGCATAATTCTCAGCAATGAGATATAATGGAAGGTATTATGCTTCCGTGCCAGCGGTTGTTGTCAATTAAAATTGTAAGCCTTTAAAAGAAAAGCAGATTGTATGCAGTCACCTACATATGTAGTAAATTTACATAGATTCGTGAACAGGTCAACATTTAAGTCTGTACGTGTCTGCTTGCAATACGATTGTTCATTTGTATATAACTACATATGCATATGTACTTAAAGTTAGCAAAGTTTTCAGTTTTAAAACACGTAATATTACCTTTGTATATATATTTGTTTATTAGTTTTTTCAATAAACGACCACCATCATTAGCATCAGTATATATACTATATGACTCTTTTTCCGTCGATGCCAAAACTCATGTGTATAAATTAAGAGAACAGCATGGATCGACGAATATCTTTGACTTAATCACAATTTTGTTGAAGCCGTTACTATCGATTCCAACCAAACCAATTCAATCACACAGATTGTCGCCTAGACCAGAAGGATCCCGCAATGCAGAACTGCTGGTTGTTCACCAGTGCACACCGAGCTCAATCAAAACCCAGTTGTCTAATGTTAGATCGCAAAGAATAAATAACCTGTTTGTTTCCAGTTTGATGGAATACTTAAAGAAATCTTATCACGAAAAAGTCTTGAGTGTACAGTCTAGAATCTCAAGCCGCTACCCTAATTGAGTTAATTCACACCTTTCTGGAGTAGGTTGCACTTTGGAGAGGTATATCTGCAACAGAATATACATATCTACTGTGTTTGAAAGACACTGCAAATAGAGCTGATGAATTAAAATAGTTCTGAAAAGCTTGAACAGTCTAAAAATTGATGTCTAAATTTAAATAATATTTCTATGACCTGAACAGCGTATATTAAGTTCTCGAGGAAGTTTTAAGCACCCTGAAGGAAAAGTCGGAGGTCCTATATAATATATATATACATAAATGATCAGCATGATGAGCTAAGTCGATTTAGGCATGTATGTTTACTCGTCTGTCTATCTGTATTTAGACGACCTTTTCTCCCCAAGAAGCTGCTCATTTGTCGGACCCGCAGATCTCGGACCCTTATAGCATATAGCATAAAGGAGCGATCAAAATCAAGTTCCTGTATGTAACATTTTGTATTTGTGAAGGGTATTATAGCTTCGGTGCATTTTTTTCCTGTTTTTATAAAAATTTTGTTTAAAAATGTATTATTTATTCCATGCATTAGTTAATGAGCCTAAGTATGTATGTACATATTGTATTTATATAGCGAATTTGTGCAAAAAGGATTGAATTTATAAGTTATATCTCTTCAATCGTAAATTTTTAAGGAAATGCATTCGTTGTATGCCCATAATAACATACGGAACACCAAATATTATACATTGCTGAAGTCCATGCAATAACGCTAACAGATGTAACGCAACTGCAAAAGTCATCGCTATGTTTGGAGCATGTTACTAATTATACTCGTACATAGAGTTTGGTTGAGAAAATCATCGTTGATGTTCTGTTCTGTCAAATTTTTCACGTTACGCTACAAAGCTTAACTACACATGGCTGCACTTTGTGTATATGTCTGGCTTTGCCAGGACTCCGCTGAAATGACCAAACATGTACTTCACATGTTGTGCACATGAGGACTCAAATTAGCAAACAATTTTTAAAGCAGTTTCAGTTCCATTTATGGTACATGTAACACTGTAACAAATAACTCACTTCGCTTAGTACATACCGTATAAAGGTAAATGTGTGCGGTAGTCTTTCGATTTTTATTCGTATAATTCTTATTCCGATTTAAGAATTATACGATATTTATTTTTACTCATTACGGCACAGCTATTTGCTCCTCATTCCATACCCCAGTCCCATTTTAAAAGTGCAATAAGTATTAAAATTGCACCAAACATCAGACCTTTGCCTAGCAACGAAGCGTCGAAGGATGAATAAAGAAATTGTCCTAGCTACGGAAATTGCTTTATCAAGTACGCTTAGAATGACTTTAAGGAAAAATCAACTCCGCGAAAAGACCGCGAAACTGTCAAGTACAAAATAATGAACCAGTTACTAGCAGCTTTATATTACACCGCACAGCGGTTGGCGTAAAAAGATTTGCTCGTAATAGGATAGACCGCAGTGAAATTCTTCTTCTTGATTGCTGCGATTTAATGAGAAAAGAGGAAATAATCAGTGCAATTTACTGAAACCCTGTTACGGCACCAACAACAGTATTTGTTAATATTTTATGGTAGACGATGGTAAACGCGAGAGAAACACATACCGTATAGGAATTTTTATACACTCACAACATGTTGCTACAGACTAAGATATGATAGTTTGGTTCACCTAACTTTTGTCTGTAACACGTAACATTAATTTAGATAGATATAAGGTTATCGAGATAGACATCAGAATGATGAAACGAACTGAAATCTGGGTGAATATCTGTCCATCCATCCATCTGCGTAAGTTATTATGCTTGAGCAAAAATATAGATATCTTGATGAAATATATATGATTATATTATTATATTATATGATAAACATGTTTTTTGGCAACATTAAGGAGATTGATATTACAGATGGGTGGATTCGGACAACTGTCACGCTCACAAAACGTAATTAATCGAAAACTTATAAACTTAAATAACTAACTCCACAATAAGATACAAGACTATGATTATGGTTTTAAAAAGTTATGGAAAATTTTAATAACTCTCCCCCTAATAAGTTTAAGCTATACAAGTATATCTCCCAAACTACTCTAAATCAACCAAATTTTCTCAGAGAAAATTTTTTGTTACTTCCGCCGACAGTGTAAAAATGGTCAGTAATTTTGTATGAAAGCTATATGGTCCGATCTTAACAATTTATCTGGAGATTGCATAATTGCCTTAGATTATAATCCATGCCAAATTGATTGAAGATATCTCGTCGAATGAAAAAGCTTTCCATACAAGCACTTGATTCTGATTGTTTAGTTTATATGGCAGCTATATGTTATAGTGATCCTATCTGAACAATTTCTTCAGAGATTGCATTATTACCTTAGGTAGTAATGCATGCCAAATTTTTTAGAGATATTTCGCCAATTGAGAATACCTTCCATACAAGCACTTGATTCCGATCGTTCGGTTTATATAGACAGACGGACGCACAGACGGAAATGGCTAATAACTCAGCTCATCATGTTGATCAATTATACACTTGGTAGGTCTCTGATGTTTCCTTTTGGGTGTTACAAACCACGTGGCAAGCTGTTCAGGGTATAAAAACTATGCGAAAGAATTAAACATTAATTATTTGATGAAATCCTGGCCAAATTACAACTTTGGTATCTTCTTGACTTATATTGAAGGTCATAAACTTAGACTTAGTTTTATTGCTATATTTGACTTCACGCCAGCTAAAATTATACAAAAACACCTTCAAATAGGATATGATAATAACTCGACCGCAAAATTAAATATATTGAGTTGATGTGGAAAACGTCAACCAGAGGATCGGAATTCATTGTATAGGGAATATGCGGTTTAAACCAATGTACATATATATTCTGATTCAGCGCAAACCACATAATTTTTAAGAAAACTTATTTATTTAATTTTATTAAAATATCACAGATAGTGATCAACCTGAACGATTAAAATATAGGTAAAGAGACGTAAATCATTTTATGGGGTATATTGGGGATAGAGAAAGAGACGGGCATTGCATTAATTTTAACATTGATCAGGTATACTCGAGAACATATTTTGAAGCAATCTTATATGTATATAAATAATACTCACTGGCCAACATATTTGGCACAAAATTTGTTAAAATAGCGAAAATCATTATAAGTAGTATATGGAAGTTGGGGATAGCATTGATCCGATTTTATCTCTTTTTCATTCAGGTACCTTACATACCATCACCAATCATATGAAGTAAAATCAGCAGGATATTCGATAACCCTGATATTAGTTATGTGGGGCTAGCTGAAGTTTTTGCCCGATTTCATCAATTTCAGGCACCTTGTTATGATTAAAAGACGCTCTCACATTTTCATTGAGATAACTATATATATATATATGCGGTATTAAGTCACCCGAGAGTTCGAAAATCTTTCTATTAGATAAGCGTTTATTATGTTTACTTATTCAAAACATACAGTATATGGATCTACTGGATATATTGACCCCATTCTACTCATTTTTGACATATACCTATATACTATTATCAAGAAAGGATCCTTTCTGAATTTCAGTGATATACCCCGCACATTGAGCCAATATTTTCGGTAAAAAGTCAACTATAGGTACGGGGGTCCACATATTCGGTACCTAAGGGTCTGAACAGTTTTGGTTCGATTTGAACAATTTTTGCTCGTTAGGTATTATGCTTTAAGGGCACTATTCGTGCAAAATTTTATCCCGTTAGTCTAATTGCTTCTTGATTTGTTAGTCTGATTTTACCGATTTTCGCACTGTAGCATAGGAATGTGCATAGAATATAACATAACACCAAATTTAAGTCGGTCAAGTAGATCCCGAAATATTGATTTTCCCCTTAAGATGGGCGATGAGTGACCCACTGTTCAAATTTTGTATTGGCTTCTATAAAGATTATACATATGTACCAATTTCACAGCAGTGATCCGATTACTCCATCTACTACTAACCTTCTTACGTTACCAAGAACATGTGTACCAATTTTCATCAAGATATCTCAATTTTGTTTTTCAAGCTACAGCTTTCGTAGACGGACGGACAGACAGTCACTGGTCTCCTCATCCTGATCATTTATATATACATAACTATATATCTATCTCGATTAGTTTTAGGTGATACAAACAACCGTTATACGAACAAAACTTGTATACTCCGTTATTGCAACATGTTGCAAGAGTATAAAAAATGCTTTATTTAAACTTTAAATTACATTCTTTTCACTGCAAAATTCTAATTAATTGGTAAAAATATGGTGCAATGAAAGTTTTATGCAATTATTGTGATGAAAGTTTTTCTCTTAGGTTAGGTTAAACGGTTCAAAAGAGTACTTGACACTTTAGTGAAATGTGTTTTTTATGCTGCCGCAATACGCTGCACAGGGTATACTGATTTTTTTCACCTAACGTTGTTTGTAAACCAAAGTTTTGCCAACGCCTGAAAATATTTTACCGCTTTTGTGACATAAAAATTGTATATGAGTATAAAATTTTGGCTTGCACCAGAACATAGCCCTTCCTTATTTGTTGAAACTCAATTATTTAAGCAAATACAAATATTTTCATATTAATCGCGCTTAATACTCTTTGAGTAATTGAGAGTAAATAAAACCATTAAAAATATTTGTTCATGTAATGGATATAGTTTTTTAATCGGTTTGAAACCATGGATACTACAAACGAAGAATTGTTTATACGTGGCATTTTATGGAGTGGTGTTGTGGTAATATTTATTTTTAATTTTTTCAATGAAATCAAAAGGTAGGAATAATTAATGTTAGATGTGAGTTCTACCGTTACGTATTTTATTCTAAAAGCTAAAATAAATATTGATTAACAGAACAATTTTTTAATAGTAATAATAGTAAAATTTTTATTTTTCTGACTAGCATACACCAAATGTAACAAAATTGTGATACTTAAATTACTGACCTTAATAAAATTACCTCGACATTCGTCAAATATGACTCAAGTGTTTTTTTTTAATCAATACGTCGGAGCTAAATTCTATTTCTATTAAATCGCTTTGGCTTGCTACCCTTATTATAGTAAATTGCTTATCTTATAATCTACTACTATATACAAATCTTATCATATATATTATATATTATTCCTTTTCAATCTAAATTTTTTAACACCGAACAAATTGAAAGGAATGTCCAAAGCGATATAAAGATAGTGGCATCACTTTTGCTCAAATACTTGTATGTCTCACCTTAAAATGAAATACTTCGTGCTTTTGCATCTTGTCGTAAAAATATCTTTCAAATCCGGAAAACAATCTTATATTATATATTTACAACCTTAAAACTTGTATGCATTTGTACAAATATATACACAGAAGTATACCTGAAAGCAGTTTGAGTATACATTAGGGTAGAGCGAAAAGAAAATTTTTTGTAAAATAAAAATTTAATACATCTAGATGAGTTAAAATTTTTATTTCGTAAAAAAATTTTGATAAGTATTCTAGAAGCTTTGGGGAGTCCTCTTTCTGGCCAATTCAAAGTTATCAACTTAAAAAAAAATTTTGTGGTCATTATTGGAGTTTAAAAAAAAAATTTTTAAACGACAACATGCTTTCCTTAAGCGTTAAAATAAATTCTAAATATAAAGGTGAAAAGCTTAAACCAAAAAAAAAAAAAAAATGTTTAAATCAACAAAAAATATTAACTCGAAATTTACCTTAAAAGTAAGTGGGCCGCCCTAGATCTACAAATTTTACCTAAAGGCTAAGCAAAAAAAACTTTTTTTTCGCTCCACCCTAGTAGACATGTAAAACTCTTTTGTAAATATTCGATGATACGTACAATCTTTTAATTAAACTTGAGTTTATGGCTCGTATAAACTTTCATTGCTGCTTAGGTGTCAAAGATATCTTAGACCAAGTTTGTCAGTTGGAAGACATATTTATAAATTTTCTAAATTCCATGTTAATTTCCGGTTTTTACACACAAATGACTTGGACTTTAACTAATTCGCAATTGCCATCTACCCACATACTTATAAACTCGTATATGATTCATAATTCAGATACTTAGAAAATGAAAGGTATGAGATGAAAGAGATAAATTTAGGATAGCAGACGTGACATTTCCAGGAAATTAATTCTTTGGCATTTCTAGGAAATTATTTCTTTAATATGGATAAGACATAATGTGTGCTTTCAAACAAAATTATCCAACTATAGACGTGCTTGCAGAAAAATTAATTGGTTGTTAAAATCCTGTTGAAATTTTCCAATTGTGTTATTTGACAAATAATATAGATGGTGGATAGCCGATAAAATTAAAGATAACAAAACAAAAATGTTTGTTCCGAAAGCTAACATTTTAAATAATGCCAGCAATACAAACGGTCAGTTCATATATTTTTAACTCTATAGCCTAATATAAAGTACCATATGGGAGCCCCTACATACTAGCAGCGCATAGTTCAGCATAGGAGATATTAATATCTAATAGCACAACCCCATATCCTTTTAAGCGCACAAACTTCACGCAGGTTAATTTATTCCTATTGGATATTCGATGACACTGTTATTCAACTTATATATCTTAATTTAAGAAATAAAGTAAAATGAAAATATACAATAAACATTATGCAAAACTATTGACCAAGAGAAAAAACTGTGTTAACAAGACATTTACTGTACTAATTAAATCTTCAGTAACTATTGTCAAAAAATATCAAACTTTCTTCAGTTGAAGGATTAATTAAAATGGAATGGTGTAAAACTGTCGTCAATAAATGAGAGCAAACTATTTTAATTAAGTTGCTTTTTCTTCGCTTATTTGAAATTGAAAGTGGTAGGATAAGAGGAGAAAGCAATAAAAGAAGTACTACTTATACAGATATAATTCAACAATAAGTACTGTTAATAAAAATTATTTCTTATCCGTTACGACAAAGAGGTAATAGAGTCATGGTGAGGAAAGAAGGCAAAACATACGGACTGATTGGGAGGCAAGTAGGCAAACATAAGCCCCTCTTTGGCGAATTGCATATTGCCCATAGCGAATACTCCTCTGTAATGAAGTTTTTTAAAATACTCTGATTTTATATTTTTTGTATCTCTCCTTTAATTGGATTGAATTTTCTACTAAAAACCATTAGAGAAATATTTTAATTTATGTAGCGGCATTACCCACATTTATCTATTAAATAGGCCATTGTGAAATGGCTTGACATATCTGTATAACCTAATTAACGGAAATTTAATAAGAACTAATGGTTTTTGGTGATTGCAGTCGATACTCTGCAATCTCATACATATCATATTCAATGTTGCAACAAAATCAACAATTTCGTAATAGTATCAATTATATGACGCTTAATCAAATTTATTTAGTTACTAACTGTTTCCTCGTTTACTTCTACATATAGAAATTCATATGGGCATATGCAGTAAGTATTTACTTCAAGAAATATTTATTTACCTATATATATTTTGTCGCACTTCCACATAGAGTTTGGCATTTTGTAAATTTTCAGCTTGACTAAATTTTTGTAGTTTCGACTCTTCTCACTAAGTGGCACTTTTAAGTATTTCCAAATATTGAATGATTTGTTTGCTTTAAGGGATATTTAGTTACAGCCTTTCGTTCACTATTATGCCATTTTTACCATGTACGGGAAATTTATGGTCAATGTAGGAAAGTCGGCTGTTTCCATGTTATTCCTTGCTTTAGCCATTCGGTCACTTCACTATTTTGTTAATTTTTTAAGCACTAAAAGTATAGAGTGAAAATAAAAAACCTTTTCAAACAAAAATGTTTCTTAGGCTTATATACACCTTAGAGTTTAAACGTATACATATATTTAAATGTAATTCTTAAAGAGACAAAATTGTATCAACCAAAAGAAGAGAAGTAAAACCATTTTATAATTGAAGTTACTGCTGCCTGTGGTTGCATATATAGAAAGAACTTTTGTGCTTAAGGGTAACAGAGCCCTTATAATTTATATGTTTAGAATTTATATGTATAGTTTGTAACTTATGTTTTGAAATCATATCGCTTCCTTTCAGACCACCAATTGATTATACCTACACAATCCTGGCTTTACGAAAAACTTTTTTTAAACCACATACAAACTTTTACATATCCCTAGATTCAAATATAAACATTACAATAAACGCAAGCTTTTATTTTTTTCTGAATAAATTTTGGCTAAAAAAGGTTATGAGTAATAATTTAGTTAAGAACAGAAAACCCTTGAAAGTTTAAAGTATCATGAAACAAACATTTTTCCGCAAGCGACCATTTTACTTGTCATCTCTCATTAGCATAATACCAACATTATCATAAAAACGTATGAAGTGTGTTCGAAAGGGCTTAATAACCATTTAAATTCATTTTCGCTCGTAGTAATAGAATAGACATGCCAAACTTTCTAGAGTAAACAAATGAGTGCATTGTATGGTGATATCCCGAATGTTTTTCATGTAGATAAGTGTTTAGTACATAAAAAAACAAAAAATTGGAAAAAAATAGTATTCACATATAAAGTAGGAAGCAGAATTTGGTTTAAAAAAATTATATGTTATGTATAACAGCTCAGTTCATTTTTGTATCCTCATTCTCAAAACTATAAAACATCTTCAGCAGGTTATAAGGTAATTTGTTTTATGACAATATATTTTTAGACCAAGGTAGATCTTGGTTGAAAACGAAAAAAAAACCGTAGTGGAATGAAGTGCATTGGAAACGAAAGATAAAACAACAAACATTGAGTGTAAATTAATATGCGGCCATCTGCGACCAAAAAAAGCAAGAGCAGGTGCGTGGTTGAATTTCTAAGGGTTAAAAACGAACTACAAGCCCTTAGAAACAAGCTATATGGCAATGTTGTAAGTAATGAAAATATCTACAACTGTTGTTTAAATTTATATGAAAAATTCAAATAACGAAGTTTTTGCGGCCTTTATATATAAGTTATCTTATCCTCTCTCACACAATTTGGTGTGTGTAAACTTACCTTCTTACGTTCCAACACTGTAATTTTTTCTTTAAAATAAAATTTTTTTTATTCTTATATCTAATATCGGAAAAACCCCAAATTTTCAATCAAAAATCTTACGTAGAAAGATGGAAGTTGGTTTTGATCTTGGTCTTAACCTCATATCCCTAATATAATGATTTCGGATCATATCTGGTTGACATTTTTCACTTCAACTCGATATCTTACATTTACCTTCTTCATTTGAAGACGATTTTAATATAATTTTAGCGAAGTAAAATATAGCAATAAAACTAAGTGAGTCTGTGATCTATATCTTTTCACGATTTCGTCGAACTTTCGCCGATGTTCTTTCGCAAAAGTTTTGAAAAATAAAGTTTTGACAACACCTGAAAGTATTTCGCTTGCTTTGATCATTGTAAGCTGCAAGAGTGTAAAATTTTCGATTATATCCGAACTTAGCCCTTCCTTACGAGTTATTTCTATAGACGAATAATTAAATTCATCACATTAACAAATAACTTATTAAATATTTATGAGATTTATATTATAATTAAATTGCTATAATATAAAGTATCTACTCAGTAAACCATAGTACTGTTCAGAGCTTAACTGTTTTACGACCAAAATTACGAAAACATAATATGTATATTACGAAGATTTGTCAGCACGTTCAATACTTAAATTAGTAATATAGTATGGAATCTAAATTAAATCTATACAATATTATACAAAAGCATTATATATTACGCAATATAATACAAAGTATTTTAAATACCATAGGTTTAAAACTATCCTCCTGACTGCTACAACACTGCCTTAGAAAATATGTTCGGCATGTCCTACCATTTTCCTACAAAATTTACATTGAGAAAACGAATGCCTGCCCATTTCTCCACCTTGCACATAGGCAGCCGTTGTCATAGCCCGGCACTAAAGCCAGCACAGCTATAATCTGGTACTTACGTTAGTCGCTAAATAGAACAAAGTGTATTCGTTGGATTAAAAATGATAATAATTTTCATTTTCGTAACACCCGACAGCATAAGTGCCATAGATTATAGATTTAACTAGCGTCCACATCGTAACCCAAGTAGAATGGAAGAGTGGACAGTGCAGACAGTTCAGTAAATCCAACTTACACACAAAAGGCTAAGTATCATGCACAAAGTTACGTAAACACATTCATGTATGTATTTGTAGACTAATATTTTAATTTTAAGGAATATTTAAGAGATAAATTATAAGCTATCAGGTTACAAACTCATCGAAACTTCTCTGAGACTTTCAGTGGCATTGTAGGGCAGCCTACCACTGCACTAAAAAGTTCAAATAAAAAATTAATATAAAGAATGAATATAAAAAATGAGTGAACTCTACGTTCAGGGACAGCCAAAGATAAAAAAAATGGTTAGCGAAACCACTTTAGAAAAAGCTTGTGCAATACATGATAGAAAGACCTAAGTGAGGATGGCTCAAGAACTCGAAAAAGTAAAAGCATAATAATACAAATTACACTTTCATTTATCTATACACGGAGTTAACAACTTTCAAAGTGTATCATAACTGAATAACAACCCCCAAATTAATATGGTAAGTCCTAAGTATATTCAGTTCGATGTACGTCATGGCGTATTCGTAACATTATATGATGATGTGATTTTAACATTTGATATCAACAACAACAAATATAAATTAAATAAAACGCAAATAGTCAAATATTACCGGTAGTGTTATTTTTTGTGTCAAAAATAAAAAGATTTAAAATTAATTGAATTTATTTAATATATGGTAAATAATATGGAATTTTTTGATATATTTCATTAAGCCAGTAAATCTACCATTTTGGAAAAGTGATATTCTACTGCAAAGTTTATGGCGCTATACAACAGATCTGATTGATTTTTTTTATAAAAACATTTATTTAAAAGTTATATGTTGTGAGCATTCATATACATACAACTAAGAGCTATGTTATACTACTTTCCATCATCTGATGATTTTATTTACATAAAATAAATAGCGTTAAGCTAAGAATTTCATTTAGATTTTGGTTATGACGTCATCTAGAAGATTTTTTATTAAATATACACCAATAAAACTTCTACTTAATATTTAATGGACTTATCAAAACAAAAGCGCACTGTTTCAACTGGATTTATTATAGAAAATTTATAGATATTGAAAATCACAACAATCACCAAACAGCAACAAAAAAAAAAAAAAAAAAAATAATAAAAATTGTTCAGAATAGAGAAGTTTATACGCTTTTACTTAAACCAGAGATAATAAAATAGATTATTACAATTTACTAATTCTGTAAAAATTATACAGAGACACAAATAATACCTATTTATAAAATTTCATAATCAAAAAAGTAAGAAAATTATTTTTACCTTATACTTGTAATACAGTGTATACTTTCAGCAATAATTTTAACTTTCACAATTTATTCCTTCAATGCCTGAGAATTGTGATAAACGGGGTAGCGCCCTCAATATTCGCTTTATCAAGAAAATAGCAAAACCCACTTTTACTCAATTAGCCACAAGCATAAAAAAAGAGGAACTGTGAAAAGCTGCAAGATATCCATTGGGCTTTATTCTCACAAGCCATATAGTTAAGTCATAAAATAAACAACGGTGAAATAAAGGATCACTAGGCTTAAGCGGATGTTATAAGGGTTTCGCTGTCGGAAATATATCCTGTAATTGTGGCTTATATATATACTTGTATATACTCAAACGCTATCAACATGTTGCTAGAGAGTATAATAAATAGTTTTGTTTAACTAACGTGCTGACGACACTAGTTGAGCTCGGGATGAATGTCTGTCTGTCCGTCCGTCCGATAGATATTTTCGTCCGTCAATATATTCCCATCATACGCTACATCTACATAATTTACACATATAAAAATTAAAATTCAATCTGATTCTTTCATTTGACAATTTATAAATCGACAGAGATATTGAAATAAAGCTTTCCGCAAATGGTTCCTTTAGGTATTCCATCACACTTTAAAAAATTTGCGAAAAATGTTCAAAGCTCCACATACCGCATATATAGACCCCAAAACATATGGCTGATTATTCACCGAATACAACGACCAATCTATGGGGCCTAGTGCTGAAATTTGGAGGAAATATTTTTATGCTAGCTTTTCTAACTTTCGATTGACTTTTTAACGTATATCTCGGTCAATATGTGAGATATCTTCTGCTTAAAATAGATCAATACGGATAGTACTTATTTAGCCCCAATATGCATCCGATTGATCTTATACCTCACCATACATCAATTTATGAGTTATCTTAATGAAACGCAGAGAGCGTTTATTTATAGTCTGTTAATGGTATGTAGTAGCGTCAAAACTCGATCAAATTTAATAAATTCACTCCTCTTAACTTTATATAAGAAATTTAAACTTCCGATTAGCTTACTATAGTAAATATCGGTCAAAATGTAAGATAGCTCAGCAAAATTAAATGAAAGTGTAATATTGGTTATATTATTATATTTGATATATATGTGAAAACGTGTTCTCAAGTACATTTGAGAAATGCCAAAAGTTGTGTGTATTTTACTTTACAACTTACCTTAAACACGTTATGTTTGCTCTCTTCTTAAAACTATATTTCAATTACTGGAAGATTTTAATATTGCTACCATAGCTCACTGCTCGTTTCAGAATTCGAATAACAAATTTTGTGGGTTTTTGAAGTGCGCAAAATCTAAAAAAATTTTAACTTCAATATCCAACTACAGTATTGTTTGCCTATTCCCTATGACTGAATTTTATCTAAGCTTCTGCTATTATTTACGGTCTTTAGTGGTTTCTGCTAATTTTAAAAACAAATATTTATCTAAGCATATGATTTGTATGCAATCTATCTGATGGTCTCGAGAAATGTTATATATCAAATTGATCGACAGAACAAAATAGAGAATTGTAATTACATTTTTATGAGTTGATCACAAACGCTGTGTGGAATTCAACTCAAAAAGATATTCGATGCTTTTACATGTACATTTACGTCACAATAGCAAACCAATCAAAAAAATTAGGGGTGAATCGAATAATATGGCCTCTCACGGTAAGCCTAAGTTTTCCTTTAACAATATGAAGACAATTCAGAGATCCAAATTCAATTTGTCTGCATACAAATACAAATGCATCTTTTTTTTCACGGTGAACATGGTAGGTTTAGTTAATATCACATAGTTTCACATCTATTAGAATTCAAAACGCCTACTAGCTCTATTTTACCATAATTCATTATTTTTGCAATAATATTATAAGTTCTTCCTTAATAAGTCAGAATGATTTTAGAAAAAGTTGCAATAATTGCTACTTGCATCGTGCAATTTATAATTTTCAAATATTTCTACTTTTTCAATTTTCTGCAAACTTTACAATCCTACAGGTGTCAATTGAAGTTTTGCAATGAATCTTCTTGGCAGCAACTTTGTAGCATCAATTTAAGTTTCGTCTATAAAAACTTCAAATACACTTTACAAGTATAGCATTTCAGATGCACAACTTTACTGCAGGTGCATCCCTTAAGAAAAATAAAAGCAACATTGAAAAAAACTATTGCCAACTTAATTGGACAATATAATAAGAAAAACCAGAAAGTTCATAATAATCTTCTATTAACTAGCAACACGTGCTAGGTAAAGATGAAACTGGGTAAATTGTTTGGGACCTAGACATAACCGCATAGTGTGTCCGATTTAAGTAAAAGGGAAGTATTGACCCAATTCAACACTTTTGATACAAGAGTATATTAGTATTAAAAAACATCGATATTTTCGGCCAAATGTCAGCTATACGCACTGGAGTTTACATATTCGGTCCGATTTTAACAATTTTTAGACTCCAGATGGCATCCTCATAGCCACCATTTGTCAAAGTTTTATACGAGTATTTTGATTAGTGCTTGATATGTGTACTGGAAAATGAAAGGATCATATGGAATTCAAAGTTGTATCAATGGTTAGTAGACGTGGTTTCAGTCCGATTTCGCCTGGTACATTGGAATCTCAAGGTTATTATGTGTACCAAATTTGCTTAAAATTGGTACAGTAAGTCCGAAAATATGTGATTTCATTTAAATATGCCATGCCGATCGACCAATTTTGACGACGCATTCTATAAAGCCCTCCTGTTAAAGGGGTCGAGTTATCATCCGATTTAACCCATTTTCACACTGTCGGTTGAAGTATCAAAATGATTTGTTCTGTGCAAATTTGGATGATATATTGTAGCTTGAATGGTTTGGGAGAAATATGTGCTAAACATATTAGGGGCGGGGCTTCACCCACTTTTTGAAAATTTTCGAACCAAGACCTAGAAGTTCTAATATGCAATTTTGAAGACTTAGAAAATTCATATATACAAGGTACAATTCCAGGTTCCAGGACTTTTTAAACAACGCGGCTTCTAGTGGAGCCATCTGTCTGAAATTGTTATCCCCCAATTGTGTATTCTTCAGTGTTTTCACATAAAATTTATATAAGAGCTGACTTGTATAACAGCTGAGATACCGCGCTACATGTGACATTACATTTGTAGTGTCGGTCGGAAAATTAGCATCGAACAAAGAGCCAACATTAAGTTTTGTTTTAAACTTGGTAAAACTTTTGCCAAAGCTCATCAAATGATAAAACAAGTTTATGGCGATGATTGTCTAGGCGGGAGGACTTGGAAGACGACAAACGTTCGGGCCGGCCAAAAGATGTTGTGAACGAAAAAAACACGGAAATTGTCCGTGAATTCTTTAAAAAAGAGCCGAAATCATCGCTTAAATATATGGAAGCGGAATTATCAATATCCGCAGCGTCGATTTATCGTATTTTGACAGAAAATTTGGGCCTTAGAAAGATTTGTGCTCGATTTGTCCCGCACACTTTGAAACAACACGAAAAAGACCTCAGAATTCAACATTCAAGAGGCTAAAAAGGACCCAAACTTTTTGTTCGCCTGATATGGCACCCTGTGATTTATATTTGTTCGAAAAACTACATTTGGCCATTTGAACTACAAATGCCATTCAAAAGGCGACGACCGCCATCCTCAACGCTATACCGACAAATGACCTAAAAAAGTCATTCGATAACCTTGTTGAACGTGCCAAACTTTGTATTCAGGCGGAAGGAGACTATTTTGAAGGCGATCAATAAATTTTTCAAAAAAAAACAAATAATATTCGCTTTTTAATAAAAGTCCTGAAACTTTTGAATTGCACCTTATATAGCTTTATTTGGAGAAGTAGTAAACATAATAGAATAATGCATACGAGGTTTTTTCAAAGAGTATCGCGAATTTTAATTTTCGCGGGCTACGTGTATTCGATTTTGGATTGCTTTGTTGCGTTATGTTGGTACTCATATCCCTTACTTATGCTGACAAGATCGACCTTTTGGAATTTTTAGTTAATTTTTGACAGATGTTTTGTTTGGACGCGTTTTGGTTCGTCTTCGATTTTTGCTTATTCCAATATTCAATATTGGATTAATTTGTATAAAATTTTGTGTGAAAAACAAAATTAAGGGTGCGGACGCATTCCGAAAGTTGCCTGTGGTGTATGGTGAAGCTACCTTGGAGAAAAGCAACGTTTATCGGTGGTATAAAATGTTCTCAGAGAATCGAAAAGATGTGGTCAACGAAGAGCATGCCGGTCGCCCGAGCACGTCATCAACAGACGAAAACATTAATGACATATAGAAAATAGTATTAGCTAATCGTCGAATCACCATTAAGTTTCCAAACCAAAGTTTCTGAGGAACTAAACATATCGACTCGTGCCAATCAATTTATCCAAAAACAGCTTGATTGACAATTATGAAATATCCGAAGAAATTTTTCATATCGGACAACTGTACCATATAGCTGTCATACAAACTGACCCATCGAACTCGAATACTTTTTTATTTGACTGGATGTCTTCACAAAATTTGGCATGGATTATTATTTAGTGCATCATTTGAAGGGTATTATAACCTCGGTGAAGTCGAAGTTAACGTTTTTTCTTGTTCAATAGAGAGTTGTGCAACCATTTGACGGTATTTCCGCGGCTTTGATCCTTACATGTTGCAAGAGTATGAAATGTTCAGCTACACCCGAACTTTGTCCTTCCTTACTTGTTAATCATACGTGTTGACCTACGTCATATTTAACATAGATTATGTTAGTTTACTTTGAATTATTGTTACATGTAATACTCGTTAATTTCATATGTAGGAATTGACTCCATAACGGCTAAAATTTTCATTGGGTTATCGAAATGAACATGAAAAAGAGTTAAGTTTAGAAGGGGCCGAACATTAAATACTATAGCAATCTGGCCGAATTAAAAAGTTTTATATTTTAGAAGAGGCTTACAATATTTGATTACAGAATATTTTGCACACGAAGCTGGCATTTCTTACTAAATAAAAACTTAAACCAGTTATGCTTCTTTACTTGTGCCGTAGGACCCTTTTTCACTAAGTTTCATAGAGGTATCTAATTGATTGTCTGCCACATTTTTTAAAGTCAACCGATTGCCACGGAAGCACATTATATCCAAAAAATATAAGCACACTTAAGTTTATTAAGTTGCTTCACATTATGGCAGATATGTTATACTCGTATCAGCGGCGAATTTATAGATTTACCGCCTGCAGGCTAATCAACTTTTGCCGCCTTTAAATTTTAATACTTCATTACACCATTTTGTAAATTACATTTTCTATCAATAAAATGGCTACTTTATAATTAGATCTATTTTTCCCGAGTGGTTAGTATCATTGAGAATTGTGGTAACGTGTCAAATCCTTGATTACTTTTAAAGTAATTTAAGGTATGTCTTAAAACTATGCAATATTTACATAATAAGTATAAAGCTTAGACAATTCAAAAGCCGCCGTGACCACAAAATTCAAGGAACGAGCAGAACAAGGCACGTAAAATGCGAAAGGGGCTTGCTCTCGAATTCTGCTTGCAAGACATTGTACACGACGGTCTTTAATATTTATACCCAGTGTTTCAAGTTCTGTTGTAGTGACCGAAAATAGTTCTTCAGATTTATGTCCCCGGACGGCAAAAACTTTAAAAGTCTTTCAAATGGTTCATCTGACTCCAAAACGTATCTAGTAAAAAGCAAAAGTAAGTATTCATAGGCTATATCTGGGGTTCCATGATCATTAAGGCAGATTCACAAAGTTTTTAATAATTTTCCATGTAGAGAGACATTCAAATATTTAGCATTATTATAGCACTATATTTCACTTTTGTTAAAATTTATTTCTTCTCATTTTTTTTTTTTTGTATTTTGATGTGTGTATAATAATTTTTCTTTTAATTCTGTAAACAGAAATAAAAAGTTTATTAGCGAAATCTGCCGCCCTTCAAAATTTTCCGTACAAGGCTTCAGCCTACTCAGCCTGCTTATAAAGCCGCCACTGACTCCTATATAATAAATACGGCATAATGTCAACCACAAATTTAAAATTCAATGTATTATATAATAAATTGTGCTTTAGTAGAATGTATGGTAAGAAACTATCCAATTTTGAATCCAAGTCCCGTTATGGTAAAAGAAGTTATGTTAATACAAATTTCCCTAAGTTAACTCACATACGATATTTTCTGACGTAGCCAGTATGAAGAGTTGTCACAGATGGACATTTGTTCAAATC
This sequence comes from Bactrocera oleae, assembly GCF_042242935.1. Taxonomy (NCBI): domain Eukaryota; kingdom Metazoa; phylum Arthropoda; class Insecta; order Diptera; family Tephritidae; genus Bactrocera; species Bactrocera oleae. Next base: position 47,433,925 of record NC_091540.1, on the reverse strand, counting down.
ACTGAGATAGACCCATTTCCATTGTCCAATTTTTGGACTGGTCTCAAAATTCTTCAAAAAACCTTGGTTAGTGTATTTTTAGTCTTTTACGAGACTTTCCGTCCCAATTTTATGTTGCTTATATTAAGTAGTAACAGAGTTATACAACTGTTTCTGGAGGCTTTTCGTGTAATCAACAGCAACCATTGGGTGAACAAAAGTTTGCTACTCTGTGAAACATGTTGCATGAGTACAAACATAATAAAGCGGGATTTGTATGGCACATAGCTCATCTGCATGAATCCACTTGTGCTGGCATTTCCACTCCAATTTTTCGCCTTTTTTTACTGCTTTTCAGACTTTACACTGTGTGACATTAGCATACAGATTAAAAAATTTCCTCCACCCGTAAGTTGTTCACAGTTTGAGTTTTTAATTCTGTTTTGTTTCTTCCATATTCAGAAGTGGACGTGTATTTTGTTTTGCATTTCGGTGTTCCCAATTGTCGCCGCCAAAGGGCGACTGCAAAGGGAATTCATTTAAACTGAAAAATGCAGAAATGGCTTTCGCTGACTTGTTCTATTAAATTTTTTATATGGTTCTTGATTCCTTTTCTGTCAGCTAGAGTCGCATAGTATTTTGTATTTAAATATGAAAATAAATATTAATTATTCAGAAAAGCAGACAATTTTCAGGAAACATGCTACTGGAAGTAAATATTAAAATATATTTTTGCAAATATGGTTAGAGCTTTTTCTGAGCTTTTTTTCTTTATTATAAAGTCAGAGTGAACATAACTTTTTATTATTATTTATATTTAAAAGGCATATTAGACTAGTATTGCATTGCAATTTTCTTGAAGTTCCTTGCTAGCCCATAAAGCTTTGAAGCCGTTTAGAAACATAAAAACAAAAAGTTATTAATGCCCTTGCGGAAATTGCAAGCTCTGATTTTCTTCTTGACTGACCTATAATAATCTAATATTTATTTCTATAATAGTTACAATTAAAATAAATCAAGAACATTATTCAACAAAATGTTAGAAAAAGTAGCATATACCGATTTAGTTGTTAAAGAGTATAATCAAGTTCTTTATTCTAAACAGAATGTTAAATATGATGATATGTTTTTTTTTCTCTAAATCTAAATGACTTCAAATATAATTAAAATAATAGTTCCTTGGTAATGTTCGATCGTTGGGTAAATCTTGTTCTACAATGAAATTTGTTTGCACATATTTATCCCGATTCCTTAGTTATATATTAGGCAGCATATATTCTATTTAAACAAAATTTTAATTTCTTGGTTGAATTAACTAAATTGTATCCCTCTAGACCCTAATAGTCGTAGTAAAACATCTTTTTTAGTTTCATTGAATCCTACCATGATATATCGTCGTTATGTATGTATCTTTGTAAAAAGTTTTTATAATATTCAGCAACTTTGTCGTCTAAACAGCTTTAAGTTCGGAGTTTCTTATTCAGATTTATTTTCATCCTTCTTATTTTTGCTATCGTAGAGATGTAAAAACTTACCTTTAATTCTTAAACTGTCAAAAACAACAGATGCCTTCGCAGTCACGGTTGAGCTGGCTCAACCGCCATTTTTAATTTGCTCGGTGACGTGGCTAAATGAACAAGAACGACACATAAAAATATAAAAGGTAATGTTATACCTATTCCAGCACGAGACTGTACCTCAAATGGTGAAGTTTGTCTTTATGCCTTGTAACAGATGAAAAATTAGGTAAAATGTCTACTTAGTGATTGTAGCAGCACATTGTTAGGTATCTGTATAAGTATATATTAAATTGATATTTTGTTAAGCCTAGTTATAGCTATAATTAGTCAACATTAGCGGTAAATATTGTGGAACAAGAAGTATACGTGTAATGAAGACTACTAAGTTTCGAGGCTACTAAGTTTCGAGGCAACATAATCGCAAAACCTTTTAACAAAACGAAGTGCATAAAATTTCGAATGCAAAAACAGTGTAGAAAATCTAAATGAATAATATAATATTCAGCGTTTTCAAAATAATATTTCATTTATAAGTTGAAAAGGGAGAAAATATATTTTATGACTGAAAAAAATTACAATTTTCTAAAGCTTTTCAAAGCTTCTGGCTCAAGATCAATTTTTAGATATTATGGTTATATGATACTAGTGATACTTTTTCAAATGAGAATTTACATTTTTTTCAGCAATGACTAACTCTTTACTATTTTTTGTATTTATGTGATATTGAAAATTGAATTTGCCAAAAACGAATACGAACTTACAACTTTGCAGAATATAATATAATGTAAATCTTAAGTGTGACATTAAAATCATTTTAACTGTGATATTGTTATGAAAACGCTTTTGCTTTCAGCATTTGCATATTCTCCACATTTATTCGCTCACCACTGCTTAACTCGAAATGGTCGAAAAACGACTTTGCTGCTCTAAACTTGGGTACTATGTCTATGTAGTATTTATGAATGGATATACTTGTATGTGTGTAGTATGCACACACATTCTGCCATCGATTCTATTATCAAATTTTCTGGAAATGTTAGAATCTTATTGAAAACGAGCTGGTGATTTAATTTAAATTTTCGTCAAAAAACTCTAATAAAAGTTTCGAATGTTGTCTGATTGAATATTTATTGCCTTCTTATTGCCTTAATGTGCTGCTAATGGAAGATTTATTTAAATGCGGAAGGAAACTCAATTTTTTTAAAAACCCAAGAAAATAACTCAAGGGGGAAATAATATTTTGTTAGGACAGAGAAAATAAGAATTCAGTGTATTATATTTTATAATGCTAAGTAAGTTTTGGAGGTTTATTATAAGATGGGTAGCAGCTGAATTCAATTTCATAAAGACTCAGATATGTACATTTTCAATAAAAACTAATAGAAATAACAATTTTTGTTTTCACTGAAAATTCGTCCTATAGGCTTACCTTAAAAAAAAAAAAGCTATTTTGAATTGAAATGTTGTTGAAGTAAAATAGAACTTCTTCATAATTATGTATTTGCATTATTCTACAATAAATTAGATTGTTTTAAACATGTTCATGTTCAATCAAGAGCTGAATATATAAATTTCAAAAATATCTCAATCTAAGCGTTTTTATAATGGCAATTGGCTATTAAAGTAAAAACGCATCAGCGCTTTGGGCATTGTACATATCTGTCTACAAATAATATCAAGAACATTGCATGGGCACAATGCCTTTAATATTTAATTATTTAATATAATATTAGCCAACCATATTTGATGCAATGTGGTCATAGAATGAATATGAAGAGCATCTGTAATCCAAGTGTAGTTTCACACTAGAAATGAGTAAAATCAGTTTTACTTTTTTTAGTTCCTGTGGTAACTATGTAACTATATAAGAATCGGCAGTACCCAAAATTAGATTTACCTTACATGCTGCTTTAATGTGTAAGTTGTGTCTAGGAACTGACAACAATTGGAATGTTTCGTTATGAAATGTTAATTCAACCTCATATATTCATGTTAAATTACCAGTCGTACAAACACGGGGTGTAAAGAACTTTTACCAACGATAAACTGAAAGGTACATTTAAAGCCAAAATAAATATGAAAAAAGAAGCCGAAACTCATTAGATTTAAATGAAAATGATGTTTAGTATTTTTGTCGGTACGTGAGCATATTAAGCAAAGCCTTATTGGTTAAACGAATACCTATACATTCCTACATATATATGTAGGTATAGGTATATTTACCATTGATAGCGTTTGGGCGCATTTTTCCATCGAAATTTTCATACCGTCTCTAGTAATGAGCCTTTTAACAGCATAAATACAAACTATTTACGAGCTTGGCATCGAACTCAGACTTTCGAAGGATTGTGCAAAATCCTAAACACTAAGCTACTAGTAAGAAAAAATATGCTGACTAAAACCTTTTTATCACTAATGCACATGTAATACGAAATCCTTAGGCAAAAAGGTGAAAAACGCAAAAACGAAGAGTTTCCTCAAGCGGATACATATCAATTTATCATAATTAGGATAAAATAAGAAAGTAACTTCATTCTGTCAGTGCGAAAAATGCTCTTTTTATAATGGTTATATACACATTATGGCAATTGCACAACCAACGTATGTTAATATACTGAACTGCTCTAAGCAAAAAAGACTTTAAGCATCAAGCAAAGCAGGCTTTGTTAAAGCGAAGCATTTTATAGGGTATAGAACAAATTCGTATGTGTATGTGTGCTTCAGTATGTCGTATTCTTACATTATTGTTCTAAATTATACATATGCACATACATATACATATATACCATAGGGTGTCCGTTATATCTCAAGTTGATTGTTTTTTTGCAAACGCCTAATAAAGCTTCAGTTTTTGCCGCAAAAATAAGGATCCAATTGCAAACAGATTTAAACAATTTGATTGCATGGTGCGATAGAAATGATTTACCATTGAAACTCAATAAATGTATTTGTCGATGTATTTTTCTATTCTGGAGCAAGTTTTTAACTATGTTGATTTGGGAGTTAATATGGACCCTAAGCTTAATTTTAGTCTTCATATTGATACCATAGTCATAACGGCAAAAGCTGTCCTCAGTTGTGTTAAACGTTGGTCTACAGAATTTAGAGATCTGTATATTACTAAAACACTTTTTATAACTTTGGTTAGACCTATATAGCTACCAAATCCATTCTGACAAGTTAGGTCTGTTCATAAACCATTTTTACTTTTCGCCTTAGCAAATTTCCGATGGGATTCTAGGGTAAGTCTATAAATCTTAGCTGTTGAAATTTTGGTTTGTGTAGCTGAGCAGTTTTAGATCTCAACACTTAAAAAACTCTCTTGCCTTTTCTGACTCGGCTAATTCCGCACGTATGCTAATTGCGCCTCTCGCGTCGGTTGGGCAGGAGGAGTGCAATCGTTGGGTTATTACTAAAAAAGCTCTTTATTTTATTATTCTATTTAAACCTTGCTTAAGCGTGCCTGCAGAGTGGACGCTGAAAACCGAGCCGAACTGACAGCGCTGATCGATTGGTTACCGATTTTAGGATTTCAGCGCTGAATTCCTCACACATTTTGCTATCATACTGGTACATTCAATATTCATTATATAGACTCACTAAATTTTACTGCTTTACTTTACTTCGCGTCAGCTAAAGTTATATTAAAATAATCTTCAAATCAGTTATATGTGAATCTTGAATTTTTTTGAAAAGTATTTATTTATTCATCGATACCTATTTTTTCCCCTTCAAAGAAATCCCCCTCGGATATAATACGCTTATGTCAATGCTTTTTCCAATCCTCGACTTCTGAATTGTGCTTTTCGGTATGGCCATCAGCTCTTTCTTCGATTCTCATCAATTATGGCAAAACGCTTTCCTTTCATTGTTCTTCAGTTTTAGTAATAGGAAAAAGTCACAGGGAGCCAAATCTGGTGAATACGGTGGTTGAGGCATGATTACGGTTTGGTTTTTGGCCAAATAATGAATAAGCATTGATCAAAATTAAGCAATTTCGGAACAATCTTCGCTGTCACACGTTTCATGCCCAAATCATTCGAGAATAATTTAATGGCATGAGCCGATTACTATGTCAACATCCGATTTTCAAGAACAATTTTTTACTGTTGCTTACTGCTTTTGTTGGTTGACGTGGTCGCACTTTCAGGTGAGGCGATAGAATCCCTATTCAGATACATCCATCCAAGGGCCTTAAGGGGCACACCTAGTGTAAAATTTTGAAAAAATCAATTATTCATATTTCGATAATCTATACCTTTAAAAATTACATACCACAATTTCAAATCGATTTTTACAAAAAGGTTTTGAGTTACAACCATTTAAAGGGAAGCCCCTCAGTTCAATCCGGTTTAAAAGTTTATTTTTAAACGCGTTTTTGTCCAAACAACATTTTTCGAATTTGCTGCAGTAATAACTCAATGACAAATGACCGCTCATCATGAAATTTTTATACTCTGGCAACAAGTTGCTACAGAGTATAATAGTTTTGTTCACCTAACGGTTGCTTGTATCATCTAAAGATAATCGAGTTAGATATAGGGTTATATTATATAAAAGATCAGGACGACGAGACGAGTTAAAATCCGAATGTCTGTCCGTCCGTTCGTCCATTCAAGCAGTAAATTGAGTATAAATATCGTGCTGAAACTTGGTACACATCTTCCTTTGCACCATAAGAAGTTTGGTATTGTAGATGAGCGTAATTGGGGTACTGCCACGCCCACAATACGCCATTAATCGAAAACCCATAAAATACCATAACTAAGACTAAATTAAGACGATTCTCTGTCACTTGTGAAAATGGGCGGAATCGGACTACAACCACGCTTACTTCCGATACAGTACAATTTTAAATTTTATATGATATATTTCTAACAGGCACCCTAATGTACAAGTACTAGTATTATTATCTTGATATTTCACTTTCTCTTCGCGACTTTTCTAAATACTTTGATTTCCAACTTTCTTTATATTATATGTATGTATTGTGGAGAATAATTTTGACGCATTTTGACAATTTTATATTACATAAAATAACAAGTTAAAGGACAAAGTTTGTCGCAATAGCATACGTCTTTGCTAATATGATTAAAATTTTCATGACATTACGAAATTTTGAAACATATGTACTAATTAGAGAGACGATGTGAACAAAAAACACTTTATTGATTGAATCACATTATACTATACGCAACTTATTTTATAATCTGACCTATAATTACTTTATGTTTAAAGGATATTGTGAATGAGATATCGTCTGTGATTCGAGTCTAAGAAATTTTAATAGAAAGACAATTTTCGTTGCTAATGAATTTATGAAATATTGATCTAAAATAACGATGATTTGTAATATATTGTGAAATATATACACATACTTGTAAAATTAATAAGTAATTCTCAATTAGCCATTATAACTTTAATTTTGTAGGCTATTAAATTATAAATATATTTATTCGCTCAACTAAATTTCACCATAAATATACATAAACATCTTGTTTATTTATATATATAGTTACATACATACTCATTAAATATTGGTTTACATATAAAAATATATGCAATTGTTCTTTGCTCTTTAACATTACTTTTACGATTATTCCTAAGTGCCGGTTTCTATAGGCCACATTAAGAGCATAGAACAGCTGATGCGAGCTTAATGTCATTTACGGCCCCTTGTGGCTTGTAAATCACGCTCTTCCCGCCCCGGTCGTTAAACATAAACGCTTCTGCAACAATATACTTAGCTAAGCGCTCATTACTTTTTACCTTACTCACAATCTGTTGCTTTGTCTGGATATCCCTCAATCAGGTGCGAAAAGACACTTTAATAACAGCCATTTGATTGTTTGTACACACTGAGATGTGTCAGAAATCCGTCTTTTGAGTTCCTAACAAGCACGTAATCTAATTGTCTGACTCTAGGGCACTTCTTGTCGATGTGCTTGTCAGGCTGAATTTCTCAGTTAAAGCGCCCAGAAATTACACCACGCACAATTATTGTTAAATATTTTTCTGAAGCGGCTATGAAGCTGTAAGCAATTAATATAATATCTCCACAGGATGTAGCATTGAAGCGTCGCTTATTCTATGATAATTATGAAAATTCGGTACAAATTATTTTACGAAATTTTCATTTGCGCTTCGCTAACACCTAAAATTTGTCTCGTAAAGAAGTTTTCAATTTAAGATTATATTTATATCCTCAAAGAATCTTACGTTTATATTTGCATTTGTTTCCCCTTGTCTTGCCAAGTTGGTGAATATATTGATCTGTTTCTAAAGCAATTTTTTCCACACTACATAATTAATCCAAATGCATTGCATTTAAATGTCTTGTTTATATTCTCTATTCCTTTGTAGCATGCCTTTATGCAAATCTACTAACTTATTACACATCTATGGCATATAAATATATAATATATATTACCCGGAAAATTTTAATATGTGAATAAAATTTTTCTAGTGATTACTAACAATACAGTTCAATATTACCTTATTTAAATTAAATAATTAAATCAGCAGGCTGCCAGCATATGCTATTTGCCATAAGCAGTACAAATGAACATGTAAATATAATATTTATAAAGCTGAACGTACATGGAACTAATTTCATTACTTCAGTGCGTCCTTAAATAATCAAGACTATTAATTTTCATTAACAAGTCATCAATCTTGACTAACACAATACTGCAAAGACGATATAAAGTCAAGATATTGTTTCTCTTGATAAATGTAAGGCAATAGAATTGCAGGTGAAGCACAAACACAAGAAGCCGTAAATGTTTAATTAAAGCTTAATAAAATATGTGTGCATAAAATTTCTACACCCATGCAGCATAACTCATACATACTTGTATCTTTGTACTAGTGTTAGTATTACTATATGGTACATATGGTATAACATAGATTTCGAACTGATTAGTGAATCATGGCCTCTATAGATTGTACTAATTTGTTAAAGGTTTTTATAAAGCACCTACACACAAGCATAAACAGTAAACCTTTTTATTGTTCTCATTTAGTATTTAGTTGAATAATTTGTTAATTATGTTTGATTGATGTTGTCTCATTTGACTTTTTCGCCATTCCTATTTTTGCTGGTATATTTAGTGATAAATCTAGCGTTAATAAAAAAAACTTCTGAGAATTAGTTTTTAAATTTTTATTAAATAGTATGTATATTCTTCGTATTATATATAAAAATATCGTTTTTCGTTCGGTTAACTCAGCAATTGTTATTTCGGATAATGTATGAAAGCTATCATCTAAGTGTTCACATTAAACAATTTTCTACAACTCTAAAAACCAACAAAAGTGTAACAAACAAATAACGGAAATATTGACTTTACTCTATTATTTACGCTGAAAAATATAAAATTAGATTTTGAACAAACTGATACCTTTCTTATCCCTATTAGTTCTCAGAACCTGTCCATTCCTGTTATATTATGAATTCAATGAATAATGTAGAAAGCTCAGTTTTTCAGTTATTTTACAATTCAATTATTTGTATTTACCGTTATACATTAAGAATAGCTTTTATTCATTACTTCGATTAACATACCTATTCTATATATAATATAGTTCATATTAGACTACCGCAGTGCGATAGATATGTATATCTGATTCTGTTACAGAAATTGCTAAGTGTAAATATGCAATTTTTTCAAAAAGCTCTCTTTTCGCTTGAAATTTATATATGTGTGGCAACCCTTCTTAAAATACCTCCTCTGGAAATGTTTCTTAATCCAGTTCTGTAAATGTCTCAGTACGTTTAATTAATAATTCTAATTAATTCTAACAAAAGATAGCAATCTTTGAACTTTCCAGTTTAAAATCATTCGAATATTATTTCGGACCATATGTAAAACTTAATCAAATCGTTACAGTCTCCACAATATATCAAGGTAAATGAAATTAATATATATTTTTTATTAAATATTTTAGATTTATCAGTTACTGTTACTTTATTCGGTAGCGACGGTGTTGTCAACTATCACGGAATTATGTTATTTTAAATAAACACAATTTGAGTTCCGTTCTAAAACTGATTTATTAAAATTACATTATCCTTATTTATAACCTACTATTACTATTGCCGCTACTGCCATTGACGCTGCTTTTCTAAATTTCTGCTGATGAATTAGCTTGTGTAAGGCATTGCGTTACATCCGCCAGTCACACGGTCGGTGGCTACTGCAAGGTGTTGAATTGCGGCTGTCGGTCATACAGTTCGTTTAAATCATGCGCGATCAAACTGTATACATTGCAGTTTTGGCAGCTCAAAAGATCAGCTTAGTTAACTTATAGTTTACTCTAGTCAACTAACCAATAATATGGATAAAAAACAATTAAATAGTGGACTTGTGAAAAATGGTACTGAAAGTCGAATTTTTTTGCTGAAAATTTGGTTAAAAAAATTAATAAATTATTAATAAAAAAAATGTTTTAAAGGTTAATCGGTTCTAGTCAGAGTTTCACCGAAATTTCAAAAACATAGCTTCGAGAAAAACAACGTCAAAGTTTTGACAACAATTAATACTTACATAAATCAATCAGCTATGCTTGGAACATAGTGTAATCCTTCTGTTTCCTCAAAATTATAATTTTCAGCGGCTTTCAGAGCCCTTTATAAAGTTCTAGTCCTTCTCCGCACGTAAAATTCGTGCATTGTATACAGTGTTAGCGTAGTCCCTGGCTGTTTGACCTATTGGGACCCCCATCACCTCCATAATTTTGAGCACAGGTAGAAAACCCTCATTAAAGATACTGGCAGGTATATTGGTAGCAATTTCCAGAACATTTAACTCCTAATACTCTAGGTGAATGTTTCAAAAAATTGATATCATGTTGCACGATTCTAACGCACCGAAGAGAAGCTTAATAAAACGTACTTGAAACTAGAGTCATAACATACTGACCAGTCACTATTATCATTCAGTTTTTCTGCACTTGTACTCACAAAATTGAAATCAGCTTCTACCTTAAACTAATTTCCTTGAAATGATCTTTTTTTTGTTTCCCATGGTGCACTCGTCGAGCAAAAATTGGTAACTGATGAACTTCTACAAAATCTTTCTGTTATACTGTAGAAAAGTCTTATATTTCGTCTTTGTCAATCGAAAACGCTTGATTTAATAAGTATACCTGCGTGTCTTTGAATAATAAAGGTCGGCAGGACAATGGAAAAGGGACCGGATAAAACAGATGCCGCTGGCGTAGCCACTACTTTCATACACACTATGGCGCGCTCTCCTTTCGTGGCTATAACTTTCGAAAGTATTGAAAATTTCGGTCTGGAAATTTTACAATATACTTTTTAAAGGTTTTCTATTAAAAATGTACAAAAAAAAAATGTTTTTTTGAACCCTTCACACCGGGCTACTACCTTAAGTGTAGCCGCTTGTGGTTAGGTTTGCCTGCGCCTTCTTTTCAACTAACCATAATGCTTATTATGTTAATATCACCATTCGAGTTGCTACAAAATGTGATATACTGCTTAAATCGATCTTCCAAATCCATATTTATAGTGCTACTTTTCTTTTGCTTTCAAATCGGACGCTAATCTAAGTAGCACCCTCTTCATCATTGCGATGCCTTTCCTACGAGTATTTCTTTGAGGTCTGGGGAAACTGGAATATGTCAATGGTGCCATATTTGAAGAATACGTAAGGAATTCTGAAAAATTTGGCCTTCGCCGTCATTAATTTGAGTCACGATTTATTGTCTCGATAATGAACTCATGTACTTTGCATGAACAAATATTCATGAATTATACAATATTATTATAGATATGGGTTTAATTAAGTGGACAACCGTACGCTTTCAAACCAGCATATGTTTTTTATCACCCTATAAAATGTATTCATATGTTACACTTATATGTGTTTATATATATTGTGTATACCATATTTGATACATATTGTATATATAATTTCCTTTCATGTATAAATTGTGAACATTTCGATATTGGCGGTTTTACTGTTCTACTTATAAATAAAAACATACGCATGTACTATTGAAATCCGGAGTCGGAATGTGCATATAGTAAAAGCCAGAGATATACAGAGGTACACATAAATGCAAGGGTTCTCACATATAAACTTGCTGTAACACATTCAAATATGTGCATATGCCGATTTGTGTGAAACCACAGAGTTAAGAAAGCTTTTGCGTAATTAAGAACAGCCCTTGGGAAGCAATCGACAGTGATATACCGTATGTAAAATGTAGGCACATTGTTGTGGATGCTCACATCCGCACATTTACTATATTTGAGTATAAATAAGCGGCCATGTTCAACCGGCTCTCAACTACTAAGAGCCAAATGGCAATCTGTTTTATTAACGGCAGGTCCATATATCTCTCAACTATCCGAATGATGCTATCACTTGGCGCCTTACAGTAATATCCTTTGACAAGACGATCGCTCCCCATTTTTGCTGCGTCAGATTTACAGGAAATGAATGTGTTGAATTGCATCTTTGCAAAGCATGCATTACAGTGATATTTTGAAGCTAATACTTGCAACTTCTTGCTGATATAACATAAGTGCATTCGAAATTGGAAAGTGGAAGAAGGTAGAACCGGATAGGTTGAGGCACAAAAGATACTCGAACAATGCAATAAGCAGCTCTAGAAACGTAAGTTTATTTCGCTACATGTCAGCTTCCTTACGGAAATACGAAGCGAACAATGTAATTGTAGAAGGCAATATGGCTCAATATAATGGATACATTGTAGTTTTTAGGAATGGAAAAATGGCTTCCTTTGCTGACAAAAGCGCTAAGTTGACATGAAAAAGGGATGTTCTCTGCCAGATGTACTATAAGTAGCATAATTGACATATAGACACTTTTATAAACCAGGCGCTACTATAAGCCAACTTATACTCCTATAATAAATAAAAACTTATATTTATGTTGGTTTAAGAGTTTATTGGGTGGAAATAGTGATAAAGGGTGCTCTTGTTAAACATGTGCTTCACAAGAAGAAATAAATGGCATAATGTTTTGAAAATGATTAAGGGCAAGTGATCGCCGTGGCTGACTCGAGTAAATTGCAGCCGAGAGGCTCAATTTTCAACCACTTTTTGCAGCAATTGGGTCCATATCTCAGCAATAACGCACCAAATATACTCTTCAAAACCGATAATCTTCACAGGCGTATTTGCGTAGACAAGCAACTTCACAAAACCCTACAAAAAATAGTCCAGTGGTGTTAAATACCACGATCTTGGAGGCCACGCCACAGGGCCAAAACGCGAGAGAATGCGCTTACCAAAAGATCCTTCAACAAATGGATTGTTTCGTTGGCTGTAGGGCATTTAGCGCCGTGTTGTTGAAACCAAAGTCATGAACTTTCTGTGAAAATCGGGATCGGTGGAGACCTCCTGTTCGACATGATATGCAAACGTTGTCCGGAGTAAGTCCATTCATTATGAGATGGCAAAGCAAACAGAGTATAAATCAAAAACCAACTGCCAAAAGGACCGACTCCGAAAAAAGTATTGCCCAATGATAACCACCCACCTTCTAAAAGAAAAACACCGGTTATATCTTCAATTTTTTTTTCAGAATATCTTTGTAAAATCGGGTTTCTTTAGGAAGCGAAAGCCTTAACTCATTATCAATAACCTTTAATACCTTTTATTTTAGTTTTTAACTAAAGACTTAATAAAGTAGCTTTGTATAGGAAAGAAAGTTATTTTAATTTACATGAGTTTATGCAAATAAATACATTATCTTGCAATGTATGTTCAAATCAAAGCGTGGAAGGAATTCATTGTTGTGTCTTCGTTAGATACTACTTGTATATACTCGCACACGTATGTTACGTGTATACTCGTAAGTGAAGTTATTACAGGCTAAGCCTGATAAGGGGTGTCACTTATATAAAGCAATTTATTTTCGCAGCCATAATTTACATGTTCGTTATTATGATGGTTTCTTACATCGAGTGCTCATTAGCTAAAAGGTAATTTAGTAGATTACATTGGATTTTTGCTAATTAATAGCAATCTGAAGTGAAATCATTTTTAATGTATATTATGTTGAGCGGTATAGATCGGTCATAATCAACTTTGAATGGCCGCAATTGGAAGAAGTTGATCTTGACAATTATTATTATTGCGAGAAAAGTTTGGAGAATCGATAATATCCAGAAATTGTAACATTGAATGGCCTTCAAGAAGTTTTTGTTTCACACCATTAGACTACTTCTTGTGGTGTTATTTGAATTCATTGGCATTTAGCAATAAACCAGACTCTCTTCAAGCTTTAGAAAGCAATATTGAACGTGCTATTCATGACACACCACTTGATTTAGTGGAAAAAATACTCGAAAGTGGGATAGTATAATGAAACTTTGTATCCATCAAAAGTTGGTATTGCAGATGGGCATAACCGGACTATTGCCACGCCCACAAAATGCCATTAAGTGAAATATTTCAAGTACTATAACGATTTTTATTAGTACAGAATGAAATTATTATCCTTTGAATTAAATAAATGGTTACTAGTATTAATATTTCGAAAAAGAACAATAACGGAATGAAACCAAGTGAGTCTAATGCTTTCACGATTTCGTCGAACAATCAATGTTTTCTTTCGCTAAAATTTTAATAAAAAGTTTTGTAAACATAACACTTAAAGGCATTTTCCCGGCTTTGCTTAAAATGTTCGGTTATACTCGTACTTAGTCCTTCCTCTATTATTATCTCTTAGAGTTAACTGAAAGTTTAGCAACCATCGCAACTTTGATAAAAAAGTACGACGTACTTTCCGTACTGCACGTGTCTGTTTAAAAATTCAACTATACACAATAGTTAGCACTAGCAGCAAATGTGCAAGAGTTGAAGTTATAAGTACTTTTACTCATTGTCGTTATCATTAAGAACTGAACTGTTTGCCACATCAGCACCAAAAAAATAACGATTCAATCGAATGATGCAAGTTAAAGCGGGAGAGAAAAAAAATTATATAAATAACACAATAAATTCATATCAAAGCGCTATCAACAAATAAAGAAATGAGATTTTTGAAGTATATTAGGTTCTTTTTATTTTGATTAAAGATCATAAAAATGTTTGGAAATATAATTTGTAGAATATATTGACTCTACGAGTACAGTCCGTTGTTTTAAACATCATCAAATGAAACCTATGAGTTTGAGAAATATGATGTTGATTTCATTCGCGTTTTCCTTGGCTTCTTTCTGTACCTGCCTACATGAGTGTGGGTAAAATTGTAGCTGACTTTACTTATAGATAACTTGCAGTTTATGCTATGAAGAAATCATCCTTGCAGTCATCAAGGACGACTTCTTCCGGTGAACAACTTCTTCCGGTGAAACCGACAAACCAAATATATGTCCATCATGCAATGAGTCCCCGCATGACTCTAATCACCTCTTTGCATGCCCATGTAACACACTAAACTTCTCCCCCTATGGTACGACCCTGTCGAAACAACACTATTCCAAAGCCTCACATATGATGATTTTGATGACAACTAACTTTCGCATGGCCACCCAAATAGGTCTAGATTACCGCTGAAACACAACATTTTTAGATAACTGAAATTCCTTTCAATGCGTTTTTGAATGAAAATACGTAATTAACACTCTTTGCTTCTATGAAGTCGATGAGTTTTCCAGTGTAGAAAAACGCCCACAATATTTTTCAGTTTACTACTGAATTGCTTATCAAGTATCTGATTGTAAACTGCGTTCCTTAAGTCATAGTGATTTATTCTAAAGGAATCAAATAAGTATATGTAAAGCACTAAATAGTGCGATAGTTGTAATTTTTCTTCATACAAAGAAACCAATTTCTGAGGTTAGACAATGGAATATCTTCCAAATTAATCTGAGGAAAACAGGACACTGACAGATATAATAGCCGTTATCGATTCGCTATTTTGATGCTCGCTTACTTTTGTCCTTAACATTATCAAGTGTATTGGATATGATACCTCATTAATGTCTAAACGCTTTCCTCAATGCTCCCAAATTAAATTTTAAGTGTTTTGGACAAGTTTTTAATATTGAATGGCTTAAATGTGGCAAAACATACAACACAATATTTGTTATTAAGGAAAACGTAATTTATTATACTATGCTGCCTACTCAGTACGCTTGGATAATCGGAGACAGATAATATTATATAGTGTTATGTTAGACAGCCTGCTATATATCAGGCCGATTCATTAATGGTCAACATTTCACAGCGTAGTTGTGCAAAAATTAAAAGTTTCTTCAAATATAAAGTAACAGAGTCCGTACTGGCTATGCTCTCATTACGACTACTTATTACGTCTATGGCCGTTGTCTGTTTGATGCTGTGACGTTTGATGCACCTGCATTGATAAAAATTTAACCAGCATCGACATATACGAATTGGGCTCAAACCACACTGCTTTTAAAAGAGCAAAGTATATTCGTATACGAGATGTTTGGCGGAATAATAAAACTACCATCTGAAGAAGGCAACGAGTAAAAGTACTACATAATCAGACATTTAAAAACCATTATTTGACCACAAAAATCTCTACATAATTAGCGCAGCCGGCCAAGCATTTCCTTATTATACTTTTTTAATTTTTAGGTGTAAGTCGTATGCTAGACGAAGACTTAAAAGCGTACGGTACTATTGAGTGCATAATTTCCTTATAGCAACGTAAATGGCAGAAATATGTAGAGGGGTATTTATTTCTATATGCACAACAACAACAATATGCTAAGCTATAAATACGTAATATTCTAACTGTTAACAAGAGCCATTAGGAAGAAATCATAACCGGGGAATTGCTACAGCGAGGCATTGCCTTTCGTCTGCTTTTGAATTGGGTGCTCCAATTGGCTTATAGAGCAGCAATAGAAATGTCATTGTCTCATTCGCTGAAGTGCCAACTAAAATCTTTTCAAGACAACAATGACTGCCAACAATAGTAGTGATGATGATTACTGCTTGTTTCTCATTTAACCTAACGCAACATATTTCACAAGAGTATAACCATATTGTTCTAGTTATGACGATTCATATTATATAAAATTTAAATAATGGTGCGAACCAGCGGTTTAGTTAGGATAATTTTACTAAATAATTATCGCAACTAAATTTTCTTTTTGAAACACACGAATTTGTTTAGGTGATATAAAGAAGTTTTAGGTTAGGAAATCAAACTCATTTGTATAATAATGACAGTTTGACAACATGTCAATATAAAAATATTTTACAACTTATTTGTCGGCAACCTGGGTATATAACCGATTTCACAAACAGAGAGAATTTTATATATTTTCAATAATACCGTTATGAGCTCAAGGTAGTTGTCCGATTGTGTCCATTTCGATGGCAACTTATTTTGCCTTTTGCCCGAAATTTCCATCAAGAGTAAACATTAACCGACAAAATAAATTTACTCTCTGTTGAAATGTTGCCAGTATGAAAATTCATGTGTTGTATGTGTAAATTAGATTTTTAGTACCCGCATCACTACTTCATTGCTCGCTATATATTTTTGGCAACGGAGTATATAAAAGCTGTGCGATAAATATGTTTTTGCCGCCAAAATGAAGGAAGGAAACGAAAACTACATGGCATAAAATATGATAAAATGTGAAAACTCATTGCATCCTCATAATATTGCACTTGGCAACGTTTTGGGTGCTCATAAATTACGAAAATCGAAAAACTTGTTGCCAACTGAGCCGACAGGCATTTGCTATCGAAATAATTTGGCAAGTTTTAAAATATATGAAAGAAAGTTTAATGTTTTAATGAAGTTAGGTTTTGTATTGTACTTAAGAGATACTGATTATGAAAATTACTCTTTTTATAGGATAATGTTTTTCTCTTCAAAAAATTTTTAAAGCTTCATCCACATAGTATTCTTCTATTGAACGGTTTTTTTTGTAACACCTTAAAATAATCGAGACAGATGTAGTGTTATGTACATACATATAAACGATATGAGGATTTTATAGATGTCTGTCTGAGATATCTGCAAGGCGTTTTTTACACGCTATTTGACACTAACATATAACATGCATATGGACGGAATAGCACATACTGGCGATATTATACTCCGGTACAATGACGGTAGTGAAAGTGATATGACTCGGTCACTAAATAAGCAACATATCGTGATATTCACAACAGCGAAGGTAGTAATGTGAAGTCATTTTATGACCTTGGTCTACTCCCATATCATGGCTACCGAAAATGTGAAAAGTTACAGAAGATCGTCAGCAACTTTAATTTCAATGATAAAATATAAACAATATAAAATATATAATTTTGATTCAACATTTAGACAAAGAGACTTTTAAGTGAAATTAGCGATTTGATTTAAATCTGGTTCAAATCATTCTCATCTTGACATTACTAAAAATTATTATGAAAGTGTCAGTATCATATAATCCAAATCCTAATATATTTAGTATAGATAACAAATGTTACAAAAAATATATCGCGTAGTTCGAGTAGTGCCGCATGTATTTAGAAACTCCCTTATACAAATGGTCACATGTAGTATATAGCCACATATAACTAATATAAGGGCCTATGTCCTTTCGAAACATCTTTATACAATAGTTGTCAGTCTATAATTAAGGTTTCGGAGTAACAATTCAGTACCAATGATGCTGTACCATAAATACATTAAACCGGTGATAGCTTATATTTGCTGAGTTTATTGAATAACTCACACGCCCTTAGTTTTTTTTCTTCTCATTTGACGGAATATATAATATTCGATGCACTTCTTTATTAAGGAGCTAAACTTGAAATTGTATACTTCAACACTCATTAATAAGTTAACTTTATGCCAGGAAAAAGAACTTCTAGAGCATGAAAACATAAAACATCATGTCGCTATTTTAATAATCATAACTGTTATCCATTTTAATACAAATTATTTGTTGTCTCGCATAAGGAATCTATTTTCTCAGGTACCGTACTTTTTATGGATTTGTAAACTAGTATGCATTTGATTGAGCTTTTTATAAGTTAGCGCATCGAATGCACTTAAAAATTTTCAAAAATCGATCCGTATTTTTTTTATATTTATATAATTTTTTTTCCTTTTTTTCGAAGATCCCACTTGGCACCTTAATAGCTGCTGTCATATAAGCTGGACCAAAAAATAGTAAAAACCATTAAAATAAAAGGAAAACGTGGATGAAGCCCACATTTTTACTCCTTTACTAACTGACATATTAAATCAGTAAAGAGGTTTTCAAAGAGTTTAATTTGTAAATTCAAAGAATATATTTCAATTTTGTAAGCTAACTTTCGAAAAAAGAAGAAATTGATTTTTATACTCTTGCAACATCTTGCTACAGAGTTAGTTTTGTTCACCTAACGGTTGTTTGTACAAGTATATTTAAAAAATAGTCGAGTTAGTTATGGTTATATATATATATATATATTATATATATATAAATGAACAGGATTACGAGACGAGTTGAATTACGAGTGACTGCCTGCCCGTTCGTCCGTCTGTTCGTCTTCTTGTTGAAACTTGGTACATATTCTTGACACCAACGAAGATGTGCGTAATCGAACTACTGCCACGCCCTGAAAATGGCATTAAAAGAAAACTAAAATCGCACTTTTACTAACTGAATAGATACGCCACAAGCATCAAATTTCACGAAAGCTCTAGTAAGCAAGGGCTTTTAAGAGCAATTGTAAAAATTGAACAACGAGCGAAATCGTATATCTCAGGTATGCGAGGTTACCCAAACATTCCTATTAAACACTGTCAGAATGAGTGAAATCGGATGACAACACGCCTTCTTCCCAGATAACAAACTTTTAAATTCCATCCGATTATTTCACTTTACAGTATAGAAATCAATGATCAATAAAGTTATCAGGATGAAACTTTTCCCAAATAGTGTCCTCAATGTATTTATTTCATCTTACATACATACGTCCAAAAATTTTCGAAATTCTCGAAATCGAACAACTTGTGTCAAAAATGGGCCCACATACCTAAAATACATATTTTTGAACTTCCTTGCCTTAAATGGATGAATTCACGGCAATACTTTTCCTAGATTAATACAAAGTGCTGCCAATACCAGTGTTTTACACCCTAAATTAGCCTTCTTTACTTGTTAACTTATGACTCAATGTCTTAAAAAAATATGTTTGGTCCAATAACCAACTGATTGCACTATAATTGCATTTGAAAAAAAAAATCTAGAAATTCTATTTTATTTAAATAACAAACTCATTTTTTACACATTTTAGCCAATTAAGCTTAATAATCAAAACTTCGCTGATGAATGATGAATGTTGGTGTATACTAAACACCAGTAGACTGAAATCTTTAAGAGATAAGTATGACCCCATCAAACTCTAGTTTCATGATGTTTATATAAAGCAGAGTAATATATAAAATTGTAGGATTGTTCCCATCATTTTTTATTATTACAAAACTTCCGAAGCTATAAGAAGAAAAATACTCATACCATACATTCGTGATAATAAAAATTATGATTACACCTGGTTTTAACCAAATCGGGAAGTAAGGAAAAGATGTGTGTGTTTAAACCACTCACACTTTATGAGATTCATTAGCCAGATAACTATCTATGTTTAATAATTTTATTAGATTAGTGCGACTATTTCGTAAAGAATATAGAAATAATCTTACTTGAACTCATTTATCTTGGTTTGTATACATTCTTAATTAACACAACCAAATAGAAGTAATAAGCAAAGGTAAATAATTCAGTTGCTCATAAGTAACCGTAACAACACAGATACAGAGACAACTTTATTAACTAAATCACAAGCAATTAATTACACACAGAGTCTTTTCTGTTGCACTCCGCTCAATAACTCTATGATCAAAGCAATGGTAAGAGCTTGATGCGGAGCTGAATAAATATATTATACTTTGAGTACAAGTGAATTGTTGGGTAAGTATCTAAGTGGACAAAAATTGTTTAAGATACATACATAACGGTGTCATTAAAAAAAAATTCAACTGCACGCGTATACATTATGGTTCCGCAAACTCTAACAGCCTTTTTCATTACATGCGTACTTCCAAGACTAGACTTTGTACAAATTAAACTAAACATTTATTGCATCTACTTAATTGCAACTTGCTGTGATTACGCTTTGAGCGGTAGTTAGAATTAATCTTTCGTCAGTGTTTGGTATTTCACCATACTATACTGCACTAATATCACAGTTAACGACAGCTCATTGCTGTGAGTCAGGGCGTATGCGTAATACTATTTTCGGCATATTTCCATTGTACGCATTGTTGCAAGCTAAATGCATTGAGCAAACTAATATGTCACTTCCTATTACAGCCTTTAGCAATTTTTAAATAAATTTCTTTGTAATTTCTCTGCATTCGTATGTGTAAATTAGCTTTATTAAAAGTTCAATTTCATGAGCCATGTACCAAGTATAGCAATGTATATCATAAAAAGCCGAAACTTATACCTGTAGATAACCATAAAAGTATCTATAGCTAAAAGGTATAATCAAGTCACTTCACAGATTCATTACCTTATTATTGTTGTCTTGTGAAATAGCAATTGAGAATTCATCAAACAATTTAAGATAACTGTAAGAAAATATAACAAGACATTGTAAAGTTGGGATAAGAGCTCGAGCCTTCTCACTTTCATGCATTAGAAGCAACATTTTAAATAGAAATAATAACATTTACTAAATATTTCAAGTTAATATTGGCAACTCTTTAAATAAAAGTACTTCTATTCCTACTAATATTATAAAATTTTTCCTAAGATCTATTAATGCACTAATTGCAAAACTGAACTGTAAAATAGATAATTTTCAACTTGTAAAAAGTTATTATATATACTATGCATACAGCAGACACCTATGGTGTCAAGTTAGTGTCAAGTTTAAATAAAGTTGTTGCTATTTTACTTTCTCTGCTTAGAAGTATCTACCAGTTTGGCTTTCTCTGACCAGTCAACTTTAGCTTTACTCAATAAATTTCACTTACCACTTATTCATTAAACAACCTTTCAGCAAGTGAAAACAAAAAGATAACTAACCTCGGCTGCTGCACAACTCACCTAGCTTCGTCTGCTTTACCCTTTCTTTTACATCAGCAAATACATTTAGCTCTATTCCTTTTTCTGTTCATATAAACTCATTTACCTGTCATCACATTTGTTCGTACATTAAAATTCTCGCTACTTAAATTAAGTTAATTTATCCTTTGAGGGTACTCATTTCATCGGGTGCACTCACCGGGATATCCCGTATCATCCGATGCGATAATAAGCGCCAGCAGAGCATCAGTTTCGCTGGCACATTACTTTATTTTTAAGTGTGTATGTATATGAGTATTACTAGTATTTATATGTATATGTTTCTGTGAACTTTACTTCCAGCTTATCTACTTTAATTCCGCTAACTACAGCAAAGATAATATAACTTTCTTTTCTCTTCATTTTATTTGTATTTCTTCTTCTAAGTTAATGAGGTGATAATTTGCGAAACTTTCATTTGGCAGAAAGGTGTTACAATTGCATAGATACAAGTATATTTAGAGCTATATGTGTACTGTTGCGAACTTATATACCTATGTATTATTTAATGTTGTCTAGTACTTTTCATTTGTGGTTGGTAGGCAGCTCCCGCGCCGCTATAAATTTAACCCGGCTTGTTGCATTTATGCAATATAACATTTAAAACAAAATAAAACAAGTAAGGAATGGCTAAGTTTGGGTGCAACCGAACATACAATTTTGACAAGTTTTGGACATAAGATGAAATACCTTAATGACACTATTTGCAAAGTTTTAACCAGATATATTGAGTGGTTTTGATTTGTATACTGGAAAGTGAAAGAATCAGATGGAATTTTAAATTATTTTATATGAAAAGTAGGCATGGTTTTTCTCTGATTTCGTCTGTGCCACCTTATGACCAAAAATTGTGCACATCGAAGCGAAACAAATATCCAAATTACAATGAGCCGGAAAAATCATAATTAATTACCAGGGATATGGTAAAGATACCACAAAAATGGTCAAATAGTTAGGATGGCCTGGAATATTCTGCACGGAGATTAAGCTTCATTTAAGACCTAAAGAAACTAGGAGATGTGTTCGTCAACTGTTGCAAAATAATGGTTCGGTTCGCGTGACTCATCGCGCTGCGTCGGTTATTTGTTTACCGAATATGGTTCCGCTGCTGTGGAGCAGAGTATCGAAGAAGACCCAAATGTGTCCATCGATCATCGCGCGCAACAATTAGAGCTGTGCCCATCCACTTTGTAGAAGGATCTTGGTTTGTGTCGTGGGATCTTGGTTCAACTCGTGTATGAATTGAAGCAGAACGAACATTAAACGCGTTGCACGTTTGTTAAATGATCCCAAAACGAGATGGCCACCGATCCCCATTTTATAAGAAAATTAATTGACGGATGTTGATGTTAACGGGAATATTCGAACGTATTAGAAATTTGGCCCTCTCGACTAAAGTTTATTCGAGCGAGTCCCGGCGGTATCTCGCCCAGAATAATTTTCAAAACGTAATGGAAAACACATATATATATAATAAAGTTGAATTCTTGGCCATAGCATTAAATCTCTTGAAACGACATGTCTAAAAAAAACACCCTTTGTTAAACTAGATATATTTGTAGCGAAGAAGAACATTTGCTGAAAGTGTAAATATACTTATTTCCTATTGGGAATTAATATAAATATTTTTAATAAAAATTTTTACTTTTAATAATATAAAATATTTTTCTTATGTTAATGGGATGTAAAAATAATATTAGTAAATTAAAAATAAAAAATAAATAAAAAGTTAACTCAAGAAAAATATTTAAGAACTTAAATTTCGGTAATCATGTGATAAAATAATTATATTCAACAAAAAAATAGAAAAAAACTATTTTGTCAAAATTTGAAAATGTATATTTTTAAAACGAAAAATAACACTCCTCTGAAATTTTCCGAACTTCCATTTGAAGCCAAAATTTTCCCGCGATGGTTACTTTTTACGATTTTGAAAAATTCAAAATATCTTAATTTTGGTAATTTTTAAAATTTTTTCTTATACCTCTAAGTGTCCTCTAAAAACGCACCAGTGATCTTTATTTAATATACATTAGCTTCTGAAATATTAAATAAATAAACTCATAAGATCAAAAAACAATGAAATTTTGAATTTTGCATACCTATTAGGAAATTTTTTTTTAAATTTTTTCCTTTAACAGAATTTTGTTTTATGATAAGACAAAACCTTTCACCAAAATTTATTCGAATCGGTGGGGGTCGCGTCCAACTATTTGTCGATTTGACACGGAATGACCCACACAATTTAAGAAGTTATAAGAGAAAGAGATTGTGAAGATCTTCACTAAATGGGCATAAAAACTTAAACCTTGAGTTGTACGAGTAAATGACTAACAATTTTAACTTTTTAACTGAAGAGGGAATTACCTTAAAGCCTATGAGCTTAGTACGAATGCTGAACTTTTGATCTGGATGCGACTTCATAATTTCATGCGAACTTTCGAAGGGATGAAAGTGAAATCCGAAGGATAACATAAAGTTCCAATATAATGCCAACTTTGTTTTTATTTAAAAGCTAGCGTATTCGCCCCTAAGAAAATAATTTCTGACGCAGTTATCAACACTTCAGCATGCATGTAAGTGCAATTTTTCAAAACTCAACCTAAGTATCTATCAACTGCACACACTGGGTGCTAAGTAGCACTCCTAAATACCACGCAGAATTCTCACTTGCTCAGGCTTATAGAAGTTTCGCAAATTCTTGGGAAAAGAAATTTGGCGCTTTTTGTTTTTTATTTTTTTTTTAGAAGTAGCTGTAGCTGCAGAACTATAAGAGCAGAGGATTACGTAGTGCAACAGCTTAAAAGTCTGCCTTGGCTTATCAGCTCAAGAATGTCAAAAAATCATACAGAAAACAGTTTTGTGCAACTTACTCGCATTAATGCCGGAATTTCTCGGCTGGTGATAGTGTGCGAGTAAGTTTACTTATAAACGCGAAAGTCTTCTGAAGTAATATTTATGGTACAAAAATATACTTATATGGATAGGAAGTCATGAAAGTCATTATTAAGTGTACGAGTATTGCGGACCCCTTTGCAAAAATGTTTGCAGCAAAAATTTAAATCATATATGTATGTATATATGCATATCAAATAGACAAAACTATTATGAATGAGGCGTCCATATTTCACGGAATTTATGTGCAAGTTGGCTACGAGTTTTAAGCAACTCTTTTAATCCGTAGTCGTATCGTAAAGGTTATAAGAATCCAAACTCTTTTATTACGGCTTAAAGAGTTGAATTAAATCCATTACATTTTTGTCAGGGATATATAAGGCACATGTTTGTATGTTGATTGGAACATGTGTTGCACACATGTTTCTAACAATGGCTAGTTGCAATGCTTAACTCGTCGTCGAGTCAGCTGGCTCACGTACGATTAGTTCGGTCTCGCCACGCCAAAGTCCAACAAATCAGAGTCAACCGAAAGTTAGCAAAACATGTTTAATAAAAGTCTTAGTAAGAAATACTGTAAGCATGTAATGGTATGGTCGTATTTATTTCTTATAAAGAGGATATGTATAAAACTAGGCAGAAAAAAATATATCATGTAAATGTATAAACATAATTATATTTTTATAGTACACAATTTCCTACACTTTATTTATGTTACTGATATTTCTGTAAAAAAATAAAATAATTTTTAGCTGCTAAAAAGCATTTACTGAAAAATACCGTGACAATATCAGCTTCGAAACCGCTTTAGTACGATACTAATTCGGTAATTACAGTGCGTTTACGTAACATTTCGCTAATAAGTTCCATAACTCGTTTATCTATTGGAAACGACGTAACATATGTACATTTGAAGTCTTAGATGAATGGCGGGCCATTCCTACTCACAAATGCAGAAATAAATTTTTGACAATGCAGCTTCTACTACCATATTTGCAATATTTTCGCGCTTTTGATATGAAATCCAAATTTACGAGCGTTGACAAAGAAAGTTTGAAATATTTGACCAAAGCCGCTTCCACGGCATCGAAAATTTCGAAAGCGCGCAGATTATGCTGCGGCACTTCATTCGGATTTCCATCAAACCGAAATTAATAACGCCCAAAGACAAAAGTTTGTTGCGAACAAAAGATTACTCGTACATTTCTGTTAGCCGTCAATGGAAGGATGAAAAATTCGATGACCATGTTGCCCTACGCGGCCATAATTTATGGTTCGACTACGCCAATGAAATTTCGTTGGGAAAGGCAAAAGAGAAATATGGAAATAAATCCATTTGGATGTATGGAAGGACTGTAATCAAACGCATATTCGCGAACACATACATCTATAGTTATGATGTATATATATATATATACATATGTGTGCACATCAATATTTTTGAATCATGTAAAGCTGACGTTAAGAAATGGGAGACAGATGGCTGCACCTGTGGTGGAAAATTCCAACAAAAATGTTATATTTTCCTGCATTTTATAGATAGCAGCAAAATATTACACTTTATTTACATATATGTTAAACTTGAATTATTTACTATTTGATTTTTTTATTTTAAAAACTTTTTTCACGTCTCTTCATTTAAACAACACATGTTTAATAAAATTGTGTACATAGTAAATTATCTCTAACGAATATAAATGATTAAAAGACACACATTAATTATCCAAGGTCGATTTAACAGATAGTAGTATAATTCTCCATAACTTTCAATACTTCTCGATTTAGTCACTTCTCATCCCTCTGTAGAGGCATTTGTGTAAAGTTTATGCCGCCTACCTAAGAAATTTCCTTAAAAATACAAAAATAAATATGACTTCCATAACTGCTCACTGTTTGTGTATTCATATTTGTTTGTGTATTCATATTTGCAACACGAAGTATTGCCCATCTGAAGTTATAACATTCTACCAATTTTGAAACTCTGATCTGATCTTAACCGTATGCCAAATGGTAGTCAGGTAGGGCAAGGTCTGAGCTACGGCGTATGTCGCAGGTTCGAAGAGTCCCAAAACTTTTTACATTGATATAAATGCATCTGAAGTATGATAAAATTTTCAGCTTTAACGATGCCCCAGCTGCCACAATTGCCATGCATGGCTCCGTGTGACCTTTTTGAGCGTTGTCATGATGCAAAATTATCTGCAAAAAATCTGTAGTCGAAAATTCAGGTTTCATTTTTAATTTTTCTTCTTATGTTTGGCAACAATCTTCATCGAGTCATTCTGCCAGTTCCTTATCTTCAAAATTTTGTGTTGACCCAGGACGTTCTTCGACTTCTAAATTAAAATCACCACTGTTCTTTTATAGGAGAAACTCACAATTATCAATGAATAAATTTAAAACAACTTGGAAATATGTATGTCATGAATACAGGATTAGTTAGGTTTATAATTATAATAATTGAAACTGGAACACAAATGGAAGTTAAAGCGACTTCTCTCAGACGACATCGAAGATATGGCATTAAGTTAAAGTATGTATGCATTTGCTCATTTAAATAGCACAGTTTCTCTTGACCAAGTTCATATGCTCGTACTTTTAAATATATGTTACAATCGGGTCTCGAGCTGCCAGCAGTTTATAGACCTTTTATATATAGGTGTACTCGTATACGGCACTCACTATGTTACTAGCTACCTTGACCTACGACATAACTAACCTTAAGAGAGCAAGAGAAACATCATAAGAAGGAGAGCGATATTAATATAAGTTAATTAACTACTACATATGAATTTTAAAATAAGTAAAAGTGTAACTTAAATAAAGTGAAATTGTTTTATTTTAACTCAGTTAAACAGGCTAATTCTACATGAGCTCCAATGCCAATAAATGCAATCTCTGTTAAACGTAAAGAGATCCTTAGTAATTCTTATCATAATTGCTGCAGTATTATGCGGAAAAAATCTACGCTCCAGGATGGAAACAAAATACCCGCGGATACGCAGAATTGCTTTTGAGCTTAAGAAAATCCCCTGTGCTCAGCTACCTTGAGGCGTGCAGTTGCGATGGCGGTAATTCGCAGGCCGTTGATGACTATCAAATAAAAGTCGCGGCTCTTGCTGGTATTTTCGATTCAATCTTCTTTCTTGCCATGCTTCATAACTCGTACACAGACACAGCATGAGCGTCGGCAACTGCAGTTATTACATTCGTTTTATATTTTCCAAGAGCTGGTAGAAAAATTCACAAACCGAGTTGTATGTATGGGTGTGTTAAAAACGACTTTCGGAAAAAACCGTGTATAATCCAGCAAAAGCAATGTTGCTGAATGCGCAAGCATCAAATGTAAAAATAGAACCTTGTCATACTTAAGCTGGAATCGTTGCAAAGAGATCGCCTTTGGCATAGGCTGAAGGCAAAAGGAGAGGAAATAGTAATCTAAGTAGTAAGCTCTTACAAAGCGCTCAAAGTGTGTAATTTGTTTTCATTGCTACCTGCAAGTCGGGAGATGTGGCAAATATCAAAATTGAAACCAAACTACAAACGAATAGGTGTTTGATTCGTGTTATTTTCTACAACGCGAAATCAAACTAACTTGGGAAAATGTCCCTACCTATGTTATGCTCGCAATATATATGCGGTTATTATCATTCAGTCCTCAAATCCATAACTTTCGCCTTTTACTTTCGCATTTTGGTCAGCATCGTGAAATATATTAGCATATCTTGAAAAGCGAACGTTTCACATATCATTTGGGAAAATATTTTTTGGCTTTTGAGCTACTTTATATATTAAATATTTTTGATGGTTTTAGCCGCGTTCCGAATGAAAAATAAATATATGTATTTTTTGTCAAGAAAATTGTCATTTGACTAGTAATTAAGCTCTCGAAATTCATGCTCGAAATAAAACACTAATGCAAATTGCAAAACTGTTACGATTTTCACGCTCTCTTTGGTGGATTAATCCGTAAGTTGCACATTCGGTTAAACGAAAGTGCATGTATTGTCGTAAAATAACAATCTTGTCCTTCTATTAATCTCTCCCTCTTTCTGCACTTTTGCTTGTCGCTCCTTGTGCACTTGCTCTAGTTGACTATGTACTCATTATTTGTCTGCATTTTTCTGAGCTATCTGACGTTTAGCAGTTACAGGAAAAGAGTACTTAACATTATATCCATTGCTTCGAAGGATATCTGCATGAGTGCGCTCCATTTTCATTTCGTACTTTCTTCACATTTTCTATGTATTTAGTGTGTTTTGTTAGCGTTACGATATTTAATAATTCGAGTTAATCGAGTAAGATATTTTTTATAGTTCACAAAATATAGGAAGGATAAAGGTTTGACCGAAAGTGTGTTAAACTTCCTTCAATCATCTGTAACTTTCATTTGTATTGAAGCTTCGCGGCGAAATTTTTTTTTTTAATTTTGCCGCTTGAACCTTTACACATTTTTTGGTCTAGTAATGTCAATTTTAATCAACCTGGTTCACTGAAAGATGTTTCGAACTCAGTAGGAGAATAAAGGAAAACTTGTTTTCATCTTGCCAAATTTGACAATTTGATTTTTAGCCTCAGCGCAAGTACTACGCCTATTGGGTAATATCATATAAGAACTTTTGCCGTTAGATAAAGCTTGCTATTAGAAAGTAGTTCATTGGACTTGCTGCATTTTTCTGAGGGCAAAATTATCTCGCAGTCACAGAGGTGAAGAACGAAGATGCTTTATCTTGCAAGCACGTCGGCTTTGCAGTTTTCAGCAATTTTGTTATGACCAGGCAAACGATCGTGATAATGAAATAGCTTGTTGCTATTAATGCTTGTAGTAAGGTCAGACACTCCATGTCTGGCATTGTCGATCTGCTTTAAGAGTGTATGCTCATCTCCCCGAAAGAGCCTGCTTATGGGTGCAGTATATTTACTATTGTACTTACTGCAATATTTGTTTTTCAAGATTCTAAAAAAAAATAAATGAACATATAGAATTTGTCATACTACTAACAAGAAGACTAAATTATTCCATCAGTTTTACAGTTTGTGAAATATACCTCCATACGATGCTAAAAAATTTAGCGGCAATAGAGAGGTAGGAGGCTGAGGCTTATTTGAAAGAAAAATAAATAAATTCTTCTACATATACGATATCGAAAAGTTGAAGACCGCTTTAATCGGATTATCGCCTTCAAGGGCAACTATATTCAATAAAAAAATCGAATTCGGACAAAAACAATTCACCTGGTATATATAAGCTATTATAGCTTATTTAAGCTATATTAATTTTTTTCTTGCTTTTTGCTATGCATACCACGTCGATATTTAAATAAATAGATTCAATTAAAATAATATATTTTCGAAATTTAGTAATGCTTTCAATGAAACTTATTCTATCAATAATAATGAATCCATTTAGACAGATTGTTCAAGAAACATAATTTTTAAATTTAAATAAAATTGGAACTCTTAACGCTTTCATTTTAATTATAATTTTCATTGTGGAATTTTTTTAATATTCTCTACACTTTTGTTTAACCGACTTTGCTAAACCTAACTAGTAGAAACTGCTTCGAGAAATTTCGTTGCACTGCTTTCAATCATCGAACTTTCAAGTTACCGTTCGCAACTACTAATTTCCAATTGCTTTGCATAGGCACCAAAAAAGAAGAACCCGATCAAAATAATGTTCAACAGAGAGTTTCTGGCATACTCTTCAATACATTTCCAAACTGAAAACTGCAAATCAACAAGTTCAAATCCGAACCGAAAACTTTGACCTAACAACGTGCGCAACAAAACAAAGCAAAGCCAATTATTATGAAGTAGGAACTTCTAAGGTCAAGAGATTTACTGAGTTGAGAGTGGGACAAGGGGAAACTTTTTAACTGGCCTCAAAACGAGAGAACTGCACGAGATATAAATTAGGAATTTCATAAGCTTTGTTTACACGTTTTTCACATTTGTATGATGCATATGTAGCTTTGCGTAAAATGTTTGAGTCAAATAAAAGTTCGTTAGAAATAAAAATATACTAATATGGAAATTAAGGATTAGATTGAGAGGAAAACGCAGGTCTCTAGTTCTCAATTTCTCGTTTATGTCTTTTTTGGAAAAGTAATGAAATGAAAACAGAACTTTTAACAATTTTTGTAAAAGTTAAATAAAATTTAATTATGTACACTTTTATAACTGCAATAATGCAAATAAGCAGTCACAAGAGCTATGTGCTTCAAAATACACAAGTACATGCATCTAAGTGCCTACGGACTACCCAGAACAAACACATTACATATATGTATATGTTATTATGTAAATATGTATATTCTTAGCTGAGTTGCGAAATCCATGCAACACCACAAAGCTTCTACTAGTAAACGACTCTTCAAAATTGTAATGAAATTACGCTCGGTATATTTCAATGAAATTTATACAGCTTTTTGAAACCAATTTCTATTGGGTTTTTCCCGAAAATCTGCACAAAAAATTTTACTTTAGATTATCTTTTAATAAAAGAACTTTTTGAGTCGGATAAATTTTAGATGAAACTCCAAAGATTTGTGATAGCCACCGCAAGCAGCTTGATTTGAAACTGGATCATTACAAAGACCCATTACTTTTAAAATTATTAATTTATTTCAAGTATCTGTCAGGTTCAGTCTTAACCTTTTTATATATATTTATATATTTTTATTTATATAAAATAAAAAAATTTTGTTAAAAAAAAATTAGTTAAAATTGTATCTTTTTTATATTTCTGAATAAATGTAACATCATAATACAATATATGTATTACCTTTGCGTGAGTGAGTTCATGAGTTTTAGGATAGCCGCTAGTAGATTTTAACTAAAGTAATTCATACTTAATGAATTTGCCTTTCTATTTATTAGCAATTAAAACTATCAAGAGTGAAAATTTATCAAATATAAATTTTGTTCAAATGTTCGCAATTTACATGAGTAAATGTATACATACATATGTACATATAATTCAGATAAATACAAATGTACTTAACGAAAAACGAAACACGAGACATTAAGTCAAAAACTCAGAAGTTATGACGTCCACAGCTTAACACTTCTCTTTTTGACTGCATCTCAATTGCAGTGGAGAACACTCACTCATCCTGTAAGTATTTCCATGAAATTCTTACTCAAACGAAGCATAAAAGATTACTTTATTTAGTACGTGGAAGCTGCAAGAATAAATCACCGGTCGCTCTATTTAGAATAGTAATAGCAACTGAGCAGATGTGCTTGACCTAGTTACTCTTTTTGTTGTTACAACATAAAATTGCTAAAGTCTCCAACCAGAGAACGTAAATTCTTGTAAGTTTTCTGCTCCACCTTCGAATTCAACTCGCTTTCTCTCACTCACTCTCTCTCTCAAATGTCTGCAAACACTCTCAATTTTATCGTAGCACCCTAAGGCATGCTTCTCTTATTTTTTAGAACAACTTTAGTACAGTCGTGGAATATGTTTCAGGACAGCTCTCCTGTCCATTCTCAAATGTATTCAGCATACTTGCAGATTCAGCGCTTAATCTCTCTCCCGTACTCTTTAGTACACGTGTTAATATGATAGTCGGGTAAGTTCGTAAAAATAACTTCCACACATTCACTCAGCATTACAGTTCGTTGCTGCATGTCACATACTTCATCATTTCATCAATAGAACATTATGCTCATCACCTGTGTTTCGCATGCACCGTCAATTATTGGTTTTTTTTCATGCCCAAATTGCTTTTAGATTTCACTTGTTGCTACTTCCCTACACAATTGCCAACGCGTGTTTGGCATATAATATATATCTGATGTTGGGTTTTTCATTAAATGAAACTATATATTTGGACAAATTACTTGATAAGTTCTATAGACAAATATTTATTTAGTTTTTGATCTTTAAATATAGTCACAACGTGTTTCTAGCGTATCTGTGAACCATATTCCGTATTACTTATAATCTTACTAATATCTTTCGAGATATTTTATTTATATATATAATATATATATTTATTGTAATTAAGAGACGTCATTCTGATTAATATATTATAAGTTTTAAACTGTTTCAAGAAAATATTTTAACAGCGTTTTTTAAATTTATCACCTCTGAACAGCTAAAATACTACTGATTTTCCTTCTTTACTAAAACATTTTACAAACCACGAAGCATACTAAACGGTTTTTGTAACAACATTTACCAATCGGTATGCGAGTATATATCAAGTATATATTAAAGAGTCGAAAAGTTTCAGTCGAACCAATCTTTACCATAACTGCATTTAAATAGCGGTACTCGCAGTTTTGTAAATTTTTCCAAATGTAACTTGACAAACAAACTTTCTAAATATAACGACCATAAATAACCCTACAAGAAAATGCTGATGGGTTCACCAATATACTCACATTTATTATGTCAGTACTGACGGACAGTTTACTTGTCAACTGACCATCACAGTTATTGTTAAACAGAGACATCTTCGAATCATATTACTTACATGTGTAAGAATGAAATTGCTGAATCCTTTACAGATTCAGATACAGACAAAACAATTTTTACTGTACTTCTTTCCACAAACGAAAAGTGTTGCACGGTTCTTTTGGGTTTGGTGTTAAAAATATATATTTTTATGAAAGAGAGGAGTTTTCAAATATGATATACATACATACGTAAGTTAAATAAGTTTCAAATAAAACTATATATTTAGTTAATTTTCATTTGCAATTTTAAATTCAGAAATATCCACTGATTGTGGAAAGACGTACGCAGAGCTAATGAAAGGAGGAGATGGCATCAAGTGAAAATTTCTTTGCATATTTTATTATTTAATTATATTTTTTGAGATGCAAACTCACACACATACGTTTGTTTACATCAGTTGTTGCACAAGGCTCTTAAGAAAATTATAGAAACTTTTTTGGTTCTGCGCGCTGACAAAATTTTTTCAGCTGTGACGGTCATATGATCAGTCAGATGACTGCCAATGTTCCTGCAGAGAAGTTTTACATATTTTTGTTTATACGAACTTTATTAGTATACACATACCCACACAAGTAGGTAACCCACACTAAAAACGAGCGCTTGCCATTATCAATGATAAACAAACGACAATAAGGTGCATATACGAGAGAGATTCAAATAATATACAATGATTTAAGAAGTTGTGAATACATTTCATTTACTCACGTAATGATACATATAAGCAAGCTCATATAAATATACCAACATAATTTTGATGGAAAGATAATTCTATAAATATAC
Source organism: Bactrocera oleae (assembly GCF_042242935.1). Classification (NCBI taxonomy): domain Eukaryota; kingdom Metazoa; phylum Arthropoda; class Insecta; order Diptera; family Tephritidae; genus Bactrocera; species Bactrocera oleae. The sequence continues at coordinate 47,400,178 of NC_091540.1, read as the reverse complement.
ACTGGTCAGTATCTATTGAGAAAAAAATTAAATATTAGAGAACTTTATAATAAACTTAAATGTTTGGGGCTTACCGTATTTTAGGAGTTCTAAAAAAGTTTATGGCTAGTCCTCGCGTTTCAAAAAAGTCTTAGGTCAGTCCGAGTATTCAGAGAATGAAAAAAGGCTACAAAATATTTATTTAGAATAAGTCATATTTTCCTGCCGGGTTGCTGACTGTATGAACTTACATACTTACATACATAAGTTTATTCAGGTAATGAAAATAGTAACAGAAACGCTAGAGAAATTTAATACACACGCTTATCACAATTTTGCAGTCGTAATGGAAAAAGCATCAATTCAACCCTTCGACCTGCCGAAGTACGGTACAGCAATAATCCGTGACATAAAACCATCACAATCGGGTTAGTACTTCCAACCTTTTTATTGTCAAATGTTTCTGTGACTAAATTCTGTTGACATCAGCTTGCCGCATTTCAGAGTAGTTTTCTAAATTTTTGATGACCGGTTAATGGTAAAATGTACCGGTGAACTCCAACAGTTATTTTATATTTATTTTTATACTCTTGCAACATGTTGCTACAGAGTTTAATAGTTTTGTTCACCTAACGGTTGTTTGTATCACCTAAAACTGATCGAGATGTATATAGAGTTATACATGTATATACATACATATACATATATATACATATATATGTATAAATGATCAGGATGACGAGACAAGTTGAAATGCGGATGTCTGTCTGTGCAAGCTGTAATTTAGGATATAATAAGACATCCTGCTGAAACTCGGTACACGTGTTCCTTGGTCCAATGGGAAGGAAAAGTTCGTAGATGGACGTAATCGGACCACTGCCACGCCTATAAAATGCCATTAATCGAAAACTTATAAATTGCCATAAGCAAGCCGCAATTTAAGTTATAAAACTAATATTTAGTACAACGAATCGCAAGAACAAGGAGCAACTGTGGTTGGTTAGCCGTAGCGCCGCCCACCGCACCCGAATTTGTACACGATACATTATTTCAACACTTCTTGTGATAACATGAACATGGGTGAAATCGGACAATAACCACGCCCACTTCCCATATAAGGGTTTTTTTTAAACTGCTAAAAGTGCGATAAAACATAAACTAAATGCGTCACAAACATTAAATTTTACACGCTGAATGGTACAAGAGGGCTTTATGAGAGCTGGTGCCAAAATTGGACGATGGGCGTGGCACCACCAACCTTTAGTTGAAATCGCATATCTGTACCTACCGAATTAAAGCAAATTACAGTTATATGAATTTATCATGATACAACTTTGCACATATTTGATCCTCTTAGGTATGCCATCTCGCGTCTAAAACTTGTCAAAATCGGACCAAAACTGTTGCAGCCCCAAATACCGAATATGTGAACCCTAGTGCGTATGGCTCTCTTTCTGTCAAAAATATCGGTCAATTTGTAAGATATACCTCCTATAAAAATTCGAAGAGAATGTTTCTTTGATAATAATCAACCCTTGTGTTAAAAATGTTTTGCATCGAACATGCAGTACACGTACATATGTACAAGTATATCGCATGCATTTTAATGAAATTGGGAATGCGTATATTTCTAATAACGGTGTCTCTTTGCGTCTAAAATGGTAAAATCGGGAGAAAACTTGCTCTATTATTTAACTCATATTTAGAATTTTGAAACGTCCAGTTGACTTTACTCCGTATAGGTACCTACTATATTGGCGATGGTATGTGAAGTACCTTAATTAAACTTAAAAAGCATATTCTTCTGTTAATAATATGTGGTTTTGGCTAATTAGATATAATCAGGTCAATACTGCAAATATTTCCCATATACCAAATATATGATTTTTCAAACTTTCCGTTGTCCTTAAAATTAACCGAGCGTATATTATTGGATATACTATATATGTATATATACTAGGGATTAAGCCAAAAATATGCGAAATTGATCTACAAACTACCTCAACTTCCATAAACTAGATATAATGATTTTTGTTTTTCTAACAAACCATAAGCCAAATAGAATTAACAATTTTGTTTCTTTCATAATACTTCTAAATATATTTTAACAACATGGTCAGGATAATCCGCCGATAAACCGTCTGTGGCGGGCTTAAGATCGATTTTCATTAAGCTTATTTTATAACACTTGTGTTAGCTTCACTTGTATGTTTGTATGTTTGAATATATGTATTTTAGTATGTCTGTATGTTTGTACGAATCCATGCGATTAAGAAACATGACAAAATGTGGAATTGAAAAGCCGCATATGGAGGGGAAATTGACAAATTGCTAAAACCTCCTTACCAACAAGAAACATTTTTTTTTATTCAGAAAGAAAAGAGTGCAAACAATTTAAGCAAAAGTTGAAAAATGTGAGACTAAAAACAAATAAACACTTCAATATAATCAAGACTAATTGGGCGGGCAGAAAGTTTTTACTGTGACCATTTTCTTGTGTAGACATTATGCTGTGTTTGTATGTGCGCCCATGGCGAAGCCAAAGTGACCACCCGAAGGTAATGCCATTGTAGATTATTCTCGGTTGCTATGGTGCATGTCGCAAATCCAGTTTTTGTTGTTGTTTATGTAGAGAAAGTAAAAGCATTCATTGAATATACGTTGGTGCATGTGTTCATGCTATACAAGTATGTGTGGCTTAGTTTGGTATATATGGTACATATGTATATAAATAAGTATAGTGATTGCTAATACACGCTCACAAGAAAACAGCGAAAAATAAATTGTTTGTCATTAGTAGTAAATTGACTAGATTCCTTTTTATTTATTATTGAATCAATTGGAAGTGGCATTGATTGGGTACATTGACGAAAAAACATTTGTAGATTTTCATGAAAATCCTACAATACTATTTACTTTACCGTGAATATGTGTACTGCAGAACAAATAAATAAAAAATTAACTAATTTGAAGCAAACAAATATGTTATCTTCTTTGACTATTTACAAAGGGCAGGTTTCAGGTGATATGAATTCCTTATAGTCACACTTGTCAAGCTGTTTACAACAAAAACAAATATTGTCTTGGCAACCCTAATTAGAGGTGCAAAGTATTTATTATTGCAGAGCCTACGATACTTATATATGTACAAGAACTGTAAATGAATTAGTGATATGTATCATAGAAGAGTCTACAGGGCTCATTGCTTCCCTGAAACCACAACAACAGACACTAGGTTTGCGCTACCAACACTTTCTTTTGTTTTTTATAAACATACATGAAATTGTGTAATAAATAGTCATTTAGAAATTCCGATACGATAATTAATGTTTTCTAAAATCTACAGATGCAACTACATTCAAAGAAGTTTCAAAAAAGTGTTAATTCGTGTGTGAAACCCTAGTTACGAAAAGTAATCGCCGGCTCTCTTAATATCGTGTTCAATTACCAACCATGTTCGGTATGTGTTTATTTCTACCAAGCTTTCACACATTTTTCATACAATTTTTCACTGTTTCTACATATTTTTTCCGATTTGAAACTTTTTGTCGTTGACTCATTGAGCGATGGGGCATGCAACTGATTTATGTACAATACTTATGTGTTTGGCAACATTTGCTGTTGACTAATTTGAAGTTTTGTTGCAGCATAAGTCGGCCACTCGCGCTAGCGATTGTAGCTAGCCTTACTTGATAACCCAGCATGAAGATTAGTTATTCTATTATTTAGTACAAAATGTTTTTTTTTTCTCAAATCCTGATGATTGTAACAACTTTATTGAATACTGTTCAGAAGCGTTATGCTCGACTACAAACATTCACATTTTAATTACCGACTCATTCAGCTCAGTACTTTTTCACCAACTTTTAATCGATTTATGTTTTAAGGCTACAAACATGTATCGTCACAAAGAAGAAGCTAATAATCTATAAAGAAGTAATGTCTCTTAAAGTTACTCATACGCCGTAACAGTGATATTATATACTGTAGTATTATCGCTACAATTATGCTTACTAAACTGAAAGTTTATACTTACTTGTACCTCAGGGTTAACGTTAGTTATTATTTTATCATTTATTTTTCTTTCACCTGCACTGTTTGAACGACATACAACTTTTGTAACATTTTCCTCTTTCTCCTTATAAAGCTACCTTACAGCAAAATGGATAATTGATTTATGACCGTAAAGGACATTTTTCAAAGTCAATTAATTAGCCAGCAACATGCTGTTATACATTTCTGCACTGCTAAGTATAAACTGGGAAAGATGCCTAAAACAAAAAAAAATCTCTAGTTCTAAAAGTGTAGCTTATTTTAGCAATACGTTGCACAGAACATAATAGGTTTGATCACGTAATAGTTGATTGCAACACCTGAAAATAAGCGAGATAGATTGTCACTTATATAAAATTTAATAAGATACTTGGTGCTAGTAGACTTTCGGCCAAGCCATACCTTGAGTAAAAATGTTGATATCTTGATTAACTTGTGATACATACTTGTATTACTTAGCACGCTAAGAGGGTTGGAATTGTATACAGACAGGGTTTGATTATATTAAAATAAGTAAGAAAGCGCTAAGTTCGGATGTAGCCGAAAATTTTTTACGCTCGCAAGGCAAAGTGACATATGGGATTTCCTTATATTTCTAATTAAAATTTGGGAGTATTTGCATCAATTATTTACAATCTCAGGCAAGAGGATACACTAATATTAAATAGATCTTTTCTGAATATCATTAAGATTCCTTATACATTGACCGATAGATGCGGTACAAGATCGAAAATATTTACAATATACAATATTACGTATATAGGGGCTAAGTTAAGTAATGATATAGTTTTACCCATTCTCGGCACAAGGGCATGCTTTCATCATAAAAATTTCACCCCGAATTTCAATTCACGAATTGGCCGGTTCGGTAAAAAATTTGTCATATGCACTGTGGTCTATATATCTGGTGTCTAGGTCCTTGAAAAGTTATAGTAAATTTTTGGGCGTGAGATGAAATACCTTGAGGGCACTATTTGTCAAAGTTTTATTCTGTTAACTTCATGTTTGATTTTGTACTAAAAAGTGAAGAATCGGATGGAATTAAAAAGTTTCTTATATGAGAAGTAGGCGTGATTGTCATCCTATTTCGCCCATTTTCAAAGTATGTGAAAGAAAATGAGGGTAAACTCATACACAAAATTTGATTGAAATTAGGCAAGTAGTTCCTGAGATAGGATATCACCTAAAGGTGGGCGGTGCCCAGACAATTGTCCAAATTTCACACCTTAAACTACAAAGCCACGTCACACCGTTGTGGCTGCGAAATTTAATGCTTATGGCGTATTTACTTAGTGAGTTATCGCATTTGTAGTAGTTTTCAACATAACCGTCATATGGGGAGAGGGCGTAGTTATAATCTGATTTTACCCATTTTCACAGTGTATGAAGAAGGTTGGAACTAAAAAAAAAATGTTTCTCTGTAAGGAGTTCCGTTACGAAGTCCATGAGGAGTTGTTATTCCTTAGGATACCTGCGCTGGACGAGAATTTGAACAGACTATGCGCCCTCTCTTTCAGTGTCTCATACCGCGGGGCTCCCAACTATTTGAAACGTTGCCTTATAAGTACGGGACAAATGCACACGAGATGCTTCACTGTTTCCCTGGTTCCTTGCTCTTGACATTTCCTGCAGTCTTCTCGATGTGTCAGCCCCATTCTGCAGGCGTGGGTCGCCACCAAGCTGTGACCAGTCAGTATCCAATTATGTTCTTACAGTTCCTTCTATCGAGTGCCAGTAGGAACTTTGTATATTTCCGATTTACCATTTTACACATGACTTTTCCAGTTTTGAACCCGGTAGATCATTCCATCGCGTTTCGATCTTCCATGTCATGTTCGCGTCCAGATCGTCGCAAAGACAATGCATGACAGTAAAATTTAAGTCCCTTGTTCTTGGCGGAACTCTCCACTGCTCCTCTGCTTCCCAAGTCACTTCTGACCGATATGCGATACGAGGTTACTGCTTTGAATGCTGCTTGGCTGTCAACGTAGATATTAGCTGTGGAGTTGCTTGCTGATGCATTATAGGCTAGCTCCGCGGTTTTCCTCATAGCAAAGGCTTCTGCTTGAAATATACTACTGTGGTTCGCCAGCTTCAAAAGCTGTCTTTTGCCTAACTCTGGACAGTATATCCAAGCACCAACTCCGTCCGCGGAGTGCTCTGCGAAGAGATCTAAATGTAGCAGGTTAAGCACTTGTTCAAGAACTGCCGTTGGAGTGGTTCTTAGAGCTCTGAACCTTTTTCATTGGCTTCCGGTAGGTACATTTGCGAATGCCACACTAAAAATCATAAGCTGCAATAATTTATATACCATTTATCAACCAATAATAATGTTGACTATTTGTTTGTCAAATTATCATATGTACGTATCGCTCAGAGTGCGAGGTATTAAATGAGAATGAAGTTAAACCAATATGATGAATACATAAGTTTCTATTACGTTGAAATTATTTGAACGAGTTCGGAAGACGATAGTCCTCATTCCGAAAAATCACTGCTATATTTTGCAAAGTAATTAGAAAAACGAAGAGGTATATAGTTAAACCAACATTTAAGTAGGAAAAGTTTTAGTATTGCACCCAATATCAGTTATTTTCACCATCACCGAGGAAAATGACACTAACAACAGCTACGGAGATGGCATTGCTTAATTTTTTGTACAAATTTACTTAATTGTCGTGCTCTGCTATATTAATACAAATGAGATTCACAGAAACATATTTCAATGAAAACCTATCACAGTTAGTTAGCGAAAATGTTTGACTTGTCTTACTTCGTTAATGGAAACAAATATGCCTGCTTGAAATTCTTGTAACGCAATATGCTCTACCGCAAAACCACAAGATGTGGGTGAGTTATCAAATCAGCAACTTTGCGCTATTTCTTTATATATTGTCTTATGAACTAACACCCACACGATATTTTGATTTTTTGTTCCTGCATTGCTTATGAAGCCTACGTTCCTCCAAGCATTGAATCCCAGTTTTGATTACAAACATATTTTTCATGCTTAATCTACCACATCTTTAATATTCTTATTTGAATTTACCTACTATATGTGGTAGCTGATTTTGTGTAATGTTGTTGTTTGTTGCCTTAGCACATCGGTGTTGAGCTGGTTAACTAGCAAACAATAAACCATGAAAGAAAAGACTAACCTAACCGTAAAGTCGACAAAAAAACACACACGTAGATACTCTGAACGGTTAGCGACCCTCAAGGTGAATATTTACATATTTTATATTCTGAAAAGGACACACGCACTCTCTGCTTTCGAGTATGCGAGCATGCCTTTAAAAGTAGCAGCACGAAGTCAGAGTTTGTTTTACGGAATTTCACCATGCTTAGCACACGTGCTCATACGCAAAGCCACAACAATGGCACGCGTTAGCCTGTCGTCTACGTATCTATCGCATTCACAACACTTATACTAAAATAGTGACAAACGATACCTGGCTTTTAGTTGTTGCCGTTTGTTGGTTTCCATTCAGTTTTTATTTGGCTTGTAAACCATTTTGTCTTCATTTTCCCTTCGGGTGCAATTGGGTTTTGATTTGATGTGTCTTACATATGAAATCTTAATCTCGGATGTGTGTTAGGATACTAAACCTGTCTACCACCTTGCTTATAAATACAAGCCTGTAGATGTGCGTTTGTGTCTGGCTTTTTAGTAATGTTTATGCAGGAAATTTGATTACAGAGAGCAATGCATGTAAATGGCAACATTTACTCAAACAATTACCAGTGACGGAAAGGAAAATTAGGCATGAAAAATTATGATTTTGTTTGCGCTGATTGCAAAATTTTTAAGTGGCACGAGATGGGTGTAGACTTATTTTTACACTTTTGACTACATGTACAGATTGTAGAAACTTTTTTCATTAAACTGTTGTTTCTAACACCTAAAAGTAAACGAAATGGATACATGGTTTTATTCGAAAAAATTAAAAAGTTCAGTTTCTAGTAAGTAGAATGGATTATTTTCTTTGATTAACCTTGTCAAGCTTGTTATTAATGCCTTCCAGGCGCCTCTACTACGCGCGCGCCTTCTCTAGCCTCGTATACCACGTTTCGTCACTGCTTCTTCTGCTTGGCTACTCCACCAGAGAAACATTCTACAACATGGCTAAGCCAGCGCAGCCACTTGATATTTATAAACAATAACGTGGTAGAGTTCATACAGCTCGTCGTTTGTCAGGATGCTATTGTCGTCGCTAACATATAAAGAGCCAAAAAAAAATTACGAAGGACTTTTCGAACACTCCAAATTCCATCACATTACTTTTCTACGTCGTAAATGCTTCTGCGCCATTGAGAAGCATGGGTACCTATAACGACTTGTAGTGTGTTAGTTTTGTCTAGAAGAAGAGGAGACAGGTTGGATTATGAAGTACAATGGAGACATAGTAGTTCACGTTAGCAGGGGCTAGTGTAAAAATTACTTTAATTTATGTTCGAAAGTACTAAAGGTACAATAAAACATATTCAGAACGACGCCATATACATATGTTAAATTTATCGATAAGATAATGGGCCTATATATTCAGATTAAATTTCATATATGACAAGCCACCACGTAAAATTATCAATCAAACCGCATATGCTAAATATTGAACGTATGGATAGAATATTTTTTAACAACATATGGTTTGGTGTAAAAATTGGATGAAGTTCGTTCAGACCATACACAACTCTTGGTTTAGCATTAATAGTAATGAGTTTTACCTGCTTCAGCGGATTCTAAACTGTTATAGTTTAGTGTCGTCGGTTAGTGAAGAAGATTTCTTAGTAAAGGTCTACTGATCTAATATTACACTTCTCATAAAGTCGTTTAATACAAAAATATTTAATAAATAAAAATAAATCGATCGAAGTGCGAGGTGTATATTAAATAGCATAATTTGACTTTTGTAAAGACTGATTTATGTTTGTCAAATTCGATACAATGGTTGACACCCTAGACGGATAACATATCCGGACAGCTAAAGAGAATTCGTTTCAAAATTGGTTCTCGTATATCAACAAGGCGCTTTGAAGGCATCACAAATCTGTTTTATTAATCTGACTTAAAATTATCAGTTATTTTGGTACTAACTTTTTACAAAATTAAATACTACCTAATGTTCGAAAGCGCGTGAACTTAGATTTTTCTTTGCTCTTATTATTTTCAAATATTACCCCTTCTGACTGCTACGACTCCCCATTTAATTTTGTTACTGACGTCCTTCTTTAATCAAAATACCTTGTGCCACTTGGTATAATGCGATTTATTGTCCTTGCGCTAAGAATCAACGGTTTCACAGCTACATTTTGTTGTATACTCAGAAAGCTGCTAATTTATAATACACAGAAAGAAGTCAGCCGCAGGGAAATGAGGTGAAAAATAGTGAAAAGGCCAGGAAACAGGAAGCGGAAAGTAAACGGGTGTTAAAAAAGAAAATAACTGAATAGAAGCATTGAAATGAATAATTTTTTTGCAGTGCAGACTTCATGATTAAAAGAGCGTAAAAATTTACAGCAGTATGATGCTGGTGTAATTTTATTTAAAGGACTACTCATATTTATTTTAGTCCAGTAGTGGATTACAAAATGTTTTTTAATTTTCCGGAATGTTCAAAAGGTCCTTGGCTGGATAAAAGTTCAAATCGTTTCCGATTATTTAGATCGAGGAACAGAGATCATTATATTCACACATAATAAATAAATTAATTAATAGAGAGTTTTAGACTTACAGTGGTTTTTGATTTGATTAGGGATGTCCCTTAAGCTGAGCCAAAAAAAAATTAATTTTTGTCATAAAAAAAAAATTTCATATTTTTATTATTATTTTGAGAACAAATAAAAAAGAAAATTTCTATCAATTCGTCGAATGAAAACAACAAAAGTCTTAAAAGATAAAACATTTTATGATTTTTAGTTTTTATTTTTGGGAAAATTTTTGTACGATTTATTGTTGAACTTTGACCTCGAAAAACTTTATACAAATATTATATATTCCTCTGTTATTTATATGGGAAATCAAAAATTACAATAAGCCACCTGTAACTTTTAATATTTTATTTTCGTCATTTGTGTATTTTTGATCTACCGATTTGTGCATGATATTTGCACTTTTGCATACTGACAGATCAGAAGTGGTAGCAGCCTCGTCCTCCACCTATGTTTGAGCTGATCTCCCAGACCGCTTCTTTCCATTATCGACTTCAATGTTGAGTTTTGTTATTCGGGGGTCTCTACCTTTAGCGTTTTATATCTACCGCCAGGTACCTCATTAGCAATGATCGTTGTATTCACCCATTCACCAGCAGTCCATCACAAGGGATGATTTAGGAAATACATATGTCAGTCTTCGTTAAGAGCCGCCTGCCGACAATGTCATAAGTCAGCTTAGCCAGAGTCAGCTTGAAATCATGACATTGAAAGCAGCAACCCCCATTGCTCAATCAACGACGGCGCGAAGGATACAACTAAGAGGAATTTTTGTCGACATTGTTTTCTTTTAGCTTCGCAAAGAAAAATAAAAATAAGGAAATTCATACGTATCTAAATTTTTGCTCAAACATGGAAACAGTGGAACCTCCTGCATTAAAATTTTAACGAATCGTCAAAGAAGGGCTTAGCTTATATTTAACCGAATTCTCTATGTTTAAAAGAAAGTAAAATTCCGCGAACCGCGTCCGGGAATTTAAAAAGTTGGAAATTGTTTTCATGCACAGATCGGACACTCAGCATTTGGTAGCTATTACTCTATTCCCTGCCAAACCTTTTTGTGGTGAGATTGCCTTTTAACTTTATTCGTGACGTTTTTAACGCTGTTGTTGTTGTTCTTAAAAAAACTTTTTGATTGTTTGACCCATTAGCAAAAGCATTGATCATGCAGCCAAGTAAACAAATTTAAAAGTTTTCATAAGTGCCAACAACAACACAAAGATAGCAACAGTTATTGCGAATGTTAACCCCTGGCGCGGAGAAAATATGAATGTTACAAAGTGAAAAGCTATTTGCATAAATTTGTCGGTCAAGTTTGACAGCCAGCTTTTCTTGCTCAATTCATCAGCAGTTTCAAATGCGGTTTTTTTAGCTTCAAATGTATACGATACGATATTTCCACATAAACACCTTTACATACTAATAAATTGTTGCCACTTTCATTTTTAAGAATTAGTCTGGTTACTTAAATGGAACTTTAGCGGCTATTAAACTTTGTTTTTTATAAAAATATGTGAGTGAAATTAATGTTTTATTCTAATTGGCGTTGAAGCCTTCAAATCTAGATCTCACCCATGTCCAAGAGCAATTACTTCCAACTTACTTTGTTAAGTTTTTAAAAATGAATGCTTGGGATACCGAAGAGAGGTTTGGATAGTGCAGCGGTACCATGCTTTGCAGTCCGTTTATGGCGGTACTCCCCCGAGTAGATGGACCATTATGAAGTTGGCAAACATGTTTGTCGAATTTGGAAGTATCGCAACAAGACTGTACAATCGAGATCCATATGTTCGTGTTCAACAAACAAGCTGTTGCATCGTCAATTCAGAGTTTTGACTCGCAACTTATCGGCGCAACTTGGAGCTAGAAGACGGTCAATAATACAAGAGAATTCATGATGACTTAAACCAGTTTCTGTACAAAATTTAAATAACAAGTTCAAAGTTCTTGTAAGGCATCTTCTGTATTTGTGAAGGGTATTATTGCTTCGGAACCCCATTAATGTTGTTATGCTTTTCTTCTAAATAAAAGCAATTTTAAAAATTTATCTAATGAATCTGGTTAAATGGTTATTGTATTATTACTTTTTGTATTTAACAATTATCTAGCAATTGCGCTTGATATATATGCGTGCCTATGCTTACTTATTTATTTGTTTTCAAAATATTTCATAATAATTAAATATTACCACGAAATGACCGTAGTCAGGTGAACTGAACAGACCCTGGAAACATGCCTGGTCCACACAATAACACAAACATAAAGGAGCAACCGATACAGACGGGTTGCACTTCACCTGAACTCGCTAGCTAATAAGAATATACACATTTTTATGAATGCATAATTTTTCAGCCATATAAAAGCATTTTCCGCTTAAGTAACATTCAGGAAGGCAGGGCGCCACAATGCGATTAAAATGTAAGCATGTAAAATTATAGCAAAGTGCACGAAAATTATTCCCGCATGTGTTGTGTAGTGCCCACCAGCATGCAAATCGTGTGACAACCATGCCAACTGGCAATTTTATGGAAATATGCATATGCGAGCATAAGCTCCGGAAGGTAGCCGTGTGCAGTCAGAAAAACCACGACAAAAAGTAGAGAGCATACATTTTTGTATTGACATATATATAAAAGTACTCAACATACATATGTACGTTTGCACAGTTAGTATTTTCCGACTATTTCCGAAATTTGTAACAAACCGTGAATAACACATTTTGCATAACCACCGCTTCCGAACTGGCTTATTGCCTTGGCGTGGCATTTCCGATCAGATGTCAACATGCAGATGAGTGCGACTTTTTTGTACATTTGAATAGAGCAATCGTTATTTCATGCAAAATATATGGTTTATAGGTTATTGTACTAGTTGCTTACGTAAAACCAATACTTGTAACTTGTAATGGAGAGAAATATTTATAACCATATAAATACATATGTACATATAATATACAAGTATGTGATCGTTTTACGGGAAATGTCTATTGTGTTTGAGTTTTCTAGGTTCCCCCTTAATCCATTTTAGATAGTCTTAAAATAGTAGCTAAGATAAAGTGTAAAGTCAGCCGAATGTTTCAAAATCTTGAATATCAGTTATAAAGGGGTTAGGGCAAGTTTTTACCCGATTTTATACATTTTAGGTACAAAGATGCACCATTATTAGAAAAACACGTTCTCTCATTTTTATTAAGGTCCGCTTGAAGTTCGAAAATCTTTCTATTAGGTATATAGCTAAAGGAAGTATGATTCAGTTCAATATATTTTTGACATACAAGCACAATATTTTCAGGAAAAAACTTTTTCCGAATTTCAATAATGTGTTCCACAGATTTTTCAATAAAAAGTTCGCAAGAGGAACGGGGTCCACATATTCGGTAGCTGAGGGCTTGAACAGTTGTACCCTGATTTTGCCAATTTGGATTATAAGGTAGCACACCTCAAAGGCAGTATTTGTGCGAAATTTAATCCGAATGCATTGATTGGTTCTTGATTTGTGTACTGGAAATTCGAAGAATCAGATGGAATTTAAGATTATGTTATATGGAAAGTAGGCGTGGTTTTTGTCTTATTTAGCCCATTTTCGCACTGTAATGTAGTAGAGTCAGGATAATATTAACTGTCGAATTTGGTTGAAATCGGTTTCGTGAGCATGGCAAGGGTCTGATTACGCCCATCTTGGAACATGTCTTTTTTTATTTAAGGAACACATGTAGCAAGTTTCATTATAATATATAAAATTTTTGCTCAAGCTACAGTTTACTCTGGTAGACAGACGAGAGAACAGACAGACATCCCGAATTCAATGTTGGACCAACAAACTTTTAAATTCCATCTGATTCTTTCACTTTACAGTATACAAGTCAAACATCAATGCAGTTTTTAGGGTAACACTTTGCACAAATATTGTATTCAAAGTATTTAATCTAACAGCAAAAAATTGTTGAAATCGGACTATAACTTTTCATGGATCTAAACACCAAATATGTGGACCTCAGTGCGTATGGATAACATTTTGCCGAAAATATCGTTTAATCTGTGAGATTCAAGTATATAATTTAAATCCGGGTCAAATGTTTTTTTTGATAATAACTACATACAATACTACCCTTAGGCCAAATACCTAATATAAATATTTTCGAACTTCCGATTGACTATATACTGCAACAGTACAAGTATTTTTCGGTCAATATATCTGTCAGTTTATATAAGAAATTATTTTTCTCTTTTTAGTTTAAAGTGGTTTAAAAGCGTGTTTTTTAGTTTTTTTTTTAACTATTTTTCACTCTTTTGTTTAATGATAATTTAATTTTTAGTATTTTAAAGCATACTTATTATTTGACAACGCCTCGCTTTTCACCTTCTTAAAGGATGCGTTCGAGTAAATTTGTTATTTAAATAAATAATTGATGCCTTTAGCTGCATAGTTTTATATTCATTATACGATTTCGCTTATTTTCACAGTGTGTGATAGGAACGGCGTTTTGTGGCCGTGGCAGTTACTCCCATCTGCAATATCGACCTATTTGGGTGCCCAGCAACATATTATATGTAGCATGTTTCATCAAGATATTTCAATTTGTGCTCAAGTTATCGCTTTCAAAGAAAAAGTTACAAACATACAAACATACATACATACAAATATACAGGTGAAGTTAATAAAAGCATTATAAAAACTGAGGGAATTATCGCGTATATACAGACGGACGGACACACGGACATAGCTGAATGAACTCAGCTCGTCACGCTGACTTAATAGGGTCTTGAATATATATGAATATATAACATATTTGCTACGTGTTTAAACATATTCCTTTGTGGGGATCTCTGTACTCCTACCATTCATCAGTTATCGGCAAATCTCTTTTACGAAAGATTCCGGTCCGCCTTATCTCACCTAATGCAATTCAAAACAAAAACTTTATTACTGATTCTTTTATCTGCTACAACTTGGCATACGTTGCATTTCATTTTGTGCAATCTCATTTCTTTTTGCAAGAAATTCCAAAGCGTTATTAAATTTACTTTAGAGGAAAAGAATGAATGACAAATTTTCTACAAAGCAATCAGTTGTGGAATATCATGTGTTCGAAATGAAGACATTGAATATTTGGAAAAAAAATGGAAATCGTATAGTGTATGGTATATGACGATTACTAAACGTGTGATGTACCATATGTATATTAGGGTGTCTCAGGTATAAGGCAAGATGTTTTCATGAAAACCCGTGCCGGCTTGATGCTGAACATAAAATATAAATTTTTGTACCGGATAAATAAAGAACAGTTTTAGAAGTTCGAGCTTATTTAGTTAATAAAACAATAATATGCCCAAAACATATTGCTATTTAATATTATACATAAAAAGAACATTACTCAACAAATTTGTTTTGAGGTTTTTTTTTGCAGTCGGGATATATCTACGCAGCGTATTTGAAAACAATCATCCATTTGAAGCCGGGTGAACGACGCTAAATTTTTACTGATACGAAGTCGTAGATGTTTTTGTTTTTTGGTATAACATTTAAGAAAATTATTAATTCTTTAAAAAAAGGAATATAAAAGAAACTACATTTATTAATTGCTAAAACTTACCGAACAATGAACCACAGAGTTCTTCTTTAGATGAGATGTAGCGTCTATCACCCACCTATTTAACCATTTTTACTAATATTCTTGCTTTATTATGTCTGCGTTACATCAGATGAATCTTCATGCATAGGATCATATGATGATGTCGATGGAGTTGACTCTGTGATATACTTAGATCGCTGTTTTTCTTCCTCAAAAGTTCTAAGACGCGCCCTTCTCTTTATCGGTCCTATTTTTGTCCACTCCACCTAAGTGACCCGGTCGACCTGGCTCCCGCTGTCGTTGCAAAAAGACGTACATACCTTCATTTGTTTCCATTAATTGAAGCGTATTGGTGTGGTCAAAATCAAACAAAATGCCTGAGTTCCTGACAAACTGGTGTCGAACTGTATAAATACTTTTCTTGTGCATTGTTTTTTGCAAATCCTTCCAAATTCAATATTAATTCACAAGTTTCTTTAAACAATTAGGAAAAGATTTTGTAAGTATATCAGCATTTTCCCAATATATAATGCATTGACGAATATTGATATTAACACTGCTAAACTTTGTTTATTAAACGAAGTTTTGATCCAGTTATTTAGCGTTTCGCATCATCTATTAAAAATAAATTTTCTTAAAACAGCGTAATTCCATATTGACCTAACGAAAAATATGTGTTTTATGTACGCAGTACTCAACAAGTACTGACAAGTTCAGATGCAAATTGGCACAGGTTATCGTAATCCTACCTACACCAAACTCAGTTTCTAATTGTTTCAACATGAAGCAAACAAATTAATATTCTCTTAAACAAAAAAATTTTAAATTTTTTCGGAGTCACCCTAATGTATATATTTGTTAACGGCGTTGAAATACTAAAATTTGATACCCTTTACTCTTGCTTCCTCGTTGCAAGAAGATTGTGAGAAGATTGCGATGGTTCATATGTGCATAAGGAAACGCTCACACATGCAATACTTGAAAAGCAATTTCACACTTCCATTAGGGACATTGCATATCAGTTTTCTACTTTACAGCATTCATTTCGGCCAATTGCTGCTGCAGTGTTTCGTTATGAGTTTAATGTTGCACTTTATATTATTTTTCAATAAAAGCTGCTATTCGAAAAATATTTCTTTCTCTGTTAATAAAAGATAAGCATACGTATGTATGAAACATTAAATTTGTGAGGTTAAGAATATAAAACCTTTATACATAAAATCTTCAAATAATTTTATGAGAAGAATTTTTCTTCAAGTACCATGAATAACTGCTAACTAAGCCGCAAATTAAGATACAAAACTATAATTTCTATTAGGAAACACATGAACGCGGCAGTCCTGCAGTTTGAAAATCTTAAAAAATTGCGTCAGAAACTTTAAAATTTACTTCGGGGATGGTACACAAGTGCCCGATAGGATGCGGCGTTAAAATTGGACGATGGGCATGGCATCAGCCATTTTTTAATGAAAACACATATCTCCAAACCTAGGCGACCAATTCCAAACAAATTCGGTACGTGACGTTACCAAGGCATTCCTATGTATTTAACAGTGTGAAAATTGGCGAAATCGGGCTACAACCATGCCTGCTTCCCATATAACACAACTTTAAATTACATCTGATTCATACACTTTCCAGTGTAGAAATCAAGCGCCAAGGAATATATCTTTTATCACGATATTTCCCAAAATAGTGCCTTAAAAGTATGCCATTTCAGTTCGGAAAATTGTCAAAATCTGACCAAAACACGTATACCGGTAATGTAGACCCCAGTGCCTATGGTTGACTTTTCAATTGAAGTTATGAGAGAATCCTTTTCTGAGTATGTCTGCATGGCAAAAATGGTTTCAATCGGGTCAATACTTTCCATAGCCCCATATACCTAATAGAAAATTTCAGATTTCCGAAAGTATCTGAAATTAGCATGTTTTATTCTAACAAACCATATACCGAATATATTTTCCTGTGTGTGAGTTATTTGTTTATAAAATTGCTTGAAAATACGTTCGCGAGTATACCTGTGCGATGTTAAAAATTAATGCAAATGCTCTGATTTTTCTCTGGGTGTGAAAATTCAATGAAATTAAATGTACAAGTTATCTTAAAAATTTACCTCAACATATTTTTCGAATAACACATAATATATGCGACCTCTACAAATTATCAAGAATACTTTAAGATTCATTAAGGTAAAATATCAAGAGTGAATGCTCTACATTTATATGACTCAATTCCATCTTTCCTAAAAGAAAAAGCGTTCTGAACTATCAAACATCCACAATATCTCAAAGGAATTTTATGAAACGCCATGTATTGGTGGTCAACTGCAACAGTCATTGCTTCTTTGAATGGAAAGGTAAAGCAGCCAGGGCAGTTTGTGGGGAGTGTGTCCTGCCGTTCAGGTATAGATTTTCGAAACAATCGTTAGTTGAACAAGAGAAATTGGTATAACCTCTAAAATATGTTGTGAAAATGCCCATCAACAAACAGTATATCTCATTATAAACTCAAACACAAATTTCATAACAACAAATAAAAAATGTCGAGAGACGAAGATTTATGAGCCTACTTTACCACCGAAATCGCAAGGATTAACGCCTTATTGCTAATTCATTAATTTCTTGCAAACAATTTCCTTGACATAATTAATGAGCAAACATTTATACACACTGTTTGGAGATGTTCAGCACTTAATACTTTACAGCTATCATCCTAGTAGCGAAATCTTGGCGACTGGCAAAAATTCACAGCTCAACATTGTATCAACTTACACATATAAACTCGACTGGCGCTCCCTTCGGAACTTAAGCCTTTCTAGCGGCACATAGACGACAATTACATCCTCTTAAAATTGGCTGTATACGAAATCCATCCGCTTTTTTAGCCTATATTACTGTTGTTGGCGTGTTTGTGTGTGTGTGTGTGAAACAACGAAAAGTTGATTTGAGTTATTGTTGTTACAGCGCCTTCACTAGCTTTTGTCTGCTGATTGTTGATTGGTGGCACTTTGCTGCTTCTTGGCCTGTCGACGGAACCGTCAAAATAGCGGCAGTTTATTTCTGTTCATTAACTTTTTGACACTTTCTTGACTTTCGAAAATTGCTACACGCCATTATTTTCGAGCTGCTTGAGTTTGTTTTTGCAAGCAGAGTGAATATTTATTTGACAAACGTGACTACTGCTTTATTGCAGGAAATTAACGCGTAGTAATGCCACTGATGCAAAAGCGTCATTTTCAAATTAAAAACCAAACATCGGCGGACATAAATAATTAAATGACAAGAAAAAAAAAGAAATCGCTCGAAATGAATACGGGAGAAGCAGTTTAAAAAGGAAATCGATAGAAACAATAAATATTCAAATACTTTTTCTTTGTGTCTGTTTCTAAGCAGAATAATCAGCGGAAACACAGACAGCGGGAATTTACATCCCAATAAAGTAACGGTATTTTATCGAACTTTTCCGTTATCATGCAACAATTGAACGGCAAATGAGATTATTTTGCATTTACGTTTTGGCGCGCTTGATTTCAGCACAGACAACACAAATTCTTGTACTGATTGTACTAAATTTGGAAATCTAATTACACGCACCATTTAACTGTTGAATGCGAAGTACGTGTGTACGAAATGGAGAAATCGTAAGCGCCAATAAATTCTATACTTGCTTTGTAAAATAATTTCTTAAGCAGTACTCTATAAAGAAAGAAATAATAATAGGATTTTAAGTGAATTTATTTTTTTTGGTAAAATTTTATTCAATTATATTTTCTAAACCAGATAGTACAATAAGGCCTTATAGAGGTGTTATTTGAACTTGCTGAATATAAATTTAAAGTTAAAGACAAAATATGCGCACAAAAATTCATTAATCCATTAAATCCGATACCTTTTATTGCTAAAGAGAATATTCTCTATATTTCGTATTCGTTTGTTTTTAATTTGTGGAGCTAACAAAAGAAGAACCCATGACTATCCATTTTCAGTAATAATATACATTTATATAAATCAATAACTAAATATGCCACGGACTCTAAATCTTACACCTAGGATGATGCATTAAAGCTTAAAAAAGAAGTTGTTTTAGAATTAATTTTTTTTCGCGTTTGCGCCCTTCATTCATATTAAAAAATAAAACTGTCAAATTCCAATCCAAAACAGCCGGATTAAAAATAAAAATTTTATTTGTAATCCCAAATTTATTTTTTAATCCAAAATTGTTTAATTCACAACCTTTTCACTTTTATAATTAGTAATTCATGTGTATGTATCTATATCTGTTATTCATACTCGTCAAAGTGGTGAAGACTGTCAAACAAAGATCGATCGATTGTTGTTATATTGATGCACTAAAATGAACTCCACCGGGAGTAACCTGCTTGGACAATTTTTCCTAAAGGAAATCCAATTTTTCCAGAAATTTCGACTGTATTATTCAACAAAGCCGCCCTCAAGGATAAAATACCGAGTACAAAGGTATTCCAATTCAGCAATACAATGTACGTCAAATGATTATACTTTTTCTTGACAATAAGGCTCAGTCTTTGCCTTAACTCATCATTGAAGGATCGGGATGACGAGAGGAGTTTTATTTCGAGTGACTGTTGTCGTTCATCCGTGCATGGGATAACCTCGCGATGAAAGTTGATAGTCGTATTCCTTGGCACTTTAGGAAGGTTAACTTCCACGCCCAGAAATGCCATTATTCGAAATCATATAAAATGAAATAACTGATCCTAAAAGTTTGATACAAAACTGTAATTTGGAATTGGGAATTATAGTAAGGTGGAAATATTGTAATATTCAAAATTCATTTGGACAAACTTTCTTCAAAAGTGAGACCTTAATATATTGTAATTTTTCTTTTAATGCCTGAAAGTATTTCCCCGTCTTAGATCTTTGCGATTTGTGAGAGTATAAAAACTCGAACTTAGCGTTTCATTACTTTTTTTTAATAGAAAGAAAGTGTTTAATTAACAATTAAAATTAACTTTCATTAATTTTTTTCATAATACAAGAACTTCCCACTTAAAATGCTGTAACTGACGAGCCAACTGTTCAACAGCACTGAAACTTATACTCATGCTTTTGAGGGTTAGGTCTAAGATCTTCCTACAAAACATATGAACTCAATTCTAGTGGTCTTCCCATAGAAATCCAGCCAGTTGCACTCAAGTTTGAGCTAGTGACCACAATTTCTCCAAGCAAGAGAAATGTTAGAATTTTATAGAGTCCGCCACAAACAAACTGCACAC
Organism: Bactrocera oleae; assembly: GCF_042242935.1. NCBI lineage: Eukaryota > Metazoa > Arthropoda > Insecta > Diptera > Tephritidae > Bactrocera > Bactrocera oleae. The sequence goes on along the minus strand of NC_091540.1, from coordinate 47,379,608 downwards.
ATTTATCGATGCTGTGTACTCACATGCTGTGTATATACATATGTATACAGCATGCTTGGAGCACTTAAGTTGCACTGCATATTTGCAACGAATTCAATTTCTCAACTGCCATCAGCAGCCAACACCGCCACTGCAGCAACTGATTTACGATTCTATGCTATCATTGCAAGTGTCAACACAGCTGCCTACCACTTCCGCGGTCATATATTCTTGTGCTATAAGAGCACTGCGAAAGGACACTTAAGAATCCGTTGGGAAGCTGAAGGTTTATTAAAAATTTATCATGACTTAACGACAACACACAAACACGTAGACTTAGATAGAAATATGTACTTATACATAAACTCGTAAAATAAAGCATTCGAGGACTTAAGGTAGTGAATTTTTAGCTATAATGTTACCAGGGTTTAACTACTTGAATACCTTCGTCACACATTTCTAACACATACGCACACGACACAGTATTCGTAGACACAAATAAACTACCTTCGAATAGGTCGCGGTTGGCAATTGTAAGCTGGCCTTGCTAAAAATTTACACACCCCGCTTACACCTTTAGCTCTAAAAGAATAATATTTTAACACCTTATCGCTGAGTTGGCAGCATTAAGTCTTATAACTTCCAAACAAACACACACTAGATAAGCAGACCGTGTTCGCCATACCTTCAATATGCTGTGGCTTGCGGTGCTGCTGATAATTTGTAGAAATTTGTACAAACCATAATGGAATTGCTTTCCTCGACATCTTTTTTTTTGCAATTTACTCGATTTTCAGCAATTTGCGCTGTATAGAATAACTTAAGTTAGACTTGGCAGCGCTTATCTGCGCTGCAGCTATCGACAGCTTGGCATCTCTTGATGCAAAGGTTAAAGTTTTCCCAGATATTATTATTTTTTCTTATTCGTTTTTGTTGCTGTTAGTTCGTTCCTTAGAAAATCTCAGTGCTTTCTTGTGTTTTATTGACTTCCCTAGAGTTCATTCATTCACACTTGTGCCGGCGCATATTGTCTTTTAGTTCCAATGAGGAGGAAGAGTTGTACTTCAACTATTTTAGCGGAAAATTAAAAATATTTTCACACTTGTATTCTCCTGATTCGCCGATTCAGCTGCAGTTTGGCATAGGTGGTCAGTTTGCACAGTTACTTCAAAAACTTTGCTCACATCTGCGCTATGTACGTCTACTGCAGCAGCAATAATGAAAACTCCTACTCAACTCGTGTGCTAAAAAGTTGTTGACATTTTGTGATTTACCAGTCACTGATGCAGTTTGGCTTCGAATATCAACAGCGTAGAATTTTTCAAAAAATTCTTTCTTGACTGGAATATTTTCTTCGCGTAACGGAATAAATTTCGAAACTCAATACCGACACCCAACTAAAAACTGCCTCATCACTATTTTCTTTACTTTACTTTACTCGCTTATAGCTACCAAAAAGTATAACCAACTTTTTTAAATGAGTATGCTAGCGAGTAAAACTTTTACCTCTAGATTTTAAAAATCTGAAAATAACTGCCAAAAACCGAATTCAGGAATATTAGAAAAGGGTTTTGCAATGGTCGAATAGCTCATTTTACTTTTGACAAAATTTTAGTGACAAAAACTCAAATCAGGTTAGTAATGCAGTTAAATTTTTGTCGTCGAAAATTATAGGAGTTACTATTACACATATTTTAAAGAGCTGTATCCATGAAAAGTATCCACAGTATGAACTACCTTGTGCACACACATATATGGTTGCTGGTGCCATAAGTTTGCAGCTGCAATGACCAATGACTATTGCTTTGGGCGTTGTTTTGGCGAACAGCGCAAGGCAATGAAAGAAAGTTTGCTTTTGTTGGAGTTTGAATCTTGTGACAACGGATGTTGTATAATTTCTTTCTACATTCATGCAATTTTACGAAGGTATAGTGCAGTTATGAAGTGCCAACTAAAAGCAAAAACTATTTCAATTAACAGTGTGTTGACATTGATCATTGTTACAGATACGAGGTAACTACTTTTATCGTGCAATTTAGAGATAATTTGAAAAAGATATGTCAGCCTCCAAATGATTTCGTACCAGGTAATCAATTAAATTAGCTCAGCTTATTTTTAAAATTATTTGTAAGATTAGCCATATTGTCCTTATTTAGCTGTCATTCCGACATATGTACAAGGTGCGTTCCAAAGTAAACAGTAAAAAAGTAACAAAGTAAACTCTAGTAGCGCCATCTATATGTCGACTAGTGCATTTGAATCTGCTATCCTATATCGACTTCCAGTAAAACTTTCATGACATTTCATCTATTGGAAGTGAAGTTATTGCGTTTTAAGTGTCAGTATAATTAGTGTTTTAATCGGAGCGCAAACTACGCCTGCGTCAAATACCAGTGTAACTTACGAAAAAAAGTATGAGTAACAAGTAAGGAAGGGATATGTTTGGGTGTAACCAAAAATTTGATACTCTTGCAACTTGCAAAGATCAAAGCCAGCTAAATACCTTCAGGTGTTGGCAACTTAATGTTAAAAATGTAGCGAAAGCGTTCAACTTCATTGCTCGACGAAATCATGAATGGATTACAATCAGATTTTAATATTAACTTATCTTAAAGACCATATACTCAGTTTTATTACTATATTTATCTTCCCGGCAGCGAAAATTTACTAAAACCATCTTCAAATGAGAAAACGTATTCACTTCATTTTAATAAAACATCACACATTTTGGCCAACTAAAACAGTTTAAAGTCAGTAGAAGGTCAAAAACTACTATACAGGGTATTTTGGGAGCAGCAAAATGGAAAGGCTGACTTATGCCAATGCTTCTGATTCTGACTTGATCTCATCAATTATGGCAAAACGCTTTCCTTTCATTGGTTTCTGCAGTTTTGGTGATAGGAAAAAATCGCTTGGCGCCCTGCAAACTGGTGAATAAAAATAAATGGTTGACGTCATTTAACAACTCCTGAGCGATACTAATGCGACATTGATTTTGCTCAAAATTTGGCAGTTTTTGAACAAACTTCGCTGCCAATCGTTTCATGCCCAAAACATTCGAGAAAATTGAAAGGCATGAGCCGATTTATTTGCCAACATCCTCTGCAATTTCTTTAGTAGTGATTGGAGGATTTTCGCGAACAATTTGGTTCACTGTTTCGATGTTTTTTTCGTTTGTTGTCGTGGTTTTAGACTCGAGAAAGAATACCTCAAAAGCACTATTTTTGCAAAGTTTTATCTGAATATATTGATAGGTACTTTATTTGTGTTTTAAAATTGTACTATATAAGAAATAGGCGTGGTTATTATCCGATTGCGCAATGTAACATAGGACCGCCATGATAATGTCATGTACCGAATTTCCCTAAATGTGAATGGTGCCACGTCCATAGGCTAAATTGGGCACAGCCTCCCATTAAGCTCTCTTGTACCATCCAGGGTGTAAAATTTAATATCTCTGACACATTTCCTTAGTAATTTATCGCACTTTTAATATTTAGCTTTTAACAAAACCGTTATATGGGGAGAGGGTGGGGCCATAATCCAGTTTACTCTATTTTATCGCTGTCTTTAAAAGTTCTTAAGGATTTTTCTTTAGCGAATTCGATTATTGTAGCTTTAGTGGTTAAGAGATATGTAAAGATGACGAGGCAACCCACTTTTTTTAATTTTAAGCCCAAAAATGCCCTACAATCTCCTGTACCAAATCACAGTTTTTTATCTTAATTTAGTGCTTAGTTATAGCTTTTTACAGGTTTTCGATTATTGGCGCTTTGTTGGCGTGGCATCGTTCCCCCTTTTTACCAAGGAACACAAAGTTTCATTGCGATATCTCAAATTTTACTCAAGTTAGCGCTTGCTTGTTGAAATATTGAAAGACTCAGTCGTAATTAATTTGGATTTAATGTTTTTTCAGATTTAACGAATGACTCAACAAGGTTTACCACAGAATTTTATTATGGTGCACACAGTCTTGAAGTTTGGTTAACATGAATGATGTCTGAACTCATAATTAAAACATAGTGAATTGAATCGATAACTCGAAAAAAAATTTAACAAAACTGTTAAAATTTAATATTACTTAAAGATAACATTTAAATGTGGATTTTAATTGCGGCTACGTGAAATCCATTGACACTCAAGCTGCTCTCATAATGCGGTCGGAAAATGGGTCTATCCGGTACTCTTTACCATATAACTTCTCTTTGTATTGCTTGAGACAATGTAATAAAAAATAGGAAAAGGACGAAAAGATTACGCTCGCCCCCCAAGTGAGCACACCTGCCACATGTATGCTCTCTTGTAATCGTACACTAAACAATTAATGTTCGGCAAAAAGTAAGCTGTCTAAAAGAAACTGAGGACAATAATTAATGAAGCCATAGCAATATAAAATGCGAAAATAACATTTTTCTGTACAGCCATAACATTTATTGTTACTGACATCAATATTTATATTCCTCCCAATGATTTTCAATACATAATAAATAAAATATATGAGTTCAAGTTTGGACGCCAGATGCATTAGCACTTATAGTATGATAATAATGAATAAGTCGTGGAATAAAACTAATTTCGAATATTATGAACTTTCTTTGTGACAATATTCGTGAATACTTTTAATTAAGGTAATGCGGATTCTAAAACATCCCTTCAAGAAAGTGCTATTTAAAAAGTCATAAACGCCTTAAAGCATCATATTAGTTGATTCGCCAATTCAAAGTTATACCCCCAATTTTTTAATTTGTTAAGAGCTTTCGCCGCTATTTGAATTAATACATACATTTTTGGTGAATTTATGTGACTACAAAAGAAAAAATGATAGAAGGACAACAGTATGCGTTTCCTTCAATTTATTCATTCTTCACCAAACATAATAGAACGTATGTACATACACAAAAGGATTCTCGGGCAGGCGAACAAGAGTATAAACCATCTCAAACCAATACTAGTACATCTATAACTGCTTTTCGCTGCTGTTCTTCTTCTCCAAAATGTCGATTCGTTCCAAAACTTTTTATTTTCCTTGCAATATAGTGAGAATGACAAGACAATGAAAGGACTGGCAGCACCTTATCATTTTACAGTGTTGCCGATATAATCCAGCGGCACTAAGTAGAGACTGCGCGTCATTGCACATCTTCACAAGTCATCCACGGTTTGTGCAGTATGACAGTTTCCGCTGCATCTTTCGGTTTTTGTGTTTCGCTGCCATTTTGCGATATTCCGGATCCTTCACACTTTTTAGGCGACTCGCTTGTCATCCACGCTTTGAAGGGAATGCATTTTTTATGGCCAAGCAAGAAGTGCAAACGCTTAAGGCTGCAAAACTCATGGCTATAAACACAAAATGACAGTGAACGTTAACGAATGTGATAACGGCACTAGCAAACATCAGTAATGCATCGTTCCGCGGGGTCCACCAAAGAGTAAAGTACGTGTGAGAAAGGGCGTGGATAATAAAAACCTTTTAATTATAAATGAGTTAAAATATACAATATTCATTTTCAAATATATTTGCTTCATAATTCTTGCGTGGGACCGTAATAACCAACTTACTTACGGGATTTTTTGTGAAAGTAAAAAGTTGACTAATTAAATACCTGGGAGCATATTATTCCGTTGAAACGGTAAAATATTATTATCAAGTAATTTTATATGCCAATTAGTTGCATAAATAATTATATAATGAGGTAAAATATTCACTTGGCATTTCTATAAATTTCTGCATAAATAATATATTTGCTCGCACATTTTTATAAAGAACCTAAAATGCAGTAGAATAATAGCGCCTTGTGAAATTCTATCACTTTTTTTGGATATGTATATAAGTAGATATATATACTTACATAATCTCATATAATATTTTACCCGCATTCTCTACCATACAGTATGGCGCGCTTCGCCGTCGGGTTAGCTGCCGTTTGTTTTAGCTTTGCCGCAATGCTCAGAATATATTCGTTACACCATTCAGATGCTGAGGGAAAAAGACAGCTGCAAAGCTTATATAAAAAGTTTAATTCATTATATTTTTAATATAAATGACAGCTTGAATATTCATGAAATTATATCCACCCAAAATGTTTGGAAGCTGTACGAGCTTTTTCTCGCGCCACGGCTTAGAAATTAAGCTTGACGCTTCGTGGGTTAGTTAGAAGTGAAGAAGTGTGAGTGCAGCACATCCCATTTACTTCGAAATGGTGGCATTTTACATACTATCTCCATCTTTAAAACTGAATTAATTCTTTGCAAACTGCATAAAGCCAACAAGTAAGGGAGGGTGTGAAAAATTTGCTAGTTGCTGCTGCCAAAAACGGGAATAATAAGTAATTTAAATATCGGTGCAAATTGCAACAACATAGCACAATACGGTTTAATAAATCTATCCGTTTCTAAGGCACGACATCACCAGGATTCAATCTGTAAGGTTTTGTAATTAAATGTATATTAGACCTAACTTTCAAAAGACATGTTGCTTTATGAAACCTTTTTTTTTATGCAAATACTGCTAATGCCAAAAAGGCAATTGTTGCTAAGTTTTATGCGTAATATTGAGATTGAGAAGACAATGAACACAATGGAGGAAAATGTAAATGAGTCGACCATATTATTTTGCATAACCCTATATATTATATACACAGGTCAACAAAATTTGTTTTTTGTTTTGAACATGGGTTTCACTTAATATATTCTGGTTATATAAGCAAATATATATGAGAAAGGATAAATTTGACAATTTTTGATATTCGCGCCCATATACCTGTAATGTCGGTCTTCGCGGGCTGTTGCCCTTAAAAGAGAGTCAAGGGCACGGGAGATAATGTCGCTTGCATCGAGCGTTGTGTACGACAATATCTATTTGCAAACTTTAGAGAGATAATGTGTTTCATAATATTGTTTCCTGCAACCAACAGTACAATATATCTTAGAGAAGTTGTAATCGAGACGCTGACTCGTCTTGCTATGTTTGCGGCGAATTTATTAAAATGAGAGAGAAAAAGTTTGATCTTAGTAAAAATTTAAAGATTTGCGAAGCATATCAAGCTTACTTCAATCTACCCGTTAAAAATTAGGACAAAAATGGGCTCCACATGTGTCATGTAACTCTTGCAGATACATTCTTGACGCTAAATTTATTACCTCTTTTTTTTATAATAATTATGAACTATTTTGATAACTGTAATTGAGTTATAATAAGTTACGTTTTATTGCAGGCAAGTAACGAGTTGAAAAAAAGCACTGAAGTTTGTATATCCGAGCATTTTGAGAGGACCAGGTGATCATCCTTCAAATATTTTGAGAACTTTTTTCCAAAACTTTCAGAGGCTAGAATAAAAGCTGGAAGCTTTGTAGGTCCTCAAATAAAAAAATTTTCAATTATGATATTTTCTCGAAGTTACTTTGCGATGAGGAGACAAAAGCCTGGAACAATTTATGACGAACTGATCACTGCCATGACTACGAATTTCTCCGTCATCGGATGTAGAATGTCTCGAAAGATGCGCTCATTTAGATAAATTTAAAAAATATACGGGTGCTTAGTCGCCAGAACAAGGAAAACGCTTCCATCAAAATATAATGGAATTTGAGAGACTCCACCAAGGCCAATGTACAGTATTGGGAACTATTTTTGGGGGTAAATAAGAGAAACTTTTTCGAAACAAGACAGAAAAAGTAAAAATGTTCATCTTTAAACATTTGAAGTCTATTTAAAAATGCCTATTGTAAGAATGAATCCTAAATGGATGATCGGTATCTCCTTATATTTTATTTATATGTAAAATTGTTTATATGTTTTTTTAAATTTAATTTTTCCATTTTTATACATAGAAGCAAATGCAGAAATTTTTAATTCTTATTCTTATTCTTATTTTAAGGGATAAATCCAACCAAAATAAGGTATAATATGTTTAACCCGTGCCCAGAAATGTTGTTGATCATTGTTGTCCAAAGATATTCGAGGAAAGTTTTGGTCATATCGTTACTTAAATTTAGGTATAGAAATGCTCTATGTAAAATGACGCAAGTTTACAAACGACGAAGTACAGAATTTATGGATAAACCCACATTTTCTCAACTATGTGTGACAACTGGTGTAGCATAGCTGCATATTTTCACTCCAAAACCAAATCGGCAGTAATCCTGGAAGACTGCAAGCATTCAACCGAACACAAATCGCAGATACGTCGAAGTAAAAATGTGTGTATTATAGAATACTTATGAAATAGTTTTATAAAAAATTATCGACCGTCTTGAAAAGGTAAAAACCATCTATTTTATTAGTCGTGACTATTACATAGCATTGTTGGAATATTTTAAAGGCGAAATCGGAGCTTACAACGTTATTTGAAGAAATAACACAAATCTATGAAAATTTTGTCAAAATAGTATGAATATTGTTTCGAATTGCTTCCACATCTGTCGAAAGCTATTTAGAGATGTTGAAGAAATAATCGTCTCGACTGAAAAACATGATTTCTTCTTTGAAACGAACGACATTTGCAATTAATAATTTATATAATATAGTTTATATAAAGGTATTATTTGGTTCCAAGATCTCAATAACGCAGTAATAGCACTGAAAAACTATTTTTATTTGCCGAAGCGTAAAAAGATTTAGTTTCCAAATTCAAATTAATATAAAAACTTTTTGAAAGGTAGTTCTTTCATATTATCTTATCTACAATCTAAGAATTAAACTGGGTTCTTGGAAGTTGAGGTAAACTTCTGGAAGAACTGAAACAATAAATTATTTATTTTAAGAAGTTAATACCTCCACTACATTTTGTCCCGATAAAACTGAAATTGTAACTTCAGAAAATTTAAAGACAAACTTCCAATACGGCGAACGAAATTCCTCTCTCCGCAAATTTCTCTACGTTACTTTGCCGACTCGTTTCACCCCTTACTTACGCATGCCAGTATTTTCGGCTGCTACTGCTTTGCGCGTGCAACATTTCGACGAAGAAATTAAAGAAGTTTTTGTTATTTCTCGAGATTTTTTTTTTCGTTAGCTATACGCTCACAATTTGGGCAGGAAAATATTTATATAAGAGCTATTGGCGCACACAATGTTATGGTGTGAATAAACACTTCTAAACATGCACATACAACGCATATAGCGGCAGCTTCGAACAGGAAAAGCACACCGACCTTCTAAATGATGAAAGTAACGGTAAAGTGATTATATTCACCTCTCGGCAGCGTTCAGTCCTACTCAAACAACTGAGACGAAAGGTCAGTCTCCGAATCTGCAAACAAATGCACGGTCTAAAATGTTGCTTTTCTATTGCTATCGCGTGCTTTATCGTGCTTTAACGTCTTAGCAAATAACTATTTTAAAAAGTTATTTAATAAAGCGGATTAAGTACAATACTTCATATGCTTTGAATGCAGAGACGCGGCATTTCTAACATAGCTCATTACTAAGGTTCTATGCTAACCCCGAAATTAAAGTATGTATTAAATGAGGGCAACAGGCATTGTACGAGAACACTGACTGTCAGATATTAATAGTATATCATATATATCCACACATCACAAATATCTATCCTCCTTCTTTCTTAGAGAATTAATATCAACTGGAAAAGTGTCAGAAGGTGACGCTACCTCTACTATAATCTTTTGGCTTATAATGAAAAAAAAGTAATTTCGTTATAATAAAGTAGTGTTTCCTGATCGCAAATAGCTCCTTTGATACAAAGCAATGGAAAACGGTGGAATGCAAATCTGCACCAGTACTGGTTTACTGAATTTCATCGTAATCATACCAATATAAATAATGTAGCCTGATCAGGAAAGTTCCAAGAGACACCAACGCCAGAATACGCCGAAATAAAGAAACATCGTGAAATTTTATTAGATGATCTTAAATGAAACTATGTGAGTGAACTAAAATCATCGAAATCTCAAAGACAATAATTTTTCAACCTATATAGCCAAAGGATATGTATCACTCAACTTTTACTGTTGAACACAGGGTGATTTTCGATCCTATATTTAAATCAATTTTGTTAACTTGAGTATAAAAAATTTAATTTACTGTATATAATATGTACGTCGGTGTGTGAGTTATCTTCATAAAAGTGCTTGGAAACATGATCTCGAATATATGTGACTAATGGTAGAAGTGAATGCAATTAGTCTAGATTTGCCCCTTGCTCAAATATACATAAGGATCTCCATCCATTTTTCTTCCCATCTGACTTTAAACCGTTTATTTTGGCCAAAATTTCTGATATTTTAATAAAAATAAATGGATATATTTCTTTAATATAAATATTTCGGACAAGCAAAGTATCGTTATGAAACTGAGTAAGTCTACGACCTATTATATATAGCAGTTAATAAAACACAAATAGTATCTTAAACTATTCGGTTTCTTGGAATAATGCATGTTGAGTATATTAAGTTTGCCACGAAGTTTGTAACTGGCAGGGAGGAATCGTCGGAGACCCTACCATTTATACATATGTATAAATGATGAGAGTGACGAGCTGAGTCGTTTAAGCCATTTCCGTTTGTCAATTTATACGAGAACCAGTCCCCAAGTTTTAGAAATATCGCTTTAAAGCTTTTCACTCGTTATGCCGTTAATATTTTTTCTTGCTTAATATAAGAAAGTTTTTGGTCATAAAGTGAAAATATTTCCCCGGCGATGTTCCTTGTAAATACCTAGAGTATAAAATGTTCGTTTACACCCGAACTTAGCACTTCCTTACTTGGTTTTACTACTATTTATTCGTAAACTTATTCAGCCATGCAGATAAAAGGAGCTTACACTGCCATACCAGCAACCAAATACTTCCACCAGTTTCTAGATGTATACCATACACCCACTTACTCAACAACGCACTTGCCTTCGTTTCAATTAACGCAACAACGTAAAAAACAACAACAAAAAACAAATACAACTCACTTAATTTATCATTAAAAAGTTAAACCAGGCAAATGTAAATTGAAACGAGTTGGCAAACTGTTTTTTTCGGACTGATTTCCAAAACACACACACGCACACATATGCAATTAAAACACACATATAAAAACTTCTTGCCACCGCTTGTTGCAACATTGTAACTTTCCTGCGCTTAAATTGGAAATTTAACTTAATTATTTCGACATGCAAATGCGTCAAGTAGTCGATTAACTGATTTATTGTCACGAGTATGTATTTGATGTTTGCATTGCCAACCGTTTCGCCTTCACGTCGTTGACGTTACGGAACAGTAAATGAGCGCTTGAGTGAATTTACTTGATTGGATTAAATGCAGCAGGAGCTTTCGGCTTTGCACGATGTTTGCGAAAATTTTTCTCTTCCGGCTGCCATAACTCCAATGTGCCCCGCAAGGCCAATGTTGCAGCAACATAGTTACTTCCCGTTCGCTCAGGCAACGAAGGCCTAGATGTTTGTTAGTGAATAGCGCTTTCAACGTCGGTTGAGTAGTCGGTCTATAACTACTCGAAAAATGTTAACTAATTGAATTGCGCTGCTGCTTTTTGCCACAAATAACAAGATTAGGCATGGAAAAACGACAACGAGACGATAGCAGCCATGGAGTTCATGCAGCAGTTATATGTTTATGAAAATAAGTTAAGGCTTCAGTGTATTTTTTCCTCAGTTGTGGTTTGTGAGCGCACCAAATATTATGCTATTTCCACAAAATCCACAACGGAGCCAATTTACTGCAGTTTCATAATTTTATTTAAAGCTGTAACTTTGCGCAAAATCTCCGGTGGAAATCAGAAGGTCAACCTACAATAACTATGCTGACAACAAAGAGGAAGTTTCGCGTTCACTGCAGTTCCGCTAACGCAATTGAACATAATTGGTCAAAATTAAGTTGTAATAATTATTATGACTTGAAATGCCGCATATTTTATACAGTTATTTCTACGCGAGGCGTATATCAATAACACTCAGAATGTTCTCCTTGAATCAATAGAGAAATGTGTTTTAAGACAAAAATAATTTGTAATAAAACAACTTCATCAAAGTACTAATCTGGTTCGTAACTTAAGTAGCAGATATTAGCAGACCATTGACAGAACCGAGTTTTCCAACTGCTTCTAAGTCGAAATATTGTTTTTTTATTTTAATTGTACATTTTTATTACTCGAATTTTAATGTTGTTCAGATTAACTTTTTTTATGGAAATTATATCAAACATTACGTCTTTTCCACTCCAGTTGGGTCTTATAGATCACTAAAAACTAGGTGATACAAACAACCGTTAGGTGAACAAAACTATTATGCTCTCTAGCTACATGTTGAAAGAGTATAACAAGAAGAAACATTAACTTCGGTTGCACTGAAGCTATAGTACCCTTTAAAACTACCAAAGATTCCATACTAGAACTTGATTTTGATCAATCAGTATGTATAGCAGCTATATGCTATAGTAGTCCGTTCCGAGCAATTTCTTTGGAGATTGTACCGTTTCCTTGGATGATAAGTTGCGATTACATATTTTTAAATAAAAAAGTTTTCCATACAAGCACTTTCGATCGTTCAGTTTGTTTGGCAGAAAAAATTTTATGGAGAAAAAAATTTGTGAAAAATGTCAGATCGATATCTCAAAAACTGCAAGGCTAGTTCGCGTATAGATAGATAGTCAGACGGACGGACGTGACTAACTTGACGCAGCTCTTCTTGCTGATAATTTATATATACATATTGTAGGGTATCCGACGTTTCCTTCTGAAGGTTACAAACTTCGTGGCCAACTTAATATATCCTATTCAGGGTATGATAATTTTATATTTCGATTTTTGAAGCAGCGTGTCCACTTCGAAGCGCTCTTTCCACCATAGCCAAACCCTGAATGATAGGAAACTGAAAAACCTGCGAAAATATTCTCGACGACCAAGGTAGGTATGTAAAGTGGCTGTCATTTGACACATCTAGACGTTTAGGAGGCCCATTGTGATACCACTGGGACTGTGGTCCCCCCACTCTATTGGCTCCTCTCTGAACCACCCCGTACTTCTGATGAACTTCATCAGTGAGACAAGTTTTATCCGTGCAACCTTCGAGACAACGACAAGAAACCCACGACCGATGGCTGCGATTCTTTTTCTATATAGTGCTATGCAATCGCATAGAAGATGTTTAATGGTCCCTCCACTTCTACTTCCTGACATCTTCTACAATAGTCGTTATATGGCGTGCAAGTCTACTTGCATGTCTGCCTATTAGACAGTGGCCTGTTAGTACTCCTACTAGAGTTCTTATATCATTCCAATTGAATTTTAACAGGCATGTTCCATTCATGCCACGTTTGCCTGCTAGTTGAGCAGGTCAGGGACTGATTCCACTGACACTCGGCTATGTTAATGACATGTTTGTCGATTAAGTATCTACAAGTAGCCAAAGGCATATTTATGTCCTTCTTACCAGGATCTAGTTGTAGGGTGGTGCTTGTTCTGGCTGGTACATCTGCTACACAGTTTCCGGAGATGTCACTGTGTCCTGAGACCCATTGCAGTTTTACCGTGAAATAGGATGACAGATCCGCTAGAAGATCATGGCATTCTTTCACAGTCTTCGACGAAATCCTATGAGACATTAGAGATTTCAAAGCCGCCTGGCTGTCTGTATATATAAATATATTTCTTGTTGTGATCACACTTCTTGTCAGTACAAGAAGGCTTTCTTTAATTGCAGTGACCTCCGCTTGGAAGCCACTGTAGTGGTCTGGTAACCGGAAGGCGATTTTGGTATCTAGTTTAGCCGAGAAGACACCGCCGCCTACTCGGTTATCCAGTTTGGAACCATCCGTACAGAAGCTTATCCCTGCTTCCTTGTCTACTACGCCCCTTTCCCACTCCTCTCTGGAGGGGAAGGCAATATTGAGGACCGGATTTAGGTTCAGCTCCATAGGATTGCGAAAATCCGTGGTTATGGGAAGAAACGGGAACTTTCTGAGTATCATAGAATGCCCCTCCAAGTAGGGAGGATTCTCTCAGTCTCAGAGTTGACTTCACTGCCAGTTGCTTGCAAAACAGATCTGTTGGCAGTAAGTGTAAAATTAGGTTGAGTGCCTGGCGTGGCGTACATAGTTCTGAGAGCTGGCTGCTCTTTGTATGCTTTCCATGCTTCTAAGCACATATTTCTTTTCTGTAATTGGCCACCATACTAATATACCGTAAGTCATGATCGGCCTTACAATTGTTGTGTACAGCCAGTGAGCTACCCGAGGCGTCAGTCCCCATCTGAGCCCCACCATTATTTTACACGTGTAAAGCGCTGTAGCTGCCTTCTTCACCCTCGCTTCCAAGTTTTGTTTCCAAGAAAGCTTCCTGTCCAAAATTAGTCCCAAGTAGATTGCTTTATCTCCTATCGTTAGCCTGGTGCCATTTAAAAATGGCGGCTTGATTTCTGGAGTCTTGTGTTTCTTAGTGAACAATACTAGTTCTGTCTTGCTAGCATTTAAATTCAGTCCGCATGATACGGCCCATCGATTAATATCGTTTAATATTGTCTGCATAAGGCTAGCGAGGGTATCCGAGAACTTGCCTCTAACCGAACAGATCTTTAAGCGCGCTCAATATGGCCTTCGGCTGGATGTTATTGAAAGCACCTTCTATTTCTAGGAAGGCTACGAGGGTGTATGCTTTTATTTCCAGAGTCTGTTCAATCTCTGTTACCACTGAGCTTAATGCCGTTTCTGTGGATTTATCCTTAGAGTACGCATGCTGCGAAACTGACATTTTTCCTGGGTTTAGTTTGCCCCTCATATGTATTTCTATTCGTCTTTCCAGCGTTTTTAAAAGAAATGATGAAAGACTAATTGGTCTAAAATCCTTTGGAATAATTTGTGAGCTTTTGCCAGCCTTTGGTATATATATCACCTTGACTTCCTTCGTATCGAGGGAATATAGTTTAATTACAGTGCCCCTTTAAGCATGGTTGTTAACCAGTTTATTGTGTAGCTCAGGGACTGCTGTAACTGAGCCGGGAATAATCCGCCTGGTCCCGGCGTTTTATAAGGCTTGAAGCTGCCTCTCGCTCAATATACATTACTATCTGACACTATGTCAATCGGAGGGGACTCTGAGCCCACTACACTCTCTAGTATATGCTCCCTTAAGTGGTTCTCGGAACTGTCTGGGAAGTGAGTATCCATTAGTAGGCCTAGAGTCTCTTCACTGGATACCGTCCAGCTGTGGTCTGGCTTCTGAAGGTATCCGATGCTATGTTTCGACTGTGTCATTATTTTTCTAAGTCGAGACGCTTCTGCCGTATTCTCGATGTCATTACCAAAAGCTTTCCACGAATTTCTTTTTGCCTTTCTTACCTCCTTTTTATATGTCCGTAGGAGGTTATAATAGTTATCCCACTCTCTATCTTTTTGGGATAATTTGGCAAAATTGAATTGCTTCCTGCAATCTTTCTGCATGTATTATTTTGTTCTTACATATTATGGATTATTTTGTTCTTACGCTTCTAATTTTCAGAGAGAGAGACCTATTTGAAATATGTGGTTTGAAAACGTTAAAAGTTGGGCGTGGCACCGATCCTAATAAGTTTAATGTTATATATTATCCAAACGAGTAGAGCTGTATCACCCAAATTTGCACAGGACAAATTTTCTCAAACCTTCTTACGATAGCGTTTAAATAGGTGAAATCTGATAATAACCCCACTCACTACCCATGTAACGGCATTGTTAAAAGCTACTAAAAGTGTGATAAATCTCTAGCTAAATGCGTCAGAGACATAAAATTTGACGTCCAAGAATGGAAGCAATCGAACTACAACCACGCCTGCTTTCATATAACACCATTTTCAATTCCATCTGATTCTTTTACTTTCCACTATGCATATCAAGCAACAATGATTTATCGGGGTAAAACTTTGCGTGAATAATACGTTTAAAGTATGTCACCTGTGACCAAAGATATATATATATATATAAAGATCAAAATATTACAACTTTAATAACACTGGTTTTACATATAAATATTTTAAGATAAAGCTATTCGCTTCCCTTTTTTTTATATACGCTTTTTCTCATAACAGCCACTTTCCGCTTGAATGTTGCACCTACTTTAATCGAAATACTTTGCCAACCCTTGCTAACATTTATAGAGTATGAACATTTTATTACTTTTTTATGGCTTTAATGCGCTGATAATCGAAATTTTATTTAAAGGTTGATGCAATAAAGTGGGCAATATATAAAAATATAATTTCTCATATTAGTCTTCACCTACTTGAGTTGCTCACATAAAATTGACACTTAACCCAATTTTCGAGTGCCTTACTTTCAACCGTTACATTTGTATTATTTGTTCATTTGTCTATGCACTCCGCGCAGTGCTCCACAAACAGTTTGACCTCGGTCTTTGGGCGCAACGTTCACCAGAAATCGAATAAATCAGAAGCGAGCGACAATATTGCATAAGGAATTATTGTCGAATTTTCGCGAAAATATGTCGTTTACTGCAAACACATTTCTACGAGCTTGTTGTTGCAAACGACTCTACGTTTGCCCTCGCCTACTCGTTTTGCTAATGGAATCATTATTGCTGCGCACTTTCATCCACTTTATTGAGAATGGCCACTTGTGCAAATGAAATATGGGTCATTGGTGTTCGTAAACGTTGCATATTTTAATGCACTTTTGAACTTTAGATTTAGTGCACGTAAACAAATTAATATTTGATTCAATTAAAAGGAACTTTTGATATTAAAAATTTCAGGTTTTTTTAGAAAAGTTATTGAAAGAGCAGTTATATGCGGGGATATGATCGTAGATTTTACAATTATTTATCTATATGGGTCAATTGCATAGTTACTGCATTACCTTATGATCAGGTCTCAATTTTTCCTAACTCATTTTTGCATTATCTTTTTGTAGTATCTAGGTCGTTCCTCCAGTGTCCAGTAGGTATTTTACCGATACTTATTGACAAAATTTGCTAACATTTGCTAAAGATCATAGTTGCCATTATCAAAAAAGAACTAAATAACTCTGATATATAATGAAAATGCTTATACGTTTTATAACGAGCATATTAAGTTGGCGCTTATGCCAACGAGTTTTGGTTAAAATTTGTGGTAAATGCTTCGTTGCGGTTACGCACTAAGGCTTTTATCAATATACATAAGTTATTACTCTGGATAAACTTGGTTTATAAGCAAGTAAAGAAGGGATAAGTTCGGGTGTATGCGAATATTTTATACTCTCACAAAGTAAAGTGATATATGGGATTTTCGTATATATTTTAATTAAAAGTAGGAAGTAATGCATCCAATATTCACAATCACAGGCATGAAGAAAGAAATTATTTCCGAATTTTATTAAGATTTTTTACATATTGATCGATAGATGCGGTATAAAGTCAAACAGGGGTTTGAAAATATTTATATTACAAAAGAAGTATGGGGGTGAAGTGAAGTCTTTACCCGATTTTACCCATTTTTGGTGCCAGGACATGACGTAATTACAAATATATTCTCACGAATTTCAAAACTAGAACTCACAGATTGACCGATATGTTCGGAAGCTGTCAGTCATATGCACTGGGGTTCACATATTTGGTGTCTGGGTCCTTAATATTATATAACCTGATCTCCAAATTTTACTTAAAAAGTGAGTGGTTCGCCTCTAGATGTTAATTTTTTTTTTTTATTCCCAAAATTTTGTTTTTATTATAATCAATTTTTATTTGTCGATCTTCCCTAGTATCCAATATTCATTATTTAAAGAAATTCGATTCATATCAAACTACAAAAATTTCTCATATATCCTCTTTCAACTAAATAAACAAAGCAATAATTGTTCTTTGTAAAGAAATTATTTAAACTATTTTAGATGTTGTGTTCATAAAGAACTTTTTTGTTTTTATTTTCAGAAATTAAGCCCATCATTGGTCACATAGGTATATATGTACAAGTGTACATATGCAAAGGAAATTCAGAACTGCATATGCTAGGACATTTCAAGATAAGAACCGAAGTATTTCATTGCATTGTGCGGCCGAATTGTGTGTAATTAAAAACTCATTAGCATTTAAAGCTGTCACTTTACGGTATGTTTAATGACTGTAAAGCATTTAACAAAAGTGTCAACTTTCAACGTTGAACAATGCCGCACCACAGATAAATAGAAGAAAAAACTGAAGGGAATACAACAAAGGGAAATATTTATTTTACGAGCGATATATGTATGTATATGTATTTAAAAATAGGTCTCTTAAGCTACTGCCTCCTATTTCTATATACTCATATGTATATAAATACACAACTTTTTCTTTGCCACAAGTAAAACAGAGAGCTCCTAACACACATTGTTTTTATCTAATTAATTTCTAGCAGTTTTTGTTTATTAATGCATTTTTAAATACAGACCCCAAAATAAATAAGTTTTGTTCCGACTAATTCATATGACTACTTCTTTTCATAATATTCGTGTCGTCAAAACAAATTCGCCCCGGACTGATAAAAATTATCACATTTTTATATACATTAAAACACAAAACCTTTAATATCGCCTTCAAAATAGGCTTCTAAGCCAAGACCAGCATACCAACGTTTAATTAAATTTTCTATACACTTGTGATAAGCCTCGACTGGAAGCGCCTTTTGTGCCTTTAGCGAATTTTGATTTTTTCGGTTTCGGCTTTTTTTTCGAGCGCCATTCATTAGAACGGTGAACAGTTTTAACGTCATATTCATAAAACCACGTCACCAGTAATGATGCGGTTGACATAGGTATATAGGGTTCTCAGCTACGTTGCAAGCATCTCTTTTACGATATCTATCCACGACGTTTTTGCCAAAGATTCAGGTTTTTAGTACGCGTCTATAATTGACACTCCACCAAAAGCAATAATTAAACATTCTGATGTCCAGTCGACGATTTTCAAGTGCTATATATTTTACTTCTCCGATGATATCGTGATTAACACAGGTCGCGACTGGCATGAGCCAAGTTTTCGACGACTTCACGATCTTCACTAAATGCTTTGTGCCTCTCAAATCAACAATTGAGTAGGCGTGATTCCATTGGAAGCACAAAATTACAAATAAACTTGTGCAATTTATTTTCGATGATAAAAATCGACAAACAAAGTTTTCGTTTCGAAACAAGCAGGTTCCAAGCACACACGAATTGACATATGGAGACCAAACTTCTGGCAAACATGAAGCAAGGTTTTAGCAATCTACGAACAATTTTGTATACTTTCGCAAGATGTAAGTGTAGTACTGAGAGTACAATAATTTTGTTCACCTAACGGTTGTTTGTATCACCAAAAACTCATCGAGTTAGATATGGAGTTATGCATATCTAACTCGATGGGGATGATAAGAGGAATTGAATTTCAAGTGACTGTCTGTCCGACCGTCCATCCTTTCTTGATGAAACTTTATACACGCATTCCTTGGCAACTAAGGGTGGTTGGTATTGCAGATGAGTGGAATCGGCCTATTGTCACGCCCAAAAGATGCCGTTAACTAAGCACTAAATTCAAATACAGAACTGTAATTTGATAAAGTGGTTCACAGTAACGAGGGACACAAGTGGGCTAAACATTTAAAAGAGAAATCCGTCCGTTCGTCCGTGCAAGCTGCAACTTGAGCAAAAATTAAGAAATCTTGACGACATTTGGTACATATACGTATGTATCTCTTGGCAACAAAAGAATTTTCGTATTGTAGATGTGCATAATCACACCACTGCCACGCCCACAAATCGCCATTAAACGAAAACCTATAAAGTGTCATAACTAAGCGCTAAACTAAGGAACAAAACTGCCCTCAAAATGGTTAAATGTACATATCTCCCAAACTGATGAAGAGTGAAAGTCGATAAAACCAAATAATAACCACGCCCACTCACCACATAAAGGTCATGCTCAGAATTACTAAAAGTGGAATAAACTTCTAATAATACTTCTAAGATGACATAATCAATAGAAGCAGGGCTAAAAATTAGACAATGGGCGTGGCACTATCGACTTTGAGCTGAATTGCTATATCTCAGAAAGTACTTGACCAATTTTGGTCTGCAAAGTAAACAAAACCATCCCATAATATACTGTGAAAATAAGCGAAACCGGTTAAAAGTCACATCTACTTCCCATAAAACAAGCTATCTATTTTATTTTATGCCCAAAAATTGTTGAAGTCATACTATAACTTTTATATCAATCTATGAGCAGTTGTTTTGAAATTCGTGAGCGAAAATTTTAGTGATGACAGCATTATTTGTTTAATATAAAATTTTACAACGACTGAATGTATTTGACCGACTTTGAGCTTGACAAATTGCGAGAGTGTGAAATGTTCGGTTACACCTGGACTTAACCATTCCGTACTTGTTATCGATCCCCTGCACTAGCCTTATCATATTTTTGATTCATATAAGTACAAGTTCTTTGATTTCGAGTTTTTTTTTCACTGTAAAATTAAGTTTCAACTTGATGAATTAAGAGCACGTTCATAGCGGTCATCACAATACGTAGGGAAAGCTCTTCAAAAATTTCGAACCTAAGAGTTAAAATAATATCTCTTTTTTTATCGAATGTAAGTGCAGAGGAAAGAAAACGATTTAAGGGTTTCGAATTATCGGCGATAAGTATACAGTTATTTCACTCAACAAAAGTAAATATATTTGCATTGAAGCATTAGCAGAACTCACATTTGGCGCTAATGTAGAAAACTACTGTCTTGAATGCGAAATGAATCCATTTCAAATTATGCCACAATCAGCCGAGTAGCATAGCATGAAATCAAAGCTACAAAGAGGATATATATGTACGACATATACTCTACTTCAAATGCAAGATTAGACACAATGTTATGCTGAAAAAGTTTACGCCTAAGTTTGTAATAGTTTACAATTTCAATTTGAATTTTCCGCACACAATAGAAGTGAGTGAATATCAACAAAGCAGCATTAACTGTGCTAACGAAGGAGCTTATGAATAGGTGCATCAAGTCGATGTTGCAAGTTGAGTAAGTGAAGATATAGACATACATATGTATGTACGCTGACTTCAGCGCTCAATTTGACGCTATAATGTAATTCTTAATGAAGAAACTTCTTTCAATTCACTCACATGAGTACTTACGCAGCGAAGGCATCTTGAACGATATAATAGTGTATTCGTATATAAGAATCAAAAATTTAAGTATCAGTATGTATGTTCATTAGATGGGGTCCATTTTTCACTTTCTTATATTAGTTTTTAGCGTTTCATTATAAAAAGAATAGTAAAAGTAAATGAGAGTAGTTATTAACAGAAGGCACACTTATAAGATTATACATACAAGCGCTGACGCAGTCACGACCATCGATGAAAAATGGAACCTCTAGTACACACAGAGGACAACGAACAGTTGAAAAAGTTGGCTTCGCCGACGAACCTGCTCCAAAAAAGTTGAAGATTATCCTATTGCCCGGAAAGATGATGACCACAGTTTTGTGTGATAGACAAAGTCTGATCTACATGGATTACTTGAAGAAGGATAAAGCGGTCGCAGAGCTTCTACTTATTGTTGGTCCAAAGACGTATACAAGACTTGTATTTGATATAGAATCAAGTACTCTTTCACTATGACAACGCACCTTTCCACCCTTTAATTACGATTTGCTAATCCAGAGAGGATGGATGGATTTGACAACTTTTGCCAAACGTGTTCGCAGCTCTTGCTATATTATATGTTTAAAATTAAAATAAATAAAGCAAAAATATTTCCATGCAACTAAGAAAGAAGGGAAGTCAACAGTAATCATAGTCAACCTTTATCCAACCTTTAACTGATTTTTGCAGATCTGATCACATACTGGAAATCGCTGTCGGTTGCATTTAAAGGCTGACTGCTTTGAGCTTGTAGTAAAACTTCCCATCAGAAGTAATAACTAAGCGTCTCTCTAGTATAATTGTCACTTTTTCTCTGTCTAATCTCTATTAATTTCTTAACAGGCTGAGATAATTGCAGGATAATATGCCGAAGCAAATATCCGTGATCCCTTCCTAATGCAAATGCGCTCCTAGAAGCAGGTTTTGTGTGCAACTATTGATGTGCAAATGCACATGGTCTTAAGCGTATATACATATATGTATACAAACTCATTTATTTTGGTTAGTGCGAAATGTGGGAGTTCAAACAATTTCAACTTGAACACGCACATTCTGCATTTAAGTTTGTAGTTGTACGCCTGCAAAGCAGCAAGTATAGAGGTAACACAGATAAAATCCAGCAAACAATTGCGTGCTAAGTATAGTTGTACGACATTGTTTTGCTGCACAACGTAAGTTTAATTCTCTGAAGTTGCAATTGTGCAGCACTACAGTAGGGAATTAACACCTTTACAATTAAGACAATACAGCAACATTTGTAAATAATTACAGAACAGTTAAGTGTAGCGGTAAATGTGAGGGGCATTTAATGGAAAAGTGTAGGGAGTGGAAAATTTTTTGTATATTCTATTCACTTTACGAATTTGAGTCTTCAATTGCTATTATAAAATTTCATTTTAATATAACAATTGAATGAAAAGTATATGTAAATTAGACAATGCTTGGATATGATTATGGACCTATTAGTAATACCAATAATCCGAATCTGAGGCCAATTAAATTATGAAGGTATAAACAAGTTAACGTAGTTGTAAGGATACATAGTATTGGGTTGGAATATAAGAGATTCTATTATTTCTAAAATTACCCACCATAATAGCGGAAAAGTAATATGTACGAATGTGTTAGTAATTATCCGCAACAATAGTTGAGTAAAAATTTGTTGTTGGAGGAAAAACTTAGATTGGTTTCAATTACATGTCAAATATATCGTAGAATAATTATGAAAGTGTTCTAAGTCATATATTTCTTGTTTCGAGATATTTTATGAATCGCATTTGAATAAATTAAAATGATTTTTACATTATGCCACATTTTAATTTATAATTTTCTTGGTCTTGATTAATAGAAATTTATTACAGATATAAAATTTTGTGTGAATTTTATAGGAAAATTTTTAGAGCTTGAATTGACGTAGACCATTTTTAAAATTAACTGAATTTCCTATAATTGACTTAAAGTGATAACCATTGTGATTTTTACTTGAAACAACAACGTTAACGATTCAATTCATAAACATTTTATAATAATTTTTAAAAAATAATCTACTTTTATATCATAATTTCGAGATTTTAATATTTTTAAAATGTTTCTGAAATACTGGAGGGATATATGGTAGTAAGCACATAAGATTATTTACTCTCCTTGTAATTGATGTTTCAAGTGATTTCGTTGAAATCAAATCCGGCTGCGACAATTTTCGACCAATTTATAGTCATTTTCAGGATTGTATAAGTAATTTCGTTTTTTTTTTTATTTTCATCTCTATCAAATCAAAATCACGGTCATTCGGTAGTAAGGAATGACCCGATACCAAAAATGTATAGTTTATCGTTTCAATATCATTATTCGATGACTCAACAATTTTCAGTCATGTCAATGCTACTTTAATGTTGCGATTTTGGCCTGAACAAGCATCAATGTTGGCTATTACGTGTTTTTGGAAAGCAAAGATATTCTCCATATGCGCTAAAATGCACAATGCTTCTTCCTGTGCACCTCTTGAAGCTGTTGTTTCATCCCATACACACATTTTGACATTGTCATCATGGAAATTATGGAAACCCAAGTTGTATACGTGCTTGTTTCGCTTATAATAGCCTACGGAAACAGAGAGTTTAGGATACGGAAGTGCTTTTTGCAAATCAAATGAGAATCCATAATATTTCCTGGAATTTTTGTTAGATAAACCCGAATGAAGTGGCATTTCTGTTATTCGATTGTCATGTATTTTATCGATTTATCTTGCAGTTCAGAAACGCGACAAAGAGGGCCACGCGGTATTTTCAAGTTATGATTATATAATTTCTTTAAATTGTTGACTTAGACCACTTTCATAATTATCACTAAATAAATTCCGTATAACGTTGTAATTACAACTAAAGTTTAATTTTTGATGATATCGTAAAAATTACATCAAATAAATTTAGTTTAAAATAATGTCGTGTGAAATAAGTAATAAATTCATTTATTTTTTTAATATTAACCGATGAAATGCACTGAGCTAACAGAATGGTTTTATATGACCGGGTACCTAACACTGCAGATAAATAACACAAAAGAACGTATTGGGAAAGCGTTTAAATTGAACATAAAGCTTGTGTTTACGTCGGAGCCATTTAACTGAACTTAACGAAGCGTTTGCAAAAATAAAATCGACTCGGAAAATAAAGAGCTACTATGCTTTAACTTTCCCTTGTAAATTAAAGACCGTTTACCGTTACACCTAGTATATGGCCACTGAAAGCAGCATTGCAGAGACGTTTAATCGCGTTTTGCCAAAAGATACTTAATTTTCTTTAAAACGATAAAAAAAATTGCCTGTTATACATCAGTATAAGCACTTCGGGATCAAAATTCTACAATTAAATAAAATTTTTAAAGTTTCAATTGAAAATGAAACAGTTTTAAATAAATAAATTCAAGAAATCGAACCCCAGTATAAGCTTTCACATATAAAATATACGAAAAAAAAAATATTTCCGCAAAAAATAATTAAAGTAGGACATTAAACTGACCGCCGAACAAAGCAAGACTTACAGAAGAAGCAAAATAAAGAAATTTCCGTATAGATAAATATAACAATATACATACATATCTATGTCCACTTTAAACATTTGACCGTCAGGCCATTACCAACGGATCGATTGGTGAGCGTTGGCCCGAAAGGCTAAATTGGTGCTTACAAAGAAATTCGCAAGAACATTTCTGAGTGGGCGAACATAATAGCTTCGACACTATAATTTCGCAATCACTGGCCTTCAAATATAAAACACTTGAACTGTCGACGACGCTGAAATTGCTATCAACTTTGGAGTGGGCGCTGTTTTTAATGTGGAACTGACCATTACGCCAGAGAGTCGCCAAAAATCAGCCAACACTTCGAGTGCCAAATATACAGCGTCTACCAATGGGGATGACGTGGTTTTGACAGCTCGTGGCGGCCATGATTGTTTATGGTGTTTTGTTAAATTGTTCTTCATCAAATGTCAGTGTGTTTAGTAAGGTTTGCCATTTCATCACGTCACGTTTCAAATTGGTACAACGCTTGGAAATTGTCCAAGACTATTACCCAAATTCACGTTCTCCGGTCGCTGTTATAAGAGATAAAGTCAAGATGAGGCCCATTTCTGGCTTCGTTAACAAACAAAATTGTTGGTATTCGGGTTGAGTCAAATCCACGTGTGGTTCAGAAAACGCAATTGCATCCCCATAAATTTACCGTTTAGTGCGGATTGTGGTATGGTGGCATCATCAGGGCTTATTTCTTTCGAAATGAGGCAGGAAGTGCCGTTATCATCAATATCGAGCGAAAATTGGCTTAAATTGGTAGGGATATGGTATGCAAACGGAGCCGTGGTGGTCATTTAGCCAACATGTTGTTTATATCATAAATGGCATAACATTATCTGCATAACAAAAAAAAAAGGCCAAGCAGAACCCATTTTGACCAAATTTGAGGGTTTTATTTCATTTTAGCAACACGTCGTTCTTGTTGGTAGACCCTGTACATATACATTGCCAAAAGCTTGTACTAAAATAAAATGTTACGTAATGGGGTAAATATATCTTACATTGTTGCTACAATTTTAGTTAATTTAACGTCCTATATATTGCTATATAATATGGAGCGTAGCGAAAAGGAAATTTTAGTACTTTGCATTTGGCATTCAAATTCTTATCGTTAAGCAAAACGAAAACGGGCGATTGGCTATGTACGTAAGTACCTAACAGTAAATTTTTAGTAAGCAGGATATTACTTATTGGTGTACGTATGTATATATTTTCGTACTGTAAAGAAGTGCCGTAATAAAATACTGCAAATTATTTGCTAAAAGATAAACTTAGGAATTGAATCAAATAAGTTTTAGCCCACGTGCCTATGTGTCTTGAAAATTCATAAATATTAATATGAATACTTAAGGCAACTAAAGATTTTAATCACAAAATGACTCAATTTAACATTTTTGGTTAGAATACATGCTCCTTCGATATAGAAGCAATCAAAGGAGTGGAAGAAATTAAGTTCTTGTTGAAAGTAGTCTCATAGCACTTACAATTTGTAATGTTTAAGCCCTAAATAATAGTTAGAGCAGAATATGTATAAGTATCTAAAATAACTTCTAAAGAACGCTGTCGTTAGCCAAGAGCTTTGGCAGATATTGTAGAAGCATAAAAAATGTTACCATATTTATTGATTTATGTAAGTTTCGTTATATTTTTCACGAGTTACACCTCTACCATATATAAATACCATAAGTGCATAATACGAGTAACTATTATGATTATTAAATATTTCACATGTACTACCATCTCATCAAATTTGAACCGTACTGGTCCATTTAAGATGCGCGCAAGCCGAATCGATAAATATTTTCTCCAGTTTGTTTGAAATTTTGTGTCTCGAATAGAATCACTATTACGGAAGCATTAAAAATGCTACAGAATTCTTTTATGGAGTCTACTCTACCACGGCACAAAGTGAAAGTTGGAAGTAATCGACTCAACCATTTTGTTTAATATTTTTCGCATAAAGCATGTCAATGCTAGGCCCGTACCAAGACCTGAATCTTTTGCAAAAACGAAAAAGAAAAAGTCAAAATGAAAGAAGTGGGATTAAGCTTTAACTTGCTTGTATTGGACTCAGCAGCCTATTTGGATGGCGATAATAAAGTTTTGTATGGAAGTACGTGAAAATGTAGCTGATTCTTTTTGTCGGTCTAGGTAAAATTTGTATATATTCATACACTTTTTAATTTCGGCATTTTTTAATTACGTACATATATGGTAATGACTATACCATATTCCTGTATTAAATTTATGCGAACGTATTAATATTTGTTAAGCAAATTAAAACTTCCTTTACATAATGTTCACAATTCATCTTTTAGGTATTGGACTTTCTGGCGCTTACATCATAAATATAGGCGCAGTATGTTTCAGATCTCGTAAACTTTTTGATAAAATATAACACCATTAAGCTCTTAGCTTCGCCAACGTATCCGCAGGCTATAGCATTTTTGAAGCGTAAATAACCAATAATACCGTTGGAACTAAGTTAGCAAAAGATCATAAAGAATTGACTTTCAAGTCCTTGCCTTCGGTGGTAAAAAAAAGTATTTTAAATAAACTCTTACCGATCTTATGATCATGGCTACTATAACAGCACTTTGTATTTGCGTATAGCAACTGATTCAAATAATTTGTAGACATATTAAAATTTAGCGTTTAGGTTTAAGATAATAAAATAATCGATATAATATACGTAAGTATTTTACATTGACATAAACATTGACAATCGTTAAATTTTGGGTTCGACTTGAAAAGCTACAATACTATATTTTTCACATTTTTTAACTTTGTTGGGTAATTTACTGCCTAATTACAAAATCGGTACATGTATCTGTATATATAGTTCGGCTTTAGTATGTTCTATATTTTTTATCAGCAGTAATATTAAGCTTAATATTATATAAAACAAGTAAGAAAAGGTGTTACCGAACATGTTATATTATATTATCGCAATTTACACAGATCAAAAACGAGGTAATATTTCAAAAGTTGGCAAAAGTTTATAGTAAGAAATGTTGCGATAAAATTCAACATTCTTTATTCGATGGAACCCTGAGAAGGATTACAAGAATCATATTTGGTATTTTGTTAATTTATATTATAGTTTTATTTACTTCGTGCCAACGAAAATCATTCTCAAATGAGATATATCTGTTATAAACTCAACCGAAGGCCCTAAATTTTGATGATGTGGGAAAAAGCAACCAGATAATATCAATCATACACTGGTCGACATATTCAGATTATTTCACGTTATTATGATTGATATGACTCATGACAACACGTTTCGTGACAACCCTGCAAACGTGCGCTTTTATAGGCATAAATATGCATATAAAGGAATATTTTAATCAAAATATCGATAGCAAATGCCTCTCAGCAAAAAACAATATTGTATCCAAACCACTAACTCATAATATGTAGCAGTTTCAGCAATTTTATTAATTGTTTTATACCAATAAAATAAGCGTGTACATACGGTTGTATATGGTATATGTGTAATCAATTGGTTTTTACTGAATTTTGCAAGCTGCACTGGAGACAACAGCAAATTCATAATCAGTAAAGCACACATATTAAAATTACAAACTTTCATAGAAACATGCAACTTGCATTAATAATGAACGCGCGCCAAATGCGTTTTATTGAATATGAATTTATTGTACAACATACATTTACGAGTAACATACAAGCATTGATATCTTGTAATATATTTTACTGGCATGTGTCCATAATGATTTGCATGCTTTGAAAATGTTTAATGTCAAAATGTTTTAATATTTATTAATATAATAAGCCTAGAGAGATGTCGAAATTGTTTGTTAATGCAATTCGCAAAATATACAAAAACTATGAAAATAGCTAATCTTGGCTATGGTGGAAATAAGCTCAGTTACAAAAAATCATTCCACATTTCAAATCGAGACTAAAATTTATTTGTTTTTTTTTTTTTTGCTTCTCTTTTGTGTAGTGTCTCCATGTCATAACGCTTTTCATGTGCCAATAAAAGTTGATATGCATCTACTATATACAGCGTGCACCATATGTATGTATGTAGTTATATACACAAGTCCATACTAATATTTTAAATGTGAATGTAAGTTTGTTTGTTACAATTTCACGTCAAAACCACCAAAACACATCATCCTGAAACTTTGTAATTCCTAATAGTATCAGAAAAGACATAGAAGTATTCTATGTATTATTAAATAAAAAAAAACACGTGTAAGGATGTGTTAAGTTCGGGTTTAACGGAATATTTTATACTCTTGCAATCTTGCCGGATCAAGACCGGCGAAATATATACAGCTATTGGGAAAATTTTAAATTAAAAATGTTGCGAAAGAATTCAGTATTCATTATTCACCGAAATCGTGAATGAATAACAATCAACTTTGATATCTTATTAAATTATAGTCACTTAGTTTTATAAATGTATATATACTCAACCAAAGAGGCTAAATTAAACGTATTGAGTTGATGTAATCGTAAGTCTTTATATGTATTAGTAATATGAGTTTTAAAACAAGGTCTAGACCAATTCCATTCATATTCAGTGGTAAACAACATAGTATACTTTGATATATCATACTGGTACATGTATACTTGAGAATATATTTTCGAGCAATTTTATAAATATCTAGGATACACACTGAACGACATATTCGTTATATGGTTAGCTTATTCTAATTCGATTTCTAGCCTATACTTTTAAAATAATAACAGACAATTAATTTCACTTTTTCTGACATCAAACTTCCTCTTTGATCCTAATCCAAACGTGATTTCTTTGCACCACTAAACGAGCCTTATAAAATAGTCACTGAAATATGCAGGTTTAAGTGTCCGTTGCTTAGAGAGTTAGAATAGAATTTTGGTCACTGTATTTTTAGCAATATGCATGTCGAGTCAGACCAACCGAGTGACACTTTACAATGTATTTCGACATTAATCCGTCGGTCATTTCGCTGCCAAACAATTTATTGGTATTCAATTGTTGATGTTAATAATAAGTGTCACATTTAATCAATACTGACATAACTAATGATGCACCCTGTGTTTATAATTTTTAATGTTGTATATAAAAATATATTCGCTGTATATCAGCTTTAATAATAAAATTACTATTTTTAATAAAATTACTGTGACTACTATAGTTCAAAATGAAATTTTTTTAATTAGGTAAAATTGAGTCCATCGGAATTTACTCAAGTGGTAGAATGGAAGAATAGCTAAAATAACGATTGAAAGTACTCAGGCAATTACTCCTCTTAGTTTATTTGGGATGGGTATCCTCTTGCCAGAAATTTATGAAATCAGGGCAATACTTCCTTTAATCTCTATATACTAGTTACATATACGGATTTTCAATGCTCCGTTTTCACTATATACCTTGTATATTGGTCAATCTGTGAGGTTTCTTAATGAAATTCAAAGGGCATTAATTTCTCGTAATGATATGTTGTAATACCAAAACTGAATCAAATCGAAGCAACATATTCCCTAGCCTCCATTTATCTTATATAAGAAAATTTATAAGAATTCTATAGGAATTTCATAGATCCGGGTGGCTTTATATCGTATATATAAAAAAAATTAGCACCACTTGTTAGATGTTGAACAGTTTCGACGTCATATTCATAAACCCACGACGACTTTCAAACACTTTTTTTTAACTTTTTCGAAGTTCTCGTCATTAACATAGAAATCGCATGAGAGACATTGAATTCACGATCTTTCCTGATAAAATAGACTCTCCGAAAAATTTCTGCAACATTTTAACTTTTCGTAGTTCATTTTTTCCTTGGAAAGATAAAATTTCAAGTAAATGGTTGTTCAGTTTTTGATCAATGCATGAAATATTCGGTTTTTGAAAAATATATTTATTCAATCGTCTATATTAATGATGTCGCCTTTAAAACAGTCAGCGTTCGATATAATGATCTTATGCCAGCGCTCCTTCCAATCATTGAAGGCGTGCTCAAATTATATTTTTTTCATAGCTTTTAGCCCGTTTAATAATTTCATCTATCTTGTAAAACTACGTTCTTTTAAGGCTTTCTTTATTTTTAGGAAAAAGTCGCACGGAGCCATGTGTGGCGAATGTGGAGGCTGACGCATTTTCGATGTATAGTTTTTGGTCAAGAGCTCACGAACAAATTCGTTGGTCCATTTCTTTTAACAAACGAAGATCGCCAAGCTCATAAAAACAAACCTAACCTTTGCGGATGCTACATACAAAGCAATGAATACAGGTTAAAAGCATGTATATCAATATAATAAAAAAAAATTGTACAAAACAATTTAAATTTCTTCTTACTTACTTCGTATATATACATACATACATATATAGAAAGTATAGATTTATATATTTAATAATTTATAATTTTGGTGCTATCTTGAATCTTTCAGGTATTAAAAATAAGCGTCAGGTAAACTCAACTCAGCATGTTGGATAAGTTTGACAAATCAACAGTTAATATAATTTAAACCGACTTATGTTTTTATTAAAAAAGCGAAAATTTTACTCTTTTGTAAGGAATTGACAATTTTCAAGTGTTTTATGCAAAAGACTAAAAAACTTTTTAAAAATCTGTGAGGACAGCCCTTAAAAGGGACAGTCTAATTTATGAAAAGGTTTTCCAGTCTCGCGGTTAAATATTTTTCACTTTCAAACATAGAATTTCTACTAAAAGGGCAATGCCTACCATAAAGTTTTGCAACAAAAACAAATTTATGTGTATGTGTGCTTGCTGGATTCATTATTAATGCGATTGTTCGCAAACAGTTGTTACAATTATGTTGCGAAAACTGCCAACAAAACCAATTATTCTGGCTTTTGAACTTTGATGCAACTTTATCACCACCGCTGATCATTTATTCCAAGAAAATATGCATATAAATCTTTATCAACAATTCGCAAGTTGCGACGAGGCCTTTGAGGAGGCTATGCAAAGATTGTTCTAGACCACAGCGAATCGCTCGGTTTTGCTACGCTTGTTGTTCAAATTGTGAGCGCTGCACAGCGTGTGACAACAAAACGCATGAATTTTCATTTAAATATAATTAAATATTCTGTGGACAGCACAGACTATTTTTAATTGCACGCGTTTAGTAGCATTTTGGATTTTACCTTAATTTGTTTGAGTTTTATAACAAGTTTTGCTTTGCTATTATGACAGTCAAATGTGACTCTTCTGTTCTATTTCTGTCAATCCGTTGTCATCAGATTTTAATTTTTTACAGAAAGAAACGATGTTGCACACATTAATATATTTTTATATATTTACCTTACAATAGCTGATTCTTGAAAAAAGTTGAAACGTAAACTTGTATGCTATTTTAGCTATAAATTAAACAGCAACAATTTTTGTGTTAAGTGACGAAAGTCATCTGAAACACCTTGGCTCTGAGCTAAAATTAGTTTATAACACCATATTTAGGGATATTTTTTTACCCTGATACTAAGTTTACCACGAAGTTTTCAATACCCAGAAGGAAAGTCGGAGATCTTATAAATTATATAAAACCGATATATTTCTGAAGCGGGTGGTTCCTGATGATAAAAAGTGTGTCCCTATACGACAACGTCAAGTGAAAACGGTCGTGGTCGAATCGCGGTCAGTAAGAGCAAACAGTGGCTAAGCTAGACCTAACGGTCAGGAAGGTTTTGCTAAGTGTTTTGTGGAATTGGAAGGGATTTATCTACTATGAGTTGCGGCCCTGCCGCCAAACTCTTAATTCGAAAAGTTCCCGGAGTTTGAGTTCGTATTTCTTTCTGCTGTCCTCTACTTCTGTCTTTACTATAGGAATACCAAGATCTTTGTGAATACTTTCGTTACGAATGGTGAACCCATAATCGCTCAAATGATTTTTAACTAGAACATCTGAATTTTATCAATGTTAGTTGCAGAGGTCATACCCCACAGTTGAATACCATACTTCCAAACTGCTTTTATTACCGCGTTGTATAACAAAACTTTGTTCTCAAGGCTACTTTTGAATATGTTTTCGCCATATGAGCCTTCTGTCCCAGCGAATGCCAAGACAAGTTACATCATTTGCTTGTGGTACTAGGAGGTTATTCATTTTAATTGACACATTTTTGGTGTTAGTGGAAATATAATACTTATATTATTTATTAGTTTCCTCATTTACAATCATTCGCTAGTTGGCTCACCATTCTTCAAGCAAAGCTAAATGCTCCTCTAGCCCCTTGACCCTTGACGCACTTACATTTATTACGGCATACTAGGGCTGTGTCAACCGGAACAGTGTCAATATTGACGAGAGTTTCTATGGGAGTGGCATTACGAAATTACTTTTAAAATGCTAATAAGTTATCAGATAAAACGGGACATATTTTAACTGAAATAATAATACAAATTTCTATTATATGGAAAAATAATGGATTTCTGTTTTACTATACCCAATAAATAAATGAGATGCGTGACGAGCTGAGACGATTTAGTGTTGTCTATCTGCGCGAACTAATTCCTCAGTTTTTAAGATATCATCAATTTTTTCCTAAGAATTTCCTCATACGTTTGAACCGCTGATATCGGAACACTATAGCATAAAGCTGCCATACAAACTAAACGATCAAAATAAAATTTCTATATAAAAAACTTTTTATTTGGAAAATTGTTTTCACGAAATATTTGGCATAGATTATTGTCCAAGGCTGCGCCTTAATCTCATTATTAACATTTATCTGCCACTCTGGCCAATCAAAATCGAACTAATTTTATAAAATTTTATGCAGTAAGAAATACATCTGATAAAAGTAATATAGCTTCAGTGTAACTGAGGAAAAAATGTTTTCTTGTTTTTAATATAACAGTTTTTAGGAGCTTCGCAATGAAAATTACACTATAGTGCCATTGAAAAAAAAAACCGAACATCATAGTGTGTTAGTTTCTTACCTCACGAGAATGCATTTCGATGTGAAACAAAATGTTTTTGTTTTTATTAAGAACACTTCAAGTCGGTTTGAATATTCCAAAACGCCTAAGCATGTACCTTTTGTAAACCTGAATGCTTTGGACTCGTATATGAACCAGATTTATTTTCTGACTCGCAATTTCGAATAGGTTTTTTTAACAGGAAGAATTTTCATTATCCCACTTACTAACTAATTATTGGGTAAATGTATAATTAAAGGTTTGAGAGAGATGGAGGGGCCGTTTACATAACACTATTTCATCGTATGGTTTGAAATAGGTGAACAAATTAAACACTTCAAACCCTAACCACGAAAAATACAAATTTATACCAGTTTTTATTGAATAAGTTATGTTTTTTATTTCGAACTAAGAATGTGACCTCTTTGAATAATTTTCAACGCTACGGTTGAGAAATACTTCAAAAAGTTTGAAAGTTTACGTAAAAATACAGAACACAATTTTATGTAAATGCGAAATATACTTTACTTCTGTGCAGAGCTTAGTAAGCTAGTTGAGATGTACACAAATCGAGATATATGTACATTGTACAATGTAGAATTCAGTGATTATATAAGATGGTACATATATAAATCTATATATACTTGTGTGCTTTGTTCCGGAAAGCTGCAAGCAAAACTTTCACTATAGAAAAATGCTTTTCACCGTTCACCTTGAAGATATTGGTTGTAGGGAGTCCTTTTCGCCGGTGGAAATTGAATTTAAACGTGTGAATAACTTTTGCGAGCCACTAAAAGGAACGGTATCACTTTATATATATGTACATTTTCAAACACAAATCGAAATGTTATAGGTAGGAATTCACTTAACTCAGGCATTTCCAACTGAAATTCCTCAAGTCGCACCTACGAGCATTACGCAATTGCACTTATTGTCAAAAATGGTTTTTATATTCTTGCAACATGTTGCTATAGAGTATAATAGTTTTGTTCACCTAACGGTTGCTTGTATCACCTTAAAAATTATCCAGATAGATATAGAGTTATATAGTAAATGTAAATGATCAGTACGATGAGGCGAGTTGAAATCCGAGTGACTGTCTGTCCGTCTATCCGTCCGCCCGTGCAAGCGGCAACTTGAGCAAAAATTGAGATATCTCGATGTAGCTTGGTACACGTATTCTTTCGCAAAAATAGGTTTAAAGTACATAATACCTACAGCTACAATAACCACTTTCGCTTAGGAAAATTTCTATAAGAACTCCTAGTGACAGTGTGAAAATTAATAAAATCGATTATAGCGCCGCCCTCTCTTCATAAAACGGGTTTGTTAAAAACTACTAAAAAGCGCGATAAATCAATAACTGAATGCTCCAGGGTCATTAAATTATACACCTAAGAGAATACAAGAACGCTTTCGAGGAGCCAACGGCAAATTAAAATAATGGGCGTGGCACCGCGCTCATTTAGGTCAAAGTTCATTCATCGGGGACGTACCCGACCGATTTCTGCCAAATTCGGCAAATAATATTATCCTGACTTTCTTACATTACAGTACGCAAATGCGCTAAATCGGACAAAAGCCTCGCCTTCTTCTCATATAACACATTTTAAATTCCATCTATAAAAATTAAAAAATGTATCCGGACTAAACTTCACACAAGTAGTACCTTTGAGGTGTGTTATGACCCAAAATTGTCAAAATCAGGCTGAACGTGTTCAAGCTACCAACTATCGAATATGTGGACCCCAGTTCATATTATGAACTTTTTATCGAAAATGTTTGTCAATCTGTGAAATACGTTATAAAAATTCGGAAAAAGTCTTTTCCTGATAATATTATGCTTGTATGTCAAAAATGAATCAAATCGGACCAACACTTTCTTTAGCCCCATGTACCTAATCGAAAGATTTTCGAACTTTCAAATACATAATACGTAACGCAAGTTGCAAGAGTATGAAATGTTCGGTTACACCCGAACTTAGCCCTTCCTAACTTCTTTTCAGTTCTTTCTATCTCTGCAGACTTATACATGCAGACTAATACATGTGTACGCTTCCACTGACTTCATAATTTTCTAGCCTTGCAAATGTGAAAAACTCCTGATCGTACGAGTAGAATATAAATTGTAATATTCAATGGAAGTAGAATTCAACTATGTATGCGTGTAGATGCGTCTCCCATTCAACCCGCTGTTCCACAGGAGGATAATTGCTCACGATGATGTTTCTGATGTCCCTCTGGCTATCTGTGCAACTTGCTTTTATCGTTTCGCCCGACGCCGGAAATAATTTTCTTACTTTCCTCGAGTCAATACCGGTGGCATTAACGAAATAAGCAAACGCATACAAAGCAAAAGTGGAAATTGTTTATTGAGTTATTCTTCAATGTGCTGTTAATAGACGAACGCGAAAACTTTTGCTATTTAAATAGTATTTCTTTTTTCTTTTAATGCGTACTTTGACCGTAACTAAAGTTGGTTACTATTTTCTTGAAACTAAATTTGGCTTTTAATAGGTTCAACGTTTAAAAGGAAATTAGTTTCAGGGTAACTATGTACTGCTTTGTGCATTTGAGCTAAATGTCAGTCACTCAAGCTAAGCGTGGCAAGAAGCTACTTAAAAACAAACGCGAAATATTTTCGGTTAATGAGTTATTATGAGGCAACTATAAAATAAGTTTGCTAATAATTTATTATACTCTTGCAACATGTTGCTACAGAATATTATAGTTTTGTTCACCTAACGGTTCTTTGTATCACCCAATCGAGTTAGATGTAGCGTTATGTACATAGGTATATATTATATATATATGATCGGGTTAAAAAGGCGAGTTGAAATCCGACTGTCTGTCCGTACGTCCGTGGGAGTGAGAAATTGTGTAAAAATTTAGATAAATCGATTAAACTTGGTAAGGAGGGGCATCTAGAGTTGAGATATTTTTTTAAAAAGCGGGCGTGGGCCAGCTCCTCAATAGGTTTAATGTACATATCCCAACATTTATATAGAAACCCTTATCTCGCGACATACTCGACCAATTTTAAAGAAATTGTAGGTAGAGATAGAGTTAAATATAAGGTTATATATATGTGAATGACTAGACGAGTTGGAATCCGGATGTCTGCCTGTGCAAATAACTTGAGTAAAATTTGAGATATTGTCACAAAAGTTTGTACACGTGTTCCATGGTAAAATTGGGACAAGTTTGTAGAGGGGTGTAATCGGAACACTGCCACACCCACAAAACGTCATTAGTCGAAAACATATAAATTGCTATAACCAATAAATATAATAATATATAATAAATTCCGATCCTTTGGTTTACGTTTTTCATTTCAACTCAATGTATTAAATTCAGCCTCTTTGTATCACATAACCATTCACACACCTCAGTTTGTATCACATAACCATTATATGAGCATGGTTTTAGTATAATTTTCACTGACGGCAAGTAAAATATAGTAATAAAACTAAGTGAGTCTATGACCTTACTAAAAATCAAACGTTTCATTGTAAAAAAATTAACTCTTAAAAAGTATGTTGAATAGAAGACAAAAAAAAAAATAAAAACACATCAAACACTTAATAAACAAGGTTAAGACAGAAGATAAAATTGTATGTTTTTTTGGATATACATTGTTTTCAACACAGTTTACCATCTTTTTGGCATTAAAACTTATCTATAATTTATATAAGAAAATTTTCTAGAATACAATTAAGTCACTTCTTTTGTTGTTGCTTTTATATAAAAAAATTTTTATAAGAGAGTAGCGCCCAAAAATAGCGAGTAGAAAGAAGGTGAATTGACGACGGGCCAAGTATACGGAGCTGCCAAGCATTGTAGTAAATTATACTATTCTATAAAAATTGTATTCGATCTTTTAGAGAGTGATCATTACAGCCTTTAGGAAGTATTTTAAACTCATTTTGCTCTATACCAATCAAAGCAAAGCACTTCCATCTCCCCAAATACAACGAAGGGGCAAGGATAAGAGCTGAAGCAATAACTTTTTTATGAAATGCTCAGCATAAATTTGAAAAAGTATAGTATAATGTATAGCAATTGGCGTTCCTAATACATCTAGAGAGTTATATATTATACTTGAACTGTATACTTAAATGCTAGCGAAGCGATTTGATCTTATCTTAAGAATTACAAGACCAAGAGATATATATATATATATAGGTTATTGTATTAATATTTCCGTTTTACTCATTTTCGGCAAAAAGATAAATGCAAACATAAACTAAAGCAAAAATAAAATTCAAACGGCAGCCAAAATGAATCCCTCAAAGAACAAAATATGCAAAGAGCCTTTAAAACTGCTCACTCATAAATCCACAATAAAGAAAGTAAATACGTAACAAAGTCGAATGAAATGAACAGCAGTGAGCAATGGTAAACAAGTATATTGCCATACACATTCAAAGCAACCTTTAAGAGAGATACACTCCCAAGTGCCAGCGCATCGTGAATTACAGATACTGTCAATGGCACAACCTCAGCGGTGGCGACAGTGACCAACCGAGCTAGAACCACTGCAACTTAAAGGACTAGAGTTTAACAAAAAATTGACATTTAAACGAAGAAACAAAGAAATGGCCAAAACCGCTACCGCGAAGACCACTACAAAAAATACAAAAAAGCACTTTTCAAACTATAGCGCGAATGAGTGGAGAGCACAAAAGATATAAAATATAAATTAAACTAATACCCAGTACTAAATAGAAAGCCTCGATTATAGATAGCTCGATTTAAGCATGGTTAGAAATATGTTGATTTTTGTATATTTGCAATATTTATTTAGTTAGTTAGAAATATCAAAGTTATATATATAAGCGGCTAAATTGAATCCCCGATATATACGCATGGTATGGTACTTCTGACATTTTACAGTTTCAATTCAAATAGGTCTGATTAAAACTTTTACTAGGCCCTCAAACAATAAAATGATATTCCGCCGTTCTGGGGAACTACTACATAAATATTGTGTCCGCGGGATTCCCTTTGTAGGGTAATCTTACGGTGTTCTTAATTCTTGGTATAATAGTAATGAAACTGATTATGTCATTAGACCATTAGTCCAGACGAATATTATGTTTTTACCGATCAAAATTGAAAATCAATTTCTTCGTGCCTTCGGCTTTGAGGAGTTTTTTTTTTTCATTTTTAAACCTCCGTTTTTTCTTATTCCTAAAATATTTCTACATATTTAAACAAATTATTTTTCTTTAATTGACTAATGTATATATTTCCTTATTTATTAATTTAGTTAGTTCTATTTGGGATCTAACATAACTTACTTTTGACATAAGGGTCCTTGAGAGGTCTGTTGTAGAAATCATAAAGAAATTACTTTAAAAAAATTTCACCAACCTAAACAGTTATATTTGGGTCTGAAAATGTCTGGGCAGATTACGCACGCTTTTGACATAACTCAGATATACTCGAGAACATATTTTCAAGCAATTTTATAAATATAATATATATATAACTGATACACTGACTGACATAACGAAAATCATTATATTTAGCATATGGCAGTTTTGGTAATTCGTGGACCAATTTCACTTAGTTTCAGCATTAAACTATAGCATATCCTATATTATACGTTCAGTTAATTTTGCGAAGCTATCTTACATATTGACCTATGTATGTCTAAGGTATAAAGAACTTTGGAAGTTTCAAAATCTTATATTAGGTATATGGGAAATAGAAGTAGTGCTGACCCAATTTTGCCTGTTTTTGGCATTACAATATATTGTTAATAGAAAAAGATGATCTCTGAATATCATAAGGACACCTCACAAACCATTAATAATATATAAAAGGTAAAGTCAACTAGATGTTTGGAAACCCTGATATTAGTTATAAGGTGTCTTGAGCAAGTTTTCACCCGATTTTAATCATTTTAGGCAAAAAGATGCACTGTCATTAGAAAAACCCGCTCTCTCAACTGGGATTCACATATTTAGTATCTGGGTGTTTGAATAGTTTTGGTCCGATTTGAAGAATTTTCGGTCCTTAGGTGGTACACCTTAAAGGCACTATTCATGGAAAGTTTTAACCGGATACATTGATTGGTTCTTAATTTCTTTACCGGAAAGTAAATGAATCAGATGTAATTTAAAATTGTGTTACTTGGGAGGTAGGCGTGGTTTTTATCTGCTTTCGCCCATTTTCGCGAAGTAACAGTCAAGATAATATTAACCACCGAATTTTGTTGAAATCCGTCAAGCAGGTCAGCAGATATGGATTTTCCCCTAAATGTGGGCGGTGCCTCGGTGCCCAATGGTTGAAAATATATTCACGTATTGTTTAACAATACTTGTATTCTAAAGTCATTTGTGTTCCAGAGCGTCTAAGTAACTAGTATTAATTTGCTGTTTTGTTCTTTTTGCTACATTCGGCGCTTTTCCATCATTCCTGCTCTACGAATTTCCATTAATCAAATCCGAAATGTTGTTTTCTTTTAGTGCTGACAAAAAAAGTTCTATGACAACACATCTGTGTACATGCCAGGTAAAATTACAAAAGCTGTCAGTCAACTACTCCGTTATGACGCGCCGTGCCGTATGAGCAGCCGTTCTCGTGAGTAAATACCGGGTGTTGCCAAATTTTTTTAATGAAATGGTAGAAAAAATGATGCATATCTCTTGGGAGAGTCTTTATATACATACATACGTGTTTACTATCATTTTACATCTTCTCATTGTCTACTACTGTTTCTTACCTACCGACTACTCCATTACGATTCTGCAGTGATGCTCAGTAATATGAAACTGTACTCAGCGTTATATTCGGTGTTTTCGCGATTTTTGATGTTTTTGTTACTTTCGCCACTTTTAAATCGTTTCTCACTGCTTTTCGTATTACATTTTAATTTTTTTCGCGATGCTGCCCTGCTTGAGATTTACCGCTGCACGCTTCGCTGTGGTAGCTGCTGTGCCACTTTACTTAAAATACTTTTTTAGCTCTTTCTCTCTCCCCCTGTCGCACTCAACCCGCTACTGACTGATCCTCCCGTTATTTGTTTGTGTTGTTTTGTTGCATGCTTTACAAGTGCTATTCGATATCACACACACTTCATCTAACAGCTTCAGTTATTTACCATTTCTCTGGGCTCCCCATCGCCATTCGCAACCATCCACCGAGAATAGTTTTGCATTGTTTGCTTCGCTTTGTTGAAAATGCAAACGAGTTTCCAATAAAGATTTATTGTGCGCCATAGTTTTGCTCATAAAAATACATTTTTATTGCTTTCTTTCGGATTGTTAATATTGACTAAGTTTCCTGAAAGTGCATTTGCATGGTAGCAGTCGTGGTTTCTACCAGATGCAGACACACATAAATCATATACTTGTACATATACGAGGTGGGTGTCCATGCTACGTGAGCACTTAATCCTAGATTCCATTGTAGTACATGGTAACATGGTTGAAACGGAAGCAGCATGAAAACGCACTCATGTGCAGACGCTTTTATTTGTGATTATTTATTATTCAGTAATCAAAGGGTGCGAAAGTAGAAATTAGTTTTTCCGTAAGCTAAATTTGTGAAAAATTATTTGATAAACTTTCAAACAAAACTTTGGCGTAATTGTACATTCATCTTTTTCTCCTCCTTCTTTACAAATTGATCTTTTTTACTTAAGAATCATACAGCTAACTTTTAAATAATGTCAAATATACAACAGTAGCTCTCCGGAAATCGATGAACTGAAAAACATTTATGTGATTTAGCAGTTTGATAAAACTTTAAATAATTTCGGTCAAGTTTTTTGTTACTTTAAAAGTTATTGATTTTTATTGTGGGCATAGAAATTCTGATGATGATCCTCTTATAAAATATAAATATATAAGTATATTTTTATAGGAAATCATATCATACATTTTAATGATTTGGATTTTACACGTTTGTTGATTAATTGATGATTACAATATATAAAGTATTAACAATGATAATTAAATTATTGATATTTCGTTATATTTCTATGTAGAAGATGCCATTTTAGCTCAAGATTGCAACGTAAATTCTGCCAAACTGTTTGAACAGTTGGAATAGTTTGTTCGGTTCGCTACTCTACAGGTTGGTTGAAAAGTTTCTGCGCTCGAAATGAAAAAATTCTGTTTCTGGTACAAAATATATTGGTTTATTCAATATGATCTCCCTTAACTTGAATACACTTATTCCAATGATCCTCCAATAGTTCTATGTCATCCCTATATTGACTTTCCGGAAGTTCGCAAAATACCCGTCTACGGCTGTAATAGC
This sequence comes from Bactrocera oleae, assembly GCF_042242935.1. NCBI lineage: Eukaryota > Metazoa > Arthropoda > Insecta > Diptera > Tephritidae > Bactrocera > Bactrocera oleae. Next base: position 47,337,786 of record NC_091540.1, on the reverse strand, counting down.
TTAGGTGAGGTCTCCTTATACACTTCTAACAATTGTTCATTAATTTCCTTTGCTTTTTAATCTTTCAAAACAAAGAATCTAATCACTACGCGATAATAAATTTTTTCCATATTAAAAAAATACTCTGAAACGTCAACTTAAAATGCCTTGTAAACAAAGAATTAATTGACAGAATGACTGTAATTTTGCATATGTTCTCACGACAGATGTACCAACTTGAGAAAAATTTTGAAGTTAGTACTTCCTATATAAAAACTTTTAAATTCTATCTGACTTTTCGCTTACAGTATACAAATCAAACATCAATGAAGTTATTAGAGTAAAACTTTGCACAAATAGTGTTTTGGGTATTTCATCTATCGCTCAAAAATTATCGAGACCGCACTATAACTTTTCAAGGACGCGGACATCAAATATGTGGGCACTAGTGCATATGGCTGATTTTTATCGAACATATCAGTCAGTTTGCGAGTTCTAGTATTCGGAGAATATTTTTGTGATAACACCATATCTTTGTCCTAAAAATGGGTAAAATTGGGTCAATACTTCCCTTGGCTCCCATTTACTTAATATAAATATTTTCGAAATTCCGGTTGACTTCATACCGCGTCTATCAGTCAGTATGTAAGAACTCTTAAAGAAATCCCGAAAGAATCTCTTTCCCATAATAGCGTTTCTTCTTGGCTGTGATTGTAAATTTAAATGGATGAAATCTTCCTACTTTTAAATAAAATATACTTATACGAGTATGTCGTATATCGCTTTATCTTGCGAGAGTATAAATTGTTCGTTTACACCCGAACTTCGAGCTTCCTTACTTGTTGTACATATATTATGAACAAATAAATTAAAGAAAGTAGTTTTTTAAATTATTTTATATTTTATTTAAGGAGCCTACCAAGTGTGAAGTTTTGAAAAAACCGATTTTCGTATTTATTGTAGTTAAGTTTATAACTTTAAATATAATAAATGACCACTAATATAATGAATGATCACTATCAAATTTGTTCTGCCTGTTCCATATATCCATAGCTCCTTTTTGAAAAACGCCATAATTTTGTCAATTCTTGATTTGTTTGATCGTAGGTCATTGTACGGAGAGTATCTTCTAATTTAACGAAATTTGTTTTTTTTTAGGTTTCGTCCACGGAGAAGGCCGAAATCACTGCAGCAGTAGAGAACCGTTTTTAGCGCCGTCAGAGTTCTCGTAACATAGGTATAACTCCAAAATTAACAAAAATGTCTCTGTGTATGTATAAATATACCCTGAAAATTTCAAAACAATCGCTACAGTAAATTTTTTCTTTTTTTTTTAATTCCGAAAAATCAACATTTTTTAGGCTGTCATACTAATATAAGTAAAATAAAATAAATAATTGAAAAGCTTAGCTTGAGGTCATAAAACCTTTTGTATTCCAAATATAAAAGACATATGTATTATAAATCATATTTATTGCTTTATGAGATGAGAGGAGAAACATAATAAATTTAAATAAAAGCTAAATGAACCGAAATAAGCAAATATATCAAATTATAGTTTATTATAAACTAAACTGTTTTGTGTTAAAGCATATAAATTTTATTTGGGAATATATAATTATTTATTATAATGCGAAGCGCTTAAAAGAATCATTGCCTTGCAATTGCATTACATCCATATTTAACGTATTTCGTTGTTGTTGTAAATGCTTTTGTTTTCTGTCGCTGGCAAAACACCACACAAATGCAATTCACCTGCTTGCCAGTTGTGCAGCAACCTATTGGAATGCAATGTCGGACCAATAAACTGCCAATGAAAGCATTTAGTTGCCAGCTAAAGCAACAACAATAGTGAATGTAAAGTCAGGAATAGCGGAAAAACCGCAGCCAAATCGCTTTCGTAATCACCATTATCTGCACATTTTTGTCAACACCTTTTTATTGGCGACCACAGTGACACACTGGTAAATACACCAAGTAATGCATTTCGCACGGTTTTGTTTTTGTTTTTGTGTAAATCAGCGATAATTTCATTTGCATTATCATTTTAAAAATAAACACTTTGGTCGGTTAATGGTAGAGAACATTATTTATTACGTAAAATACCAACACACACAAACACATTCATACAAACTTATATTGTTACCCAGTAACCAAAAATTACCTTATGACGTCATAGATATTGTGCACAAACGTTCCTTGTTATGCCGTGAACAGGGTACATTAAGTTTGCCAAGAAGTTTGTAACATCCTGAAGTAAACGCCGGAACCCCTAAAAGTTTATATGTGTATAAATACATAAATGATCAGCGTGACGCGCTGTGTTGATTTACAAATGTCCTCAGAGTTGTTGATAGTGATCCTAAATTTGCACTCATCTCTTATTTCCTTTAGAAACTGCTCACTTGTTGTAATTGCCGATATCGCACCACTATAGCATCTAGCTGCCGTACAAACTGACCGATCAAACTCAAATCCTTTTATAGAAACTTTTTTATTTGACAAGATGTCTTCACGAAATTTGGCATATAATATTATCCTAAGCAACGCTATAATCTACGAAATAATTTCCAGATCGGATCACTATAACATATAGCTGTCACACCAACTGGCCGATCAAAATCACGTTCTTGAAATTAAAGTTATTTCATGTTTTTTCATAAATTCGTGGATATGTCACCCTATTTAAAGTTTACCTATTTTACAAACAAAACCAGATTTTAAATTTATCCAAGATCTTTCTCGATCACTGAAGTATATATCCGCCCAAACGCTATAGTCAAATTTAGTCAAGATGGTATATAAAATTGTATTTATATTTGAATTCGCTAATTATAAAAGCTCCTCAAACAATATGTTTCAAACAACTAAACTTTTTTTTTTATTATACCAATACTATTTTAAGTGAATGATCTTTTTATCTCTCATATGATATATTGTGTTGTTCATGTTAATTTTGCACTGTAAAGATAATGTTCTAACAAAATTTATGCCCCGTCCTGGTTTTCGTCTAGTTTGTATGTGCAATTGGTATGCATTTCCATTAGGAATATGGAACAGTCAGAATATTTAATTTTACACGCACTTAATACTTACAACCCGCGAAAACACTTTATTCTCGATTACGTCCAACTTTAAACTTCTGTGTTTGGTATTATAATATTTTTCTGTTAATGCAAATAAAGGTAAAGTCGAAAAACTTTGTTACTCTTATTGAACTTAGTTCTTTTAATAAGATAGCCTCATTTCGTTCTGTTGCCTTTGGCATTGGCAACCTGTTTGGAAAAGAGAAAACTAGAAACATATTGTGTCAAACCAAAAAGTCTTAGGTAAATTACATAGAGTCATCAACAACAAATTCAAAACCCGTAAATTTTCTTTACTGGGTACCCAGCTTCATGTAGCAGCCGTTCTTGCCTGCATTATCATGGGCGTTATAGGTGAAACGTGCGCGGAATTTCACCTGCTGCAGCAATTTTGAATTTTCGAAATTGTTCACAATTTTGCGGCACCACAATCGCCGCATTGACAAATCTCTGCGTCATCGTGCTCGAGCAGGCACTACAATAGAACCAGAACCAGCAACAGCAACAGCAACAACAGCATTACGGCTGCACGCCAACAGCTTTCATTGTAGGCACACAGCACATTGACGTGCTGGGATTTCGAACCGCACCAGAGTCACCGGCCACCACAAACGCGTCGAGCTAACTGCAAAATACATGGCTCGGCTGAAGGGGCTAATGCAACTCAGTTGCAACCGCGCAACAAAATTTATAACCGTACCTCAGCTGTGATTGCTAAGCAGCTTATTGGCCTGGTTGGCAATGCTTAACTTAAATGCAAGCTCTAGCAAAGTACTTATACAAATAATACGGAACTAATTAAGGTGGAAATAAAAATAGTAAACATCTCTAGAAATGCTACCGATGGAAGCGAAACTGGTAAAAGCATTTTTTTCCTGGTAAATTGTATATTACTGAATTGATATAACAATTATTTTTGCATGAAAACGTCTTTCAGAGCTTTGTTCTCTTCACGTAAACGTTTCAATAATTTTAATTTAAATTTTCCAACAGGCTTGGCCTAGGGTATATGGATTTACAAAAATATTACGAAAAATTAAAGAGAGTTAACGGAAAATGACAAAAAGTTGTAAAACAGTTTGCAATACTTTTCAAAGTAGAAATTTAATCAGATCGGAAGGTGGGATAGATTTCGCGCAATCGTGCATGCCAATTGCTAAAAAATGGGTTTCAGAAAATTTTGAATTTTTGATAAGTTTTGATAAGCGACTGACACGTGGTATTCGTGCTTACCTGAAATATATTTTGAACCACTTCGAAATTGAAGCTAGTATTTTACACATACATATGTTCTAAATACAATAGTTTTAGAAGAGATTAAGGAAAAAACGAGAAAATCGATGTTTTTTTCTATTCAAATGATCCGACCCCTAATCACTTAACCCATACTAATCAAAGTTCATCTTACATCGAATAATTATATTGCGAGAGCAATAAATTATAGTACGTGCTATTTTATTCGCACTTTGGTCGTAAATAACACATTAGTAAGAAATAGATAAAATATATTTTCCACATAGTAACATATCAATCAGTTGCATTATTTATGTTTACACCTCAAGCGTTGGGCAAACCTAAAGCGAAAGTATGTGTTGCAACAGAGTATCTAATTTATTGAACCTTCTTATTGTGTAATCTAAATGCTCACAGGTCTATGAGTTTGAGATATTTTACAAAAGCCTAAACATAAATCAATATATATTGTATATATCTTTATACAAATTTTCTTTAAGCTCGGAAAATGCTTTGAACATGCCAATATATTGTAATACTTGTCGAAATATAGCTTATAACTTCTGCTGCCCAAAATAAATAAATGCATAAAGCACTGAGAGAAACTTTATCAACAAGGGAGTCCACTGTTTAAAATAAACAACTAAGAATACCTAAAGTACCAAGGAAAATAAAAATTTTGGTAAAATAGCTTCAATCGCCTTCCATAAAGGCGGAATTGAGCTTGTGGGATTATAAGGAGCATTTCTGTGTTCCTCGGATATATTAAAAAGCGAATTCAATTTCTTTTCAAATTGTTGACTAAATTATGCCAAAGTTATTATTGTTTTACTGCAGGAGGAGATTGTTTTGCAAAACTATTCACTTGAGGTTAAAAGTTTTAAATAGCGATCGCTGTGTAGGCGTATCATTAGTATTTAGGAAAAGTTTAGCCATGAGAACTGACAGTAAAAATTAAATTACTAATTGCATAAACTTCAAAATATTTACGCGCATAAAGTGTGTAATGATATATATGAAGGATTGTACATACAACATACGTAAAATACGACTCCGGCGTAATTATTGTAGTTAAATTATCTTTCTACTGGCTATTTTCTTCAATTCTCGTTTGTGAACCCAATAATTCACAGTGGTTTTGGGCGAACTCTATTCATTTAAAATTACGTTAATCAATCAGCGGCAACGGAAATTGCGAAGTGCTGTACAAGTACAATCAGCGATTTAGCCTCCAATCCATTACATTCGTATGCATTTGTAAGCACATAAGTACTTGTATACATATTGACACTATCTTAGTATTCTTGAGAAAAATCACTTACGTTAATAAGTTTAAGTGCGCACAGGGTTTCGCCCTGTTAGAGTTCGATTTAGATACCAGCATTGGGTTGAGGGGATAGTGCTATGTTGCCGTATGTTTCCTGATGGATGCTTATCTTATAGTAATCACTAGGCTTAGGTGAAATCGGTCACTAATCAATCTTAAATGACATGCTACTATATACTCATATATGTATGCATATTTAAGTATATGCTCGTATAATATAATTATTTGCATATGTATTAATTTGAGATGGTGCAATTCTAGGTATTTTATTATATTGGGAAAATTTGGGAGTTTCATGAAGTAGTACTTCACTTTGGGTAGAACATTAGCAACGGTATACGCAATTTTTACAATACTTAATTACAGATTAGTATTAACAATTAATTACAATTTTGCTTATGGCATAAGCCATTTTGTAATAATTCTAGGTTTTTAAAAATATAAAGTCGAGAAATATCACAAATAGCTTGTAAAACAAATGCTGCTGATATAAAAAAGTGTCTTGAGGATTTTTATCCGGGCTGGGCTCCAGATAATAAACTATTCGTTAGCGGTTGACTAAACTTGGTCTGTATTTGCTTCTTATAGCTACAATATAAATGTTGTATGAAAACGAAACCGGCAAGCAGTTGGCAGCCAACGGAAAACGGGTTGCTGTTTCAAATAAATAACGTTCAAATTGAACCTAGATTACTTAATAAGGAAAACATATATTTTTTGAAGATCTTTATCTTAAGTGCGATCGGTCAGTTTATATGACAGTTTTATACAATAGTGGGCCAATCTGAACAATAGATTGTAGCGTTGCCTTGGACAATAATTTATTCTAAATTTTTTGAAGATATCTTTTCAAATAAAAAAATTTTCCTTACAAGAACTTGATTTTGATCGTACAGTTTATATGGCAGATATATCATATCGGCGGTTCCGGAAAATGATAATTTTTTTGTCGTGAAGGGTATAAAAAAATTACATAACGATTTTGGATAAATAAAAAATGTAATTGATCGAGATAAATTTCACTTGTATTGAGGGTAAAGATCGAACTTTTGCATGAACTACACCTCATGAACCAATAAAAAGCGAGAAAAACGCGACAGTTAGTACATAATTTTATAGCGTCATATATATTGAAGAAAAGTACTGTTAAGTACACCGTCTTACAAAACGATGAAAATGATGACAAAATTGTATGATTATGTTTGGAATTACTATCACATCAACCATTTTCTCCAGAGACAATTTTTATCCTCAAAACTCAATGAATGCCCGCTAGAAAGAAATTAAGCGTCTCTAACTGAACCTCTGCTCTATATAAATAAATTCATCAGTATACATCACTTCTTTAACTAAGATCTACTCGTACTTCGTGAGGTATTTAATTAGAGCACAATAATTTAATGTATATTTATACCTATATATCAAACTTATTTTTACAGATTGAGTAAAGTACTTGTATTTAAGATCTTGAAACTATTTTCATCAATAAATGGCATCTCTTATCTCGTGAACTTCACTTCTCATTACTTATTAATTCATTTATTTTCATAATTATTCATGAGAATAAGATAAATGAATTGCGAAGATATTCCACACAGAAGTCCGGTGCATAATTTTACCCTTCGCAACGCTTGGTTAATGCAATTAATGTCATTGATTTTGCAAATGACCTTCGAGCATAATAATTGCCAGTGATATAAGAATTAATTATACCCTGAACAGTGTAGATAACTTTGTCACAAAATGTGTAACACCCAGAAGGAAATGTCAGAGACCGCATAAAATATATGGTATATACGAGTACAATAACATAAATGAACAGCGTGACAAGATGAATCGATTTAGTCATGTCTGCCTGTCTGTCTGTCTGCATATACACGGACTAGTCCCTCAGTTTTTGAGATAACGGTCTGAAAGTTTGCACACATTCTTTTCTCCCCAAGAAGCTGCTCATTATTCGGAACCGCCGATTTCGGACCACTAGAGTATAAAGCTGCTATGCAAAATTAACGATCTAAAGCATGTACATTATGGAAAACTTTTTTTATTCAGATTTTTAATTGTTCAGATCGAACTACTAGAGCATATAGCTGCCATACAAACTGAACGATCAAAATCAGATATTTGTATGGAATATTTTATATTTGTGAAGGGTATTGTAGCAAGTCAGTTCAGTTTCATTGTTTTCCGGTGCGTACGCTTGTATTACATATGTATAGGTATTATTTTAATAAAATTTTCGCCGTATTTAAGTTAACTGAAATTCCTTTAATAACTTTCAGACAAATGATGTCAACATTTCAATCTTTTGCAGTCCATCAGAACAGCAAGGATCCCCCAACACTTGGTTACATGTGGAGCAATAACTCAGCATATTAATAAAATCTCACAACTACATGAATGGCAAAAATGATTGCTGCAAAGGAAAACTGCAATCACAACTCTCTCGCCAACATTTCGTTCAGTTATTCATTCATTCGTTTTATCCATTTCATTCAGATTTTAAGATGTTGGCGAAAATTAAAATGTGCATTCATGTATGCTCTTGCACATTTGGGAATTCAAACAAATAAAATCATAAAGTAGAATATGAAATGCGAGCACACACACACACATACATGCATATGTACATGAGTGAATTTATAAACGATTGTGTGTGATCAAGCACCAGTGAGACCGCAAGCGAGTTGGTATTTAAATGCTGCATATTTATTTTAACATAAGAAAATTAATATCGTAACAAAACTTGCTAAAGCGATTTTAGTATTACATTGTTGAGGGACGAGCGCATTTGGCATATTAAAATTGTTGACTTGGAAAAAGTGATTGTTGATTGTTTCATGTATTTCGCTGTCATGTACATACATGCACATGCGGGACATACATACATATATTGCCTTTACGTAAGTCTCAACTTTTGAATAAAATATATATTGTACATATTTATATTTATACAGATGCATATGCGTAAAATTGTGTTAGTAAATTAATAAAAGTGGATAAAACTTTTTCAAATTGACGCTTCAAGGAATCTGAAATATTGCTATGAAACTTTTATATTTCGGACAAAATTTTATTTGAATATGGTTACTGATTTTTATATGATTCTTGTTGTGGCTTATGAATTAAATTGACTTATTTACAATTATTTAATAGTTTTATGTTTTATATATATAAAAAGACAATTCAAAGCCATATATAAAAAAATTCCCAAAGTGTTCATTGATTTTCAATACGATGAAGAAGTTTGAGAGCTGGTGGAGCAATTATTTTGTACAAAGCTTTCGCTTCAGGTCTTGATATCTGTAGACTGACAGCTTTCTCCATCTACTTCATTTCACGATCATTAAAAATCATTTTGTATTTTTTTTTATGTTTTCTTCCGTAACAGTTTTTTTATGGACGGCTACTACGTTCGTCTTCTTTGTTGCTATAACGGTTTATTTTATGATATCAGCAGCTATTTGTCATCAAAAATGTTTGTTAATTTTCCCAAAAAGCCTCGATTTACTCATTGAAAAGATATTTATCTACCCGAAGTACTTTGTTCCAAATAAATCGTACAATATATTCGCAAATCGTTATTGTAGTATATCTTTCCAGACCAACCAATGTAAAAGTATAGTAAGCGTTTGAATATACCAGGCAAATCTTGTCGCTTACAATATTACAAGGCTTTCGTTTGACGTATTTTCCCAACAAGTAGTAGGTGTAAAAGTTTGACATGAAACCTAATCGTTGGAAATCGTTCAGTCAAAAGCGATAGCAAGAAGTCAGAAAGCATTTAGATGTAATCATGCAGACTGTCTTACTATCCATAATCAACTGGACCACGATATAAAAATTATATTCGCCCTCTAGTTTTAGACGTGATTAAAACACTGAGATGCAAAAAAAATAAAATAAAAGAAATTATCACGTAATGTATGTAAAATTTGTTAAGAATTTGGCTTGCGTTGAATGATATGTACTGCCGAGCTCAAACTTTCCGAACACATGCAAGTCGGTGGGTTAATTTATAGCCAGTTCACAACAGCAAAGCAAAAGGCAGTAAAGGAAAATGTATTCAAATACTTTCTAATTGTGATTCATATGTATGGTAAGAATTCTTTGAAAGCTTGGATACTCTACCGAATAGTTAATTTATTTTTCCCAGCAAAGCAAGGAAATACTTCATCAGTCCAATTTCGGCAACCTATATTTATATAATAAATAATATGTTTTTTTACTCCTGTTTTTCGGTAGTATCCATAGTTCCCGCATTCATCGAGTTCGTTTTGTGAGAATCTCCCCCACGTGGCCTTAAGACGGCGTCTTTGAAAGGGGAGAGCTTAAAGGACTATTGCTTATTTAATAAATTATAAAATGATCGTTGATTTTAGCATTAATTTTCATTGATTTAGTTTTTTCAATCTTGGTTTTAAACCAACACTACCCGACTTGGCGCACAGATCGTTAAGTTAAGTTTTAATTCACAGACATTAAATCATCAAGATGAAGATTTTCGGTGACATTCCAAATATGTTTAAATACAAGAACTTGATTCTGATCCTTCAGTTTGTATGGCAACTGTATGCTATTGTAGGATTGATAATCCAAAAACTGAAGGACTAGTTCGTATATATACAAATGGACCAACAGACCGACATGGCTAAATGGACTCAGCTCGTCACACTGATCATTTATATATCCCATATATTATAGGATCCCCGACGTATCTTTCTGGCTTTTACAAAGATCGTGGCAAACTTAATATACCCTGTTCAGGTTATTAAGATGTGGCGAAAGTAACAGTTCTTGTCGAACACCTGCGCTCGTTGTGATCTGAAGTCTGCATATTAATCAAAGCAGTAATTTTCTCAGGAATTCCTGTAGATCTTAGCGCCTCCCTTACATCGCATTGTGTGCTGTCCAACGCCATGCTATAGTCAATGAAAACAAGTAGAAGAGGCGACAATCATTCGTTCATTAACTCAACTATGATACGTATGTTAGGGTGTTAATCTGATCAAGGCATGGACGTATGAAATCTGCTTTGTTTCAGAGATTGGTCAAATTTTGATTTAATGCAGCTGGAAAGTGTGCTGACGGTATCTTAAACATACCATAATAGAGAGCCTTAATTCCGCGATAGTTTTTTCATTGACAGAATGACCAAAATATCCTGCAGCCAGTCCTCAAGTTCTTCTCTTCTACCTAAATTGAGCTGATAATTGTTCTAAACATACTTTCAGAGTTTCAGCCTGGATTCTACCGTATCCTGACGACATGTTGTTTTTTAAGCCTTTTATTGTTGATATGACTATTTTATTCTGTTTTGTGGATATACTTGACCCGTTTGTAGTTCAACTTTGTCGGACGTTTCAGTGTTGTAAGCGTTGAGTATTTCCGTAAAATGCTAACTGAATCTACAATATTAAGCCGCTAATTTCTTGTGGGTAATAAGGTTTCATCGTTTGATGTTATTACAATAAAAATATCACAAATCATCATACGTTTGTAAAAATAATGTATACCGCATATTACACAAGTATTTCTTTGCCGTTACAAAAAAATATTTTCACAAAAAAAACCGCTTTTATATTCGCAACCAATTACTGAGCGTAAACATTGTTTTTTGTACTTACATGGGTTTTTCACACACCACTTTAAAGAACGAAAAATCATTCCTCTTCAGTGCACAACATAAAATTAATGAGTGGAACATAGAACTTCCCACATGAAGAATAAATACCATCATATAACGGTTAGCGGTGGAACGGACAATAACCACTAGAAAAAAGCAACAAACACAATTATTCTCATATCTGAATGCTACTTTGTTATGTGCATGTGTGTGCGCATTACTGAGCCGAAACACAAAGAGCAAAGGAAATTATTAATATCCTCATTTATTTTTTTGGCTAAGAATTTCGAGGCAGACGCAGCGGCTGCGAAGAAGCTAATTTGTTTGCAGCAACATAAACAAAAACAAATACGAGTGGTCCACGAAATAGTACTTTTTCCAGCAAAAGCAAACTAACTTAACTTACTTCTTAATGTGTCACGTCGTGCCGTGAGATAAGAAAAATTAGTGCTCAGTATAAGAAACGCTTTGAAGTAGCCTTATTAACGAAGCATTCTAAAGGTCCCAAATAGACTATCCTAAAATTTAAATACGAGTTGTACATATGTGAAGAGGTGATCTGACCATTATCGAGAAACTGGAAACATAGATGACGAGCCAGGAAGAGGAAGGAATAACTAACAGAAAAAATAAAAACAACACTACTGTTCTCCTTTTGAGAAGAAACCACTGCTTCGCATAAAAGATGCTAAAAAAATTCTTAAGATCTCTAAATATAATACGGAAGAGACTTCAGAGATCTGGCATCAAACGCAGCTGTAATGTTAACAAACCCCTTCTTCTAAAACACGCTTCGAAAAAAGACAAAAAAGCAGATAAACATCAACATCAACGTGATTGGAGCAATGAAATATTTACAGATAAGTCAATATTTGTATTGTTCAACCCTTGAGACGTGTTTGGCTAAGAAAATTCGAAGTTAAACCCCCCAAAAGGCGCATTTTTATGGATGTTTCTCTGCTCGTGAATTTGCAGTTTTAAGGTGCTTCACAGAAAACTTGAACGCCGTTAAAATGATAAAATTGTATAAAAAGTTTACTTAAGTCAGCTGTAATGCTTTCCGGCAAATATAAACATGATTGGATACTGCAAGAAGACAATGGTCCAGCAGATAGAAGCAGACTCAATGGAAACAAGAAAATCATATTGTTACTTCAGATTGGCCGTCACATTCACTAGATGTCAATACAATAGAAAATGTTTGCGCTTTGATCAAAGCCAAAATTTCGAGAAAACGGCAAGACAAAATTTCATTCGGCTACTCCAACATACCTGGGGGTCGCTTCCTGTGGAATATACGTACAATTTGGTTGGAAGTTGTCATCAAAGATGTCTGGCTATAATAGACAAGGCGGGAGATTCGAGTCAGTATTGCGTAAACGTTAGCTATGACAAAACAATATAACAATATTTTTTCCTACACTTTGAAAAACGGCAACGTAATTTTTTGATGCACTGTCCAACCTGCGCAACAGCGATACCCTGTATGCTTATATGTGTAAATGCTAATGAAATTTTACAAGTACATATATCTGTAAATATTCACCCAAGCGTTTGCACGGAAATATAAGACGACATAATTCTACAAAAGTTCTTGTTTACTCTGACTAACGTTCCAGCGTGATCCAACAAAGAGTTGCCGTTCGAAAGGAGTAAGTTCTGCCGGGTTCACAAAATGAACTCAGAATATGAGTCTGAATTAGGCATGGTTGATGAATAATATCCGCCATTACATTAACCGAAATTTAATTTTAACAGACACTCTTTAGAAAATAGATTTTTAAGACGTATTTGGCTGTCATGGGACGACAGACTTTAGTAAAAATTGGTTCTATAATGTTAAATATTCTTACGTACTGAATTGAAAAAAAAGAAAGAATGATAACTGCATTTCACTACTACACTCCTACGAACCTGCCATGATTAAGCGTCGCGAATGCGCTGAAATAAAAATGTTAATCGAAAACTATTCGATAACCCAGCTTATTGGCCCTTAATCTTTTGCGATGGTGGGAAACGATGATTTCGATGATAATTAAAAACAAATATTTTTTATAAAAAAAATTATTCTCAATAAATATTGTTAAAATGTACTTAAATAAAATTGGTTGAGTCGACGTTGCGATATTAAAAAAGAAACAAAACTTTAACGAGAAATAAGCATTGGCAGGCAATCTTGCTATTTCTGAACAACCTACGCAATTAGGTTCCACGGTTTAGTCAGTAGGTCTGTCCGAACTTTTGACTTTCATATGTATACATACTTAGCTATAAGCGCCTCGCTGCCACCTTCGACTAAGTTCTACATCAATGGCAGCATTGAGAAACCTATTAGCCACATTTTAGCAGCCACATAAAAGATGATGGCATCATTCGTTGCGGTTTGCCACCACTCGGTAAAAGCTGGCCACTATAAAAACGCACAAATATACATACGAGTATAGTGTTTGACGGTTTGACGGTTAGACGATTGCGCATCAAATTTTCTAAATACGAATGTACATATGTATATGCATATTTCCTTTTCTGCTCCTTTAAAACCTTATCTGCTTGTTAGTTTTCTTTGTAAAAAGCAAGCAGCCACATAACCTCAATGTTCGTTAAAGCAACTACCCAACATTCCAATTTGTTTTTGCTTAACCGTAGCGAGCAATTTTCAAACAATTTGCATGTAGTTGGTGCTTACAGTTCACTTTCACTTTTTGTATTGCTGTGGTGCTGTGAAGCAATTCGTGTGTGGTATGCTCGCTAGCTTATCGCAGGCAGGACTTTGCAGGATATTTGCAATTCCAACTGTGTGTATGTGCTGTTATTTGCAAACGCTCTTCTAATTTGATGCCTGGCGTCTTTGATAAGGCAAAGTATTACTTTTTTACGATTCTTTAACAATTTTTATCGTCGTTTTACGTTTTTTGCTCTCTCCCCTATGCTTACCTCTAGCCAAAAGTTGAAGCTACTTTTCTGGTTGGTGTGAAAATAAACGATCCTTAACCAATTCGTACGTACACTTAAAGTGTCAAAATAGAAGTTTTTGATTTCACTCTTGCCCGGCACGGGGCAGCAAATCGATAGTCAATACCCCATAACCATAATTTCTAAAACTACAAGGAATGCTGTTAAAACGGACATTGCAGAATAAGTGGACGTTATCTTCTATTATAATAATATACATATATTTATTAAGAAGTGTCATATTAAGTAAAATGTGGTTTGGTTAAATTTGCCGTTATGAATAGTAATTGAATTGTAAGCCTTAACAGCATTATAACAACGAATGAACAGCATTTCCAACACTGTTGAAAGTCTTTAAAAACTCTGCTTAAGCCAAGCGCTATTTATAGAAGAATAAGAAAGAAAGAATTAATAAAGTGGGAGGAATTCTTAGCGCTGAATATTAACTTTCCTAAGTCCATTTGATTTACACATGTACACAAGTCTTTCTTCTCGTTATTCAGCCACGTGAACAAAATTTCTTAAAATCGGGTTAAAACTCTTTGGGTCACTAGAACTTTCCGAGTGAATTTTTCTTAGTGGCTATCTCCAAATGTACAAGCATAATTCTAGATTGCTAACATTAGGGGCTTAAATAACACAAATTTAAAACAAGTAAGGAAGGGCTAAGCGCAGGTACAACCATACATTTAATAATATTGCAAGCTGAAAGGATCAAAGCCGGGAAATACCTTCAGGACGGATTTCACATGTTTTCGGCATTAAACTATAGTATATCCAATAATACACGTTCAGTTTTGCAAATTATTTTACTTACGGACCAATGTAAACGGTATAAATCCATGGGAAACAGGGGCAGTATTGACCCAATTTTATCACCGATTTTTAGCATTACGACATATTATTAAGAGAAAAAGTTGCTCGCTGAATTAAATGAAGGTACCTCACATACCATTACCAATATGTAAAGAATAAAGTCAGATAGATATTTGATATCTTGAGATTGGATATATATGCCCTAGGGCAAGTTTTCCTCCGATTTTATTCTTTTTAGGCAGAAAGATACACCGTCATTAGAAAAGACGCTCTCTGAATTTTATTTAGATAACTCACATATTGGCCACTATATGTGTTATAAAGTCAGCCGGAAGTTAAGGGGCTAAGGGAAATAGTGACCCGATTCAACCCATTTTTGACATGCAGGCACACTATTATCAGAAAATGAATCTCTCCGAAATTCTACAATATATCTTACCTCAATTTAGAAATGTCCGGATTATATTTCCTACCGAATTTGTTTGAAATCGGTCGAGTAGGTCCAAAGATATGGCTTTCGTACCATCTTGGTTCGGTTTTCGGTTATTCTTGCTTGAATGGTTTAGGAGATACCATATGTACATTAAAGGGCACGCCTAGTGTGACAGCCTTAAAAAGCATAAATTTTTGGAAATAAAAAAAAAACTATGGTATCGATTGTTTTGAAATTCAGGTCAATCAGTTAAATATTTTTTGAGTGACACGAGATCTTCCACGGCGCTAAAAAAAATCCTCAACTGCTGCAGTGATTGCGGAGTACTCCGTAGATGAAACCTAAAAATAAAAAATATCGTTAAACTAGAAGTTACTCTCTGTACAATGACCTACAATCAAAATAAAAAATTAAAAATTTGCAAAATGGCGGACTTTTTAGAACAAAGGGTAAATTTTACTCCAAAGTTTACTCTCAATTTTTGATCAGATTAAAGCCAATAAATCGTAGCATGTAAAACTATATACAGAACAGGCAGAAACAAATTTTCATTATTATCGGATCATTTGTCTTCGCATTATTACTGCAGCA
Source organism: Bactrocera oleae (assembly GCF_042242935.1). Taxonomy (NCBI): domain Eukaryota; kingdom Metazoa; phylum Arthropoda; class Insecta; order Diptera; family Tephritidae; genus Bactrocera; species Bactrocera oleae. The sequence goes on along the minus strand of NC_091540.1, from coordinate 47,321,743 downwards.
AATTCAATATGACGTTTCGAGAAAAACGCGTTTCAATATAAACTGTTGGAGCTCGACTTAGGAAAGTTTGTAACTTAAAACATATTTGAAATACTTTTTAAGGACTTTCAAACCACAGCTGTCTGTTTTCACAAGAATTCTCTGGCCCAAATTACAGTTTTGTATCTTAATTTGAAGCTTAGTTATAACACTTTAAATATTTTTCAATAATGACTTTTTGTAGGCGTGGCAGTGGTCCGATTCCACCCATCTACAATACCAACCCTTCACATATATATATTATAACACTATATCTATCTCTTTTCGTTTTAGGTAATACAAACAATAATTAGAGGAACAAAACTATTAAACTCTGTAGCACCATACAAGGTGCGTTCCAAAGTAAACAGGACTTTAAAAAAAAAAGACAGAACAAATGGTTTTATTGGCAAAATCAATAAATTTTATTCGAAATAGTCTCATTCTGCTTTAATACAGCTTTTTGCACGGTCCAAAAGCATGTCGAACGAGTGTTTTAGCTCTTTGCCCGGTATGGCCGCCAGTATGCCGGTGCAAGCCTTTTGAATGGCCTCCACGTCTGCATAACGCTTTCCTTTCATCGGCAAATGCATTTTTCCGAAAAGGTAGTAGTCGCACGGTGCTATATCAGGTGAATACGGGGAGTGGTTGATTGTTAAAATGTGATTTTTGGTCAAATAATCGGCCACAAGCGTCGATCGATGAGACGGCGCATTATCGTGCAAAAAACGCCAACTTCCATCTTCGCGATATTCGGGCCGAACACGTCGAATACGGCGCAACAAACGCTTCAAAACTCCAAGGTAGAATACCGCATTAACCGGCGGTTAATTTTTTTGGCCGGGTGGAACCAATTATTTGTGGACAATACCCTTGGAATCATAAAAACAAATCAGCATTGTCTTCACTTTTGACTTCTCCAGGCGCGATTTTTTTGGGTTCATGTTCATCGTCAGTTATGTCCTCCACTCGTGCACTCTACTACGGGATAGACAATCATCGCCATAAACTTGTTTCATCAATTGAAACGGTAAAAGTTTTACCAATTTTAAAACAAAATTTAATGTTGGCTCTTTGTTCGAGGCTCATTTTCGCACCGATGACAAAAACATACTGACACTTAAAACGCAATAACTTCACTTCCAATAGATGAAATGTCATGAAATTTTTACTGGAAGTAAAATATAGCAGATTCTAACGCACTAGTCGACACATAAAAGGCGCCACTAGAGTTTACTTTGTTACTTTTTTACTGTTTACTTTGGAACGCACCTTGTATTACAAGAGTATAACAAGTAAGGAAGAGCTAAGTAATATAAATTCAAACAAAAAAGCTGAGGTTAACTAAGCATTGAGTATAGAAGTAAAAAATCGAACATAAAAGCGGAAATCATTATATTAAGAGGTTTAGACCGATTTCATTTATACTCAGCAGTAAACCTAAAATTTTGTTAAGGAAACCATGTGCACTTAACTTGTATATTACATAATAGTTTTCTTCTCCTATGGGTTGTTAGATAAGGTATTATACACTTAAACAATCACGATACGAGTTGAAACCCGAGTAACTGTGCGTTCATACGTCCGGCCGTTTAATGTTGGTATTCGAGATGGATTGAATTAGACCATTCTGAGGTCCAAAAAAAGCAATTAATCGAAAACTAATAAAAAGTTATAACTACGCTTCACAATAAATACCAAGACTGTTATTTAGTACAACGAATAGCATTAAAGAGGGGCATCAGCTACTTTAAAAATTTAGAAAAAGTGGGCGTGACTCCGCCCTCTAATAGGTCTAATGTACCTATCCCCTAAACCACTAAAGCAAAATCAACCAAATTTGTTGAGAACAAAATGTTTTTGCTATCCCCTCTGACAGTGTGAATGAGTAATGTAACGATATCGGATAATAACGCTAGCTATTCTCTTTACAACGGTTTTGTTAAAAAAGGGCGATAAGTCAATTAATTAATACTACGAAGACATTAAGTTATACGCCTAATATGGTACGAGGATACCATAGGATGATTTATTTATTTCAACGCTTAATGCTCTTCATGTTGTCGTTTAAAACTATTTTTTTAAACTCCAATAATGCCCACAAAAAAAAATTTTATGTTCAAAACTTTTAATTGGCCAGAAAGAGGACTCTCTACAGCTTCTAGCACACTTATCACAAATTTTTTACAAGATAAAAATTTTAACTCGAAATTCGCTTTAAAAGTGAGTGGGCTCTAGATGTTAAATTTTTTTTTTTTCGCTCCACCCTACTGTTTACAACTAATCTATATATATAAAAAAGGATGTATATATTATGAAATCGATAGACTCAGAAACTATTGTATTTGACCGATCATTATGAAAATTAATATGTATATGTATTTTTTCATGGAGAATGTTTTTATTGTAATTTGACGTTAACTCGCCACCAGGTGGCGCTGCAATGTACCAAGTTCTGTATAATTTAACCGATTGTTACGAAAATTAGTATTGTATGTATATGTATTTTTCATGGAGAAGACGATTATGCTATCCCCATTGACACAACTCGCCACCTGAAACTAGATTTTGACTTATAAAGTCTTAATGGATTTATGAGCATAAGAGAAACGCTTCCTAAGTACAGTAATGATGATATAATAAAATATTTAATAATACTTGTATACAGGAGTATTCCAATATATTATAAACTTCAAAACGGCTAAACCGATTTTAATGAAATCTTCGGATGAACTTCAAAATGGTGGCGATTGGAAAATTAAAAATGTCTTTTTTATAATGTTTATGATATTTTTGCACATTTAGTAACTGCAACCAAATACGAAATGCCTTAAACTGCCTGACAAAAATAATTGACCGTATTTTCTCAGACGTACAAAATAATTATTTAAATCATAACTGTCTCGATAATCGAACTATATAGACAGCAAAAAATGCCGAAATTAATTTTGATAATAACATTTTACTAATTTAAACAGCTTACTCAATATAATTTAATTATACCTTGGCCTCAGCGAGGCGCGGCCGGAGTCTTCTAGTTACATATATTGATGGTAGTGGTAGCCATATAACTACAAAGGCTTAAGGTCAACAAAGTATCCAGCAAAATACAAAGGCACGATTGAACAATGTGTTTGCGTATGTACATGATAGGTTTGTGTATGCGTTAGGTAGACCGCTTGCTTGTTTGCGCTTTAATGTGAATTCATATATCAATGGTGTTTAAGTCAACGACCCAATCGTCAGCAGCGCTGCAATGTTTCCCAGCGTGCATGGATTGCCAATTAAAAATTGCATATGTGGTGATTGGGCGTAAACAATCATGGCGGCGCTTTTGTTATTTTCTGTTGTTCTCATGCTGATGAATGCACAACGTTGCAACGAAATTGCATGCATTCATTTATACAAACGCATATGCATTCACAAATGAAGGGTGCTTTTTTCGACGTGTGGTTTTTATTGGGGCAATAATTTTTTCGGAGTTGTTTGAGAGTTAGTTTGATTTGCTATTTCAAAATGAACAGAGCGAACAGCCATCAAGTGCATCGCACATTCAGTAAATGGGTCTTAAAGATGGCCACTGATACCGAGCTTCAGAAAAATTTAATTCAACGTGGGTACGTTAATAAGCAAAATTGTCGCAAAAATTCAATGCTTAGAGTGCTCTATGCGCAGAAGGAATCATTGGTCCATATTTCTTCTAAATTAAAGCCGGCCATAATGTTATAGTCAATGGAGAATGTTTTATGACCTTTTTATGTCTGCACTGGAAATGTTGATGCGGATGACTTGTAAGTCCCACAACATGGTGCTACATGCCACACAGCCAATGAAACAAGCAATTTATTGAAGGAAGCTTTGGGTCAGCGTATTATCTCGTATCTTGGGTTTTTGGCTCAACAATTTTTTGTGGTGTTATATGCGATTTATTTCTTCTTGAAAAACACATATTTAACAAGATCACCCTTTACATGCACACATGCGCATGTCTGTGTCGAAGTATAAGTGCATTATATCGTACAAGGGCCTCTTTTATGTATGCGTGTAAATATAAAAAGGACCGTATGCGCTTATTGCCTCGTTGCCGCATCCTTCACCACTTGTAAAATCCCATTTTTGCGCTAAATATGATGGTCAATGAGCAATGATAAGTATTATAGACAATGCAGCTTGTAGTTTGTGATTTCGTTTTGTTTGCAATTCCATTGTTTGTTCGCATATTTATAGTGTTAGCGCCACCAAATTTAATTAATTGTACAAATAGTTAAAAGTGGAAAAAAAACACACAATTACTCAACAGAAGGTAAATAAAGCACACATAATACTAATTCGAAAAGTGGTGCTTAAATGTCCTCCATCATGGTGGAGGACATTCATTAAATTAATACTACCCTCAGAACTTGCGTGCTTTTGAGTGAGTACCATCACATGAAGTAAGGTCAGTGTCGGAAAAACCTTCGCTATAATTTGCGTTAGATTCACACAATAAAATCCGAAAGTGTCGACCTTAATATAAATAGTAGTAATAAACATAGAGAAGTCCATGACTTTACTTCTACGTTTGCGGTCCAATAAGCACTTAACCCTCATCGTCCAATCGAGCTAATACCAGAAGAGAAATTTACTATCGTGTGGAAATTCGCGTAATGAAATTACAAATCACTTGAATGCTCTGTGCGGTAAGTTTCCACCTTTCTTGAAGGCGTCGAAAATTGGTCTGATGAGTTTCAACGCGGTCAAACTTAGGTTTTTAGTGAGGATAACGGTTTTGCCAGACGCGACTGAAAGTGCGCGCGATAGCTGAGAGAGTAGGCCTGAGATTGCAGGCCTCCGTGCGTCATTTTAGTGACGCGTTTTCTTCACAGAAAATATTGCGCTGTTTAAACGCAATCCGAAAGAGATTTTGCGTCGTTTGGTGCCCGATGACGATCCACTGATACACATTAGAGATCAAGGAACAGTTGAAACTGTGATCATCCGAAAAAGATGAAAACGGTCTTACCGCGCTGAATGGAGATGGCAATTGTTTGGAATTCACAAAATATTATATGTATATTGAATATTCAAAGGTCAAAGAGTCATAGGCCCTTACTATGATGAAATAGTTTGCTAAATGACGCCTAATTGCAAAAAAACGGGTACAAATTACAAAATGGGCTACTTTTAGACGATTTAAATAAGTTGGAGAATCGATAGGCAAAGTGTAGGGAGCTAGAAGGAGGTCGTTTTTCGTTTCTAACCCAAGTGTTATTACTTAACTAAATTCTAGCGATAAGAGGATAACTGATATAAATGTATCTAAGCATGAAAGTGACATTTCTCATATACATATAACTGACTATTCGTTTCTTATCTGTATCCTCGTCAGAGAGATATTTCCATTCTCAAAGAAAAGTATCACCTTCATTCTTGAAAGGGTCCTTCGTATTTAAGATTACTACCTAATACGTGACGATACACATATAGTTCCTCATTCATTGAACGCCAGAAACACTGATGAATAGTGGTTATATGGTAAACATACCAAGAAACCATTGAAATTTCATATTTATATGCTACTGATCAGAATGGTCTGAGTGGATTAATATTCGGCTTTGTTATACTCTGTCAATAATTTGGTACAAAGTACTATAGTTTGGTTCGCCTATTGGATATCACTGCCGCGCCCACAAACTGGCATTAATCGATAATCTATAAATTGGCATAACTAAGCCTCTTCTATAAAGTTTATATTATATATCTCTTAATTGTAGATCATGTTAATATTAATATTTCGGACTCAAAGTAAAATAGAATATAAGTAAAAGCAAATGTTTCACTGATCTATAACAGTAAAGGTCAATAAGTGGCATCTTGATGGTAACCCATTCATGCTTTCATCGAATAATGAATGTTGAATTATTTGCAACTTTTGTAATAGAAAATTTTGTTAACACTTGAAAGTATTTCTCCATTTTGGATCGCATGATACATTCGGTTACACCTGAACTTTCTTACTTCTTTAATTTTTTGAATTTTACCAAAACCGTTTTTCGTTATTGACCTACCAAAACTGTTTGGTTATTTTATGGAGAACTAGGTATATGGAAAACATGCCGAAAAAATTGACAGCAACGCATCATTTGTCCTAAGGTAAAACCGAATGCAAATTTTAAAATGTAGTTTCAAGAATATGGCGTTTAAAGATAGACCGATAAAGCTGATTGAACTGAGCGGCTACATTTTAGAAGACTCTTACCCAACTACCATTTAAAAAATCGATTTAAAATTTTAGTATGTTATTTTTAAAGTTATAAGCTATCGAAATATTGAAAAAAAATATATATTTTTTTTAACCATGATATACACTAGGTGTGCCCCTTAAAAAACACATACTTCTCATATTGTAACTTTAGCGTTAAACTATTTAGTCGAAAAGACCGAAATTCATAACGTAGTCTTCTTCTGACTTCAAGTCTTCCTATTTGGTTTAAGTTAAGGTTATGATTCATTAAGATTACTAAATTTTAGCTCGTTTGTACTCATACAGACAAACGAGCAGATGAGTGAGAATCAACATGTTTTGTCATTCTGATTGTTCCATATAACATATATATTATATATATAATATGTATATGTATACTGCAAACTAATTTTATTTGAACTCAAGCGCAACAAGTGGAAAGGGTTATATGCCTATGACCTATCTAGCATTATTTACAATTCCGCACACATTTCCCACATGAAAATATGTTTAAACATGTGGAATAATTTTGAAATTTATCAAAAATTTCCATTATTTCAATCTATATACGCAGCACAAATGCAAGATGAGAAAAAATGTGTTTAAAATACACCGTTAGCAATATGAAGCGTGAAATGCTGATAACAAATTGACAATGTGTTAAAAGTTAATGGTACACACATGCACACACAAATGGGCATATGCTGGCAGTGTAGCGGAAATTCTTTACTCATTCTCTGGTACTTGTACGGATGAATTGATCAAAATCGGCAAGCGAAGAGCGAGAAATTTTTGCATACAAGTAGATATTGACTTATACGCATATGTAAATGTAATTACTTACAAATCATTTATCTGAATGATGAAGCATGACATTAGAAAATAAGAAAAAAAGGCAGCAAATGCATGTGTAAGTGTTTAGGCGTACTTTTGTATTGTAAAATACACTTGGCACATTCCGAGAAGGAGGAAAGTTGAAAAGATAAATCCGAAACGTTGAAAAGGTTGCTTTTGTGTGCACTTGACAAAGCTTTCAAATACATTTTCAAGTTAGTGGCTGCAAGCTGAAAGCGGCAAACGCCAGAAAGCGCCATGAGCTGTTATTGCGTTAGCGGTAACTTCAACCCGCCCACTGACAAAGTGCGACAAAAGTGACGACGAAATGCAGACATCAGGCAGCCAGTGAAGTGGAAAAGCAGAAGCGCTTCGATGCCCAAATGGCAAACAAAGGGAAGATAAAAGTAAGTTAAGTAGTGCGCTGAATACAATTGCGCGTGAGCGGTTGTATATATATATATGTGTGTGTGTGTGGTTGAGAATCGAGGGTCGTTGGGCCAAGTGTTAAATGGCGAAGAAAGAAAACTTTGTTTATGGCCTTGGAAACGTTGTTGATTTAGCTGTTGAGAGTAACCGAAAATTTACAACGTGCTGGTAGCATAATGTATTTGCTTGCGGCTTTGTGTGCTCAACAACCCAGACAGCTGCACAGCGGCAAGGGCGTCTATAAAATACAGAATATCGCTTTAACTGAGCCATCAACGTAAATGATATTAATGGTGTACACTTTGCGGTCTGCTAGACATTCAAAATGCATTTATGTTTTGTACAAGTCAATCTACATAAATACATGAACACATGAATATACTTGTATATTCGTTGGGAATTGCAACTTTGAAGGCACTCATACGCCATGTACCACCTTGTTGCCTACTAATTACAAACGCGCATTAAGCTTGCTACTTGCTACCAAAATTCTATGTTGCAAGCTAATTTCGTGCAAAAAGAAGTCACATTACTCTTAGTTGCAAACCACAAGCAATCAGTGGCATACTCAACGCAGCACTTACCATATAAACCGACGGCCGCCCGCCGTTGCCGCAGCAATGCAAACAAGTGTTTGCCATTAAAATTGCCAAACCGCACAATTGCAATTAAGTGGAGAAGCCATCCGAAAGACAAGCTAGTGTATGTGTGCATGGATTATGCATAAGCGTACAACAATTGGCTTTTAGAGTTTTTGCGTCTTTCATAGGAAGCCGATGCACTCCGATTAACAAACACTGTCGCTTAGATTGCGGCTGTGGTTAGCAAAAGCGTAGCACTGGTAATGACGCGTTGAATTTAGCAGCGATTGTAATAAATTCTATGCAGTTCGTGTTAACTCTACATACTCATATATTATGAGTTACATCCTTTTCCACGCTTCACTCAATTTGCAACACCGAGCAGATATTGCTGCTTATGTGCTTCCAGCACTAAGTACAAGTATTACCATCATGCCACCTCATAAATATAGGGTGAGTTAGTTTCCCTATCTGGACTCGCTTTTTACTTTAAAATTTTTTTGAAGCAATCACTCTAAGTAAGTCTCTTTTTAAGTTTCTTAGTCTACATCATGAGACCTAGAAGACATTTTTTCTAGTAGTTTTGGCGCTTTACTTATCCGCAAGAAAAGCGTAAAAAAAGGGATTTGATTTTAACCGAAGTTCGAATTTTAGGATAATATATGTGCTATACTCGTATATGCACTATTGAAGAGGTTAAAGAGATAATACAGTGAAATTCCCATATACGGAAAGCCCTTCTAACCGGACCCGTCCCATAACCAGACAAATAGCATGAACTAAACGTTTTCTTTAATATTTTTTATTGCTATTGTAGTGTGGCTACGGGTCTAAAAAATGTTTGGTCTATATTCAAAAGGTTTGAGTTATGAGTTATGAGCGCGGTTTGGCTTTCATTTGTCAATTTAAGGGAATGAAGTAATTTGTAAGAATTTGAATTTCGCCCACTGTCTGAATTTAGAACTGCTTAGCATCAAAGTCTTTTTTCTTGTCCTATCACAAAATTGTATGTAATAAAGTGTTCTTTGTTTAAGGTGTTGTTGTGCAGTCGTGCAGTCAGCAAAAACTTGCCTCATGCGAGTCGTCCAACCTCCTCTGTTAATGATAATCGAAAAAGTTAAAGCACTGTTGCTTGAAAACTGTCGTATTGGCATAAGAGGGACAACAGAGAATCTTAACAGCTTTTATGAATCGACTCAACACGTTTTGGTTAATTTTTTGGGTATAAAATTTGAATATTTTGCAAAAAACAAGGTCAAGTAGGGGTCTCAAAGAGATTGACCACGTCGCTGAGTTACATTCATCAAATCATCATTACTGGTGATGGCGAGACATGGGTTTACGAATATGATATCGAAACAGTCCAACAATTCATTGAAAGGCGCTTAAAAAATTAGCCGAAACTGAATAAACCAAAATTCGGTGAAGGCACTTTAGACCATACCAACACGAGGCTTATAAAAAGCAATGGTAAATTGGATAAAGCGTTGGCATGCTTGTGTTGGCTCAGGAGCCTATCTTGAATGCGTCAATTGAGTTGAAATACGTAAAAGTGTAGCTTTTTTTTAGTACGAGTTATAATTCATCAGTCACCTGTTTGCCTTATGGTTCAAAACAAGTACCAAAAAAAAAGTATTATAATAATAAACTTTAATGCAAATTTTAATATTTTTATAGATGAATTCTTTATTGCAATGGAAATAATTTCCTTCGTACCGCCGAAGATCTAAATATTTTTAGAAACATATAAATATATTATGTATTTACTTATTTTCCGGCTTTCGAACTCTCAGCAAACAGCTTGAAATTAAATACAAACGCAAAAATTTCTGAACACCACCAAGCAAATGCGCTGCTAGAGATACCCTATATCCCCACGTGCGTTGAGCGGTAAACGTCTACTTGACAACCTCCATTGCGTGCAGCATTAGCTTGAGGATACCATGAGCTATTTGAAAAATGATTGTCATTTACACAATTACCAAAAACCAAAGTTAACCAAGAGCTAGTGCAAAAAGTTACATGGAGTGTCGAAAGTAAAAATAAAATTGTATAATATGACAAAACCAAGCTTCAGCTCCAGTGTGAGTACAGTTATAACGTTGCAAAATAAAAAAGTAATAGTTGTTGTCGCTTTGGGTGCAGTAAAGCATTTATCTGTGGTGGTGTGAAGCAATTTGATCTAGCACGACGGAGCTTTCGCAGTTTTTCTTTCCCTGCCGTGGCATGGCATTTACGTGTGTCTGTATATATGTATGTGTAAGCCTTCACGCATCGTTTATTTTGCATATTTATTTCCGAAAGATTCGTTAAATTACACTAGCTCGTTTTGTACATGCAACTGCCTGTGTTCGGGTTTAAAAGTGGTCCACCGCGCATTTTTCAAAAGCTTACAACCAACCAGCTAACAATGCAAGGCATGTAGCGATTTAGAACGTTTCGGTTTACACCAGCTACAACCACAAAAAAAAAGAGATAACCATGTACTAAATTTTTTGTTTCACTCGGAATTTAAGGGGAGGAGAGGTCACATCAGGAGCGTACGTGGTTGTATTAGTTGACCTATTTTCTCAAACGTTTATGTGAGGATTAAGATAACTATCTGCTTGAGACTCTTTATAATAGCAGTGGAGGTTTACAGCTGGATTCCAGTGTACCATCGATTTCGTTGTACTTTTTGGTAGCATAATTAATGCTCTTTGGAGGAAGATTTTATGAAACTTAGTGGTGTGAATATATAGAACAACTCTTCAACTCACCTGCCCTATTTGCGAACTTCTGAGGCGATTGAAGTTATTTTATAGTAAAACTCGCTTATTTTCTTTGTCTGTCAACGAGTGTTTTATAAAATTATGTATACCCTACTTTTTCAATTAAAATATCAGTAGAAGAAAAGTTCTTCCCTAATAGATATTCCCGATGAAGAAGAGATGCCTTCTCCATATGACTCGGGCTATCTGATGCGACCCTCAGCATTGTCAATCGATATTTTTAGTCCCCACTAGCTAGAGAAGAAGCTTCTGCAAATAAGCTTTCATTTTTATCAATTATTACTTAAAACTCGTAATCTCGAATTTCCCCTCATCCATAAAGTGCGACACTCATTAGGTTATCTTAATGCTTTCTCAAGAGCATCATCTGAGCGCAGTTAGTAAGACAACTCTCGATCGATACGGTATTAATGGGTAACGGTATAAATGTATATTATTTTTACATAGCGGCAATAATATAGTAGTTTATAATGTTGAATAAAGTAATTAATACCCTTGTTTTGACATAAGCTCAGCTACAAAGTTTACAATGCATACATCGAGGACGCACTACTGATCGTTTTTCCCAAACATCTGCAATTGATGAGAAAAGGAAAAGTGGTCCTCGCGTGGTTATAACCAATTCAACTATACAAATTGTTGGCGAATGTATGAGCGGAATCCCTTTAGAAAACAGATTCAAACAAAATATTATTTTGAGGTAAATGCATATCTCGGCCCGGCAATGTCAAGAGTTAGTCGAGTTGATCTGCACACGAAAACTTGCCGTCATTTAACTGGTTATCCACTAACGAAGCACTTGAAGCAAATAAGGCAAACAGAAGCAAAGGGCTTCTTCAGTGGCACGCGGTCAACGGCAAGGAAAATCAATTTTCACTATTGAAGAATCTTTAAATGAACCGAACGACAAAATCTACGCAAAACTTTACAATGGCGCAAAAAACGTCATTCCAAGGTTTCGACGCGGTCAATGTCAATGGCCAAATCGTTTAAGGAGGTCATCCCATGTGATGGGCTCAAAAAATTTACTGATTTTTTTATTTCATATTTTTATTCATGTTTAGAGCGGTTCTAAGCGGACTTGAAATATTAAACGCGTTTTTCTCAAAACTGTGTTTTTCAATTTTTTCTCCATCGTATCTCAAAAACATCTTAACCGAATTACTTGAAATTTTGTAGGGTAGGGTACATGTGCTGAGATGTAAACGAATAAACTATTATCAATTAAAAATTTCCAAAATTTCGATTTTTTTAAGGAAAAAACAAAGCAAATTAGCCAGAATCGTGGAGGAACTGCGAGCCCTTTTCTTCGAGGTGGGCGTGTTCAGAGCACCGTAACTCATGTTCTACGCAATATTTTTAATATAAAACTTATATTTATACTGTCGAAATATATGTAAATAAATGATAATAAAATTAAAAATATAGTTACTGGTTCCAGAAAAAGTAAACATGAAAATTCCAAATTCCATTCAAATAATAAACGTAGTAGACACATACATACATGCAAATTTGTTCAAATCGCCATCAATATGTATAGCCATAATATATTTTATCACAATCGAACATTATCCTTTCATATTTTTCAGATGCAATGGCTAAATTCGCCTTGTGAAATATGCAAAATAATTTTGCATTAGATTAGAGAAAGGTTAAAAAATTTCTAAAATACAAAAATCCTACAGAAATACTCCATACTCTTCATTTACCGTTGCTCTAAATGAGTTTCTATATTCCTTGCTTGTAAAGTATTTTCGGTGTAAAAACATATACAGCTACAGTGAAAACTCATTTGCATTTATTACGTTTATTTTAAGCAATTGTGCCCTAAGACAGCAGAATAGCATAAAAGACAGTTGAGGGAGGGAATAGCTGAGCTGAAATGTATTTTAATTCAAATGAATATTCTGAATGAAAAATCGAATATTTCTGATCCAAAACGAAATGAATCGAACGAAATTGAATTTGGGGCATATTGAAATACAGCGAAGGGCAACGAAACCGCGTTTTCTTGGCAATTTAGGAGGGGGTAAAACAATTTTGTACGAAATTATCCTCATCAGCGCAGCTTTAAGTCTACGGTCTGCCTGTCTTAACCTTAGATGTGTATCGATGTTATTGCTTATTCATTTTAGTTTGGTCATTCGTTATTGTATTGGCTACTTTGTTGCTTTGTATTAGATTTGCCTCTTATCTCGCGCTCACTCGAAATATTGGTTTGTTTGCAGATATTAATTTAAGAAAAAATACACTCGTATATAAATTTGAGACATTTGGTGTGCTGATATTTATTTACATGTATCGGTAAACGACTATAAGACGGATGTTGGCAATATTATCTCTCACAAGAGAAGTAATTTAATGGATGAAACTGATTCAAGTTTTATATTTCCTGAACTATGCAGTGTGCATCCCTAGAATTATATAACTGTTTTAATTTTAGACAATATTTAAACTTTGACAAAGTGTACAATTTTTTTGTCCACATAACGGTTTTTTGTGATACCTAAAAAACGGGCCTAGATATAGATAACATCAATAATGAATATTAAAAAATTCAAATTGTTTCAGTTGATGTGTGAGAGTTCGTATGGTCGTGGTGAAGAGTGATCCGTCCTCGGCGGTTGGTTTTCCTGATTTTTTGAAAGACAACTGGCAAACAAATGGTGGTCTCCCACTCAGAATTTACTGTTCTGCGTTAATTTTATTTACAGTCAAATCTTCATGCACTATTGAATATATGCTGTTCTCACTAATGTCTATAGTTGTCTCAATTTCATGAAAGATCACATGACGATCTTGCAACATCAGTTGGCGCACAGCAACTATTATTTATTATATTATTATATTTTCCGGAACAGCAACTGATTTTCGACGAGCTTCACTAAATTCGTATTGGAGTGATTTACGACTTCGATTGAATTTACCATGCCATCGATAAGTTCTGGCACTTGGTGGAGCTTCATTGACAAAAATTAAGTTAAGTTCATCGATGCACTGTTGCAGAGTTAATCCACGTCGAAAGTTGTAAAAAATAATTGCGTGAAAATGTTAGCAATCTAATTCTATTTTTGGGCCGAGATGAATATATAAGTTATTATAAAAAACACAAATAGCGCCGGTATGACAAAATGTTCTCTGTATATAGGTATAACGTCAAAAATGTTAAACTTTTCGATAAAGTTGTGAGTTGACAGATTGCAACACTAGGGTCGTCAAATTTCGACATATAAAAGGCGTGAATACACACAATATTGTCTTAGTTTTTGAGGTGTCGACCGGACACTCTCTTATTCCCAAGATGCTGTTGGAATCATATCAGATCACCATAACATATAGCTACAAACTGACCGGTCAAAATAATGATAAAGACCTTTTTTTCCTTGCAATACACAACAAATATTATCGAATATTGTGTTGTGAGAGTTGATAACGCTGATTTAAAATTGATCAAAAACGATCCAAATTTTCACCTCATCACGTATACTGAATAGCATATTGCGTTGTTAAAAACTGCGTAGAATCGTTTCACCATCCATCCATCTAACCAAAGTAAATAAATTATTTTTTTCAGTGCCTTTGAAGTTTACTTACAATATAACTTTGTCCAATATTTTACTTCAAAGGTCGTTAACGCCATTATATTGTCTTAACCTCGCCCATGACACAAGCTGCGAGCAAAAGACATATATATTCACACCAAACAAAGCACAAAGATATATATATCATATTTCGTTTTTTGTTGCTGTAGTTGTAGGTAATGAATGAAAAACCAACTAATTTAAAACGAAAATGAATTGCATTCATAAGGACGTTCTATAACATCGACCCCGCAATAAATAAACGCGTATTTCGAGTTGGAGCCGGCAGCTAGAGGCGGCGACACTTGATTGCTTTCTAATACGATTTTTTTTCCTTTCTCCCATCTCCCATCCCGATTCACGGTTAAGCCACCGTTTTTTCTGGATTTATGTATATCCTTCTCAATCGCGTATATAATTTATAAATTCACATAAAAAACGGAGCTTTGATAAATTTGCTGTATCAGGAACAACATCAAAGAAGTGGTGTTCACCACAAAAAGTTTCGTTCATATCTATAATCATTCAACTATATGTAGAGCGTAATAGAAATCTACAGTGTAGCAAAAGCTAGCGGATGTGAGTTAAATTGCGAAACTACTAGCATGAATTGTAATGAGACGAAAGACGTTGTACATATTGGAAAAATATCTTTGAATTCTCAAAGTTTTGAGTTTCTCCATTGAAAGCTAAAATAAAACAACTAAGGAAGATCTAAGTTCGGGTATATCCGAACATTACATACTCTTGCAACCTGTAAGGTTCAAAGCCGGCGAAATTCTCTGAGGTGTTGGCAAAACTTTATATTAAGAAACGTAGCGAAAGTTTTGAACTTCATTGTTCAGCGAAATCGTGAATGAATTACAATAAAATTTGGTAATTTATTAAGTTATACCAGTTTTATTGCTATATTTTACTTCGTGTCATCTAAAATTAAACGGTCAGCTGGTAAGTCCGAAAACACTATACAGAGTATATTGGGTGTAGAAAAATGTCTGGGCTTCGGCATAAGGTCAGCAAAAAGTTCAAACTATTTCTTTTAGGTGTATGGGGGCTAAGGGAAGTTTTGACATGATTTAACCTGTTTTTGACACACGAACAAACTATCACCTGGAAAGGATTTTCCCGAATTTCAGTTATGTGTCTAACACATTGACCGATATTTTTGGTAAAAAGTCAGGCATGGGCACTCTACATATTCGTTATTTGGGGGCTTGAACAGTTGCAGTCCTATCTTAACAATTTTTGGTCATAAGGTGACCAACTTTAAGCGCACTATTCAAGAAATATTTTATCCCGATACATTCATTGATGCTTGATTTGCATACAGTAAAATGAAAGACTCAGGAGTAGGCGGGGTTGTATTCTAATTTCGTCCATTTTTGCACTGGGATATAGACATGTCAAGATAATATTGCATGCCAAATTTGGTCGATATTTTTCGGGTAGGTTCTGAGATATAGGTTTTAACCGAAATGTGGACCTTCGTTTTATCTTGACATCGGGTTCTATAAATACTGCTCGTACCATCCCGAGTGTAAAACTTTTATGTTTCCGGCATATTTATTTATTGTTTTATTAGTAGTTTTCAACAGAACCGTTCTATGGGGAGTGAGCGGAGTTATCATAAGATTTCATCCATTTTTCCAGTGTCGGTAAGGGTGGTAATAGGATTTTTCCTGAGTGAATTTGGTTATTGCATCTTAAGTATTTTAGGAGATATGTACAGTAACCCTTTTAGAGGGAGGGTCACTCCTATTTTTTCAAACTTTGAACTCACAGCTTTAGTATAATGCTGATTTATGGCAATTAATATGTTTTAATGCCGTTTTTTTGGCGTGGCATTGGGCCAATTACGCCCATCCACGAACTCGTCCTTTCTCTTTTGCAAAGGAACATGTACACATGGTACACGTGTTTCTTAAAGATATTTAAATTTTTCCAGTTATTTGGAATTCAACTCGTATATATATATATATAACTCAAAATCTATCTCGATTAGTTTTAGGTGATACAAACAACTGTTAGATAAACAAAACTATTATACTCTGTGTCTACATCCACATGTTACAAGAGTATAATAAAAACAGTTATTGGCATTTAGCTTCATACAAACACAGGATTTTTCCTTGAGCACTTCACGCTTCAAATCAGTTTCTATACTATTTACGCCAAAGAAAAATAATAGAGCGACATCGCCATGCCACATACCGTTAAATCAAGGCAGTGCTCGTCAATACTTTATCACTAACAGCATCAAGTATCATCTTGTGATGAAAGGGAATTATTTCGATCGCACACATTTAAAAATATACAAAAAAAGATTGACTAATGACAAGAAAAATACAATCCATGTCCATTAAAGGCTGTATATAACTAAAACTACCGCTAACTTCGATTTTCAACGAGCAGCCGAGCAACAAATTCGAAATGGTGTACAACAATATATTTGATAGGTATTTGTTGGAATTTTAAACAATATGAAACCATACCAACGGGTAAAAAAAGAACGGCGTTGTAGGGATGGGGGTATACTCTGAGGATCTTGATATCTCTCTATATTTCCGTCTACAAAACTCTGCTACATCTTCCAAGCGGAATTACTATGCATATAAAAGGCCTGTGGAATTATGTATGCTCAATAACTGCGGGAAAATCCAGAAAGCGACCATTCACCCAGACAACTAGGCATCTTTACTTGCTTTGTCGTCGTCAAAGGTCAATTCCAGCCTAGTAAACAAATGTAGAAAGGGTTTAAGCTCACTGGCGGTCCAACTGCACTTTCCCATAATTTTGGTTTTCGGTCACAGGAACATTTTCGGTAATGAAAAGCATACGAGTTGGTCAAGTGAGGAGCATCGCTAGACACATCCGAGGCAGATATAACACCTTACCTGCTAGGAACGATCAAGAGGAAGCTCAGTACACAATTTGAACAAATAGCTCAGAACAGATGGAAATCTATAACCAAATGCAAGATAGCGAAACAGATATGACCGAATTATGACAGGACAAAGACTAAAAACTTATTAAAAAGGTTCAAGAAAAGTATATATAATTTTACAGCTACCATATTGGGGCATAGGCCATTTGGAGAACATGCGTTAAATATGGAAATACCCTACAACAACACAGCTCTATAACAAACCAGACACCGAACTCTTGGAATCCATTAGATACCGAACCTTGAATTCTACAGAACGCATAACAGAGATAACGTGACGATTAAACGAGATAGCAACAATTAAAGACTTACGATTAGTGTATCAAAATGGTGCATCTAGCGCTAATTGAGCCCGAAGGGGCTGCACTCTTACCTAACTCCCTACCAGCCGTTTATGGGCGGACTATTCACCACATAGCGATTCAAACTCAAAAGAGGCGGGGAATACACAAGTTAGTGCAATCGGATTAAACGCAGGTTTTAGAGAAGTCAGCCAAAACACTTTGATAATCATGGAGAAAATTGTCTAGGGCTAGAACCACTTACATACAATAAACAATAATGACTTTTCTATTGGTTGTCATCGCAGAGTTCAAATCCAACAAAGGTTGGGGCAGTTAGTTACATAATAGCTCCAACTAATATTGTGCTAAATCAAAGACACATCATTTCTTTAATTTAGCTTTCTTTAACTGTACTCAATATTGAGAGTAATCTTGTAACAGATTTTCTTTAAACTAATTGGCTTTTTTACTCAAGTTCTGTTATCTATATCAGAGCCAAAAATAATATGAAAGTCAACCGATCGGAGCACCTAAAAAAATGTAGAACTATATTTACTCGCATATAAGAAAGTTTAGTAATTCCATGATTCTTCGATTTTTTCACCACTGTCTCCTTTCCTTATGCATTCGTATTATCAATAAATGAGTTCGTTTTTGTACTTTGTGCACTTCTTCACCGCTCTTAACTAACATATATATATGTATATATTTACTTATTTGTAGCAACTGCTGCACTTACCACGCAGTCTGCTTCATTGGAGATTTTAAGATGGCCCAACTTTTACTCTTGTTTTACCTCGTTTAGTTGCCATTCGTTAGACCTGCTTCCTTTTATTATATGTTTTCTTCTTTTTTTTGCCATATTTTCCAGAAAATTTTTCAATAAAATATTATAAGTAGAAACGTTTGTAGCTAAGTGTGTGGTGAATGCTCCGGGGCAGGCAAGTCAAACGACTGGGGCCTGATGCTCGAACGAATAATTTTACGATACAATTGCAGCCGGAAAATGCAAAGAAACTCATTACATTTGTTGGCGCTGCTTCATTGTGCCAGCTGCCCACTTTGTCTGCCTGCTTAAATACTAACCGAATAGCGGCTGTTCGCGTTGCACGTTACATGTGCTTCGCCTACTTCAACTACTTCGCCTTCTATTGTCTTTTGCAGATGGCAGCGATTTCGCTTACGCTATCTTTCTTTATTCCTTTTATTATTACTCTGTTCTCATTACCGTTGTTTTTTGTTGTTTGATCGCTATTGTTGGACCGGAACGGAAAAGTAATTCTGGCAATAATGGTCGAAGACGATAGTGAAAAGTGGGTGCCATCTTCGCGTATAAAATGAAGCCTGAAATTAAGTAGCAACGTTAAATAAGAAAGTCAGTCCTTTGGGTTTTGCTGTTTTACTTTTATTGTTATTATTGTTATTCTTTTTTTTTCTTTTTTCTAGCGATAAATTTTGCTGTAGCCCGCTTGCCGGTTGCGGTTGATCTTGAGTTCAATATGGGTGGGGCGGCGTGCAGCAGTGCAATAAGGTGTGAAGACAATTCTGAATTGCTGCCATTTTTTCTATCGCCTGCGTGCTACGGTGTTTTAAATTTTTCTTTACATCTTTATGGTAGTTTATTTTATTTTACAACTTTCTACCGTTTCTTATTGTTTCACGCTTATACTTTTTAACTTTGGTAGTACTGTTTTTGTTGCGGCTTTTATTGCTGCCATTGATAAGCTGCGTAATGAAAGGCATTTTTATCAGATTAAAAATGAAGCGCTCAGCAGGTAATTGTTTTAGAAAAAGTTACGCAGGTGGATGGAAAATTTCATTTCCTGCCCTTTTAAGTTTATTAAAAAGGAAAATGTTTCATAAGGGCAGAGCAAAGGTTGAATTAACGTTGCTCATACGCAGTGGTGCACGTATATTAAATGCAATCAATTTTTATGATGAAGCAATGAAGCAGGCAATTTATGAAATGTGGAAAGAAAATATTATGAACTGAGCTCAATTTATCACATTTTGATAAAAAAAAATAATGGCAAACTCAATAGAGTAATTGATGAATAACATAAAAATGTCTGACGTATACTAACCTATAGATTTCTTCTTCATTAGGAACTTATTTCAAAATATTATGCAACTACTACTATTATTACTTATTGCACCAGCTTGTACAAACACATGTTGTCAGTACCACAATTAAATAACATAGACAGATTTAGTTAGAATACCTCTTTCTGGTGAAATTTCAATCCTCATTTCAATCTTACAATCTACTACTAGACCAATTTCGGCTTTCCGCCATACAGGAAGGATGATAACGTTATGAAACTATGTAAGAGAGCTTCCCTTAACATAGCGATAAAACATAAATCATTTCTTCGATCTATATTTTTCTGTATCCACAACATAACAAATGAAATCGGTATTTTGAATCAAAAGGAAACTCTGAAAATGATCTACATATACTTAGTGCAAAGAAGAGTTAAGGTGCAATGATCAAAGGCGGAAAAAATACTCTTGTCTTGGGAAAAACTGCATATTACAAATAATTTCATATGAATTTAATATTATTTATTCGACAAAATTAAGAATCCATTACAAACATACTACCTTACTAATTCATAAGGAAATGTAGATTACGAACTCACTTCGCTTCTACTACCGGATGGCATAATCAGCTTTGAGTGGGTTATAATTCAAAGAATTTTGTTTATCAGAAAAAGGTAAACTAAAGCCGAAATCTTTATGTTAGCGATATGAAACTAGAATTTCAATTATATTATTAAGGCTAAACCATATTGTGGTCATGAAAATATATTCATTAAAATATCACAATATATGTATCGGTATACCTATACGGTATAAAGTGAACTGGAAGTTTGGAAAAACCAATGCCGTATTGCTAGCGGAAGGTCTGGAATGATCGTATTTAGCTTTTGCATTAAATCAAATTATGATTAAGTACATGGCTTTACGCAGTTTCATTACATTTTCACAAGCAGCAGAGCAATACGTAGTATATGGGAACTAAATGAAACGTTTAACCCATTTTCGGCAGGAAAATTTAGTATTTCCTATATATTAAGTTTATTTAATTTTGCTAAAATATCTTATTTATTCACTCACATATTTTCGATGTTTTTGGTGAAAAGTAAACTCTACACCCTAAAGCTCTGATATTCGGTATTAGGGGGCTTGAAAAGTTATAGTCCTATTATGTGTTGTTGTTGATTGATGTAATCAGACGGAATGTAATAATTTTAATAATAACCCCACCGATTACCTGCATATTTCGACCCAAACCTATACTTTTGAACTTACCACAAAGCAATGGCAAACAAGACAACAATCCGTTTACAAAAACTAAGTGAAAGGGAGCCAATGTCAGCCAGATGTAAACAAAAATCATTAGGTTGTAATCCAGTTAGTTTCGCTCATTTGATCACTTTTCTTTTTGTTCTAAAAGAATATTTTATTTATTGTTAATGTTGCTCCAAACGCAACCAAGTGAAATACTGCGTTAGAACCGCTCGTCAAACCTACCTTGATAAGCGAGCGTGAACATTAAACTTATGTTCTCAACGTTATCATTTTAACATTTCACATAACATACATTCTGAAGTTATGTCAAGCATTTCCCTACGACTGTAGAGTGTAGGAAGTTTTGTATTTTAAATGGCAAATATATAAGGAAAACTACATAGAAATTAGCTAAAACAAAACCTTTGTAAAAAACGTTGTGAACGCACTCTTACATAACGGAATGGATTTATAAATAAGGTTCAATATCACTGAACCATATTTCAGACTTTAAATTCTTTACCCCATCGTCATACAAAGGCAAGACCACATTCTGCTTATGAAATGGTTGTATTAACAGGAAAAAGCAAATTAAGCTTAGTGTCCATCACAACCCCAAATCTACAAATTCAAATAGTTGTGCTAGACTATAGTTTTTGACTACAAGGGTAGAAAGTGTCATAGATCTTCGGGAAAGTAAATAATTTTTCACTTTAAATTTTACATTTTTCTAACACACCATGTAAATAAATTGTCATTAAATGTGTTAGATGTGAAAAGTCCATTTCATCGTCGGCAACTATTTACTTTCAGAGATTTCAACATTAAATAAATAAATCTAAATACATATAACTTAATGTTGAGTAAACTTTGGAGCTGCAAAGGCATCTAACAATACGCAAAGCCAATAGAACTAAACCAAATATGTCCATATACGAGTATGCATACAATTGTGATAGCCAGCACACGTATCCCACTAATATTTGACTCATCAAATAATACTTCTAAGAAGAGTCACACCAACAAACTTAAAAGGACAAATACACCAAATCAAATGACAGCTGTGTGTAAATATGTCGAGCTGTTGCTTTTAGCTCCATTATATTAGTATTAACTATATACACTTGATACATATACTATATACATATAATATTTAAGCTTGGTGGATAGTGTTCATAATTATCAAGTCACTTCGGTTGACAGTTCAAATAACACACTTATGTATATATATATTGAGCGTCTGCCAATAGGGATGACGTGATTTTGACAGTTCGTGGCAGCCGTGATCCGAAAAAATAGTTGGAAAAACGTTCATCGAAAAATCAACTTCTCCGATGAGACCTATTTCTGGCTTAATGGCTTCGTCAACTAAAAAAATTGTCATTAATGGGGTGAGTCAAATCCTCGTGTAGTTCAGAAAACTCAATTGCATGCCCAAAAATTTACAGTTTGGTGCGGATTGTGGTTTGGCGGCATCATCGGGCCTTATTTCTTTCGAAATGAGGCAATAATTGTCGTTACCACCAATAGCGAGCGTTATAACACGACGTTGAATTCTTTGAAATCGACGGGGACGATGTCTATTTCCCACAACACGGTACGCTGTCTCACGTTTTACGCTAAACATGGACACAATGCGTGCATAGTTTGGCGATTCGTTAATTTCAAGAAATTGCCCAGTTAAATGGCCGCCAAGATCATGCGATTTAACGGCGCTGGATTATTTTCTCTGGGGGTATGTTAAATCAAACGTTTACGCCAATAATCCAGCAACGTTCGAGAAGCTCGGAGACGACAGCGCAATATAGCTGAAATTCCAACCGAAGCTGCACCAGGTCATCGAAAATTGGCGTAATTTGGTGGAGATATGCAAACGGAGCCATGGTGGCAATTTGGGCGACATTTTGTTCAAATCATAAATGGCATAAAATTATCTGCATAACAAAAACTCAAAACCTATTTTGACTAAATTTCTGTATTTTATTACATTTTAACATCACGTCATTCTTGTTGGTGAACCCTGTATGGTATATACATTCGTATTGATAGTCTTATGTCTCATGTTGAACAAATGTACTTAATGTGACTGTTTGCCATACATTGTGGTCAATATGCTACACTTGATAGACTTAATCACAAATAAAATGTACATTGCTCTATGTTAGGTCGTCCGTTATTTGCCAAGTTATTTTTCTTTTGGAAGTTTTTGTGTTTGCTCTAAAAAATTATTCAACATAAACAAGTTCTTTATATTCTATTTAAACCATGTCTAAATAATATTACTTTATTTTTTTGATATTTTGCATAAAAAAATACCTATTTTCTCATACAAAATTTTAAGCTCTACATAAAAAATCTTGTTCGATTTTTCCATAAAACCATTCCTTTAAAAGTTATATACAGTTATAATTATCTGTAGTCAGCATTCTTACAGTACACCATGTTGTAGGTGCAACACATAATTTTGAGGGCACTTGTATGAGCAGAATATATCAGCTGGGAAATAACGACCGTCCTAATATATATATATGTATATATATAAAGTAGATGCTTAAATTCTTGTCTCTTTAACTTCTGCATTACACAAAATACAAAACATTATAATTTTGTCTATATACTACACTAATACTAAACTTCATTGTGTTCTGTTCTTAACTACTTATATGGGTGTGTTATTTTGCCAATTTTCTGATTATTAAGTACAGGCGTTATGTAAATAAGCAAATCACAGCCACAGAGGATTGAAAACCGCAAAACTTGAGCATTGGTCAATGCTGACTCTTTGATTTACTAAACTGGACCATTTTTGTCGGTATCCAAGTAAATATGTTCCCTTTTGCAAATGTGAATCTGGAAATATTCTACAAACTTCTCAATCATTGTAAACATTTAGTGGACAGGTGAAATTGTCTTTCATTTTAAGCGTCCAAAAGAAAATTATTAACTGAAATAGCAATGCCGGAACTCTTGATTGTTATCTGTGATTGAATTGACCGGATTCCACTTAATGGATAGGGTCAAATAATGAATTTTCCGAGCCAAATTATTAGTAGCCTAACTGCTCAAATCAAATTTCGTCTAAATCGCTGTCAATCTTCAGAGAACAAATCAAATCTACATACAAATAACTATGAAAAGGCTTAAAGAGGCAAAACCTAATACTTCTACTTACCGAGCTTCTTTCATACAGATTCTGCTCCAGCACGCAAGACAAAAACCACCCAATAGTGGCTGAAAAACAATATTCCTGGTTTCATAGCTGCAGATAATTCCCCGTCTCGAAGTGCAAATTTAAATCCATTGTACTACCGTTTTCGGTCAGAGTTGGAGAACATGGCCTGTCGAATGCCCCACAGAAATTTGAAGAGTCTCAAAAAATCTATGGTTTGAGCAAGTCGTCAATACCAATAGAAACTGTGCGTGCTGCTATTGATCAATGGCTGAATCTTTTGGAAGCGTGTTTCACACACATAGAAACACATTAGAAAGTTGCCATTTTGAATATCATTTTGTACATCGCTCATTATCGTTATTTATCTGTATCTCGCGTTGTATAAGTCCGATCGGGTTCGGCTGGATGGCGTTAGAAGGATGACATTTCGAACTAACAAAGCTTTTATGACAGTTTTGTGATTGGTTAATACAGTTTTGTTTGAGCGCGCGT
This sequence comes from Bactrocera oleae, assembly GCF_042242935.1. Lineage (NCBI taxonomy): Eukaryota > Metazoa > Arthropoda > Insecta > Diptera > Tephritidae > Bactrocera > Bactrocera oleae. The sequence continues at coordinate 47,297,120 of NC_091540.1, read as the reverse complement.
CAAAGATGAAAATTTAACAGCTTTTCTTCGATAAGGTCGAAAACGCAAGCCAGACGACTGAAAATATAATTAGCGTTTATAGTCCTAATACATGCGCAATTTTGATTTCGTCGATTCCGTTACGGTAATTTCGATGTCAAAGACGCACCACGCTCCGGAAGACCAATTATTGAAAAAATCGCTCAAATTATGGAAATTGCCGAGTCCAAACCTCGATGACGATTGTCCAGGGCCGAAACATTGCACTAAAAACCGTTTGGAACCATTTGAATAAGGCTGGATACGAAAAGTAATAATTAAAGCATTCAATGGATTTCTTTTTACTACAACTAATATGCATATATTATTAAGGAATAAAATTAAATTTATTTAAAGAAATATTATAGTTTATTTATTATAACGTCTTCAGCTTGCCACAGAATTTATGGCAGGACAAGTACAATTTTTATATGCATAATATGTTCGTCTTCTGTTTTACTTAAAACAAAAACTACCAATTTTGGTGCTTACATATATAGCGAGAATATCATTAATCATCTTCATCTGTTCATTTAAAGAGTATTTCACTTGAATATAGCTGTTAAGTATAACGTATTCGTATTAACACTATTTTTGAATATATTGGTTGTCACAAAGTGACTTTATGCTCTTTTATTTAATGTTATTTAAATTTTGCCAAATATATTTGCAGAACTCTGGAAGGGAACCATGGTTGGTTAGGGCACGTCTCATTATTGTAGTCCACCTATTAGGAACCCAGACAAATTGACTTCGAGTAAATGATTCGATGGCACAGAATCATGTATGCCCTGGCAACAAGTATATTATATTTACAGATTTAGTAAATATAGCTGATTTTATAAAGAATCTACACATGCATAACATGGCTTCATTGCGGTTTTGCCCTGTACTACTATTGCAGTATAAAAGTCTTCGCAGCTTTTCTTTCGTCCAAAATCAAGGTTTGTCATATTTTCTTTCTGTGAAATGCAACTGAGGTATGAACTAAGCATGCTCATTAGGGTGGATCAAAAACAATTTATGTTTTTTTTCGCTTGTTACTCTGAAAAATTGCTTGATAGACACCTCTAAAAAAGTCTCTCCAAGTATGAGCCCTTAATTGTAACGGGAAGGTCCATAGATTTACAGTTATCGATTTTTTTTTTATTATCAGATATAAAAATTTATTTTCATGGAAATTGAATGCTTTACAAAATTTTCTCTCACAATTTTTTCATAAACCTAACCGTTTAAAAGATATTAACAGTTGAAGTTTAAATATTCTAAGGCGAATTTGTTTTTTTTTTCTGACCCGCCCTAATGTACATACATATATACCAACTATGCTCTCCAGAATCATATTCATACGTTTTCCAGTTATTTATTGATATTCCAGCGATATAATAGCTTACATTATTTTGGCGGGCACGAAGAAGCTTGCTCGTCTCTGGTGTATAATTGTTATAAAAAAAAAAAAAAAATTGACGAAATGTAGCTTACGTATTTTTTGGGGAAGGGGCTCGATTTAATTGGAGGAGATATTATGGGGTTGAAAATAAATGTTATTCCAAATCGTAATTACAATAAATATTTATTACTAAATTAAATATTCATAACAAACCACCTGTACTAACAATTTGTTTTGGCTGTAATACCAAATACAAGAAAGAAAGTGTGTATGTAAATTGCACAAAGGCAAAGTAAATTCTAAGAAAGCTTTCGAGAAGAAAAAAGCTTTGAGACGAAATAAAAAAAACTTGCGCAAAAGAAATCATTTCACACAAACAAAATCACGTTTAACAATTGCTAGAGCCGCGAAACGTACTAACAACCGTTAGATGGCGCCGCGATATTTATTAAACTTAGTACATGTTTAATATAGGAAAAATTGTGTAGCAAGCCAAATAAAAGTATTATTATATGTTCGCTGGTGCTACTAAATCTGTATACCTACTTAGGTATGTATATACTTGTATTGCTTTCATAGTTAAATCCGATAATTTTTCTTACAAAAATCTTTAATGTACTCGTAAACTCATTAATAAACAAAATTGGCATTTGTAAGTTTAAAGTTTTATGTAAAAACTAGAAAACACATAGTGAAATACATTACCTATAATATAGTATATAGTTATATATATAATACATTAGGGTGGGTCAAAAAAAGATTTGGTTCGCCTGGTCCTCTGTAAAAAAGGTTCTTAGACACCTTTAAGAGAGTCTTTCCAAGGATGAGCTCTTATTTGTAACGGAAGGGTCTTCCGCCTTAGGCCGCAGTCACGCAATGGGTGGATGGCTGTTCGGCGAGTTTGTCGGCATATGGTTTTTAATGAGCGGCATTTAATAGCGGTACATTGTTAAAAAATGACAAGGGCAGTTCGTTAAATGTTTTTAAGTGAAAAGCGCATTCGTATTTGTAAAAAGTTTAATCCTTCAAGAGAAAAAAGATTTGGTGTTTATCCTATAAATCGAGAAAGACCACATTATGATGAAACTAACTATTAATATAAAAATCTACGGAATTTTCCAGACAGATTTTGGACACACTGCCGTATGACTGTTAAAACCTTAGATTTGTTGTTATAAAAAGTGCAAACTAGATTGACAAAACAAAGAAGTGCAAGATCTGCAGGGCAAAGGCTAGTTTAAACTTTGAGTTAAGTTCATTTTTTTATTTATTTTCTTTTAACTTAAGTTTGTTTAGTATTTAGAATTACATTTTTCATTACAAAGAAAACTGAAGAAAAATAGTTCCAAAGTGAAAAAAAAAAATTATTTGATTATAAAAATATGCCTTTTGCATACAAAAAAAGTCGAAAAAATTCTACGTAAAAATTCAAAATCGTAAGCAATAGGTTGTCTAGCTATTTTTATATAGAAATAATTTACTTCAAATACGCAAATGTTTCATTTTTTCGAGCATTGAAATTTTGAAAATTCATAACTCCACATTTTTTCATATTGAGTCGGAATTTAAAAAATATGAGTCCAATATTTTGCCTCAAAGAACACAACAAAAAATGTTTTTTATTAAAAAAATTTTTTTAATGTTAATTGACCATGACCCATTTTTCATATTTATATATTTCATATAATATATAATATGTGCCCGTATAAATATATCACAGTAAACATTTCATTATTAAATTTCCCCAGGTAATTATCAATTTCACGAAACCTATCAGCATTTTTACCGAAATTCTCGCACTACGGTAGCTTTGCATTATTGATTTAAATATCAATAAAATATGCTGGAAGCTAATCGAGGTGCGCACATATGCAATACACATACCTACTTACTACACTTTACATATCCACAACCGCTATGCACGATGTGAATTTTCGAACAATTTGGAGATACTTTAGTACCGGTGCTCAATTATAAAAACTCGGTTGTGTAGTTGCGGTTTGAGGCTCAATTACGTCATTTGCCCCATATGTATTTATCTCCATTGTACTCATATAGTTATAAAGCAGAATTCCTATAAATATTTAGATCTATATTGTTTAGCAAAAATCTTTCATTAACCCTTTAACTTTATTAAATCTTAATAATGTACACACGTGCTCTCCGAGGGGATTTTCTGCTACATATTTATTACATTGCCTATCAGTGAATTCTACAAAATAGTTTTTGTTATCTAATCTTCTAGGCGGTTTTTTTTTAAGCTGCTCAATAATGCACTCTAACCATTCCCTTAACTTAACTTAAACCTCGGATTGTATAACTGTATTACTCACTAAACCCTTTGGCATTGCAAAAAAGGGATGAAAATTCAGAAATAATCCTTCCCTAAGAGTAGTATGTATATCTGTGTGTCAAAAATGAGTTAAAATGAATGAATACTTTCCTTAGCCCCCATATACGTAATATTAAGAGTACCGGTATTCTCAAACATCCGCTTTACTTTACTCCTTAAATATTTTGTGATGGTATGTGAAGTACCGTAATGAAATTTATAGAGCATAATTTTATGCTAATTATATGTTGTAATGCCAAAAATAGATCAAATCGGTTCAGCAATATCCCCATCTCCCATATACCAAATAAAATACCGATTTTATACCGTATATATCGGTCAACATGTAAGATGTCTTAGCTTGACATTGTAATTTAAGTAATCTGCTGTGAAAGCCAATTTCAACTGCAGTCAATTCACTCACAAGACTTTAATTATTATTATTAGGATAGCGGCCTTTTTTTTCCATCCACAGATCGAAACATTGAACAACAGCAATTACAAAATATTTTTTTTACTATATAAACAAAGAGCTCGGACCACAGTATACCGCACCCGATCGCTGATTTCCATTTAAATCGAGCTTTTAATATTAAATAACGCACATGTGAACATTTTCGCACAATTAATGATTTATTATGCCTGCATCCATTTATTCAAAAAATTTAATATTCAATTAAGTATTTAAAATACTTATGTATACAAGACCATACATTGCAGAATTGAATGCGTGAAATTTATAGCGAAAAAATGTATTCAGCGCTTATTCAGCTTACATTCAGCAGATTTACGATTATTTATCTTAGCCATTTAAAAATTAACATTTAAAGGTTTACATACGCAAATACTCATAGGCAATTGCGCTTTGTGCCAATGGATGTGTATGCATAAACGCGAACGCAGTCGCATTAACATAAGTATCATGTGTAATACACAAACGTTAATATTTTAAATACAACACATATGTACATATGTGTATCTGTATGTAATATATAAATTATTGATTGTTTGCTTATTACAGTTTAATGTGCGGCAAATGGGTGTGCATTTGCGCTTGTGTTTGTGCTATGTTTGTTAAGACACATTTAATGAGTCAAAGGGAGGCCCTTTTATTGCGCGGCTATTGAGTGTGTTTACGGTACAATACCCCAACTGTCAGCAGCACGTTGACACTTCGAGTATTTGTTTAAATTCTTAAAATGTTAATGTTTAATTGCTTTTCGCTTTTTATGAAAAACTTTAATTATACAATTCATTAAAAATGAAAACACAACAGTTAAATGCAACACAAATGCATTTTGTCAACTCGTATGTTGTTTATCCTATCCCTTTGCCGCATACTGCATACCATTTTTATTATTCTCTCTCCCACAATGAGTTGCTTTTGTGATTTTAAATTGAAATTCATTAAAGGGCCTCATTTATTGGCAAATATTCAAGCTTTTTGAACTGTCCTGAAGCAAATTAATGAGTGTGTTTATATACCTAGCTTTGGTGTGAAATAAATTTCACAATAATTAACAAAGGAAAGAATCGTTTAATTTAAATTTTAACTGCTGACCCAAATAACTTGTAAGTATTGAAAAAATAATTATTAAATTTGGCTTTTAAAGAAGTGCTGCCTGATTTCAATAAATTTTCTTCGATAATACCGTACAAATATTATTTATATTTATATATACTATATACCTATGTATATATATGAATAAATTTGAGCTGTGAAATGGCATATTTGCCTGAAAGTATACTACAATATTTCCCGCTCCTTGCGTAATCTTAGTAGTTGTTCTTCTAAAGAAGGCACCGTTGACTAGTCAATTGCTAGTGAGACTCAGCTAACCAGTAACCTCCACTATCTATCTGTCAGATAAACAGTCATGCTAATCACTCATGATTTCAATATGTGTTCACCACCAACAATCACAGCATTTAGTATTCAATTCATTATTTTTTTCCCAACAAAAGCCAAATCAACCAAATTTGCACATAACATTATCCTAACGTTTTTATTATACAGTTTGAAACTGGACTGCAACCACGTTTTCTAACCACATAACAGAATTTTAAATTCGCGAAGAATCCTTTACTGAAAATAGTATGTCTGCACATCAAAATTAAGTTGAATCTGGTCAATACTTCCATTAGCTCTCATAATTATAATATATAGTAATGCCAAAAATAGATATAATCGGGTCAATACTACCCCTAGCTTCCATATACTTCATATAAGATTTTCTAACTATTGGTTGGCTTGATAGCCTAATGTCGGTCAAAATGTAGGATATCTTAAAAAGATAACTCAATGTATAATATGAAATAAACTATAATTTAATGCAGAAAATATGCGGAATAGGTGTACAAGTTACCCAAACTCCCATATAGTTAGTATATATTGTATAATAATTTTCATTATTCTATGCCGTGTATGTCGATCAGTGTATGTATATTTATAAAACTGTTTGAAAATTTACTCTCGAGTATACCTAAGCAATGTCAAAGGTTAATGCAACAAGCCCAAATCTTTCTCTGCTTCAATATACCTGTTTTAGTGATTTCCGACTTTCCAGCTGACTTTAAACAGTTTTGGTTGCTCAGAATGTGTGACAGTTTACTGAAATTAAGTAAACAAGCTCGTATCATGTTGCTACAGAGTATAATAGTTTTGTTCACCTAACGGTTGTTTGTATCAAATTAAATTAATCGAGATATATATGGAGTTATATATACACATACAAATGATCATGATGACGAGGCAAGTTGAAATCTGAGTATTATCAAAATAAAACTTTGCACAAATAATATCCTCAAGGTATTTCATCTTCTTAATCGCACTATATCTTTTCAAGGACCTAGGCACCCATACGTGGACCTCAACCCATATGGCTGGTCTTCTACCGAACACATCGGTTAGTCTGAGAGTTCGAGCATTGAAAAAAATCGGGTAGAATATTTTTGTCAATACCTCCCTTGAACGCCATATAACTAATAGAAATATTTTCGAACTTCCGATTGACTTTGTACCGCATTATCGGTCAATTTGTAAAAATCTTAAAAAATTAACAAATAATCTCTTTTTTAAAAATAGTGTATCCTCTTGCCTGAAATAGATGGAGTTTGGGCATTACGTCACGTAGTCCCCATATAACTAATATACGGATTTTCAAACATCCTCTTGATTTTATATCTTATATTAATAGTTTTCAGTGAGGTTTCTTAATGAAATTCTGAGAGCCTCTATTTTTGGTAATGATATGTCCAAATGACAAAACTGTATAAAATGTCTAGCCCCATATATCTTATATAAAGAAATTGATAGAAGAATTTCTTCCGGTTGGCTTTCATTTTTTTTTTTTTGTTGTTCAAATTGCGAGAACTTAGCCCTTCTTTACGTGTTAAATAAATTTCTACGGCTTTGATCATTGCACGTTGCAAGTGTATCAAGTGTTCGGTCACACCCGAACTTAGTTCGTCCTTACTTGTTATAACTATATTTTTATGCTACTCAGCAATTAACACCTGAAAATAAATTATTAATTAAGAATAACTCACATTTCAAATATGTTGTTGTTTTTTTTTCTGATAAGAAAACCGATAAAATTGTTTTCCGTGACACCCAAAACCGATACAATTTCTGTTTCGAACATCAAACCAATAATATCTGAATTCATGACATCTACTACATTTTTCTATCGGTTTCCATTCTGATTCCGACAACTATCGGATTCTGCAACACCACGGTATATTTAATATAAATCACTTAATGACATTTTAGCTATCATAGTGGGTTTTGCTGTAATTTCTGGTGCAATTAGTTTTCAAGTGTTGTAAGTTTTGCCCTTTTTTGCGCAACAGCTAAAGCTTTTTCGAACTTTCAATTTTTGCAAAGATGCCAGGTTTGCGTTTTCGAAATGGTTGCATCATGCATACTGGGCAGTTTGCATTATTTAAAATGCCCTAATTCGTATACGAAATTCACGTATTTTTGGCATTAAACTAATGTATAGCCAATATTATACGTTCACTTAATTTTTCTTACGATACGGTATAATCACGATCGGATGTTTGAAAATCTTATGTTTGGTATATGGAAGATAGGGGTAGTATTCAACCGATTCTATCTATTTTTGGTATTACTACATATTATTAGCAGACAAATGCTCTCTGAATTTCATTAACGTACCTCAGATACCATCACAAAATATATACGGAGTAAAGTCAAGCGGATGTTTGAGAATATGGAATTAGTTACATGGAGGTAGGACAAGTTTTCAGTTTTATCCATTTTATGCACAAAATACACTGTTATTGGAAAAGCACGCTTTCTCAAATCCACTATAATAGCTGACATATTGTCCAATATACCATATGCGGTATAAAGTAAACTAGAAGCTCGAAAATCTTAGTAATATGTACAAGTATGTAGGTATTTTCGCGGTATATTTAAAAATAAAGTGAATTTTCATTTTTCTCAAAAAATATTTATTTATTTATCAATTGCATTTTCCCCCCGTTATTTTCAATGCTCGAAGCGCTTCTGATATGAACTTTTTAGTATGCCCTTAAGCTCTCTCGGCGATTTTTTTTGGCCTTGGCTTTTCCATTGGGACGATTGATTTATAGCTGAAACTGTGAACATATATTCGAGACGAATGTGCCAACATAACAAAATAAAAATAAAACCAATAATCGAATGTATGTAGGCCGCGAAATTTGGAAATTCACCTTATTTTCTGAACAGACCTCGTAAATGGGATCTAAGGGAAGTATTCATCCGACTGAACCCATTTTTTATATACAGTCAAACTTTTATCAGAGAAGCATTTGCTACGAATTTCAATAATATGTCTAACAGATTGACCGATAATTTAGATAAAAAGTTCGCTTTAGGAACTGGGGTGCACATATCAGGAGCTCCAACAATTGTAGTCCAATTTGACCTACTTTAAGCGCATTAATCGGTCAAAGTTTTATCCCGATACATTCATAGGTGCTTGATTTGCAATGAGATGTAATTTAAAGTTGTGTTATATGGGAACAAGGCGTGGTTGCCCGTTTCGCACAGTAACATAGGGATGTGAGGACAAATATTTACCAGGTTTAGTTGAAATTGCTGCCATGCCCACTTTAAAAAAAAATGTTAAACCACAGATGCCCCTGCTTAATGCAATTCGTTATACTAAATATCAGTATCAATTTGATCAATTATATATGTATATATATAACTTTATATATAGCTCGATTTGTTTTAGGTGATACAAACAAAAGTTAGGAGAACAAAGTACAAAGTATAAAAATAACGCTACATATGTATGTATGTACTGTAGAACGCTGAAGTGTTTAAAATTCTGCAAATATTGAATAATAGTATTAAATTATTCGGCGAAAACAAAAACTTCCAACACATTTGCAAAGCCAATATTTAGTTTACATAAGTGATATAAAACTAGAAAAAATATATGTCATGAAAATTGTTTGCTAAGCAATAAAAACATTTATATGAAGAAATGATCATGATTTATTAAATTGTTTATTGAGTTTCAATAGTTGACACAGCGCTTGCATGCCACCGCAAACACTTAGGTTGCAATGAGCTGAAATTCATCACAATAATTTAAAATGTGTGGACTTTACACATTGCTTGCGCTCTTATTTCAAAGCTTAATAAATTACTTTATTTAATTATTATTATTTATTACAAAAAATATTACAACTAATGCAACTCGCGAAAAAAATGCTCGACAATGGTGCACCTATGGGAAGTACATTGTATCTATGTAAAAAAAAAATAATAATTTAATGTGATTTTTTATTAAAATATTACAAAAAAGTATTAAGTATGTGTGTGTATGTGTAAATAATATCATAATTGTATATATTTTAACTGCTGCAAATACAATTTTCATTTAATCATTCTGCATTTAATTGCATTGGTTTTTTATTTATGGCTTTTAATTTAAAATATTGTTTTATCTTATTTTGCAGGCATGTTAATATTCACTTAGTTAGCTTTTTTTTGCAATAATAATATCATCTGACAGTTCAAAAAGTTTATATATAAATACATGTATTATATTTTTTCGCTTTACAGTGTATAATCTTAGCAAAAGTTTGACTTAAAACTAGAATTAACTTTCATCGTTAGCAGCTTGGTGGCAAAAACAAAACAGCTGGCGTTTAAAACAGCTTAACTACTTATATGTGTAGTTGTTGTTGCTACTGGATTGTCTCTTAATTATACACTTCATTGAAATTCGCATACACAAATGGCTAAGGTGGGTTGAATGATGCATAAAATTTTGTGATACTGAAACCGTTGCGTACCGTCTGCCTACTGCCTGAACCTAATTGTTGCTGCTTTGCAAACGCCAACACAACCTGCCATGTGCTACAAATAGTTCGCTGCTATTGATCATCAATTTAATTCGTATTATGTTTACAATGCGGTTTTTATATTTTTTTTTTGCTCTAGTATTTATGTACTTTTTGTTACAATTAATAGATGTATATATATATATATATATATATATATATATATTTATATATGCACATTTCATTTAATACAAAAATCATTAAAATTAAAAGTTACTTGTGTAAACATCCAATTAAATTTATATAAAATATAACTTCTTTAAACAAATACATGTGTACAAGTATGTGCACATACAAGCATACGCACATATGTGTATACCATATGTATGCATGTGTGTGTATCAAAGCGCATAAATTTAAAATCTAAATTGTCCCAATTTCCCTCGCTCATTGTGGTACACGCGTAACGGTGAATAATTAGAGTTGCCATTCAGCGCCGCACCAGCGCTGGTGCTGCCCTGTCCGGTGCTGCCGGCCCCATTGGTGCCGTTGCTGAAATTCTGCGATGCCGAGCCGGAAATCAGCTCCTCGATATGCTGTGACTTGGCTGTGCAACGCGGCGCCAAAATCAAATTGTAAATGATAAAGTAGACGAGCGCAATAATGCAAGCGGCAATCGCCAACCACTGATGAATAGCCTGTGCGTCCGCTCTCGGCTCCTTGTCGTCGCGCGCCAAACCAATGACAGCACCTAAGCCCTTGCCTGAAAAGGAGTGTAGATAGATAATGAGAGATTTTAGTATAATGCAAGATAGATATTTAATAGTTCCAAATTGTCACGTCGAAGATCTAATTTAGAAGAGTTGCAACAGTAAAAAACCAACGGATCTAAAAATCCTTATAAAGCAGCAACTGAAACCTATAACGGACTAAAAAGTAGACAGTTCAACCTTTAGAATTTTTAACTGACATAAGTATTATATCTCTCTACACTCCACTGATATCTGCTGACTACTCTCCACTCAAGAAATCTCATATCTATTTTTGTCTTCGATTCGCCATTTTTCTGCTCGCTTTTGCTCTCTTGTCAAAAAAATTACATGTAATAGCATAGCAACAACAAAGTTATCGTGTGGAATTCGTATAAGAGTGTATTGCCGCTATCTTCAGTACTACGAAGTTTTATTTTGAATATTTTAGATCGGTTTTACTATTGTTAATGGTTCAAATGCCAAATGAAAATCTATTTTTTCTTGTAATTTTAAAAACGAATGCGTATCAACTTTAAACTTAATTTTTAAACAATTACTCCTCGCTGCCTGTGTTATAGTTTTTTCGATTCGCTAGAGAGGAACGCTTGGCGAATGGACAACAGCTTGAATAACATTAATTAAATTTTTATAAATGTCAGCCAAGTAAATAACTATGCATTGGGCGAAAACTTTGAGCTATCATAATTTGCAATAACCGCTTGTGACCTCCTACATATTAAGTCAGGAACTTCTAGAATCTCACCGAAAACTTAAAATATCATTTATTATATTATATTATCATAAAATTAATTTTATTGTTTAAAAAATATTCTGTTTGCGAATAACTCTTGGTATGGAATACCACCCAACTCTTCAAATTTCAATGTATTCGCCTTCGTTACTAATCTCCTTTATCACTATTTAACAACTTAAATCTTACTTACCAATCCCGAAGAAGGCCAACACAGCCACTGCCTGTCCGGTCGCTGTTAACTTTCTAGGCATTGCATGTCGCATATACAGTATAATAGTTATCCATACAACACCGATGACGACCGGCTCAATTGCCTCCATGACAACCGTCAACCATTCAGTACCCTCGCCGCTCAACGCCGTGAAACGTATGACGAAAACCGCAAAGCCGGCGATAAAGATATTCGAATGTCCACAATATTCAATGAATTTGTCCACATTGAAGAACAGCACCAGCACCAAGATCAAGCCGGAATAGGTAACCGCATACGTGTCACTAAATGTCCAAATGAGGAAGCTATGTATACTGCTCCAAAATGTGCCGAATAGTATGGCAACCAGTGTAAGTACGAAAATTTCCGGACTATAACGGCGTATGGCCGACATGGGATAGACCAACATGCCGGTCTTTGTATGCCACCACCACTCGGGCGGACTGAGCGGCATTTGTGTGGCAAAGAGCAACACTAATGCACCGATGAGCAGACACACAATGACAAGTATTAGTGCCACCAGTGCAGCATCGTGTTTCGAATCGCTGGCGAAGGCAAATAAATCGATGGGCGAGAAGAGTAGCACATAACCGATAGCGCCCCAGACATATTGACGACACACCTCACCGCGTCCCTCCGACGTTTCGCGCACAGCTATAACGATGGCAGTATTGAGTAGTGTCAGCGCGGCCATCACGAAGATATCGCCCAACAGACGGATAGCAGTGTAGCCGCCCAATGTGGCATCCAAGTCCCCAGTAATCTATTTTGTGGTTGAGGCAAAGAGTGAATAAAGTAGAGAAGGAGATAGAAGTGGGAGGGGAAAACGAGATTAAATGAGTATGACTGACATGTTGCAGACAAGCGGTGTGTGCGCGCCTCGTATTACTTACTTTAATGCATTCACTATCGGCCAATACACTGCCTTTGCTGTCGTAAGGATCAATCACTTGGCATTCAATCATCGGTTTGCATGCGGTGCCGTTCTTGATATCGTTCATGTGCTTAATCTGTTTGAGTGGTATATTACACTGGAAGCCATCTGAAAAGTGATAAACAGTATACAGGTGAATTGGTTGCTCCGGCCAAGTCAATGTATGAATATTGCCAAAAATTCGTCCACCACAGTTTGTGTGAGTGTGTGTGTGTGTTCTGTATGTGTTGGTCGCTGTTTATACTTGCAAATTGCCTGTCATTACATTTGCACGTACGTAAATTTGTTTGCTATCGGACACATGTGTGTATGTATGTTAGTTTGGTAAATAAGTGTTTATTTGTGTAATGTGTTCATTGAAGGTGATAATGATGAGGTGAGTGCCGTAGTAGCTGGTGATTAGTTAGTAGTTGATGACACGATTGCTGGTTGACACAGTTGTTTACAAATCACCAAATTGACACGAATATTTGTTGTCACTAATTGAAAGTGTTTACAAAACACTTGTGACCTGGCAATTTGCAACAAAGCATTGATTTGACACCCACACATTCATATTGACTGAGGTTGGCGTTTATTAGTATAGAGGAAGAACAACTGTCGCCGAAAATTTAGAGAGAAGCAGGATTAAATTGACTGAATTTCAAATACAGATTAAACATAAAGAATTAAAATATCGATTACTCGTCTCGTTGTTGTCTCGAGGAAGAAGTATTAGTATGACGGTAATCTTGAGATATAACTGCATATCCAGAATTAAATAAATTTTTCAAAGGATATTGGAAGGTCATTTTCGTCTTGCATCCAAAAATTAAATTCTGTTGATAACACGAATATAATGAATAATTGATTTTGAACAGTTAAATCAAGTCCTCGCAAAGTTTGTTTTCGGTACAAAGCAACTTTTAAGGGGTTAGTGGTAGTCAGAATTTTCAAAAATTATATTCGATAATTAGCAAAGTTCTCCGACATTCTGGAACGTTGGTGTAAAACTTGAAATGCGTTTTGCCCAAAACTATGTTTTTTGAACTGGTCACCACAGAAGCTCGAAAATAGCTCAGTAAATTTCAATGAAATTTATACAGCTATTTCAAAACATGAAATACGAGTGATCTGACCGAAATATTTTTTTTTTCAATTTTGATTTTTATGAACAATTATCCGAAAATCTAAAAAATATTTTCTTAAGGCCGCCGTTCCGTTAATTAAAAAAAAATGCGATCAGTCCCTAGATTATTTATTAATATTAAAATTTGTTTGTTTGTTTGATTTAAATCTCAAAGGATTAATGATGGTCACCGCCAGGAACTTCAGCTGGAACTGAAACAACACAAACAGCTGTTACTTTTAATATTAATAATATTTTTTTTTTCAAATTTCTGTCAAGTAAAGCTGTAACCTTATTTAATGATACTATTTTTTTGATTTTATACTAAAAGTATCTTAAATTGTAATTTTTTGATTTGTTTGACTACTAAAAGTTTCCAAGAAAAATTTCATGTTTTTACGAAATTCGATAAATAGGCGGAGATATTATAAATCCCAAAATTGGCTCCCAGCACAAATTGGCTCCATATTGAATGTTCACCAGTAGAATTAGAATTCGAAGGGAAGATAATTTTTTATGGGCCTAAAAGTATGCTATAAGTGTATTTTTTTATTGTTAATATTAACATCAATTACCTTAACAGACTTGATAATTACAGCAGAGAACGTAAATGAATATTTACAAACTAATTTAATAAATTTATTAACATTCTCTGCCCTTAGAAAATTTTCAATTATATTTTACAGTTTTCATATATATGAAGAGATTTATAAATTGAGATAGTTCATTTTCAGAAGAGAGTAAATTTTTAGTAACTATCCTGCTTCGAATTAGTCAATCTAGAGGATGATAAATTCAAAAATAATTGAGTCCGAGTAAGAGTTTTCTTGGCCTAAAACCTAGGAGATTTTTTATGCTACTTTACATTCTTTTATTTACTACTCACCCAGAGGATACTTGCACCACTCGGCGCTGTGTGTGTCATTATCTTTGCTGTTATCCGCTGCACGTAGTACAGAATTTACGACAATATTGTTGGTGTCATGAGTGTACACATGACAATTCTTCACCACTGTCTCACCGCTGTCTCTCTTCTCCGTGAGACACAAATGCGGTGGCTCAACATAAACCTTCTGTGGTGTGCCATCATTCGCAGCACGCTCGACGCGTAGATGTTGTTGTTGAATCTCAGCACTCAACAACTCACCGCCATATTCAGCTGAACCGCCAGTTGCACGTCTCTCACGCAAACTCTCTGTTGACGTCGCTACAGATTCATCTTCATAATCGAACTCGGAGCTCTGTTCCGTCGAGGGCAACGGTGTGGGTATACCGTCAAACCATGGAGTGTACAAGTTCTCATATTTAGTAGGATCTTGGCAAGTGTAGGTACAACGTGTCAAATTCACATTGCCCACCTTCTCTTTCCAATTGTGGCAGGTGGCATCTTTTGAGCAGCGTTCCTGAAATATGACTGCGCCTTGCAAATCACAGCCGAAACTGACAAGCGGACGACGAGCTTCTTCTCTCTTCACTTCTGGTATGGCGAAGAGACAAGCGTACACAATGACGGCGAGTATCAAAAAGATGGCAGTAAGGAAACGTAATATACGACCGAAATTTGTGGCATTTTTAGCGGCCAAACGATCAGCCAGTGGACCAGCAATCAACGGCCCAAGTATTGAGACGAATGGTGCAACAATGCTGATGCGGCGATACTCATTGAAATTTAGGCCGAGCAACAGTGGCTTGGTGGCATGCAGCACGTGCAGCGCGGTAATGCCTGTGGAATGAAAATTAGTTGTTTAAATATTTCAACATATTTGAAAAATTACACATCTAATTTATACTCACCACTGATGACGAAAAACACCACCACTTTGAGCGAGATGAGAGTTTTATTGATGCGCGGCTTGTCGCGTGTTGCGCCCATTTTGAGTTAGTTTTTGGATGTGTTGTTGTTGAAGCTTACTTTTATTATTTATCTTTATAATCGTAACTTAAACTACAGCAATTTAAATGGTTGCTAGTGGGTTAGCAGGAGACACTTGTTAAAGGTGATTTTGAGTACTTTAGACTGGCAGGATCCGTTAGTTTTTGTTTTCAGCAAACAACAGTCGAAATGCCTCGGAAGCAAAATTTCATTGACGGTCTTCGTTCATTATTTCATTTTCCATCGAAATCGTTCGTATTTTCTGCAACCAGCTTGCTGCAAATTTAAAAAATATAAGTTAATTATTTATAAAAGCAGATCTCGAGGTAGAAATATTAAAAAGATATCATAAGAATTTGTATAAAAAAATATTTAACTAATTTGATTTTCTTAGTAAGATTACTATAAAACAATGCAATTTTAAATAATTCAAGTCACATTTCGAAGCCGTGAAGTCATAAGTGGTCTAATAGTTTTCAAATAGACGCCAATGTTATTATGATGGACTAGTACTAGTTACATAAGAAGTAGTGTAAGCACAAACTAAAGCAGCACGTGCTAAAGATCTACGTTTGCACCTGTACATGTCTAGAAATAACTATAAATCAAACGATATCGATTTTTTAGTTAAAATTATTTTCAATCATCCGATTTTGTTACTGAAAAGGAATTCACACCACAATTGCCAGCTTTGGTCAGGCAGAAATTGAATCAAAATATTTATTTGTATGCAAGTCAGCGAGCTATAAAACGGCATATTCATATTAATAATGCTGGGTGTACCTGATTCAATAGTGATCTAAACAGACTTTTAATAACAAAAGCTGTAAGTGTTTTTATTAGGAATGTGCTATGAAAAATGGTTATTGCGTTCTAAGAATCAAAGTGTCAAAACTAATTGAAATATAATACTTAAGTTTTTAATGTGCTCAATATTTTCTGCAGAAACACATAAAATTGAATAAATATTTAAACCCCAAAAATATTTTGTGCCCCATACTACGATTCAGTTAAATATTCAGTAAAAGTTATATATTTAGAAAAAAAATTTTCGAGCCCTGCGTCTCAATTCATTCATCTCGAAAAGTTATATTTTTAAATTTGTAAGGTTAGAAACAAAAATCGGTTACTCTATAGTATCTGATCAAAATTGATTGTTTTAAAGAAACAGTTCTTGAAAATCGTCATGGTGGCATCACAGAGATAGCAAATGACCTCAAAATCTGCTATGGATCGACACAACATATTATGTTTAAAGTTTTGGGAATGCTTAATAACGTAGCTGGGAACCATGTATGCTATTCATCAAATGCATCATTGCAGACGACGATCGTGGGTTTATGAATACGGCGTCGTATTTCTCCAACAATCTAACAAATGGCGTTCTAAAAATGAGCCGAAACCAAAAACACCAAAATTCACAGAAGGCACTGAAAGCCATCCCGGCCGAAGCTTATAAAAAGTGTATCGAAAATTAAAGTAAGTGGTGCCATACCTGTATTGGCTCAAGATTCTATTTTGAAGGCGATAAGAAAG
Organism: Bactrocera oleae; assembly: GCF_042242935.1. Classification (NCBI taxonomy): domain Eukaryota; kingdom Metazoa; phylum Arthropoda; class Insecta; order Diptera; family Tephritidae; genus Bactrocera; species Bactrocera oleae. The sequence continues at coordinate 47,279,903 of NC_091540.1, read as the reverse complement.
ATTTATATTGAATTACGTAAATCTGTATATATTTATTCACTGATCAAGGTATACTAAATTTGCCACGAAATTTAGGATAGAAGAAAACGTCGGAGACCCTATCAAATATATATATATATATATATATATATATATATGTTAAATAATCATCATGATGCCCTGAGTCATTTTAGCCGTATGTCCGTATATACGCTAACTAGTCCCTCTAGTTTTAGAGCTATCGATCTGATATTTCGATTAGTCTGGAACATACAAACTGATTTATCAAATACATGTCCTTGTATGGAGAACTTTTTGTTTCAGAAAATTTGTTATAGATTATTGGCCAAAGCAAACAAGGCAATCTTTTCAGAAATTGTTAAGATCGGATTACTTTAGTATATAGCAGCCATAGAGTGACCGATCAAAATCAATTAAATCAAATTAAAGATCTTTGTATATCCTTTCATGCTATTATAAATGCACCTGTGAAGGGTATTATAGCTTCGACGCAGCCGAAGTTAACGTTTTTTCTTGTTTATATTTTGTTTACTAAGAGTAGTTTAATTCTTTGACGTAGGATAAGCTAGAAACTTGACTATTATCTTAATTACAATCATAGTTTAGGTTAAATTACGAAAGGATATCATTTAAAAAGTACTTTTATCGTAAAACGAAATATTTAAATTTTTTAAATCGTTTAATGATAATTAAAATTTTATTAATTAATTTCAATATATCTCGAAATATACAAAACTTACATTCTTCTTCTAGATGCAACAAAAATACATATACCGAGTGAATCTAATATAAAATCATACAAGTATCTAGACAACATACTAGTATAATATCGTCAAGTCGACCACAAAGGTTGTAGAAAACCACCCACTTAGCTTTGAAAGCACAACATTACGGAAATAACCTTTATATCCGACTGCCATCAAAGTGTGTAATCTGAGACTTCATTAAAACCAGTGCAATTAAGCCAAATCCCAGGTAAACAGCAAGTGGCTTAGTTGCGGTTAGTTGGTTCATAACAGTTAGAAGCTATTATTTACTCAAACACCTGTAGTAGCAACAGTGGTTGCGACAAACTACTACAACAAATTATGCTTACATTTGCTAGGCGTTTGATATTGTTGTGAATGCATGTGTGCATATGTGGTTGAAGCGTACGTTTTGAATAACTAATGACATTAGTGAGCTGAATTTATCCAGTGTGTGGATAAATGCAGATGTTACTCAGATCAACGCACTTCTATATTATCAGGTATATGCATATTTAAATCAGTCTATGACATATTAATCGAGGATAATATCGCTTGACTAGACAAGCTCTCTATGCATTTGAGGTTTATACTAATAACTCACATATGTGTGAAATTATTTAGGATTACCCGCCTAAACATTGATGAACATGTTGCACAAATTTATTACGTGAGCTTTGTTTCAATGATTATAGCGTTATATTATCTAATGACACTCGTAGCGGAATAGGTTGGACTACACCATTTCCGTTAATTGAAGAAGATGAAAGTTGTAGAGTCATTTATATGGAAATGTTCGATGAAGAATCGAAGTTATATTGCAGGAATACAAAGGAAATTGATGTTAAGTATGAAAATAATCAAAATTTAAATTTCAACCAGATTTAAGTCATCTTGCTCACCTCCTAGTGAAGTAGAAACTTAATTAAAATTATATCTTTAAAACGATATCTCAAATAGCTTTTGAGGTACAGCCATTTTAGTTATTCTTACTTTAACAAAATTTGGAAAAAATTCATTTTTTTAACCGTCAAAATTGTATTTACTTTTCGATCGTTGGTCATTGTATGGACAATATGTTCTAGAAAATAATTATTTTTAGCTTTCATCTGCGTAGAATGTCGAAAGCACTTCAACAGTAGATATTCTTATATTTTATTTTTCTGGTTTCTTTAAAAATTTTACTGTGTATACTTAAAATATGTTTGTATAATTACACCCTTAATATTTTAAAACAATTGATATAGTAATTAACGCTGTTCCCTTGAAGTAAATAAATACCAAGAATTTTTGTAAGCAGTGGATGACTGTCACAACTCGAAAATACTACCAGTTAGGTTGAAGAGCTCATATATTTTCAATGAGAAGACGCTAATCTACATATTTTATAGTTGGACCAAACCATTAGGGTGGAAAGGAAAAATTTTTTTTTCTTTTTTGCTTCGCCTGAGGAAAAAATCTGTAGATTATAAAAAAAAGAAAATTTTTGGACAAAAAAATTTTTTTTTAACATTGCCTCTAGAGCCCTCTCAGTTTTAAAGTAAAGTTTCGAGTTAAAATTTTTATTTCGTAAAAAATGTTTGATAAGTGTTCTATAAGCTATGGAGAGTCCTCTTTCTAGCCAATTAAAAGTTATCAACTTAAAAAAAAGTTTTTGTGGTCATAATTGGAGCTTTAGAAAAAGTCTTAAACGACAACATACCTTCCTTAAGCGTTAAAATTATTTTTGAGTCAAAAACCGTCACATTCAGTAATTTTTATATAAATGTAAAGAGTTTAAACCACAAATAATTTTAACTCGAAATTAAATTTAAAAGTGAGCCTCTAGATTTAAAAAATGTTTGTCCAAATTTCAATTCAAAGCGCAAAGCGACGCAAGTTTCTGAGTCAAAGTTATGGCTGAATATTTTTGGCATACGATGCAATTATCTTCATCGAATGTTTTGAAAAGTTCGAACAGCTACAGCGACTTTTATATTTATAGCGCTAAGGGAAGCTTTGACAGCCGCAATCGCAGTAGACGGCAATATTTGTAAGTGAAAGTGTTTTTCAATAGAATTTGGCTTTGAACTGCTTCCTCATACTGAATATTCGCAGGATCTAGACCTCAGCAACTTTCTACTGTTCCACCTCACAAGAGAGTGCAAACGTTGAGGATGAGAACTAATTGAAGCTAAAAAAGCTGCAAAAAAGATATCGAAAAGTTAGCAGATCGCTTTAACTGTGATACCGCAGCCCTCGTTGACAACTATGTTGAATAATGAAAAAGAGTTTTAATAAAAATAAAAAAAGTTGAGTTTATCAGTCGGCTTAGTATTGCAGAAATGGCAATTAAAACTTTTCAATCGATAAATTTTGTTCAGCCAACTGACAGTTTAAATTATAGAAGTCGTAAAAGTGACAATATGTTCGAACGTTATGTATCACTCAACTGTCACCCATATTTATAGTGTGTACTTTTCATCAATTATTTATTTATTTTCACTGTGAATATGCAATAATTTAGATCGTTGGTGTTATTGATGATGACATAATTTGTATATGCAAAAGGGTGTCAGTGTCAATTTAATTACATAATTTAACAAAAAAGTAGTTGTTATTATTCGGAGTACAAGTAACGGTAACACATAAATGGTAATTCGAAATGAAAATATTTATATGACCCCGGAGAGCAGTGCGACTGAACAATAATTGAAATTGTAGCGCCAATGAAAATTCTAAAGCACACACACACATACATACACGTACAAAACAAACGCTTCGATATTTATGCATTTATTATACAGTTCAACAGTTCGCATTTTGTTTTCTCATCTGCCAATAATTAACAAGCATTTAAATATGTACATGCTTCAATCAATTGTCGAAACGAATGTCTCCCGACGGACAACAACAAAAACAACAATAACAAAAACAACTAATGCATTAGCGCTACTTTCTATTTGTATGTGGATGTGTATGTGAGATAGCGGTTGTGTTGCACTTTAATGACGATTGATAACCATATTTGGTGTTGTTTTTATTGTTGGGTGTCGCCACCGCGTAGGCACGTTCTAGGCGTGTCCGTCACTATGTCTGTCCGCCACCAACACGTCGTCTTGCTGACATAAATCACCGACTCTGACTCAATGCAATTTTATTACTTGTAAGCTTATGAGTGCAACAAACAATGAGCAACAACTACACAACAAAAAAGGCAACATTTGTCGTTTGAAAAATTAATTCAATAAACACAGTTAATGTGCACATTCAGCAGAACTGCGCTGCCACTAACATATGTATCAGTGTTGGCAGTTGCGCAGCAGAAGTATTGCAGCACTCAATTATATATAAAAGAAAAAACACTGCGACGTTGTTGCTGATGTGCACCTTCAGCGAACAAGAAGCAGACATGTGCAAGTAAATGACAAAAGAGGAAATGAGTGAAAAAACCAAGAAATTTCTGCTTGCTTAAATATTTGTAGTGGCAACTTACTTTTTTTATACTTTTATTTATTTATATATTAAAACGCCGTCTGTTCAAAAGGAAAGTGTCATTGTGCGCTTAAGTGGTCTGCTAAACTTTTGCCACTTGTGTTTAATTTAATAATGGCATTTTGTGGTGTCTGACATGGATTAAGCATGTAAGCATAAATTTAGGCATATAAACATATATTCGTTTATGGGTGTGTGTGTGAGAAACTGAAAGTGGAAATTTGATGCGTTTGCTGTTCTTGAAGTTTGTTATAATTTATTGTTTATTATTAGAGCGGTTTACCTTAACCCAATATTTCAAAGAATATAAAATTTATTATTAATATCATCGTGTCATCGAGAGATTAAATGCACTTCAAATACCAAAATTAATGTGTTAGAGCCTAATATCACATATGTATGTGTCGCTGTGTGTCATCATATTGCCAGTTGTCTATAAAACCATTTGTCAAATATTGTTACAAGCACTTCGTTCGTTTGGAGAGGATCACATTAGATTTATATGTTGCTTTTATAATTAATTTTATTTTGAGCTTGGTACTAAATAAATTTAAAATATCAAATAAAACATCTTAGAATTAGTAAACATTATCTCTTATATTCAGGGTTACAACTAATGTATTCTAAAAATTTTATTTGTATTAATTTTTATTTTTATTTTGATTTTTCAATCTCTGGCAACTGCAAAGCCGATGAGCTAGACAGAAGGGACACCCTTGACGATTTGCGTTCTAGCACTCACAACGATTTCTGTTAGACCTAACCTATCCTAACCTAATCTCGAAAAAATACCCAATGCAAAATCAGTTTGTATGGCAGCAATGGTATATGCTATAGTGACTCGATCCCACATAGGAGCAGCCTCTTGGGAAGAAAAGGACGTGTACAAAATTTTAAATATAATATACAGGCAGACGAATACGCGGAGATAGCTAAACCGACTCAACTCTGCGGGCTAATCATTTATATGTACAATACATAGTTATATGTATGTATATATGTATATATTTCATAAGGTTTCCTCCTAGGTGTTACAAACTTTATGGCACACTTAATATACCCTGTTCAGGGTATAAAAATTCCATAATAATCTTTTAGATATATATATATATATATATGTATGTAATTCCTTCAATCTCTAAATTATTGACCGTTTAGTTGCTTCGTTAATCTAACAAAGTAAAGGATGAATAAACATGAAAATAATTTTAATAACATTCACAATATTAATCGACTTAATAATTTAAAACATTAATTTTCCAATAAGTTGATGTTAAACAAACAATGTGCCTTAAATGTGTGCATAACAGCAAATCAAGCGCATGGAACCGGTGATCAGCATAATTACGACATGCTTTTTGTAAAAGATCAACAGCAATAATGACATGTGTATTCAATAGCGCACTGTGCAGCGAAAACAATAACGTCATCATTAATAGCTGACACAAATAAGCGTAATGAGCTATACAAACAACAACAACAACAACTACGATGATAATAAATGATGTGATAATATCTATTATAGAGCGACAATAATAAATGAACAACTACATACATACATAACAATTACAATAACAAAACACCTAATACCTTAATGCCTGTTTGTATGGAAAGAGATTCTTGATACACAGAATCACACATACATATGTACATACTTATGGTTAGAGCAAACTATATTTGCACGGACGAATGTGAAATCACATCATCAACGAAAGAAACTAAGCGATAAATACGCCCACAACATCAGCAGGCAATACATATATGTATGTATGTATAAGCGTGTATGCTATGCTTTGTAAGATAAACGAGATATAAGCGAGTACAAACGTATGTACATATGTAACATTTGTATATAGTTGTGATCATATCTGTATGTTCAAATAGCGGAGGCTGAGCGTAAGCAATAAGTAAGAATCCAATGCCATCAAATAGTCTTATAAATTAGTATATAAGTTAACACCACATACGCTGGAATTGACACACAAAGCTTTATTGTCAAAAACTAAAGCTTCAGGTGAGACTTGCACTGTAAGCAGTATCCCACGGGTAACTGCCAAATGACACCACACGTGCATCTGTGCAAATGCTGAGTCAACAACACCTTTGAGGACAGCAGTAATGTGACTTAGGTTTAATTTTAAGTTTAAGAAATTTTTGTAATTAGTTTAAGTTTTACCTTGATAAAATAAAGACCGCTTCGGCTAAAAAATATTTTTTTTATTTTAACATAACGTAAAATGTAATAACTGGCGCCCAACGTGCCAATCGCGTTCGTGAATCCAAAATAAAACCCTCATAAGAGCGTAAAAGGTCCTGAAGCAGCACCACAAGGATTACGATACGGATTTGGACACCGCAACAAGAAAAGGGATAGCTTCGGTGGAAGAAGACCCGCACCCACGAAGAGTGCGTGATAAAGAACTCTAGTAGCGACCAGCAAACGGGACAATTCAATATGCGGCGTGGGATTATTACGTAAGCATAGAGTTAAGATATCATAAAAAACATATTCAGTTATACAACTAAGTGAAAGAAATAAGAAAATATCGTGAAAATAAAGTTTATAGAAGTTTCTTGAAAAACAAAATAGTAATAGAGATTAAAAAGTAAAAGTGGGAAAAAAAGAAGAAGTGAAATATTCAAATTAAAATTAATAAAAACGGAAAATATCAAATTTAAAACGAAAAAAAAAAAAAAAAAAGAAAAAAAATACAGAGAAACATTTCAAAAGAAGATATATACATAAAATAAAAATATATATTTGTAGAAAAGTAAAGTTAAATATACCAATTAATATTAACGAAAGGGAGTAATATTCAATTTGGGAAAAATTTTTTTTAAAATTAATTAATCACTAAAGGCTTGTACAGCCAATAATTAAATAAAAGCAAGGCCGCGATTCACCACCTTTAAGGGGGACCCTCCGGCTTTATAACACAAAAACAACTCTGCGATTCACCTAAACGGGACCCTCCAGAGATTGATAATCAAAATTATAAAATAAAACAAAGGCTTGTACAGCCAATAAAATACTAAATCCTAAAAGTCGCGATTCACCACCTTTAAGGGGGACCCTCCGGCTTTATAATAAAGAACAACTCTGCGATTCACCTAAACGGGACCCTCCAGAGATTGCTAAAATAAACATAATAATATATATCCATTATATTCAACTTTATTTTCCATAAAATTTTTAATTTAATTCTTAATTTAATTCCTCAAAATGAGTAATCCCGAATCCATAATTAGACCTCCAGTCCTAAACACCAGTATACCACCACCATCCAATCCTCAAGTTACCCCAGAACTATCCAACATCATACGAAATATCGTAGCTCAAGTTATTTCAACAGACGCCCCAGCTCTCATTGAGAATATTATTCAACCAAGAAGGGAAACGGTAACAGACCAAACAATTGACCCAAGATATGCAGGAAACCTATCAGGACTTGACAGAGTACCAGACGTTGTTAGGTGTTTAAGAGATTTTTCTGGCGATCCGAAAGAATTCGCATCTTGGAAGAAAAGTGTAGAGAGAATTTTGAGATTATACGAATCCGAAAAAGGCACACCTCGTTATTTTGGCATTTTGAATGTCATAAGAAATAAAATAACAGGGAACGCCGATGTAGCGTTAGAGTCTTATAACACTCCGCTCAATTGGGAAGCAATTTCGAAATGCCTTAATACGCATTACGCAGACCAAAGAGACATTAGTACGTTGGAGTACCAAATGTCTTCCCTTTTCCAAGGAAATAAATCTATTAACGAATTTTATCACGAAGTATTTTCCCACCTTTCCCTAATATTGAATAAAATTGCATGTCTTGACATAAGTCAAGAATCTTTAAATATATTAACTAAAACTTATCGCGATAAAGCATTAGACACTTTTGTGAGAGGTTTAAATGGTGAACTTCCAAAATTATTAGGAATAAAAGAACCAACTGACCTACCTCAAGCACTTCAGTTTTGCATGAAATTACAAAATCAAAATTTCCGAACACAGCACGCTTTCAACAACCAACCTATATCACGAAAACCAATACCACCCCCACTTCCATTAAGGAAACAACAATATCAAAAGCAACCTTTTTATCCGAATCTCGCATACATTCCCCAACCAATCCATCGCGTACAGAATTTAGTACAACCAGCAGCATTCAGAAATATACAATACCAAAACCCCCATTATCCTCAATATCAGAATAATTTTGTCAATCCCCAATACAAAAACATGTCTGCTTATCCTTCGAGACAATTACCAAGGCCTAACCAATTTAATTATCCACCGCCAAGACCTACGCAACCGAAACCATCAGTTCCGATGGAAATAGACGAATCCCAACAAACTAGAAATATTAATTACATGAATAGACCCAACTTCAACGGAATTGCAGGGAAACGACCATCACCACCATCTAACCAATTAAGCAACAACTACTCGAACAAATTTCAACGAATCAACTATATTGCACAAGATGCTAATGAAAATAGTAAAAACTACGAAGAAGATACCACCCAATATGAGGAAATACAACCATGGGACGAATATAAAAACGAATATATGAGAAAAGAGCAGGACAACCCAGAAAATAATTTTAATGATTTCGTAGATGTTCATTTTTTAGACTAACCTCCTCATCGCTACCTTACTTCGAGTGTAGGACGAGCGATGGAAAAATATTAAAATTTCTAATAGATACCGGTTCGAATAAGAATTACATTCAAACCTCATTAGTAAAAAACCCCAAACCCAATGAAAACATTTTTTTCGCAAAATCAGTAGGCGGCAATATCGAAATATCACAACACACCGAACTCAACCTTTTCGGAATCAAGGAAGAAAAACACAAATTTTTTATCTTACCCACACTTAAATCCTTTCATGCAATTCTTGGCAACGATAGCCTAAAACAGCTAAACGCAGTTATATACACATCAGACGACTACATGCTAATAAAAAACAAAATTAAAATTGCTATCAAACAACAAATAACCAAATCAGTCAACAATATCGAAATTAGAACAGACCACCTTACTTCCGAACAGTCAGAAAAACTTCGCAATTTATGCAATATATTCCCAAAACTTTTTTCCGAACCAGAGGAAAAGCTAACATACACCACCGTAGTAAAAGCCGAAATAAGAACTACCACACAAGACCCAGTATATTCGAGATACTACCCATATCCCATGTCACTCAAAGATGAAGTGGAAAAACAAATAGCCAAATTACTCGATGACGGTATAATACGACCTTCTCGATCCCCGTACAATTCTCCAATCTGGATAGTGCCGAAAAAAAAATGATGCATCTGGCACAAAAAAATATAGAATGGTAATTGATTACCGTAAATTAAATTCAATTACGATAGCCGATCGTTATCCTATCCCGGATATAAACGAAGTTCTTTCGCAATTAGGCAAAAACAAATTCTTTACAGTTCTTGACTTAAAAAGTGGCTTTCACCAGATTCCATTAGTTGAATCTGAGGTTGCAAAGACAGCATTTTCAGTTAATAATGGTAAATACGAATTTACTAGATTACCCTTTGGCTCAAAAAACGCCCCATCAATTTTTCAAAGAGCATTAGACGACATACTCAGAGAGTATATCGGAAAAATATGCTTTGTATACATTGACGACATTATCATTTTCGGCCAAAATGAGAAATCACACTTAGAAAATATTAATATTATTTTCCACACTTTAGAAAAAGCTAATATGAAAATCCAAATTGACAAATGTGAATTCTTAAAAACAGAAGTAGAGTTTCTAGGCTTCATTATTTCTCAAAACGGAATAAAGACAAACCCTTCAAAAGTGAAATCCATTTTAGAATTTCCACCACCACAAACCATAAAAGAGCTTAGATCATTCTTAGGACTTTCCGGTTATTACCGCCGATTTATAAAAGACTATGCAAAACTTGCCAAACCCTTAACAATACTTTTAAGAGGGGAGGAGGGACGCATGTCCAAAAATCGTTCATCAAAAATTAAAATCACTCTTAATCAAGACGCCATTAATGCATTCAGTAAATTAAAAAACTCTCTAATTTCCGCTGACGTTATGCTACAATATCCTGACTTCGAAAAAGAATTTCATTTAACTACAGACGCTTCAGACTACGCAATAGGAGCAGTACTTGAACAAAACAATAAACCGATAACATTTATCTCAAGGACATTGTCAAAGACAGAAGAAAACTATGCTACAAACGAAAAAGAACTCTTAGCCATTGTATGGGCTTTAAAAACCTTTAAAAATTATCTTTATGGTCCAAGCAGTGTAAAAATCTTCACAGACCATCAACCCTTGACTTATGCACTTAGCAATAGGAATACCAATAGTAAATTAAAGAGATGGAAATCAATATTAGAAGAATATAACTACGAAATTAAATACAAACCTGGTAGCACAAATGTGGTAGCAGACGCATTATCTAGACCACCACAACAAATAAATTCTATGACAGCAACACAGCATAGCGATGAAAGTTCCGCACAAACATTAATACCTTACACCGACGCACCAATTAACGCTTTTAAGAACCAAATTTTCATTTCCTTAGGAGAAACTCAACAAAATACATTCCATAATAGAAAATGATGTAACTCGGAAAAACCGTAATTACCCTTTCCTATCCCAAGAAGAAGAATCTATCCGATCCTTACTATCCCGACTCAAACCAAGAAAAATAAAAAGAGCTATAAATTCAATTGGGACAGCCTGGAAATGGTTGGCTGGAACCCCAGATAACGAAGATTTTGAAATAATAAGAGATAAAATAAATAATATTTTAATCAATAATAATCAACAAATAATAATTAATAAATCTATGTTAGATAGAATAAATAACTTAACACACATTTCAAACGTAATATTAAGCGAAATGAAATCGAGCGATAGCCTCAAATTAGAATTAGAAAAAAATATTGAAAGAAAATTAAAATTTTTAAAAGACGAATTGACTAATTTGGATTATTCTATCCAATGGGCCAAGGCCGGAATTGTAAACTCATTTATGTTGTCAAATGAAGAAATCAATGTAATTAAAGAAACATTTGAAAAAGAGAATATACCATATTTAAACTTAGTAGAAGCTATTGAATTTAGCGATGTCAAAATAGCATCGAATTTGTCAACAATTATTTATATTATAAAATTTCCTTTAACAAACAATGAACTATGTAGATCAATAAGAATAAAACCTGTAAAACTTAAGGGAAAAACAATTAAACTAAGATATGAAGATTTTATTGTTTGTAATAAGAAAATATATGGTATGAAATCATATTGTCAGAATATAAATAATTTAATATTATGTAAACAAAATAATTTAGAGGAAGTCACAGAAAGTAATTGCATACCAAATCTGCTCAAAGGTTATTCATCAAATTGCACCATAACAAACAATCACCACATAGAAACGATAGAAGAAATTTCACCTGGTCTATTGTTAATCAATAACTATACGGGAACCCTAAGAATTGACAATGAAATCGTCAAACTAAACGGAACATTTTTGATTAAATATGACAATGCAAGCGTAACAGTGGAAAACAAAAATTTTACAAACAAGAATAAATTATTTGTAAACCCATTACCAGCAATAATAAAATCAAGAGATGCCACAGGAAACATTGAAGAAGTACTTTCATTACAATATCTGAAAGAGCTCAATGTAGCAAATATTCAACAGATCAAGGAAATTAGGACTAGATACAAGGTCAGCCTATTTACAGGATCAACGATAATAGTAATATCACTCATTATCGTAATAATAATCCTGATAAAAAATATAATATTAAATAGAAAAACTAAAATAATATTGAAGTCAATGCGAACAGTTCAGAAGATAATCCACCTACACCTGTAGAAAGGTCCAGCACTTCAATAACTCACATATCTCTCCCTACCAACGAGGACGCTGCATGTTTTAAAGGGGGAGGAGTTAACACCACATACGCTGGAATTGACACACAAAGCTTTATTGTCAAAAACTAAAGCTTCAGGTGAGACTTGCACTGTAAGCAGTATCCCACGGGTAACTGCCAAATGACACCACACGTGCATCTGTGCAAATGCTGAGTCAACAACACCTTTGAGGACAGCAGTAATGTGACTTAGGTTTAATTTTAAGTTTAAGAAATTTTTGTAATTAGTTTAAGTTTTACCTTGATAAAATAAAGACCGCTTCGGCTAAAAAATATTTTTTTTATTTTAACATAACGTAAAATGTAATAACTTATATACATGCTTACATAACTTTGTTCAGAAATAAATGAAGTGAGATAAAATGCGAATGTAGATGAGAACACTCTGACAGAAATGTGGGCAAAGCTTCGTTCAGAATGAAAGGAAAGCAACAGTAGTTCGTTTAATTACATTAAATTGGAATTGAAAAGCGAATAAACGTGTGAAGGCAGACATGAGTATGTACATATATGCCCCTATGTATATATGTACATACATACATGCTTGTGGGTAAAAAATTTACTATACAATTCAATCCAACTCAAGCAACCTATACATAGCTACCTATCATAACAGAAATAGTTTGGTATCAGCCGAAAATTTTTTAACACCAAAAAGTGTTTCATTAATGCACGAAAACTCATTTTATCCAACTGTTTTATAATACCAAAAGTTGCGTATCTCAAAATGCCACATCTTACAACCCAATTGTTTAACAGCAGTAGAATGTACACACGTGTTGTTGAAGGTCAGGTTAAATTACAAAACATATAATTTCTAAGGTTTGACTCTCTCTCTCCAAAATAAATTATGCTGAGTGAGCTGACGTTTTACAACAATCGTATTACACTACTTGACTACAGGTCGTCAATTTTTTTGATTTCATTACTACTTTGACGTGACGATATTTTAGATAAGAGATCTGATTCTTCCTGAAGACATTCTAAAACTATTTTATTTTTACTTTTTCTAGTTCTGTAGGCTTTTTCTTTGTTGAAATCTCTATTTTCTGTTGGTAATAACAAGTTCCAAAAAACGAAACACATGTAAGTGTATTTATACATTATAAGTTTTCAGAAGGTCAGCTGCTACATGGACGAACTCAACGATTACCCAACTTTGCCGATAGTCTACTCACAATTCAATAGAATTGGTGCTTTAGAGCAAAAGTATTAAAATACATACACAAAAGTATGTTATATACATATATTAATATATATGAATGTATATACAATAAGAAACATATGGGTATGTTAATGAATTCGAATTGAACTAATAGTGGCTCATTTATAATGCATAGGGCGAAATTTGACATTGAAACGAAAACCAAATTGCCAGACGAGTTTTGAATAAATACATAAATTATTAAAGCGCTACGAAGAAAACAATATGAAAATTGTGTAGCACATATGTATGTACTTATATGAAGTATATATGTACATACAGTGTATGTTTATGTAATCACCTTTAATTGTAGCTATAAGTACTTTTTACATAGAACTCATATGGCCAAGGCTTTCACAAAGAAGGATATATCATTATACCCTGAACAGAGTATATTAAGTTTGCCACGAAGTCTGTAACACCCAGAAGGAAACGTCGGAGACCCTATTAAGTATACACATAAATGATTAAGATGATGAGCTGAGTTGGTTTAGCCATATCCGTCCGTCTGTATATACGCGAACTATTCTCTCTGTTTTTAAGCTATATATCTGAAATTTTGCACCTGTCCTTACCTCGCTGAGAAGCTACTCATTTGTCGGAACAATATAGCATATAACTGACATATTAACTGAACGATCGGAGTAAAGTGCTTGCATGGAAAACTTTTCTATTTTCCGAGGTATCTTCACGAAATTAGATCGAAATCAAAATCTTGTAAGGAACCTTTGTATCTGTGAAGGGTATTATAGCTTCGGTGCAACCGAAGTTAATGTTTTTAACTTGTTTTACTAATTTATTTATTATTAATAGTTTTGTTTCTAAATCAAAGAAGCTTTGATTGTAAAAGGCTAATGTAATAAAATAATTTTCATTATTCATTAATATATGTTTATTCTAATATTTGGTTTAATTATCCCATAAATTATTCAGATATTCAGCCATTGAAAATAATAATTATTAGAAAATAGTTAATTTGGCAAACAATTTACCATAAATAATTGATTTTTAACAGCCGCGGCTATCCTTAAGCGGGCCGAAAGTAATAGAAAACGTTTGTTCTGAATACACAATTTATAGGGAAGTTCACACCAAATAATTCATTGTTATACTTGTATGATATATGAATAATAACAAAAATCTTGTTTTTTTAATTGCCTAACATCACAGTTCTGAAAGCTCCTTCAATCAGTCATTGTTTACTTCACAATCGATTATTTTGTAACATTCGTAACATTTGCTTGTGCAACGACGGATAAAAAAAGCTGTCTAATTCAATTTTGAGTTTCTGTACCTTTATATATTCACGCTCAATGAACTTTGAAAGACTCTTACAATTTAAATCATTTAACTAATTTTAGTTTTCTGTACGTTCATACACATCGAATCGAATCGAACAAAAATAGACGAATACCTCCGACTCACTAGAAGTCAATGTAGATCGAAAATATATTATATTGCTTAACAACTTTAGCATGAAGCAGCAGATTTTCCCAATTAATATTAATATAATATAATTATCTCAGACATTAACTAAAATTTATTAAGACATTGCACTATAAGAACACATAACGCTTTTGAAAAGAATCTACCGCCTCAATCTAACTCTCTTTGAAGTTTTCTGATATTATCTGTCTTTGCTTCGACAATTTTCTGCTCGCTATCCTAGCGCGTAGCTTTCTGTCAAAAAATATATATGTAAAAGCAACTACAAAGTTATCGAGTGTAATTGATAAACAAGTGTAAGCGGATACCTCATTAAAGTGCTTTAACCCCTACATTCAATGCCTCAAAGTATGTTTTAGACATTGTAGACCAGTCTTACCACAGTGAATGTATGAGCTATGATTAATACCGCTAAAAAATTAAAAGAAACCCATTTTTTTCTGAACTAAAGATTTCAAATAAAGCATATATATTATAAGTAAACGCAAGGTGCAAAACTAAGAGCTTACTAAAACGATTTTATGGCGTAAAGTGCCTCTCTCAAAAAAGGAAAAGCAACACAATTGCGCATGCGTCAAAGGACATCCTGGAACACGTTTGCAATAAAGTGCTGTCAGTTTGTTTAATAAGCTGGTATAGTTCTTCGATTCCTTGTTTCTATTTAGGAACATGGTAGTAGTTCCAAGTCTCATTAATAGTTATAAAACGATGCAAGAAATCGGTTTTATTCTGCTTAAAACGCAACAAATAATGCTGAGACATTTGTTCTCGATCTAGTTTTTGTTGAATTGTTAACTTGTGCGACACTAACTTTCCAAACAGCTTTTTCACAACCAATCTGTATATCATGTGAAAGCCTACTGCTGCGTAGTGCATCTATATTACAATAATACACAACTATTTGAATGAATCATAAAAGTTCGTTGCTTTTTACTACAATATGTATGCGCATGTTTCATGAACAGGACATACTTGTATACTATCTATACAAAATCAATAGGCGACTACATTTGCATACGCTTGTAAATAAAATAATTTTTGTTGTCACTGCCCATCAACTGGGTCAACCATATATTGCAGTAAAAATGTGGCTTTTGTATCTGCTCCATTCATATTTCAACGAATGCCATATTTATATACAAAACGAATGTACATAGTAGAACAGCAACTACTTGATGTTAAGCATCACCGTAATTCGACGTACCCGCACGCAATAAATCACAGACATTTCGGGCGGAGACCCAACACAAAATAATTGAGCGGAACGAATTACGGGCTTTATTTGAAAAAAAAATTATTATATATAAAATGCATAATTTGTACTGTTACGAATGACGAGAGAGTTGAAAGAAATTCGAAATGTGGGGTGAAAATTAAAATAAAATTATTCCCAATCAATAAATTTCTGTTTAAGGCGAACCGAATGCAGACTTCCTTGTATTCATAGGTGCGTATATATAAATTAAATATTGTAATATTTGTTTATTGACTAATTAAGAACGCAGTTGTGCGGAAGAAGTGTAATAATTTTACACATTCTTATAAATTTCCTATAGGAGTACAGTCGTGCATGATGGTTTCAGGAAATCGTTTTTTGTTTACATATAAGATTTTTTAATTGCCTACGATTGAAATGAAGCAAACTCAATTTTTTGTAATTATTTCAATATCTTATAAAGTTAATAGTGAAATACTTTCTATTGGGTTTGGTTTAGTGAGGTTCTATGAATAAATCTCAAAGAAAAAAAAGTTAAAAGCTGCGAGCTTTGTAGTCAGAAAACTCCTGCATAGACAAAATGCCTTGAGCTTATCACACATCTGCATAGACATTTTATTATATTTCTGCAGTTGACCTGGATAGCGATAAGTGTGTAATTTTTCCTTGATCACGCTTGACCACTTCTCTTGCTTTTAGATGTTTCAAATCCGTTTTTATCCGCTTCTACAAATGGCATTTGGTAAGATATCAGCCCTACCGCGTGACATCGATTGAGGAATATATAAAAACCATATAGAATAGAAAGGTGAAGGCCAAGGCCGGTGTTTCATATGATCAAGGGAGAAACCTAACTAAATATCCTCAAATTAATGTCGTTATTGATATCAAAAAATATTGAAAATATATACATTCTCGTATATATCAAACTTTACCCATAGTATTTTAATTACTTAAAATATAATATGTATAGTCATTAAATATACAAACTTGTGTGGGTAATAAAAGGAATTTAGTCTAAAGAAATTATTTGCTATTAGTATATTATGTTACTCTTTTAAATTTTAAATTCCACTATTTCGGTATAAAATATTTTTATCATATTTCTAATTGAAGCAATCATTTCTGTATGGTCTTTTGACCAATAGCAAACGCAATTCAACTCATTTTGGGGCACTTTCTCAAACAAAACATACGCACATGCAATTAACCTATAAGTACTTGCGTAGCCATAAATACGCACAAACCATAAATTGTCTACTTCAGATACGCAAAAGCAACCGAAAACGCCAGCCACATACACAAAGTAGTAGCAGTGGCAATAAAATTTCACTTAACAATGAATAATACAGAAAAAAAAATATTTTTACTTTTAATAAGCTTTATTTCTACGACACGCACCCTTTCTATTTCTGCTTTAGACGGCTAATGGACGCTTATGAAGCTAGCGTCATAGTTTGTTTTAAGAAGTATGTATATGTACTTAACTACCAAACCATGTGGCATGGGGCGCGGAAACAGATGCCACAACAACATGTTTGATTGCTGATAATATTGCGGAAGAACTCCAAAAATAATAACACTATTTGGATAAATAAAGCCACCTATTTGGCGGCATTAAAGAGTGTGTACACTCGTGTGCCGGTTAGCGTAATAACAATAGGAAGCCAAAAAGTTGTGGCAGCACCCACTACTGTGGCAGAATGAATGCGTGCATAAACAATGCAGCGTAACAGCGGGAGCGGTTGGGAGGCAAAAGATGGAATAATTTTCAATTAAAAGGCAACAAATTGCGCTTTTGGTGCTGTACAGCTGATTATCAGGCAGAACAGTTACCAAACTATCGTTATGCTACTCGTAGAGTCGAGTGGTTGTTCAAGCGACTGCATGAGCAAGCGTTTATTACTAGTAACAGTTTAAGCGTCTACTTATACTGTATTTTTAAAGTCTGATTCATTAGTGCGTGAGCGCAAGCGCAATGCCTTTTCTCTTAACATACTATATATACACTTATGTACATATGAACACTTATGTACATATGTATTCCATAAACTTGGCTGTGGGCATGGATATTTTGTGTACCTTTAAATATTAACATATGGGGCAGGCAACAAAAGGTGATGCTCTAGAAAACGCGACTAACGGCAAAATAAAAATAAAAATTTATAAAAATTAAAATTCAGCAATAAATAATATGACAATAAGACCGAGTATTTCTAAAACTCTGGTATATTTTTCATATTACTATAAAAAAAATTACTCAGTAATTTTTCAAACGCATGAAAATGTTGAAAGATCTCCATGTGTACAAATTATTATAGTGTTGCCAACTTTAATTAAAGAGAAGATAAATATTGTATATCTCAAAGTCTTTGCCCCAACAATTTTCTCGATTTTTTGTTTGTGGCGATCTGTCGGTCATATTCATACAAGGGGCAAGTGTAGACCTTTCATCAAAAAGTTGAACGCTTTACTGACGCTAGGAGAAATATGTGGACTCTGTCTGTATGTCGTTTTGCTTCAAGAACAACATCTACTTAAACTCTTCTTCACAGTTTTTTTGAAGATAACGCTCTTTCAACTTAAAGAAAATAGCATAGTCATCCATTTCAGTTAGATTTTTCTATAAAGTGAATGAACTAATTTTTATTTATCTCAATACTCTGATCGAACTACTTATGCGTTTAAAAAGCTTAACTGAATCTAAATGCTTCCTTTTAATAAATTTGAGAGAAATATTAATATTTCTTATATACAGAACTCCAAGTATAAAAACTCAAATTTTTAATTTTTTTTTAAGTTGCCAACATTCAACATGTAAACCTTTGACAATATCATTCTTTATTTCTAGAAGATCGCAATTAGATATGAGATTAAGATCAAGTTCTAGACAAAACCCAATCATATTCAGCGCTATATGAATAATACAATAAGATTTGTTATAATAACGAAAATTATATGTAGTACGAGTATAATATAATTGCACATTTTTTCGGCAATCAACTAAAGTATATCCAATATTATACCTTCAGATAATTTTGCTAAGATAAGTAATACTGACCCGATTTTGTCTATTTTTAGCATTACAACATATTATTAACAGAGTCCTCTGAGTTTCATTAAGGTATCTCACATACCATCCACAATATTATATAGGTATAAAGAGTGAAGTCAACAGGATCTTTCAAAAACGTGAATATCAGTTTAGGCAAGTTTTGGCCCGATTTTATCCATTTTAAGCACAAAGATACACTGTTATTAGAAAAACACGCTGTCTCAATTTGATTAAAATAGCTATCACATTGGTCAACGTGAAGTTCGAAAATCCTTATATTAGCTACATGGAGGCTAAGAGATATATTGACCCGATCCAACTCATTTTTGATCTACAGACATACTGTTATCAGGAAAGGATTTGCTTCGTATTTCCATAACATATCTTACAGATTGACCGATATTTTTAATAAAACTTTAGCGTGTACAGTTATGGTCAATCTGGAAAATGACCTTAGATGACATAAATAAAAGGCAATATTGGTGCAAATTTTTATACCGATATATTAGTTGGTACTTGATTTGTTTAATTAGATAAAATTTAAAGTTCTGTTATATGAGAAGTAGTCGTGATTGTAGTAAATCTTCCCATCTACGAAATCGTGCTCCCCTTTTTTCGCCAAAGAATACGCGTACCAAATTTTATCACGATATCTTAATATTCACGACGGATGGACTGACATACATCCGATACGAGTTGAAGTATCGTCATCATGATCATTTATATATATATAACTCAATATCTATATATCTCGATTAGTTTGCAGTGATGCAAACAACCGTTAGGTGAACAAAACTATTATACTCTGTAGCAACATGTGGCATTATACTCTTGCATGCTACGCTATATTCGTCGCTATGGCAACTCTGCCTACAAAACTGCCAGTTGGTCAAGTTTTGCAGCTGTACGACAAGCAGCCAACCGCGACCAGCAGCAGGCCTTCGATGCTAATTTGAATATTCACCTAACCAAGCGCTGTCAGTCAGACATACACGCCAATCCACTTCCAATACATGCAAACATACAAGCCCAACATGCATATTGTCTACTGTGTACTATATGAAAATATTGTTATTGTTGTCTTTTATTGCTTATGCTATTTCAGACAATAATATTAAAACACAACATTGTTTATTGTTGTTGCCATTGTAGTCATAGCAACATTACGTCATACCATGTTTTGTATAAAAAGTGGACTTAAAGTTGCCGGCAGCATTAATCATTCATATTTTCGTATACAAAATATATTGTATATGTATACAAAATAAAAATATAATTAAATAAGCAAATAAAATGATTACTTTCATTGCCTTTTGTTCTTCACCTTAAAGTGAGCGACTTTTCAAACTCTGCTTCTCAAAGCTTTAGTATCTGTGCTTCTACCTTTATACATGTATGTTTGTATGTATATTTAAGTACTAAATAATTTGTTTGTGGTGGCGATAAAAATACAATCAGCTTATTGCTGCTGTAAAAAAGTGTTTTTGTTGGTGCTTTGTTGTTATTTCACTTCTTCTACTCAACTGGAACCTTACAATAAAACACATAAGTGCCAATGTATGTGTATGTAATATAATGCCAGTTATTCAATTGATCATGACATTTGTTTAAGAAATAATATTTTTTTGCCTATCAAAACAAACGTACATATGTGCATATGTCTGTAACACATGCAACCACTGATCAAGATGTTCGATTGTTGTGTCTAAGTCATTGCAGGCATTTTATTGTAATTAATCTCAATATATACGTACAATCATACATACTATATTAAACAACGCTATCATCAATTGTTTATTCTAATCTGTTGCTATTTACAAAATGGGTTAAGGCCACATTCTACAGCTAGTAAAAAGCTTTTTTAATATTTTCATAAATTGCTTGCGAATTTGAGCAATTTTTAAAATCGTTGATGTTCTATTAAAAGTACGAGTATATTAATTGATAACACATGTTCGAATACTTTATTGTATGACAAAAGAAAAATAACATTTATTTATAAACAATTATACTTAGAATATATTGTATTATGAATCATTGAACTGAATTGATAATGTACGAGTATACTACAATATTATAAATAAGAAAGAAGAATAATCTGAGATCACTCATATTTTTTTACATACTGTAATGTATTGGAATTAGTGTAAGTGTGATAATACGAAATTGGTTATTAAACAAAAATTATTTATTTATTGATATTAAAAATTTGTTTTAATTAAAATAAAATCTTTATAAAAGACGTAATGCATGAAAATTCTGAAGGCTAAACTTTTGACGCTTAGAGAAAAATTTCTTCAACAAAGAGAGAGCCGAAACTCATAAGCTTTTATGCAGGGGGAATAGTATGCTTAACAGCTTCTATAGTTTGTTCGAAATATCGAGAACAGCTACAGATAAGCGATGCTATAAAGATTATTCTGGACAAACTCTAAACCACCATGTATTTTTAAGCTAAGTTAAGTTTTCTTTAATAATGAGTTAAAGAACTTAAGCCTTCCATTCCTCATCTACTGATTTACTGTTGTCAAAATCAAAGTTATTTCCGCTAGAAAATCCAAATAATACTCTTTTAATTACCAGTTACATTAGAATTGCTAATAGGTCAAGAAATCTTAATCTATAATATCTAATGAGTTGCTGTCCAAATTCAGCGCATTACCTTGGCATCTGGCTTAGTCGTTGATTTGCCTGATTAACCATTAATGTTTATGAGAATAACATATATTTCGGACAATGAAGCAGAGAATAATTTCAAAGCTGCAAATTATACCATAAATCTTACGAAATATGGCATAGTGAGTTCATATTAACCTAGAAAACTTATAGAACTTAAATTTGATTCGAACTGAGTCCACCCAAAGCGGGATTTTGTCTCTCAAAAAATTTCAAGCGCTTCTGCATATTCTTCACAGCGATAACATCGTCTTGAAAGAAACAATACAGAAATAATCGTAAAACAAATATTCAAACCATTCAAACATGCTATTCAAAACAAATGAGTCCTTGAGAGCTCCTAAAACTGAACCCCTATATTTTACAGTTAGACCTAACCTTCAACATACCCAAGTGCATTCGGACAATTGATTCGTGAGATCCAGCATTTTGGATATTAGGTTAAACCAAAACCGATTCTAAATTTGGCAAATCTTTTATATTAATTATTCATCGCTCCAATCACAACTATTTTTTCGAAACATACTTTCAAACCTTAACAAAATGATCATCAACTGTTTCCCATTCAAACTATTACTGTAGTATTTCTAAGCTTACAATTTTTAAACCGCTTTCAAGAGCTACTTTGCAAATTGAGCAAAACAAAGCGAACAGTCGAAAAGCAAAACAAATGAGCAAAGGCTTAAATGAGTAAAGCGAAGAAAAAACTAAAATAAATGGCCAACAAAAAATGCACAAACAAGTGTGTCAATTGATTAGCACAAAGTCGACGATTAAAGTGGCGATCGGCATACAAAGTATATACAAACATCCAATACATATATGTACATACTACCTATCTGAAAGTGTATCACATACAATATAATGCTACAACTGGAGCAACAAAGTGAGTAAAGAGCAAAAGAGCAATTAAGTGCCGCACGTAAATGTACGCACGGTTCAAATGTCAAAACTTACACACATAAACAAATGACTTCATGTGAATGCGTAAATGCGAGCTAGAGTCAATAAGCACAGTAGGAAATTTTGTTAGTAAAGATTGTTGCCAAGTTTTTTTTCAGTATGCAGGTGAACGAGAGCGCATGTTGTAAAAACTGATTAATATACTCTACTCTTTACTTACTTTGAAAACATCAGATATTGGAAAATAAAAGAATTTTTGGAAAGCTTTGCTATTAATCAATAAAAAATTATTATAAATAGTTTAATTATTAATATATGTCAAAAAAGAGATCAATATATAGATATGATTAAAGTCAAATTTGTGGACTATTTTTGACTTCCATGTGAGCAATGATACGATGATGATACGAAACAAAGTATTAGATATGATACTAGTGGCGTGCTCACACAGAAACACAATTAAATTTTCAGTCTCGCTGGCAATGTGCATAGATATTCAAGGCTGTATGCAGGTCTCCAGAGTTATATACCATGGAGTACAAAACTATATAATCAAACAACAATGTATTTATTAGCCAGAGGACTGAATTCCAAAGGGGTCACTGCAAGTAAATATATATCTCTAACATATGCAAGCTCGTAGAGAAAAAGGTCGAAAGCAAACAAATGTTTGCTATGTTGCAGCGAAGCATATTGACATCAATGAAAAAGCGTAATTTTGGTAAAAAAAAACAAAAATTTTAAACGCGTTAAAATATCAAAAAAATACTTAAGCATCTATTTAAAAGCGTTTAACTTTAAACTAGGCAACCAATGCGCTTTGATGCATTTTCAAATGAGCGTCAAAGTGCAGGCAAAGTTGTTATCGCACAATAATCACACGAAAAAATGCCACACAGTCAAATACCGATGTGCATAATGACATGCACTGTGCACAGAAAATAGGGTAACAAAATACAACAACAACAGCAATGATGTTTTGAAAAATTTACAGCGGTATTGCGTATACGAACGCATTGCATTTGCACTTTGCGCCAATTTCCAGCACTTCCAATGCGATTAGCGCGTTGAAGTTGCTACATTTTTTCACAGCCTTTCGCAAAATTAGAATAGACAAAAGCGTGAACGTAGAATGTTGGCAAAAAGCGCAGATTTTTTTTGTCTACAATAGACTCGCATGCGCACACACATACACAATTGCATTGCAACGGCAGCGCAGCTGACACTTGTTCGCTTGCGCTGAATCACTGTGGCAACAATCAAGTGCAACAACAATATTAGCATATCGAATGCATGATGTCACTGGCCGTTTGTGTTTACTCACTCAGCAACACAAACACCTACATATATGTGTGTGTGCTTTCGTTCGTTTATGGCAAATAAACGCTTTTTTTCATAATAAATATTTGCGAAAATAAATTTGTTCAGCAATTCAATTTCTTTATGATTTGCGCAAACTGCGCTCTTGTGGCGTTGGAAATTGCTTAATCAAAATCAACCTGCCGGCTAAAAAAAAAATAATAATAATAAATGCAATTTAAACAAATATGAAATACACACAAATACAGTCCACCGGCAACCGTTTAATGATTTAATCGCGCGAATTTTTAATTGTGTACGCGCGAACGTGTTGTTGCCACATTTTTCCACACATATCTCATTTTCGCTGTATTTATTTTTTTTCATGCCCGTTTGCCTGCTTCGCTGCCAATTAAGCGTTAAGAGCAAGCAAACAACTGAATTATAAAATTTTTGTTGAAGCGCTTGCCACATCAGCGACAGCGGCGGTGGCATGTCTTGATTGAATTGAATTAATTTAGCTGTCAAGTGATTAGTGAAAATACTTGAGACATAAGCAGCGTTTGGCAAGTGCTGGAACTTAAAAATTTCATGTTTGTGTTGTTGCTGTCGATCGAAAAGGCAGCAGACAATTATTTCATGTACCAATTATGGGCAATAATCAAAAGCTGCTGCAATAAATTCATTTGACACTTTAAATTTGCGAAAAACAATTATTTACGGTCATTGAAAATTAAGTTGTAAAATGTTTTCGAACTTTTTATGGCGAAGAATTATATTTTATAACGCATATGCGGAAATCGAATATTAATTGTCAATTCAGTGTTGTAAACATCAATCATGGCACTTAGGCGTCATAGTTTATAAAGTTATAAAATCAACCGCGAGTTCACAAATATTTCTATTAGGTATATGGGTGCTAACGGATATATTAAGCCAACTTTACATATTTTTTGCACAAGGGCATACTGTCTTAATAACTATATTCTCCCCGGATATATATTCTAGACCTCACAGAATGGCCAATGTATGGAAATAAATTTGCATAGGCACTATGGTTCACATATTTGGTGTCTGAGTCCTTGAAAAGTCATAGGCCGATTTCAACAATTCCTAAGCGTAAGATGAAATACTTTGAGAGCACTATTTGTGGAAATTCTAAAAACTACATTGATATTTGATTTGTATACTGTAAGGTAAAAGAATCAATTGGAATTTAAAAGCTTGTTATGTGGGAAGTTGGCGTGATTTTAATTCGAATTCGCCTAATCACAGTATATAATAGCAATGTTTACATAACCACACGCACCAAACTTGGTTGTAATTGGTTAAGTAGTTCCGGACATACAAGTTGTATAGAATTTCATCTGGAAATGAGCGGTGTCACAACCCCACCCGAACCTATAAAGCCCAGTCGTACCATCTTGGTTTTGAAATTTAATGCTTGTGGCGCCTTTATTCAGTGAATTATTACACTATTTGTAGTGTTCAACAAAATCGTAATATATTACACGTCCACTCCCTATATAACGGTTTTGTTATTATCTGATTTTGTTCATTTTCACAGTGTATGAAGACATTTTGAATTCTTGTCTGCAAGTTTGGTTGATTTGGCTTCAGTGGTTGGAAAGATATGCACATTAAACCATTTAGTTGGTGAAACCAAAACATGTTTTAAGCAAGTTTTATCCTAAAAATGCTGCTGCAATCCTTTGTACCAAAGTACAGTTTTGTATCTTAGTTTGGAGCTCAGTTATAACACTTTATAGGTTTTCGTTTACAGTTGTCAGTCGGTCACTTTGTATGCCAGCTATATGCTATAGCGACTCGATCTGAACAATTTCTACGAAATTTGCACCGTTGCTTTGGACAATATTCCACATTTGGTGAAGATATCTCGTCAAATGAAAAAGCTTTCCAAGCAAGCACTTTATTCCGATCGTTCAGTTTGCATAGCAGCTATACGAGTTTACTATAGTGATCCGATCGGAACAGTTCTTCGGCAATTGCACCATTGCCTAAAGCATTAAACCAAAATTTTGAAGATATTTCGACAAACGAAAAACTTCGAGCATTTCATTCCGATCATTCAATTTTTATGACGGCTATATGTTATATTGGTCTGATATCAGCGATATCATATCCGTTCCGACAAATAAGCGGCTTCTTGGGGACAAAAGAACGTGAGTGAAATTTCAAATTGATATCTCAACTAGTTTGCGTATGTACAGACAGACGGACAGACAGAAACTAAATCGACTCAGCTCGTCATGCTGAACATTTCGGGCCTTTGACGTTTTTTTTTAACTATTACAAACTTCGTGGCATTAATATACACTACTCGAACAGCAAAAAGTATTACGGAGTAAGTTTTTAATAAACAAACATTGCATATTTCTGCCAAAACAACATTGGTTATATATTCGTCACAAATTATCAAAGCAAAAGTAGCTGATCATTATATTATATTTATTACAATTACAAATAATGATTAACCTATAAAACCTCCCGAAGCGTACTTACAATTAGTAAGACATTATTAATTTTTATGAGTAAAATATATGTGTCTTCAAACTCGTCAATCTTAGAACAGAACACACATACTCACAGCACCCTTTCCAAATGAATCATTCAATCGATTGAACAACTCGACGTGCTCTGTATTCAATTAATAAACAAATATGTGTGTAATTGAGTGGAAACAAATAAAAGAATTCCCTTTAGAAATCGCGCATTTTCTTAACGCCAACGAGTAAGAGTCTCACTAATTGGTTTGGAATTCAATGAATATAATATTACTGTAGCAATTTGCGCATTTCACTGTAGATGAGCACACGTCAATGATGAGGTAATTATTTATGGCAAAATTAAGTCGTTTCACATTTGCTTTGATTTAATTCTCCCACTCAAGTTTTAAATGAGTGCGAAAAGGTTTAACTGCATTGGTCGATGAAATGGTGAATGGATTACAATCAAATTTGGTATCATAATAACGTATTTTGAAGGCCATAGCCTCACTTAGTTTTATTACTATTTTTTGCTTCCCCACAGCGAATAGTATGCCGAAATCATTGGAGGGATCGAAATGGAAGGGCATTATTTTTTGACATTGTTCAGATATACTTGAGAACTTATTTCTAAGCAATTTTATATATATAATATATATAAACGTAAACATATATATGGATTAAAGTCAGTCTGACGTTTTTAAATCCTGAATATCAGTTATATGGGGGGAACTGGAAGTTCGAAAATCTTTATAATATATTAGCTATATGAGGGCTAAGAGATGTATTGTACTTCTCATATAACACAACTTTAAGTTCCAGCTGATTCAGTTCACTTCCAGTGATTATATCAGGATAAAACTTTCCACAAGTATTGCCCTCAAGGTATTTAATCTGAACCCCAAAAATTGTCTAAGTCGGGCTATAACCAAATATCTGGACCCCAGTGCATTTGAGTGATTCTTCACCGAACATATCGGTCAACCTATGAGGTCTGATATAGAAATTCGAGGAGAAAATGTTTGTAAATCTTCCGGTTGACTTCTATCCAATAATTAGTAGGAAATCTTAATGAAATTCAGAATGGATATCTTTCATATAAAAGTGTATTTTCTTATCTATGACTGCAAATAAGGAACAAAAAACTTGTTACTTTTAACTAAAATATATTCGAAAATCACATATATATCTTTACCTTGCGAGAGTATAAGGTAAAATAGTATTCTGAAAATTATCAAAAAAACAACCATATCTTTCTATACTAAGCTAAACGAGAGGAAATCCACAACACCCAACTATCTTCGAAAATCGGCTGATTTTCCAGTACTAAGCAGCATTTACGAATATAAACCAATAAATATTTGCTAACGACAACATATTTACTCATATGCTAGAATTCATATTTATTTCTATTAATAAGCCTTATCAATGTTTCACTTCTTCCGAAGCAGCTGCACCCTGTACACATTTATTTGCAGCACATTTTTGCTCTAAATACCACATATTCCAAAGAAATCTCGTGCTGTCAATCAACTGCAGTCAACAGTCAATCATAAAAGCAAACGTACAATTCTAATGAAAATATTTGCAAAAAATATTTATGAACCAATATATTGAGTAAATAAATCAAAGCTAATATGAATAGCTAAATAAGAAGCACAACCTTCTCGTGTATCTATGTTTCTGCTACCACAAGAATTTGTAATGGCTTAGTCATGCGTGAAGACAATCGACACACCTTAGAAGGCAACTGTGTTCAAACTAAACAGGGTTAAATTAAGTTTACTAAATATTCAGCATGTTTACTTACCTTTACATTTGTTTGTGATTACATATTTGCACACTTGCATACATGTTAACATATAGTAAGGCTTGTAAATATATTCAGACCACCTAGCAACTGGCTATCTTTATAAACCATCTAATGCATATGCCTAACAGATTGTTGTCAATTAATTAGAAAGCCGGTTCAAATACAATAAAGGGGGTGGAATCTATCAAAGGGTGATGTGCCGGTAGAAGAAAGAGTTCATGCGAACCGATGCATATGCAAGTGCATAACAAGGATTCTCTACGATTTTCTCTAATGAACAAAGACGCGACAGCAGTTTAGATGAGCTTATCACACGGTGTGGTATAAGTGGATATGTTTTTGGCACATTGAACTCTGTTATCTGTTTTCTGAAAGCTCTTCATTTAAGGAATTGTTGTATTAGTTGTAATATCGGCGTAAGACTACTTTAGAAATTAGTTTCGAGCAGGCTTGTAGAGAGGGGAGTCTAGTTGGTTGTATAAGTAGCCACCAGAAGCACATGAGTTCAACTTCCGACCAGACATAAAAAAATAAAGTTATGAAACAAAGCTTGTTTTAATGGTAGCTCAACCTCGGGAAATAATATGAAAACTCTGTCTGATTTGATAAAAAATATATTAAAGAATAATCAAGCAACCTTCTACAACCGACTTAAGTCTAGTGTGACTTTTCATTTTCGAGAACATCAAGAAGGAAAAAAACTAATCCGAGGAAAATTTTTGGCGAAATTACTTACAAAAGGTATAGGTGCCCGACATTCAAATTAATCGGTTTTCATTATAAGGTTCTGGATTCCAAACGATCATTCTTTACGTAAGACGCCAAGAATAGACTAAAGACTAATGAAATGTAATACAAATTTTAAATAATAAATAATGTCTTTAGTAAAGTTAACAATTGTAAAATGTATATCAATAATCTGAATCAGTATTCATAATCCATATTTTCCTTACAGGGAAAGTCTCCAATAAGCGTAATATGCTTAGCAATGCAGGCGTTCGTATCCCGCTGCTAGTTAATAATAAATTTCGCCACATCAGCAGACATGCCACATAAATAGGACACGCGCCGCGGAGTGAGAAATAATTTTACTCGTGTGAGCAATGTGCATGTGTATAGGTTTATTTATAACACGATATGAGTCCGTGCATAATACATATGCATAGTTGGGTATGTCTGCATGTAGTTGCGAAAGTTGTCTAAATTTATAGATCAAACGCACGCAGGCGAGCAATCAACACGCGAATGTACAAGCAAAATTGATACAGTACCTTTTAGGTGGACTCGGTGGATACGCTGCAAGGACCTGAAAAAGTGAGAACAAACAACAAATTAATGGAAACTCTTTTACTTGCGTAGTCATTTGTGCATGTGTTATGGAAAGGATTATATGGACATGTGTACTCGTATAATAAAAGTAATTAATTGCCAGCATAAAATTTATTTTTATTTGAGACGAGCATATGCGCGCATCTGAGTTTAAAAAATTTAATATATTGTTTAAAGTATTTAATTTTGAAGTCACAGCTTTTTTGAACAAATGCGGAAGAATTAGAGAACCACTTTCGTTTGACCACAAATTTATCACTTGCGATTTTGAAATATATATTGTATATTTTTTGACATCAGATGACAACGACATAGTATCAAGTAAATAAAAATCATTTTACGCCGATTTCGTAATTTTAATATTTTTTTATACTTTTAGATTTCTAACCTCCAGTAAGAAATTTTATAAAAGTGGTAAGAGTATTTGAAATTATATTTAACCTAATGGGGTAAGGACTAGTCGGAGTTCTCTACCCTTTTTCAATTACAAATATTAAACTCATTATTTTATAAAATTTTATTCTTCGCTGAGTAGGGTATATTAAGTTTGCCACACGAAGTTTTTAACACACGGAGGGAAACGTCGAAGAACATATGAAATATACATTTATATGATCAACAGGACGAGCTGAGTTGATTTACCCTTGTCCGTCTGTCCGTAAATCTATCTTATAGCTGAGTGATAAACTGATCGATCAAAATCAAGTTCTTGTTTGGAATATTTTGTAGAAGTTAACCTCTTTCTGTTTTAATTTAATTTTGTTTTTAAATATTATTTTCCTTTTTTAATTTTTATTTATTTTCTACAAACTATTTATATTTTTTTTCAACTCAGCTATATAGTACTCGAGATTGCACACACGCAAAAATCACTTATTTTAAGAATAACGGCATTTTTGAAAAATTGGCCATAAATCATAATTTTATTGCCAGCAAACGAGTTTTTTGAAGGCAATCCAAATGGCAAGACGCAAAGTAAATATTTATTTAACTCACACGAGTTATATTTGTATAACACAAATTTTCTAAATTTTCTTTCTTTCCCCACCATTACTTTATGGAAGCTAATTAGTTTAATTGGAACACACTGCAACGCAGCTACACATTTCACTAAAAGTTTTCGCGTTCGACCGTCTTTGTTGGTGCTAAAACACATACACATATGCAATCACAACTTACAGTATGAGGAAAAATTAGAATACAAAAATTTGTAGCGACGCGCTGACACATGCATGCCACTACGCTTGTAAATATAGTATATCTGCCAGCACCCACATCCACTCGCTGGCAACCTGACTGTCACAAGCAAGCGCGAAAATATTGACTAAACAAAAAAAGAATTGAGCAGCGCCAAGTCCCAAAATTATAAAAAAAACAACACTCATACATACATATATTATGCAAAGCTTTTTGTGCGATTGCCACACACAGAACGCAAACACACACACTCATGTACTCGGAGATGAGTCGCCTTAGGTGAATGCTGAATAAATATTTCAAAATGCCACCAAAGTCAAATATATTTACGATTATGAGTTCATATGCTGCTTTTGCTGCTTGCCGAAATTGTAAAGGTGCCGGTAAGATACTATATGCGCTTCGGTTGAGAATAAATAGTTTTGTGAATAAAATAAAAGCGGCATACTTTACTGAATTAAAAATTTAAAAACATTTTTTTTTTAATTTTCACAAAAAACGCAAAATAAAAATAAATCGCATAAATGTATGGCATACCTATACATTAGTAAGCATTTGTATGTATGTGTACATTTTAGGCTTTCAAAATTTCAAAAGTTTTGTATGGTTGGTTGAATGGCTGTAGCGCTTGACAGATGCAACATGTGGTAAGCATCGGCTAATGCTTTTACACTCAAAGTCATTTCTATTTCGTCTATTTTATTCATTCTATTTTCAAGAAAATATTTTTGTTTTGCTGCTTTCATTTGAGAGTTTATTGCTTAGTTTCATTTTCGAATGTACGAATATGTCACAACAAATCACAGCTGCTAAGAATTACGACGGTGTGAAGAATACGATATTTATACACTGAATAGGGTATATTAAGTTTGCACGTAGTTTGTAATAGCCAGAAAGAAACGTCGGAGACCCTATAATATTTAAAAAAGCTTGAATAAAATTTTAGACATTTTTATGACGTTTCTAGTAAATTCATCAAGTGCACGGGGTTCAGGTGCAGGTTTGGATTTAGAGCGTCTAGATATTTCCAGCTTGCCTTACTCTAGAAAACTTTGACAGTTGTCGTCCGTCAAGATTTTTAGCCTTAGCATATATGCCTTAGACAGTGCCCGGTTCTAGCTTCTACAATACAGTCGCAGCAATTTATTATGAGCAAGTAATTCAATGGAATCAATCGGTGGCGCATCTGGGACAAAACGACCTCACAGTCGCGTAAATGCAAGTTCTTGTTCAGCGATTAAATTGTCGGATGTGAAAAAAGAATATGAAAAGCTAACGAATTTGTATGAGGTAAGCAATAAAAAAAATAGATGGATATTAGGCTCTGCCAGGGGAACCATAAATTAACGCACTTTAACCTGCAAATAAGCTACCATATTCCAACAATTTTACTTTAACACAATTTTCATTTAAAAATAGACTATTAGTATCTTAGGTATGTAGTTTGGCTATAATGCGATGACGCTATAATATTTTTTCCATTTCCACTGCACATATTTCGATGGTTAATTCACAAAATCAGCAATTCACCAGCGCATTAATGTCAGCAAATGTCAACGAAAGCCTTCGGCGACAGCCAAAAGCCGGCAAATGTCAGCTAACAACAAACTGGTTGGATGACATCATTGGACCACTCATTAGTTTAAATGTATGCCACCTTAACCAACAGTATGAAATTCACTTTTACTTAACCTTACATTGGATGTGTGGTCGACGGCGACGACGAGCTCAATGGCGAAACAACAAGTGAAACAAAATTTAAAATATGAAAATAAAAACAATTTATTTTTTACAATCAGCTAGCACAACAGGTTTGTTTACTTTTCAATGCGCTATGGGCGTCCACACACACCGAGCGCCATATAGCGTACAAAAATTATGAGTACACTTTTACTTGGATATGTGAATATTAGGAATATGCAAATGAGTGATGAGAACAAGTGTCACTTTGAAATTATGTATCTGCTTTTGTATTAGTAGAGGATCACATTTCAAAGGCTGACAGATTTTTGTTACTACTTAGTTTGAATTTAATGCAATGGAAGCAGGTTTGCTAAAACTTAGTATAGGTACATTAAATTAAACGCCCACTTTTTAGTTACTAGCTACAGGGAGAACGGATACATCAAAGTGTATTTTTCCAAATTTTTCCGTGACAAATATATCGCATAATTTTCATCGATGCTTACTTATTATGTACTTGTCTGTTATAAATATTATAAAAGAGGGCCAAAATACTTTATCGATTGACTCCTCAGATATTGTATTATTTTTGAAGTGCCTCAGCAACTAATCAATAATATTGCTTACGAATTTCATTTATCCACAACTCGCTTGAGTTTCACATTTTAAATGAATTAAAAAATATCATAAACTAACCATAAATGGGCAACTAAATATGTATGACTGCTTACAAGGTTTACCAATCATTATTGACAATGTTGACAGTTGACAGTTGTTAGCAATAAACTGCACACTCGTGCCTACTCGAAAAAAGTTTAATAAAGTAAATTTCTGAACTGCAGCATAACTAAGTGGCTAGCTGATCACATCAACTCATTCAACAATAGTTAGTTAATAAAGTTTTGAAAATTAGCATTTTGTATGGAATATTACTAGTATTAAGCTCACAGTTGAGTGGGTAGTGCAGAGGCGCACGATTATGGTTACTTGAAAATTACCGCTAAAGCGCAATCGATAATTTAGTAAACATTTATAGCGACAATTTCCTGTTTATTTTTTTGGGAGGGAAATGCATTCAAATGATTTTAATCACTGCCGCTGCTTCCAGCAGCTACCAAAATGTTATTGAAAACACTTTATGCTAACTGTTGATATGAGATTATCTATGAGCTTTTACGTTTTAAAATACATAAACTGATTAATAATACTCAAATATCAAAATTTTTTAGCAAGTTTACGTGCTATCAGCGCCAGCGGCACTTAACCAAATTTAATCAAATAATTCTTTTTTACAATTTTTTTTTAGTTGTTGGCGTTTGAAAAAGTGAAAATGCACATCCGTTTTTGGCGCTTCGAAAACGAAATCGCTAAACATATTCAGCTCGTAGTGTCTACAATTAAATCCGAATTAAAATTTAATTAAACAATTGGCAATCAATTACAATTGCTTTAATGTTTTTTTCAGCTAAAAAGGTTGGTTGACGTGCCGATTTATGTGTCGCTGTGTCTGTGTCTGCCTGTGTTTGTATGCAGACTGCAATTAAAAATAACCGAACTATTTCGGCTACAAGCGGCCACTTGACAGTGCTTGAAATACCATAAATAAATAGAAGTAGACGGAAGCGAAAGCGGCGTGGTGTGTTTGTGTGCATGTTTTATTTATGTATGTGCATACATTGATACATACATACATATATATATACCATATATAATATAAAGTGATGTGCGTTAGGTGCGCTTCTAGAATGTAGGTTAATGGAATTTAGAGGAAATTGCGAAATATTTCTGCTGTGCATTCAATGACTTTATTGCAATTGAGTTCAAATCAAATTAGACAATTAGATTAATTTATTTAATAGAGTGGAATTAAAAAAAAAATACGTTGAATTCGCTCACAGTTCAAAGAGGTTAGAGAAACTACGATATGGAATTAAACGAAGTAAAAGTGAAATTTATTTTTTTAATTATGAAAAAAAAATTGAATTTCACCAAAAATTTTGCTGGTTTTCGAGAAAAAAAAACGTTTAAGGACAAACTGATGAAGCTGATTGAACGGAGCGGCTACACTTAAGGCCGTAAATTAAATTTGAGACCGCGATGTAAATTTTAAGCGGGTTATTTTTAAAGGTATAACTTATCGAACAATGAAAAAAAGCGTTTTTTTTTTAACTTTATACTAAGTGTGCCCTTAATGCAATTTCATTTAAAGTCACGCATAACAGCAAAGTCGTTAAGGTCAGGGCTACCAGAGTTTTTATAAAGAAATTGTTTTAGAAAAAAAAATTGACCTGAGATATCAATGGCAGAAATTATCGAATAATTGATTCGCGATATAGAAACTGCTATAAAATTTCAAATATCCTCTTCTATTCAGCGGTCACTTAAAACCAAGAATCATTTTAAAAGTAAAAGCAGCAAAAAGAGCTAATAACAGCAAGGTTTACTATTAAAGTTATACATAAATGATCTCGAAATTGTTCAATGAAAAGAAGAGTTAGACAATTTTGTGGGAAAGAACCCGATCTATTGAAAATATTGAATCATATATGTTCCAAAATAATACTGACGCGTTCGTCGAGTTTTTATGATAAATATGTTTTAAAGAAATTTTAAATGTCAGCAGTTTTTCCAGTTGATAAATAGGGTATGGTAGTTCACTAAATGTAGAAATTTGCCTTTAAGGATTGAACTAGCTTAAAATTAGTTAGATGCTGTGGTCTGTCTATATAATAGCAAACAAAGGTAAACATTTAAACAGAGCAAAAATAATTATGCAATATTTCCAAAGTAAGAAATTGGAATTTAAAAGGAATGGGATTACATTTAACGTTGGTACTAAATATGCTCTTAATAGCACAATTTACAATTTACTAAATTATCCAACGTAATATCATTTTACAGAGCGTTGTATGACAAAAACAAAGCAAAGATACTATAATATATTATATAAACAACTGACTTCCTTTCATTAAAATCTCAAATTTCATGATTGTAATTAACACGGCAGCGGCAAGCGCTTTCCCAAAATAAATTATGCATATCACGCCACGAAAAAGCATAAAATATATATCATTTTAATAAGACGTAAATAAATTCAATCTATGGTGATCAATATACTAATAAATTAGGCACACTTTTAACACACAAATCACGTATTTAACACAGTGCAATATCAAATAAGAAGCGTTTATCATTGGAAAATAAATTAGAAATTTTGGACAATACCACCGAGGAGCTTTCAGTAAAAACCATATTCGCGAAGTATGAAATTCCAAGTGGTGGATTTGTTTGGAAGTGTCGGTTGGAATTTAAAGTCAAGGAACGCGTTCCAAAAACGCAGCGCACGAAATCAGTACTTCCTAGAATGGAGCAGTCCGTCTACAAATGGTCTATGACTAACTTAAACCCGAAATCATATCCCTATTAGTGCTGTCGTTACAATAGCGAAGAAGTTTTATTCAAAGTTCTACGAGGGAAATTTCTTTGACAGTGATGGTTGGATTACTAAATTCAAAAAACTTTTCGGAATACGTCATTTTAAAGATTGTATTGAAAATCTGACTAACTAGAGAACGTAATAAAAATATTAACCTTTTCCACGAAGTAATTTTCAAAGCAAATACATAGGTTCCTCGCGAAGAAGCATCTGTTATTAGGTATTTTAAGAGCGTTCAGTTTAGTTTTTATTTTTCAAATAAATTTCCCAGTGTTAGTTGTATACGGAGATATTCATGTGTGGAGTAGTGACGATGCTTTTGCAGACTCCAATGCTAGCGACAATGCAGATAATGTGCATTCCACTACTCAAACGATACAGCGAATGGGAACAAACATGAAGAAGTAATAAAGTGGTTGGAAAATGTGTCACCTGGGCAGTATAAGGCCAAAGCTTTTAGTACTAAGCGAAAAATATTTTTGAAAATTTTTGAAATTTAAAAAAAAAAATTTTTTATTTCAAATTTTGTTGTCGTCAAATTAAAAAATATATGTATATATTTTAAATTCACTGCATTTGGTTATTTATTTGTAAAGACGTTTTGGAATCCTGGAAATTAAAACTATTCATACAAACATCGCGTAATTCTAGAGTTTTCTGTCAATTTTCCTTACATATGTGCATGCGAGTGAATAACTTTAATTGTCACCGAGGAATTTTAAAGTCCAGCAAATGGTCCAACCTGTTTCACCTGTCCACAAATCAATTTATAGCGCCACTTTTTGTCGGAGTCTGTGTAATTTATTGCTTTAAATGCCAGCAATTTCTTCAACAAATTTCAGTTGCAGCCTTGCTTGCAACAGCTGTGCCACAGCACAGAAAGCGACAAATCCTCTACAACTTGTTAACTTGAACCCGCCACATTGCTACTTTGAAGCTCGCGCTCACAAAAACCGATGATTGACGACAACGGAGACAGCAACAATGTTGCTACATAACAATCACTACGCAATTTGAAGCAACATTTCTCTGCACAGCACAACGAATAGGCAATAGGACAAATATAAGAATATATACAATAGTAAATGCAGAGCATACAAATATATATTTATATGTACCATATGTATGTACCAAAGGGCAGCGCAAGCTGGAGGCGAAAAATCGGTGGTCGAGCCAACACTCAACAAATATTTTGTACATACGAGTATCACATGCAACTGAGCCATCTGACAACAGCAGAAAAATGTAAGTAGCAATATTAATATTGGCAACGGTATGCAATGAAGAAGAACGGTAACTATTGTGGCAACCAAGCAAATTCTGTTGCAACAAAGCGCTGACTAGCAAAGCAGTGCAACATCACTCACTCACACACACACACATACCCATATACCCAATGCAGCATCCAACGAATCTAGCTGACAGCCAAAGCAACAACAACAACAACACTAATTGTGTAGAAAAAATTGCTGTTTGCCACAATACAAAAAAAAAGAACAACATTTCAAGTGCACAACGCTGACGACAATGACAATCGCAATCATGCAATGGCAACATTTGCGATGACAATAAAATAGAGGTGCACAAACAGCGACAAGGTAAGTTGGCCAGCAACAACAACAACAATAGAAGGGCGACGAATATCTATCGCCGCTGTTGAGCGACTGTGGTGGCAGCTGTAACGGCGTCACGCATTAAAATCATTTCCTCTATTGTCTCGCAACTGGTTTTCGCAACAACGGCAGCAATGTAGTACGTGGGCACATACATACACATAGATAGTAGATAGACTTCTAAATGCTGCTGCTTTGCTTCGACTGTTAGTTGCTGGCAAATACACAGAAGAAGTTTATTTTTGAAATTTTGCTTTTGTTTACGAATTCTCGTTCGCTCGCTCCACTGTTACTGTTTGATATGTACTTATACATACATATGTACAATAACTGTGCATGAATACACATTTGTATCTATATACTTTAGGCTTCGAGCTTAAAAGTGCGCTAAAATTCTGCAGCTTGTACAGTAAAGGTTAAAGCAAATAAATGTCTAAAAGCCTCTTGGACAGTTTAGAATTCAAGTTTACGAAACCGTTCCAAAGATTTCGAAGAAGAAAAAACTTGAATTATGGTGTAAAAAATTCCCAAGGGGTTTTCGTAAGTATATCCGTGATCCTTCCGTCTTAAAAAAATCTTCTTAGTCGACTCTTTTTAAGAAATATTAAATTTGCGCGAGTGTTTCTGGTATAAAAAACAGGAACAACGTTAACTTCGGTTGCCCCGGTTGCCAAGAACTTGATTTTGATCGGCCGGTTCTGAACAATTTGTTTGAATATTGTAACATTAAATAGTATTTTATGCGAAATTTCGTGAGAGTATCTTTTCAAATACTTGGTAGACATGAGAATGTCGTTTATAAATATTTATATGTAGGTATGCAAAAGCTCTATGCAAAGTGGTTGAGGATCGAGCACACAATCTACAGACGTATCACATTTCAATGAAAGCGATGGCAAAAGTGTGCATGTTGGGCTGTGAATTTTTTTTTTCTTTACTCACACTTTGAGGAAATGGAAATGCAGCTAGAAAAGACTAGCCAAGACCATATTTTGAAGCAAACGAGCAATCGTAATAGAAAATCGATTTCGAAAGGTCGGAAGATCGCTACAATTGGGGCATCACCTCTAACAACACCTCAGCATAGAAATTTCGCCTTAAATATTTTCTTTCTATAAAGCGATTCGATGTTTTCAGCCTATCCGTTAAAACCATATGACAAAATACCTACTTAAAAATGTGTGCCATGGTCAGCAATTCAGTTTCATTTAAAGTATTTTATGTCTAATAATAAAAAAAATATTACCTACAAAAATTCGGAAAAATATTAAACAACAAAATATGTAATCCTGCACAAATACGTTCAGTATTTGAAAATAAATATTTTATTTATTAAAATATTATTTATAAAAGACTATATTGAGCCATAAACAAACTAACACGAAGAAATATTGTAATATTAAACAAACAATTTATTTTCCTCAAATAATGTTTAACCATTGCCAGAATAATAAATACTTAAAATCCTATTAGCCTCAGCTCGTAATTACACTTCTGAGCATAGTGACACTAAGTAGCTTAAGTGGACTCAACGCCACTTGACGCAAAGTATGAAGCAAAAGCATTTCTTATTAGTTTGGCGAATATGACGAGCAAACGCAGAAGGAAGATTGTGGTCTTTCTAAAAGATTATTTGAAA
Organism: Bactrocera oleae; assembly: GCF_042242935.1. NCBI lineage: Eukaryota > Metazoa > Arthropoda > Insecta > Diptera > Tephritidae > Bactrocera > Bactrocera oleae. The sequence goes on along the minus strand of NC_091540.1, from coordinate 47,240,723 downwards.
TTACATATTTATTGGTTTAATTTTTGTACAAATTTATTGCATTATTGAAAGTAATAATAGATTAGGTGGCGATTAAATAACAATAAGACAGCAGAGAAATATTATAAATTAAGAAAACGTAAACTCATTTAGAATAATAAACAAATATTAGTGACGAAAGTAATTAGGAAATTTTTCCCCCTTTCTCTCTCTCTGTCTCTCTCTCTCTCTCTCTCTCTCTATCTTAAACGTTTATGACTTAATTACTAAATTGCAATTTTTAGAGATTTTTGTATTAGAATATTTTGATAAAGATATATTATGCTAATATAATAGTTATGACTTTCTTAGTAAGGTGAAATATATATCAGAGATCTGTATATGATAATCACACCTAGATAAGACTTTCAGACTCAGAATCAACTGGAGTCACCTGCTTTTTAGAGAGGTCTATGTTATACAAAATCATACTAAGCTAAATGACATTGACTTTAAATATAGTAACAATCTTTGCCTGTTAAAGGATGAACAATATTATAGTATATTAAGATCCATAAATGATCAGCGTCACGGGCTGAGTCGATTTAGCCAGGTCCGTCTGGCTATCTGCCTGTCTGTCCATCCGTCTGCATGTCTATAAGATATCGATCTGAAATTTTGCACCTATCCTTACCTCGCTAAGAAACTGCTCATTTATCGAAACTGGCGGTATCGGACCACTATAACATATAGCTGTCATACAAACTAACAAATCAAAATCAAGTTCTTGTAAAGAAAACTTGAACCTATGAAGGTTATTATAGCTTCAGGGCAGCCGAAGTTAACGTGTTTTCTAGTTAAGGTGTAAGGGAGGTCAGAAAGCAGTAAGAGATGTTTAAGTAAGCGATGAATTAGTAAATTATGTTGTATATATTAAATATTGGATAATTTATATACTTTCGAAAAACTTATTGACATATCTGTCAAAGTTTTCAGATCAATTTGTTTTAAATGTTAACAATTTTGTTAGGAATTCCCATCAAAAAACAAAAAATTTAGTTTTTCTTTGGTTGTAGACCAAATTTAATAGTTGGAAGACTTTACTGAAAACTAGAAATTGTTATCAGTAAATACTAGTTTAATCTAAATACTCGTATATGCCGAATGCTAATGAGCCATGAACTGTCAGGAAATGAAGATTTATTTGGATCAAAAATAAGTAGCCACTTTCGACTCGTGAGGGTTATTTTTAAAGAGAAAAGGATTTTCTCTACTGCATCAAATTAAATTCTTAATTGTATATTTTACAAAAACGTAACGTTTATATAATAGTATTAACTTACAAAAGCCTGCAAAAATAGTACAGACTATAATATCCAAACAGCTGACTTTCTCTAATTAAAATCTCAAATTCCTCGAATGCAATTCACACGACAGCGGCAAGCCCTTTCTCAAATGATACTATACATATTAGCTCAACCAAAGAGCATAAAATATATACATGCAATTTTAATAAGCTGTAAATAAAACCAATCCATGACGATCAATAATCAATAAATTAGAGGCACTTTCAACACACAAATTACATATTTAGGGTGAGCAGAGACAAGGAAAAGTGTTGAATTACAAAACATAGAAAAAATGTTTGACAAAACCCAGCGGGTAAGCCAGAACATCTCGTCTCTCAATTCCACAACGATCACATTTCAGCGGCTTTCAGAAAATTGGTGGAAAAATAATCGATATTTTATGCACGCACAGCAAGAAGGTAAACAATAACCGAACCAAGAAATGAATGGGAGATTTTTCGGCTAAATAACAACACATAGATAGAATAGAAATTACTGCAACACGGAGGGTTGAAAATTCCACAAAGCATTGCGTAACCTAGCATGCATACCGGCGCTAAAGCAATAGTGAGGAAAGACGGTACATAGAACCTTTATTTTGGAAGTGAACAAACGACTTTAGAAAATAGACTTACTTAGCATATCAAATACCGTCGCCAAAGCAAAGAAGTTGCAAATGCTTTTTGGGGTAGCGAATATTGAATTGGAATGCGTGAAAACAACCACCAAAGAGATGTTAGCCGTTTGCTACGCACAACTCACGCACCTAGGCATATACGGAGGTATTTACAATCGTAAATAAACGAGTGGATAACGCAGTACTTCAATATAACGAATACCATTAGACACCCTTAAGTTCCAATCAAAGCCAGCAGAACTGATGGCATTTGAATGAAATAAGCAAAAATTAGTATGGGTTAGTGTATGAGAGGGCGAAGAACGCGGTAAGGAAACATTTAATTGCTGGAAAATGCTCAAAAAGCCCACAGGGGTTGCAATTGCGTACCGACATTTCAGATTAAACGAGCGTATGTATATGCAGTATATATGCGATTAAAAGTGCCACAGGATGTGGCAGGCAATGAGCGTCTGGGGCATAAAGCTGACGGGCAATTGATAGCGTTAGACGCCGGTGTCGGCACAGACCAGACGCATTGTAGACAAAAGAAATGCTGATAAATATTAGATGAAGAAGAAGAAGAATAAGAGGTAGAGTAGAAAAAGGTAAGCTACGGTATATATCCAAAGTGAAGAAGTAAACAGGCAATAAATAAATGTATGGGAAGGCAGAGGCGAATGTTGGAGAGTATAAAATTCATCTCTGAGATTTGGAATTAATTATTTCGTATGTTTGTAGGTATGTGAATGATCTTTAAAAGCGCCGGATGAAGTTTGCGTGCAAAAGACAAACTATACAAAGCAACGAACAAAAACGCCATAATATCAAACAATCAAAAAAACAACAGTGGATGAAAAAGAAAAAGGTGACCGCATACATTTTGTTGTAGCATGAAAGATACATAAGAGATACACAGATACAAACACTTATGTTTGTATATTTAACTGGTCTGATAGAAGTATATACTTATACGAAAGCGAACTGCGCACAAAAGAGTTTGAAACATTTAAACTTGACGAACAACATTTTTAAATGAGCAATATTCATGAGGGAATATAGAGATAATGACAGACACGAGTTCTAATGCACAAATAATTACGACATTATCAAAATGTTGCAAATAAATTTGTTTCTAAAAGAGTTCTCTTGCAATGTGTAATACATAATGTGATACATATGCATATATACATACCTATGTGTGTATGAGTTTAGTTGTGTACATGTAGTACCAAGTAAAAATATGTAACGTGGCTTGGTATGCTTTGAAATTTTTTGCAAATTTTCTGCTGATGATCGTTTAAAAAGTTTTGAAAGTAAAAGCATCTTTGCTTTCGGTATAAGACAATTTATATATTATTTGCGCCAATAACGGCGATACGATCACCTTTACAGGCCTCTGTTGAGTATCGATATATAAAAATGCTCAGCTTGAAAACTAAATACAACAGTTGATTATAAAATATTTTTTTTAAAGCAATCTGAATTGGCGTAAAACATTAATTTATAGAAGCCAGTATCGTTCGGGTTTGTCGGTATTTCTTGAAACTGCATTTTTTTAAATCGGTGATTCCGAAGACTCGCCCAGTAACGGCCATTTTGTACAACAGTGTCAATATAAATAATTTTTTTATCCTCAAACGCATGCGTAATAAAGCTAGAAAGAAATAGATTCGATTTCTATTTTCTCACTCACATAATAAATTGTCTCTAGACTAACCTAATCCATCAAATTAAATATTAAATTGACTCATGAAAATTCAACATAGCTTATTGAGATTACATATGACTTTGACTTATTCTTTCGGAAAACACTTGAAACGACGGCATATGCCAACGCCAGGAATATAAGGAAATCTTCGAACTACCAAAAGAACTCAAACAAGTGTTTAATATCTAAAGATATACATATATGATCAGAACGCACGAAATTACCAACACCCAAATCATAGGTTTCTCATATGAGTTTTTCAAGTTAACCAAATCAACCATAAATTTCTGACTATGTACTCGATTTTTTCATTCTATTACTAGTTAGGAATAAACTGAGTAGCACAGAATTTAGGCTTTAAATCTGCAGTAAAAGGAGTCTCATAACCGTTGCTATAATTTCAAAGTACTCATTGGACATGAAAAGAACTTAAAACGACCCGTCATCAATGCCGACATACTTTCAGAGCAGTCTTGTTGTTGAAAATTAGTTTACGAAATTTGGAAAATAAAGTAAAGGTCTAGAATAGATTGTTTAATGAATATGAACTTAATTACTGCGCGTGAAAAGAGAAACGAAAAAGGAAAAACACATTCGAAACTAACCACAAATGTTGGCGCACAAATCAGCAACAAAAGGTAGTGGATTATAATACATTCGAATGTTAATGGCATTGGTGGTGGCGTGCCTAAAGCACCGATGACATCACCAGCATCAAGAATTAAAAGCAAATGTAATACTAATATATGTAGTATATACATATATGTATATGTATGTATGTACATATGGTTATATATACGAGTTTATGGTGGAATTGCCGTCAACATAGCGGCTGCGAGATGTGCCGCGTCGGCAATGAGGCATAGCAAAAGCGCGGGCATTGACAACATTGACACACTAACAACAATTAAACAAACATGCTAATTCATTACTAGCAGCTATAGACACACACACATATATACGCTCAAAAACTTACAATAACTAAAAATAGCAAGAAAAAATACAAATAAAATTTTATTTTTCAACTGACTATAAATTTTCGACGTCAATGAATGGACTGGATTACTTGCAAAGGAAAGAAGTAATTTAAAGTTTTATAAAATTTTTTTTAGTAATTTTATTTCAGATGTATTTTTGCCATTTGCGTCAATTTCTGTTCATTTTTATTAATTTTCAAATATTAATAATATTTACTTGTTTTTTAATTATTACATTTTATACAGTATTAAATTTATGAAAGTCTAAAATTTGCACTCCATTCACCTCAGATATGTAAATACACTTGTAAGAAGTTCACAGACCTTTCCACTTTAACACACTTCAGCTTAAGTGCAACTTTCAGCATTTTGCTACGGACTAAAATACTCGCATTAGACAACAACATTGAAGGTTGCTGTCGCATGTTGCATGCTGCAAAATTTGTCATACATACACAGCTAAGCGCAACAATAAACAAAACTATGACTATTTGAGCGCTAAGCTCTTGATATGTTAACATCCTTAAAACAGCAGCAATGACAGCAAACAATTTATAATGGAGAAAAAAGAAGAGCTTGTGACAAAAACACGAAAAGCTCATAACATCTAAAAATATATGTGACATAAATGTTTATTGCTCGAAATCTGTTGGCGACAGATCACTCGTGTCGTTGGCGAGTTAAAAGCTATTTTTATGACAATGCCACGCTTTCACAACGATGCCAATAAAAATAAAAGGGGTGCCATGAATGAATACATATTGATTTGGTTGACAAACCAGTCGATTCATAACGGTTCGAGAATTTCATATTTATGTATTTTTGATTGGGACCAAGTTATCCTTTGGAAAGACATCTATAGGTGTACATATCAGAAATAAAATAGTCATCGTGAACCAGTGAATTTTTTATAAAAAATTGCGTCCACTGGCTCAAACCGATGTTTCTTTCTGGTTGTTACAAACTTCGTGGTAAACTTAATATACTCTGTTCAGGGTATAAAAATCAAGCTGTTTTTTCATGAGAAGAAATTTACTATGCTTAAGTCATTTAAAATATTAACTATATTCTGTCATAGAGTCTCAAATTTAATTATTTTTCGTCCTCATTCCTTAAACATCAAGCAATCTATTGAACTCTCAATACCCAGGGTCATCAAATAAATTTACCCCACAAACGCATAACACTTGGCCAGCCTATCAATAACGTAAACCACTCATCTCAGCGCATAAAATTACTAAAATTTAAGTACTTTGTATGTCATCGGACACTTTATTGTTTGTATACATTTCAGGCTTCTATTATGGTCGGCGATTATTGACGCTGAATTTCCTGCAGCGTCTGTGTGATCCTCTTATTTAATATAATGTGGCCTCCTTTAAGCGCGCTTTCACCACGACACTTACTCCACTCGCCTCCTTCGTGCACAGGCAATTGTCAATATTTACTAGACAATATTCGTGTTATTTTTGTTGTTGTTGTGAATCTAATTTTGCTTCGAGTATTATACATTATTTTTATTTATGTGTATCTATGCACTTTTGTGCTCGGTGTGCTTGTAGCGAAAAGTGGGGCACAAAACTTTTGCTTTTATGCTATTTTTTCGGCTTCCGACTTTGGCGCTATGATGTCGACCGAAAAAGTTCTGTCAGTATAATCCATAAATAAAATACACGTGCACACATTCAAACAAACGCAGACACGCACAAATTTATTTTATGTGTGTAACTGAAAAACTAAATAATTTGAAAACTGTATTTATATTTAGTTTAGCCCCACACTTACTTGTGATAAATTTGAAATGAATTTCATTAATTTTCTTTTTATTGTACTTTATTTGTATACTGTTTGTTTGAAATTTTCCAAATAAAATTGAAATTTTGGGTAAAACCGAAACAAGTTAGAATTCGAATTAGAGTTTTTGAATTTTTAACAACAAAATGTATGAATTTCCTTTGGGCTTTTTGGCTGTTAGGGAGCTGATACTCTAAACTATATATATACCTATGTATATGTATATGTATGACAAAATATGTGCGGCAATAAATAAATAGTTTCAGAATTATACAATTCCATACATATATAATATATACTAAAACTTTTTGTCAGAACCACACAAAGGACATGCATTAAAAAAAAATTATAGTTTCGAATTTATTACAGAAGATATTTATCGGCTTAGTTCTCCAACGAATAGCTTTACTTTCTCACATTGGATACTATCGAGCGATTGGCAGTAGAGCAAATTCTTTGAATATGATAATAGTAATTGGTAAAGCAGTCTCGAAGTACTTAAAATACTAGCAGTGTCTTGAGAATTGTTCACTTGTCACTCAAGGCTCACATATTCACATATCTCCATCCATTATTTAAAGCTTAATCTATGTATACGATTATACCTCGAGCTCGCTAATGAAGCCAGCATCTGTGCCCATGGTAGCTTGAATTACCAACTCTGCTGGGCGATTATGTCGACCGAATGTTGGGCGCGCGAACCGAACCATTATTTTAGTAATAAAATTGCACGATTTGCAAACGTTGTGAAATGGCAAACCAAACTGAATACAAATCAATTAGCAGCTGTCAAAAGGAGCAACTTAAAATAAGGTATTGTCACATCGAAAACCACACGTCTAAAAGAAAACCCGCTATACGTCAATGTCCTCATAATAGTTATAAAGTACTTTTATAACATACTGTCAGCCGAATATGGGGTAATTTTGTGGGTACTAGGTCATAATATGGATAAGTCTACAATGATGGTCGCCTGCGTTTTAACTTCTTAAATAAGGAATCCGTTTAAAGTATTTATAAGGATAATCATCATTTTTTTTTAATGCAAAAGGATTCAAATCATTTGATCATTAACAAGTGTTCTGTGTAGTTCAAATTATTCAAATAAGGCAACTGAAAATTAAATTTCCAGTAAATTTATATTACCTAAATATACAAATTCCGCTATTTAATTACAACAATTGCTCGCATTAGTATTTGACTTTAAAAACTTTAACGTATTATCAGCAAGTAGATGAAATCAGCGTGTAATTACAGGATAATTCGTTTAGCTGCAATCATACAACAACAACAAATACAAAATGGCATCAGATGCCCACGCTCGCACGCAATTTAAACAAATAGTGAAAATACCATAAATTTATACATGCATACTCGTATGTATGTATTTGGTTCAAACCATGTAGAGAGTGGAATAGCTTAAGGGGCACACCCAGTGTGAAATTTCTAAAACGCGTCAATATCTTCAGGGCCTCCGAAAGAAAAACCGGGCCCAGTTGTAACAAGGTGGGGACCTCCATCCTGCAGAAATGTTTCTAATACTTTATAAATTTTATTAGCTATCTTCTTACTTACTACTTTAGCTCAACCCACGGCATTCTTCCAAAGGAATGTTGTAAGTTTCCAATGTTTTGCAAATGAAAGCGCCAATAGCTTGATAATACGGGCTCCTTCGAGAACTCCGTACCCTGAACAGGGTATACTAAGTTTTCCATGATGTTTGTAACACCCTATAAAGTATATATAATATATAAATGATCAGCATTGCGAGCTGAGTCGATTTAGCAGGTCTGTCTGTCTGTATATATGCGAACTATTCCCTGAGTTGTTGTGATATCGATCTGAAATTTTTTACACGTTCAAGAAGCTGCCCATTTGTTGGAACCGCTGATATCGCACCACTATTACATAAAGCTGCAATCTCCGAAGAAATTATTCAGATCGGATACCTACAGCATATAGATAGATATAAACGATCGGTCAAGTTCTTGCAAGCAATCTTTGTATTTGTAAAGTGTATAAAAGTTTCTGTGCTACCGAAGTTAACGTTTTTTCTTGTTTTTAAATGAAGTCGATCGGTCAATTATGAACTAAAAACCTTTAAATTTTCTATCACTCGAAATATTTTTTAAAGAAAGCAAAGATTATATATGTCAACATACCCTTTCTTTCTTTTTTATTGACCAATCGCTTCATTGTTTTTTGTATATTTTTACAACACTTACTAACTATTTGCTCCTCTTTTTCCTATAGGGAGTTTTCACAGTAATCTATTATGTATGCACTTGCGAGCAAGCATCCGCGCATATTGTGCAGTTGCATATGTGTTGCAGCCAACTTCAGTGCTAAACTGCTAAATTTATGCATACAGTTGTGGTACACACAACAATGCTGAAATAACACGCCAAATGACACCGCATCGACAAAACGATATTGTCACAAAATGTTGCACGTTAAATGTGCAATAAGAATGTGTATGTTATATAGTAGTATGCGTTTATTTGTAGTAAAGTTAGTATAGTAAAGTGCGCTAGGGTGGTTCGGAATTTTGAAATGAGAAAGAAAGATTTTTTAACCAAATTAAGTCATCCTTTTGCAATCTAAGAAGACTGGTCTTCTTTTACTTTATTAAAAAAGAGTAATAATCAGAAAAAAGAGTTGAAAAAAATGTTAAAATATTTAAAAAGTAAAATACTAAAATAAATGCTTATAAGAGGTTTTATCCAAATGTGCATTTCAAAGTATGCATTTGTTTTTTCTTTTTTTTTGCATATATATATATCGAATGTACATATATTCGAAGATATTCTCCGAAAACTTGAAGTCGGTCCGACAAATAGTTTTGAAGATATGAGCGTATTTGTAAGAATTTTTTAGCATAGTGTAATCGGCTCCATAACTTTAAATGAGTTTTTACTCAAGCAGTTTTCAGAGTCAATGAAAAAAATTTATCTGAAACGGCTCGACCGATTAACTTTAAATTTTCACATGCACTTCTTAGATATTTTTGTCTGGTAATGGTCAAAGGAAATGATTCTGAAGTGTAATTTTTTTCATAAACAAGTCGTTATTTTTGGGAAGCCGCCATTTTGCAAAAATCAAAAATTTGACCAGTTTTTCGATCATTACTGGTATACATATCTTGGAATAATAAATATTATGGGTTTTTGATTTTGATATAATGTTAAGTAGAAAAGTCGTCACCAGTCACCTTTTTGCGGAGGTCCTCCTAAAGATTGTCTACGGTATCCAAAATTTTTTAAGTAAATCGCCGATAAAATTTTGTAAATGTACATTATTGTCGTTTATCTATTAAAAAACATGACTCTTCAAAATAAAATTTCAAAGAACGCGTTTTTTCTGACTTGCAAGTGAATATAACCCGTCCCGTCGTTTTAAATTAATTAAAAGTTCAATGTTCACATCTCATCGTATATAGTCATCTTCCCCCAAGTGCGATGGTGGGATGCGAGTATATCATATAATTTAATATTTTCTACGAAAAAAGAATGACCCTAATTGGAAAGTGTATGAGTTCACTCGCCGAAAATCCTCGCCAACAGCGGCAATTAAAGCACAACTACAACTTTATTAGAAATATACATATGCAGTTGTATTAAGCAAATACAGTTGCTTATGTTTCTAACTATAAACTGTTTTTGAGATACATACACGTATGTACATGTATTTACACAAATATAGGTAGATACATAAATGCATATAGTCATAAGAACGATTTGCACACGAGCAATTTAGCAAACTAATTGCATTAAATGTTGCACAAGTGCACTTATTTTATAGCGACACATACACACGCATAGACTTTTAGGTGCCGCTGCTGCTGTGGATGTATGTATTCCCGGCATAATTAGAAAATTCACAGTTATCACATTATAATTCAGCGCTGCACTCCTGTGAAATATGTGTGAAATGCAAATTTAATCACGAGTGCATGCGCACACCTACACACACACACACGCACGCAATGAATAAGTAAATGCAGTTATTGTCACATGTTACGTAAAAACCAACAGACTGCCACTTCAATACAGATGACTGTGCAGCAACGACGGCGTAAAACTGTTGACACATGCAAGCGCTTGTTATGGCGCTTTTTGATGGCCAATGATGTAAGCGACCACATCAAAGAGCCATAGCAGCACCAGCGGCAGCAGCAACAACAATGCAACGACAATATTTTGGCGCAACAAAATTTCAAATGGCAGCGCTTAGTCAGTGGCAATAACAGCATTTGCAATAAGTTCAACTGAAATGTAAAATGCAGTACAAAAACACAACAGCAACAACAACAACAACAAAATGACAGCACTTCATCCTTTTGGTGGTCGTTGGCGGCAATGGTGATGACGCCAATAAAAATTAATTGCGTTGAAAAGTTTTCACTTATACGACTGTGTTGCATGTGTGGCCGACATGACCGTTGCATGTATTTGAATATGTCAAAGTTTTTGTAGCAGGTCAGCATTGGGCAAATATGTAATTATTGTCATTTGAATGAAAATGGTTTTGTTTTCAATTTTTTCTCCATTTTTCTAAGGTCAGTTTGAATTCTAACTTTCCATCACACTACGAGGACACAGCTGCTATGATTGATAACATATAATATAATATTCAAAACGCTCAAATAAATTTTGAGAGAAATATTTAAAGTGGGCTCACCAAGATTACCTATGCTCTATGCTTAGTATAAAGAGAGTCCATAAGGTAAACAATTGGCCTTAAAAACATTCCTTTAGACATAATTAGACATTAATTACTCCTTTAGGGATATTTTTTGATTATTTTGAGTAGTAGTTCTTTATGTGAATTCATTGTACAAATTGGGACGAGTTTCATACCCCTATTGCGTGTTTTAACTCCACTCAGTTGAATTGAAGTTGAAGCAGTTCAACCTCAGATCAAACCAACTGTTTTTCAGTATTACGATTTTTAATCATTTTTAGTCTATGTTTCAATGGTGTTGTCAACATAAAAAATTAAAATTGATGTATATTACGCTGACAAACGTGAGCACTTAAATCTATTCGTACTTTCAAGACACCAAGTAAGCAAAAGTTTCATTGTTAAGTAAATGGCTCATACTTAATTTTCGTTTAAAAAAAGGAGCATTTTGTTTCTTACTAAATGAAATGAAGAAACATTACCACAAACTCTCCATTGTCTTGCTGCCGATAGTTATCAAGAAAGCAGTTTAAATTATTTTAACTTTGGACTATAGCAACCTACGATATGTATCTAAGCTTGTTACAAAACCTTGCTTTTAAGTATTATGAATACCAAATTTGTGCGTTGTGGATAAAATACTAATGACAATATACAAAAGAATACAAAAAGAAAATTCCTAGGAGTAGTAGACTGTATCGACTCTTTATGTTCGCAAGCCTTTCCATAGTCTCTTAATTATATTGTAACTGTTTCCAAATTGTAGCTTGGCTCGTCCAGTTTCGGGATTTTACCCCACGACCTAAACATAATGTTCACCTTTTTATGGATTTGTACATAATAACTGATTGAAATAGTTTAAAATTATAAATAAAGTAATAAAATTCTTTTTACCCGTTAAATATTCATATTTTTTCTAAATAAATTCATTACCATTTAATTACAACAGCTCGGTAGCAGTTGAAATTTTTTTATACCCTAGTCAACCCCACTGACACATTAATGCCAAAAACCAAAAGAGAGTTGAAGTTTAACAACACTTTAACCGAACTTTTTTTGACGGGTTGAGTTGATAACCATAATACCGAATTTCAAAACTTCAACCAAAACGCATTTGGGTTGGAAACCGTAAGAGATCTTATTTCGTGTTATTAGAGCGTTAATTAGAGCAGAAAATCTTGAAAACGATTAGTCTCAGCTCATGACATTTTTGTTACAAAGGGCTAGAATTAGTTCAATCATCGAACATGCTCGAACCAAAGCAAGTATCACATCAGATTTTAACTAGCTAAAAGCAAAACGGATGATAAGCACCAGTAGTCTGCCCAAAAGTATATTTAACATTTCATTAAGATTATAATTATAAATTTTTTTCAGTACCTGGTCTAAAATAAGTATATAAATAAGTTGTAAATTTTACTTTCATAAACGACACTTCATGGGAATTTTCAACTTATAGAAAACATTCAACTTAAAATTGGAGGTTATTTCAAACGGATAAATATAGTATTTAATTTAACTCCGGTCGGAGCGTATGGCCAAAATAAAAGCATAACGCCTTTCCTACCGATTTTTTGCGAGTTGGGATAGACCATTCCAGTTAGTATGAGAGTCTTCTAAGTCTGCAAATGTTGGACCATGTGGTTCCGCAGTCTTCAGCATAATCTCCAGTGGTGGTAATTTCGTTCCCAAGATAGCGGAATTCTATTTTGTGCGGGATTTCTATTTCGTATACAGAGAATCGTACAGATTCGGTGTCATGGTTGCTAGAGATGAATCAGGTTTTATCCACGTTAATTTTTAGGCCAACACACTCGCTAAGCTTATGTTGATTCTTCTGCAAGTCTGATTTTTACTGCTAGGAGAGCAATATCATCCGCGTGAGCCAGTTTTTCGAGATGTTCCGAAAAGTTTTAAGGCGTACTGTGTTTGCACATTAACCCCTTATCCAGTACATTGTCCAAAACAATAAGAAAGAGCAGTGGTCTCATAATACAGCCCTACTTTATGCCAATTTTCGGATAAATTGGGTCAGATAGCTCTTTGTTGTGTAAGACTTTACATTCAAAGCCAAGATGCTTTGAAGATGTCTATGAGTTTTTCTGCAATACCTCTTGAATATAAAGAGTTCCAGGAGGGTAGTACATTCTGAAGTCTAGAAAACAAGGGGGGATATTCGCTTGCCACTTGTTGATATGCTACAGTATAACGCGGAGTGTGCCAATATAATCAAAACACGATCTGTTTGTGTGAAAGTCTGCTTGTTGCCTCTTCAACGAACCTACAATATGGGTCGTATACGGTTTAGAAGAAGTTTGGTGAGGAGTTTGGATGGGATGTTAATCAATGTGATCCCTCTATAGTTTGTAAATACCAATAGATCAGTTTTTATGGGAACCTTTACCAGTAGGCACTGTTGCCGTTAACCATTCGTCCGGTAGTTGTTCTTCGCTTCAAATTGCCTAAAAAAGAGAAATGAAATAGCGTGCGGAAACTGCATGATTGCTTTGAGTTATTTAAAAGCAGCCTTCATTTCTTTAACGTTGGGCGGGAAGAATTTTCATATTTAATTGGGCGATTGGAACAGTCATCTCTAATGGATAAGTCCACAATACTCCTATATGAAATCGTAAAAGCTCTGTAATAAATTTTAAGGAAGAAACAGGTTTATTTAATGTCTTATTTACAAAAGGAATAGTACGTTAACTGATCACAAAAGTATTAGAACTACTCCATCTAGAGAGAAGTAAAAATGATTTGCTGACGTTATTTCAACTTTAAATATGAAGTAACTGCATGGTTGTACATACACGAGGACCTACAAGTATTTACCTATTTAACAACTTTTTTTTGTGTGCATTTTTGTGGCTTAATCGTGTACTTTCTCCCACTTTATTTGTTTACAACTATAATTGTGTTTGGTCAAAAGCTTTGTTTAAGGACATTTTTTCGCCCTGCATGGGGCGTATTGCTTATTATGAAATTTTTTTTTTTTTTATATTGCCATTACCATTGTAAACATGAATTCCATGGAATGCCATTAAAACAGTACAAAGCTGCCATGAACATGCTCTTATGACGTCAAATACTTTACCGCTTAGAGGCATATTTACTTTGCTTATGACAAAGACAAATCGATGACAATGAATCATGTAAAACTGTATTTAAATCTGAAGTTTGTTTCATGTCAGCTAATTTGCTATAATATGTTTGCTTTGTATAAGATCTCACTAAAAAGTAAGTGGAATTGTTTACAATTAATGGTTTAAAAACAACGAATTCAATCTGTTACATTTTTAGAAGTGCATATTAAGCTGAGATCATTTCTTCATTAGAAAGAAGTGATAGCAAGTTTTAAGACTATTTTGTAACTTTCTTTCTCCGTCTCTGAAGTTGAATTAGTTAGAGCAAGGTGCCAAAAATCAAATGTCAAAAATTTAGCAATGCTAAAGTGGCATCAATTCGAACGGAGCTTTGTGAAACTAATTGGAGAAATGTTTTATTTTGGTAATAATAAACAAATATACTATATACTATATACATATATGTATGTATGTATATGAACTTAGGAAACTGATTCAGATCCGTTATTGTTCTCACTGAATGTATTGGAACAGGTTATCAAGTGCTCATATTGAGATTTTAAGAATCTCACGCTTAAAGTTGAAATTTTTTCTATCAACGCTGTACATATGTTTACGACGGTGAACTGTTAAGGCAAGACGATATTTAAATCAGAAGAAATTTACCACGAAACAGGATTCTCCTTTCTGAACATCTACGACACTGATAATCAAGTACCAGTAAACCCAGTGTACATATGTATATGTATATTTCTACTAATGAATTTACGTACATTAAAGGCGGTCATTGTAGGCCATTGCGCCAATATGACGTTAGCAGTAAATTAGAACAGAGCTACTATCAGTTAGCTACTTCTACTCAAAGTATTAGAATAATGAATGCTTTTTTACACCGGTAATTTACATTTAAATTTGCGATTAGTCATTCTTTTAAAATATTCCACATGCAAGTACAGTTATGCAAAAACAAAAAAATATCTGACCTACTTTCATGTATAGCCTAATGGTGCGTTTCCATATAAAAGCGCATACACGCTTCTATATGCACACACACATTTACATAAAGTCGTCTGCACAGTACATGATTACTATTCCGAGTGCCAATGCATAAAGTTCAAGTTCAACGGATGACTCAAAATTTACAACTGCAATGAAGTCACGCGCCAACAAATCCACCAAAAACTATAATACATATATGTATATACTCGTAAGATGAAAATAAAGAGCGGCAAAAACAAAATGTATAAGAATTAAAGGTAATGACTTAGAGCAGGAAACGGGAATGAAAGAGTCAAGATAAAATGGCAAACCAGTTGAAATAAACCACTACATACAAATAAAGAAGTTTTTCATGTGCAAGTGTGTGTGTGCAAAAGCTCATATATACAGAGAGTATACACACACACATAAGCAGAGTAGTTTTGTGTTTTTTCAGTTCCTTCTTTTTGCGTTTTCTTTGTTTACGTAATTTTGCATAGTGTGATGATCTCATCCCACAGAACAGATAATTAAGAGAGTCCTTGAATTTTATTTGACCCGCAATGTTGTACAACTACATGCGCAGCTACAGAGCTACAGCTAGATACATCTGTTTGCGTGTGTGTGCGTGAGTGGGTGTGCTGTGGAGCTGCCGTAGAACTTTTAGAGTAAGTTAATCGGAGCAAAAGGAGTTGAGCGTAAAAATTAATTTCAATTGTTAAAATAAATAACTCAGAGCTTAATATGGCTTAGCAGCTGCCTTTTCTGCAATTCTCCCAGAGCCACAATAGCATGGCATGCGCGTGTCCTGGCAATAAAAACAATTAAATAGTGACAAATGTAAATAACAACAAATGCCAGCAGCAAACAGTAATATTATATACATATATGTATTATTGCATTTGTATGTGTGCATGATTCTCTTATGCTCGCACAGTGTTTATTTATACGAGTATAAGCAATTTGCGCTGCAAGGCCGCTCGGCTGGCTGGCGCTGTCGCACTGATCGGCTGATGGAACTGGCGCGCTTTTGCAGCTTCATTATTGATTCGCTTTATTTATAGTTGCTTTTATTTCCACAATAGAAGATTTTATCGATTGTTTTCTTCATCAACTCAGCGCCTACACACACACGCAACCACACACATTTAAGATTAAATCGAGAAAAAACTAAATTGGGAACAAACGGTAGCAAAAAACATTCTTTCAACGCTTAAATTAACCGAATGCAATTCTTATTGCCTTCATGTGGATGCAACAAATGTTTCATTCATGCAACAAAGTAGTATATAGATTTTACGCATACGAACATATTTATGCACTGCTTATGTTTTTATGCTCGTTTATGTGTACAGTGTTGTGTCAAAAATAAGAATCATAAGAAAAAAATGTTTAATTTTTAGTTTTGAATTGCTGTATTTTAATTTATTTAGTATAAATCATATTTGACGTTTTATAAATTCAGTACGTTATAGTAAGGTATATTGAATCGGAGATATGCATGCAATCAGTATAATTTCAAAGAAAAACGATTTGCCAGCACAACTTAGATTGATCTTACTTTTATATAGTACTTACTGTTATATACTAAGACTAATCTAAGTTTTTGGCGACACATCGTTGATACTCAATACATTTACATCCGTAGCTCCGATTTAGTATACCTTGGAGAGCGACGAATCCATCAAACAACCAGTATAAGTCACATCGAATGGTATAATCAAATAGAGAAAGAGCCACAAGCGAGTATATCACTTTATTAAAGTATTCCTATAATATCATATAAGCTATCATCGATTCGTCAATCGCAGCAATTTGGAAGAACTGAAATATTTAAGAATTCAGGGCATAACAAGCGCGCCTTTGTGAAAACGTATATTGAGTAAAATCTACTTTAAGATATACATTTGTTTTTTTGTTATTTTATTTAAATTTAATTTTACTTTGACATTAATTTACTACTTTATTGAGGTATCCGCATACCTCCTTGTAATGAGTTCAACTCGCTAACATTGTTGCTGTTTTCACATGTAATATTTTTGATAGGAGATCAGCGCTCAAAGGTAGCGAGCGAAGAAATGGCCAATAGAACACAACTGTTTAACTTTGATAATGTCTTAACATGTAATGCTTTTACAAACCAAAGTGCATATATACATAACTATTTTAACTGAATTCGAGTGTAATTTCGATCAGAACTAAAAACTATAGATAATAGTTTTCTCTTTACGCTCTTGATATTCAACTCATGACTGTATATATACATCTGCTGTCATGTTCTGCTTGGTAGCCAAGCGGCCATCCGTAGAGCGCGCTACTATCAATAAACGAACCAAATCCTCGGCAACCGCAAAATTTACCAACATGCAGTATTGTTGTTGCCCACATTGCAGATGCAACATGTGCGCGAGCCTACAGACTATCGTATTTCAGTGCAGGAAATTGGCCAAACCACCAACAACAAATAATTGCCTGCATGCTACTTAATTTTTGCAAAAACCGCACTGATTCGCTAAGTGAATATATCAGCGTAAACTAGCTTCAGTGTTTATGTTGTTGCATTTTTTACTTTTTTCTGTTTGGCGAATTTTTTGTTTAATGCTTTTCCATTTTTACATCATGATTCTTTGCATTTGGCGCGTTTTCGCGCATAATTTCAGGGAATTGAAACAGCGAGCCAACTGCTGAATGGATTAACTTCAAGGCAAAAGAGTAAAAAAATCTCATTTAAGGCGATAAAAAAGTAATGCAGAAATTATTAAATAGGTCTACTTATGTTTACTACTTTTTTTGCGTTCATCTGATTATTAAAGTAATTTTTTTAAATTGTGAAATATTGAAATAATAATAATAGTATTATTACAACTCTTGCTGATTACAAGTTTTTATTAAAAGAAATTTTTAATTGAACAATTTTAATATTAACTTCATTCAATTGAAATTTTAATTTGCGAAATTGTGAAAGCTTGAGAATCAAAAAATAAATAAGCTCAGAAAAATAGTTGATATTTTTTATTTTAAAACTTTATGAGTAAAAAAAAGTTCAATGTTATTTTTTTTTTTTTCAAATATTAAATCTTGATTTTGTTGGAGTTCTCAAAAATTTTATAGCATATCTTTATAGCACAATTAATATTTATTAGAAATCGAAATTGTTACCTTGAGCAATATATGTACATTAATTTTACTTATTTCAAAACTAAGAGTACAAAAATCACTTGATATTTTTTAAATTGAAAATTTGCCTTAAAAAATTAGTTTTAAGTTTCTAATTTTTGCTTCAGCGAAAATAGTCAATAGTTAATTTACACTGGCTTTCATTACTTTTATATGCGCCAAAATGTTTTCAAAAATAAATTTTATATTTTATTTTTGAAATTTAGTGTTAGGTGTAATAAACATTTTGAAAAAAAATTTAATTGAAACAAATCTTGTTTTATATATGTATATTACATTTAAGATTTATTTAATAATATAGTTTAAAATAAACTTTTGCAAAAACTTTAAATTTAGCAATAGTAAAAAATAGTAAATTGACATTGTGTAGCACAAAAAATCTGCATTTTTAAAACGAAATTTATAATATTTATAAAAGAAAGCATTTTGGATACCACGAAAATTACATATTTCTTCGATTCAAATCTGTACTATTTATTTGTATATAATTTTTTTTTTTATTCACATAAATATTAAAAATAATGTTTAATATGTATTTATTCATTTTTAATACGGCAAATCATTATTTCTATTATTTGTGGTGTATACTGATAATACCACGAAACTTTGTCCAAAACTCTGGTTTAGCAATAATATTCTTTAAAAAATTTTGGAGTTTTGTGCTTTCAAATACAAAGTTATTTTCTCAAATCAATGACCACATAAATGTTCAAAACAATTAAAAATATGTATCTTTTAATATTTAATATTGTATAAATATTTTTATTTATTTTTTTGATTTGCAGTATAAACTGCACCCCTGTGTATACTTGTTTCAGAAAAACTATCCTTAGAAAAATTTCTGAGTTGAATGCATTGAAATCCAAAATTATTTGTCCAATCAATGACCTTGAATTGTGATCTCTTAATATCACACATAAATAATTTTCATTTATTTCAAAATATTTAAAAATTACATGGAAAAAATCAAGCACACACCAGAATTTTCGCGCAATTCTTCCTGCTGCTACTTCTCTTTCCGTCACCAGTTTCCTGCCAAAATTCACTGTCACTATTTCTATTTAAGAAAACTTCACAGTTTAATTTAGCATTACTTTTTACCAAAAAATTTTTTTTTCTATCTTTCACGAACGTTAATCGTTTGATTTCAATTCAAGCAACGCCAAACAATCCGTTGTGTTTGGCAAAAGCCACAAAATCTACTTTAAACACACACACACATACACAGTCACCGTCTCACAGACAGTAAAAGTCACTCGAAGAGCAGGCAGCTTTGTTAGCTTTAACGTTCCGCGTTCTGCGCACGAAATCAACTTAACTGTCAGCCGTCAGAATTAAAACTGAATCAGTCAACCAACCAAGCAACCAACTAGCGTGCCAGCCAGCCAGCGTTGTCTAGTTTGGTGCTCCGCGCCGCTGGTTGCCCGCTGCTCGCGTGCTGTCATCATCAAAGGCGCGCTGACGCTATTGTTGCCAATGCTGCCACCACCAACACCACAACTACACACACATACCACCTAAGCAGCCGCCGTCTAAGCAAACGCAGCCACGAAGCGCACACAGACGCGCGTAAATCGACCGGCGGAAAGGCAGAAATATAAACAGAAAAGCAACAGACGGACAAGCCAAGCAAAGAATACGTGCGCGTCAACAACAAAGAACAACAACAAGCAGGCAACGAAAAATCATAACAACAATAAACAGCGAAAAGCTACCAAAAAGCTGCAAACAAAAGAAAGCCAATGTAAAGAATGTCTAAGCAAAACGGAAGGAATGATACAACGTACAAAACGCAAATTACTAAAGCAGCAGCAAAACAAAGTGCGCGTGAGCACAAAGTAAGAAGCGTTTATTTCAAAAACAAGTAATTGAGCGAGAGCAACGCAAGCCGAAAAAATAAAAGCACTAAAGCGCTATGGTTTTTCGAAGTTGTGCTTTTACACTCGCCACCACTTTTTTATTTTGCGCAGCCGGCAGCGGCGAGTTAGTGTTGTCGACGCCGACGCGCGCTATTACAACTGCTGCTTGCATGAATAGCTTTGGACGTTCAGCAGAAGTGGAAGGCGCTTTTGAAGATGTCGCTTAAGAAAACGCCGGGAGACGTGTTGTGGCTGGTAGGTGGAAGAGCATATACACTCACGTATTAGTGAGATTTAATATTTCCCTTTGAGTTTAGCACTCATCAGTGTAGATCTAATGAAAAGTTAATAAGTTCTGCATATTGTCGGAAAGGGGTTACGTGAGTATATTCTCTAGACGATTAAAAATCAAATGCCGTAAGCAATCGTATACTCTACCGGGAACTATTTACAAACTAACAGTTAGGATTCTAAAAATTGGTGGCAGAAAATACTGGACATTTTTATTTATCCGTATATCGCCCAGGTTTTGTTCAACTCACTCTCATTTTACGAAAGAATTGTTTAGGGTAATGCGCCTAAATATAGGCTGATCTTTTGAGCAGTTAGTAAATTTGTCTTTTTAACTTATATTATTATTATTAAAAATGTTAAGCATAACCCTAATAGCATGTTTCTTACTCCAACTAGTTATACTGAAATTTAAAAAATCATAAAAGAAATGAAAGATAAATCGGGTGGTGTAGACGGCATTAGTAGTAAGATTTTAAAAATTATAGCCAAAGATATTAGTATACCTTTAGAGCATATTTTCAATATTTGTATATATAAAGCTATTTGGCCCTCTGTACTTAAAAAAGCTGATATTATACCTATACATAAATCCGGGGACAAACACTTAGCAAATAACTATCGGCCTATTTCTCTAATCTCAAACCTTGCTAAAATATTCGAGAAAATAATATATATTCGATTTTATGATTTCTGTAGGAAAAATAGTTTAATTTCTCCGAACCAATTTGGATTTATGAAAAGTAGAGGTACCAGTGTAAAAACTAACAATTGTATTAGTACAACAACTAATGTAAAAGTTGGTGTGCCACAAGGCACAATATTGGGTCCTTTGCTGTTTATCATGTATATAAATGACATCTTCAATACTCTACCGGAAATGGCTCTCGTAGCCTATGCTGATGATACTGCAGTGCTTTGCTCTGGTAAAAATTGGAATGAAGTTAAAACACGACTGAATAGAAGGTTGGAGATACTAAATAAATGGTTACGAAGTAATCAATTATCTCTTAACATAGACAAGTCAACATACATCACTTTTGGCAGTTATTGTGATAGTATACCCGTCAATTATATACTAAATATAAACAACAGAGAACTCACAAGAGTAGATCACAGCAAATATCTGGGTCTGTACTTTGATACACATATGAAATGGAATTTTCATGTGAACGAGCTGGCCAAAAAAGTCAGATACTTTGCTTTCCTCTTTTTCAAATTGAGTAAATTTGTTGACATAAAAATCTTAAAAACTATATACTATGGACTCTTCGAAAGTGTAATCAATTACGGAATAATTGCCTGGGGTGGAGCCTACAAAAATGCTCTGCAGCCTATAACAAATATGCAAAACCGTTTATTAAAGTTCTTTGAAAACAATTATGAAACTAATTTGCCACTTGACATCAAGAAAACTTTTATTGTTAAGGCTATAATACAATACTATGAAAAGTGTAAATCAAAATATCTTACCAAACAAGTACAAACTAGAGCTAATACTCTAACATTACCAAAAATTAAAAAGTCAATTAGCATTAAAAATGCATATTATATAGCAATTAAGTACTTTAACATGCTTCCTAATAATTTGAAGATTCTAACATGTAATAAAAAATCTCTTTACAAAAATCTAAAATCCTGGATAAATAACTTATCAATATAGTAAATTTTAGCTATCTATTAAGTGATTAATTTTTGCTCTTACTTGGTATAATATATAATTTATATGTATAACTTTGTCACGCAATATTTAGTGTAATGTACTATTATCCATGCTAGAATATTTATAATATTAGAAAATAAGATGTTAAATATATTGTTTTTGTAATGCCCTGGTTCTATGCACAGATGTTAAACATCTCTATAGACCTGTACCAGATGAAATAAATAAATAAATAAAAATTATAACGGCAAATGCGAATCAGTCGTAATTCGAAAAGGATGTGCCTCTAAAATCTTGAACTTTTTAGTTCGAAAGACAGCTTAGCCAGCATAAAGCATAGATGAGCATTTACTTGAGTTTTATGAGTTAATGATGACAGAAGACTTACCAATTTTAATTTACATATGTACATGTATATAAGTGTCATCGATTCGACATTTCTTGCAAAGTAAGCGATACCAAGTTAAAGTGGTACAACCACTTTATTCAATATGTCTTAAATTATAGAGGTCTTAAATTATAGGTTAATTCGAGTAACTGTTAATTAGTACCAAAAAAGAATTTCATGACCAAGGGAAGAAACGAAACGGCAAACGGTGTAAGTGCTTCGAAGAGAACCGTTTTTAGATATGCTTCTCTCTAACGCATTGTGTCGAATATAACTTTTGTAAATAAGTTATAAATATGGCATATAATTAGTACGTATATTTTTGCTATCTTCTCTGTTTGTGTTTTTTTATAAGTACTCACTCAAGTTTTCGCTGATACCCGCCAACGACGTCTTCTATAAGGAAGCACTCACCTTTTTGTTATGATTGGGTTCAAACGCTATGTACGAGCTTGCAATATAAAGAAATCTTGTCACTCATCTACCTATATCTTACATAAAATTTTAATAATTTTTTTACCTTTCTCGCCTTTATTTTTATATTAATCTATTTACTTGCTTGACTCTTATATTTATACCCTGAACAGGGTAAATTAAGTTTGCCACGAAGTTTGTTACACCAAAAAAGAGACGTCGAAGGCCCTATAAAATATGTATTTAAATGATAACCATCATGAGCTGAATCGATTTTGCAATGTCCGTCTGTCTATCTATGTATTAGAGTGGAGCGAAAAAAAAAATTTTTTTTTGCTTAGGCTGAGAAGTTTGTATATTAAAAAAAAGGAAAATTTTTGGCAAAAAAAAATTTTATTTTAACATCTAGTTTTTTTTTGTCCATGTTGCATTTAAAATTTTACTGAAAATTTAAATTAGTTTTAAAATCAATCCACCACCATAGATAGCACCAAAAAACAAAAAAAAAACTATAATAGTGCTGATTAAAAGTGCGTTCTACCAAATTAAATATGCGAAAAGATCGAAAATCACCAAACACACGCATACAAACCCAGCACAGTAGAACGACAAAACAAACTCGCAGCTTTCAAATTACAATGAACTGCGGAAATCGTGCTGTCAGCGGTGGCGCTAACGCAGGCAGCGCTGTGAGCAATTTTTCATCAACGCCTGAATGTATTCTATAGGAAGTGCCACAATGGGCGCAATGAACGAGCAGCTGTGGCCAAATGTGTCACTTGTCCGATTCGTATCCGCAAAAGCGGCAAAGGGGAAAGAAACGGCATTTGAGTGCAAGTAGCACAATTTTTGAGTGTTGGCGCAACGGCACTTATGAATATTCGGCGACCGGAACCGAACATGAATAACACTTGCATTTGTTTGTTTACACTGCGTCCCTTGAAATTTGTTTAAAAACATGAAATATTATTTTAATGAATGGGCAACCCTCTCAAGCTGGCTGGCTGACTGACTGCTTAACTAACTGGCGGGGGCGTGTAGGCTGATGGACGCCGGCTGCGCGATTGTGTGTGAAGTGTGAATGCAGGCGTTGCCGGTGAAGTGCTGAATTTATTGTGCGTGTGTGTGTGCATAGAAGGGCATTGCGGTGAGTGCATGTCCGCAATTGAGTAGGAAGTGTTCTTAATATCATTTCTGATAATATTTATTTCCAACCGAAATTTATTTGGGAATTTTAAGTTTGCATTTTAAATTTCCACGAAAATGTGCATTCAATTAATTTTTTTTTAAACATTTAGCTTATAATTGCGCACAATTTCCGGCTAGTCGAAATGTGCCTATTTTCATTTTTGAATATTAATTTATTTTTGAATTTATGTATTTTGCTTCCTGGTTTTGACGCGTGCGCCGCTTTGTTGTCTCACTACGCACGACCACAGATGAAGCCGTCAGCTGCTGCTGTTTATAAATAACTGCTTGTCGGCAGCAGAAATGCATTAGTGCATTATTTCACTTTCTGCTTTTGTCGAATCCACCCCCAACTTATGTGTACAACGCCTCTTATGCTCGCCACTCGCCGCACAAGTCACACGGCTTCGAAAATGTTCATTAGCGTTTGTATAATCAGCGTTTTGATATGCATCAAAGGGATGAAATTGGCAGCATTTTCCACAAGGTCCTTAATAGACAGGGTCCATAAGCAAACAGAGTTAACAGTAATAGTTATATGCAATTGTCACTTCTGGTGTGGTCAAAGGTGAAAATAAAGTAATTAACTTTGAGCTGCTGCTCAGCAATGACCACATCAAGCAGTTTAACGTTTTACTTATGCAGTTCAGTAAACAATTGCCGTTTGTTTGCTTAAACCTTCATTAAAATATTTTATAATATTGTCAGCATAGTTTAATGCGTGCACATATAAATTCATGTGAGTACGTGTATGTATATATATTTGCACTGTAATATCCTCTGCTTTCGTTTACACGCTAATTGATACCGAGCAGCCTTGACCTATTTGCCAGCGGCTGTACAAGTATATGGCCTCACCTTTTACACACAAACCGCTACGCTCGCATATACTTAAATACATACACGCACACACATACAGGCCAGCAGTTACAGAATAACAAAAACACATTGTTTGACCCTAGCAGTCAATCCCAGCGGATATCGACAGTCCAGCTGCTTGCTCAACCACTCATAAATATATATATATATATATATATATACACATTTTTATATAGAGTTTCACACAGATAAATAATTTTTTGCATTGGCGCGTGTAGAGCGGCAGTGTAATAATTGCTGGCGCCTGTTCAATATCACTTCGCACAATTTCCACATTTACGAGTATTTTGCGAAAAATGTTTACCTCGGCAATAATACCAAGAACACAACGTCGGTCAGCGAGTGTTTTGAAGATTTAAATTCTTGTTTTTTACTACTTCCTGAATATAAATGTTTATATTCCCTTTTGGGTATATAATATTTTGTTTGAAAGTTAAACGCAAGTTCTTATTACGGATCTGAACGCCAAAAAACTATATAAAAGAAGAATAGAAACATACATACCCTTATTAGAATTCGCACTCTCTATTTAAAATTAAACTACGCAAGGATCCATAGATTTTTAAATCTTCAAACGGTTTGTCACTTTTTTCTGTTACATTGGTGAATAAATCGCGCGATCACGATAACTTTAGTACTTCTTGCTATAATGAACAGAATCACCTAAACCTTATCTATTTTATTTCTTGCTGTCTCTTGTTTTATCAAGCATAGTTCGAGTTATCCCATTTGGGTCTTTATCGTTTTTTCGATAATTTGTTGGGGTTTTGAAGATAATTTCATAATGTCACTCTCATAGGAATTTTTATTGGAAAAAAAAACTGCGACAGTCCCTTTTTATAAGATTCTCTTTGGGCGAATTTTTCACCATCACAATCATTTCCATAGACAGGAACAAGTTGTATTCACTTGGGGCCAAGTTCTAACTATAAGGTGGATATACTAGAACCTCCCAACTAACCTCCCAAAGCATCTGGCGTGTCGCGAGTTGTTGTTGTTGTTCTAGCGACAGAATTCTGCCGAGTTGACAGACCTTGACCGGAATAAATCCGGGTCCGTTCCGGTTACGTAGACCCGACTGTCGTGGGAACGGGCGTGTCGCGAGTCGTGGTGTGTAGCCTGACGTTGTCGCGATGGTACACAATTACTATACTATTAGTCAAACCTGCCCACTTGTGGTCGATTGGTTACTTCAGACAGCACCATTGTTAACGGTACAGATCCGAATTAAAAGTTTGATCGTAGGGGAAAAGCGCATAAAAGATGATTACTTGCCATTGCCAGCACACACAGCAAAACCCTTCCTGAAGTCAATCCTGGCTTGGGCACCATTTGCCCCGACTTATCGTAATTTGACCACGACCGTTTTCGCTTAACGATTTCATCACAAGTAACCCGTCGGCTTTAGAAATGGATCGATTTTATTGCGATACCTCAGCGATTCGCAAATTACAATTCGATCCATGAGGTTCTTTCTGTTAAGTCGTGTGACACCCATACCTATTTTTATATGCAGTCTTATTTAAATGGTTTCAAACGGATTTTAGCTCCTGGGTATTCGAAACAACTTTCGTTGTTGATTTACGTGAGTACCTGCCGGCGACGGCCTTACCTCACGGTGTTCCAAAACTCAACGTATCAATACAATGCATTGATAAGCGCCCCAAACAATACGAGCTATTTGCAAGTATTTATTTGGATACCAGTGGCAGTGCGTCTAGGTCCACACTACCATCTTTAAAATATGGAGGATTTTTGCATTGCTGGTGTCAATTTTGTACGCATGTTCAAACATCGCAGAGCTGTCTGAGAATATTTTATAGTATGAAATCTTAACTTCCTAACGACAAATTGCTATAATTTTTTTAATTTTTAATTATACCCTGAACAGGGTATATCAAGTTTGCCACGAAGTTTTTAACACCCAGAAGGAAACCCTATAAAATATATACATAAATGATCAACGTGATGAGCGGAGTTGATTTAGCCATGTCTGTCCGTCTGTCTGTATATACAAACAAGTCTCCCAGTTTTTAAGCTATCGATCTGAAATTTTGCACCTGTCCTTTTGTCACAAAGAAGCTGCTCATTTGTCGGACCGGCTGATATCGGACCACTATAGCATATAGTTGCTATACAAACTGAACAATCGGAATGAAGTGCTTGTATGGAAAACTCTTTCATTTGACGAGGTATCTTCACGAAACTTGACATGGAATTATTATTTAAAGCAATAATCTAATCGCCGAAGAAATGATTCAGATCGGATGACTATAGCATATAGCTGCCATATTAACTGAACGATCGGAGTAAAGCGCTTGCATGGAAGATTTGTTTATTTGACGAGGTATCTTCACCAAGTTAGGCACGAGTTATCGCTTAAGGCAACAAATTATTCTCCGCAGAAATTGGTCAGATCAGACCAATATACCATATAGCTGCCATAAAAATTGAACGTTCGGAATCAAGTTCTTGTAAGGGACCTTTGTATTTGTGAAGGGTATTATAGCTTCGGTGCAACCGAAGTTAACGTTTGTCCTTGTTTTTTGTTTAAAAAATATAAATTTTATTTTTTCTTAAAATTCATTATGAACATCATGGTTTTCGAAAAGTGCTTTAAAATAATACCGGAGACTTCCTTTAACTTTTTATATTTAGAGTTGAAATTGGGAACCTTTTTTCATATTACGTAGCCTTAAGAAGACGGTTGAGCCACCACCAAAACAGAGACCATTTTTAAACTCTGAAAAGAAATTATAAAAATTAATTATAAAAAATAAAAATACAACAATGTCAAATATTTCTTTTTCATCGTTTTCCCAGAAAAACTTTTGTTTAGATAAGTTTTTGACGCACTTGAGTTGTGTAGCCCTTGACTATCTAAATCAGTCGATCAACCATCCTCATTACCAAAATATATCTATTACATATTTTATAATCTGAATAATTTTTCATGTTGATTTAATAGTTAAGCCTTGCAAAAATATGAATTTATATAAATCAAATTGAAATTTTATAAAAACTATAAAACTGTTTTTAGAGTAAAATAGAGCACCATTTCAACAGGGTGTACATTCTATATACAATATATAAATATATTTGTACTCCATATCCAAAAACGTATTGCGTTGCCAAATTATTGAAGTCAAATAATAAGTCGTTGCAATCCCACTCACATACATATGTGTGTGGTATATACCTATACTACCATAGCCCGCCCACCATGTATTACCAAAAAGTACGGCGCTGAACAATTAAGTCGCAACACATTAATCACTTGTGGTGCTTTTATAGCTTGTAATTAAGAGCACAGATGTTTTCAATAAAATTCTCTAGGAATCGTCGGGCAGTATGCATTGTTGAATCGATCAATGAATAATTGACTCGAGTATCTAACATATCTTTACGCATATTTAACCACATAACTCCTGTCAATGCTTCTCACATTCATTGCGAACAACACTTTCAGATTCATACGCACCAGAAGTAAACATGAAACCACATACTAATGCTAATACATTGAGGCTAGAAGGTTTGTATATGGTACGTATATATTAAGGTAAAGCGATGTTGGATACACTAGATATAAATGTTATTAGCTATAACATTCATGTATAGTATTAAGATAATATATATAATATACTCCACCACTAAGTTTTTGCTAAAACTCATGTTTGATCTTTGATCAAATAATAAAAAAAATCACCTTAATTAAAATAGAAAATCAGCTTTCAACATGACTTAACCTTAGTCTTCAAAAACTGTTTATTGACATATGTATATAACATTACATCTTGGGGAAGTACGACAATACAAATGACATAACTGAAATTGTCTAAATGTGATAAATGTGATTTCTTAATCGCGAATCACCCATAATAACCTAATCCAACTTATACTTATATATATGGTATACTGCCTAAACCTTTTTTTAAATTTAATTTATCATACAAATAATCTTTTTAAAAGCTACTTTTCAATCATAAAACATTCACAAAAGTCCCACGTATTAACGCTCCATCTTAATATGCGTATATACCTTATATATAAATGTGTATGAGTAGATCGCATGTAATCTTTGATCATTGATCACGGCCAAGATTTTCACGTTAATTTCACTCATTAAAATATTTGTTAAATCAATAATACATACACTAGTAGGAATTTCATCTAGCAAATCTTTTACATGCTAGGTGCAAGTGATTATTTTTGGGTGTTAGAGCGCTAAATTAATTGCTACATACACATGTTGAAAGTAAACATTTTTGTAGCAAAATTCCATGAGTTGATTACAGAGAGAGCACAACAATCTCCACATGGTTAAGTGCGAATAAATTAAGTATTGAGTGTATCTTTTAACCGCTACGTGATGCAATGCTTTTGTGAAATTATTTTCGAGTTCAAAGTTTTCATCGGCAAAATTAAATACATTTGCTAAGAAATTATATTTTCTTGCTCTTACTACAATCTTCGTAACATAAATAACAGAAAAATACTTCTATATATAAAACACATTTCTTAACGTTGGGGTTGCAGCTAAAAATCTGCTGAATGCACGAAAAAGCTTGAATTCTTTATGGCTAATCTGTTATAAAGTTGCGACATCAAGTTGAGTATTATAACGTCAAAGGCAAGAAAATAAAGCAGGATCATAATGTGCGCAATAAATTATAGTTAACCATAAGTATTCTAATTTAGGAGATAAAAAATAACTCACAATCAGTCAAGGGTTAAAGTGAGTTTAATTTTTCTCTCACTCTCTATTTCTCTCTGATCTCAAATTGCTCTGATCTGAAATCTCACTGCATTGAGCTATTTTTAAAACAACATTTTAAAATGTATTACATATTTCGAAAAGATATAAAAATGTTTCTAACATTTTGAAACAACTGCAGCAAGCAGCAGCAGATGAGCGAGCAGATCGCTGATCAACAACATGTTGAGGAACTGACCGACTATGCTCAAATCAATGTTTTAGTAGTAGAAAGTGGGCCGAAATTGTAACACGGTGAATTTTTCCGGTAGCAACTAGTAAAAACGTACAAAAAAAAGCAAAAATTAAATTGTAAAAAATATAAAAAAAAGTTTAATTTAAGGCAATAATATTTTCGGAAGTATATTATAATGGAAACTAAAAGTTTCGCACTTTCGAAATTCTATAGTTAAAACTTCGATGAATATTTGTTTATATTTCTTTGTGCTTGTGTTTCAGTTTCCAAACCCATACATTATGTATGTTATGTGTGTTGTTGCTTTGGAAATGATATTTTCGTTTTCAACTATACACACGTAAAAGTCGGCGAAAATTAAAAATAAATCGAAAATATGCAAACACCGAACAAGCGAGTGCCACGCCAACGAAACACGTTGCCGTTAGAATTACCGATATGTAGTTGTGTACATATGTATTTGTATGTGTGTGTGTGTAAAATTTAGAATATGAGAGGAAAACTGAAAAACAAAACGATCGCCAGACAAAATAAGCGAAGTACACACTTCGCAGACAAACTTAACGCAGGGGACAGTATCGATATAGGGTAAAATGTTTGTTTTTTAAAAATAGTTGGAATTGTGAAAATAATTAATTGCAGACATAGTCGTACATGCGGCGTCAACAGGCGATCACAGCACTACACTGCGTATGAGTGATTTTTACGGCAGGTGTACATATACATACATACAACTGGGCCGACGTGCCCACTAAATAGTTCACCATATAATGCTCTGTTTTTGCGAGACAAATTAAAAAGATGAAAGTGCTTTCAGTGTTGACATTCAGCAAGCTATTATGAATAACCTAAATCACAGCCAACAAATGGCATGAAGTGCGGAGATCAGCGATCCAATTACCATGTCAGAGCACTGCGGCAGCAATAGCAAGCAGTAAAGAACCATAATACAATTAAATAACACAAACAGAAATCGAATTTTAGCATTAAGAAATGACAAGAATGTGACATTGAATTTGCAGTGAAAGGCGCCAATAGATATATACGAGTATATATATATAAAAAGTTATTGTTTATTTTTTGGTATTTTTGGGATTTAAAAAAATATTTAAATGCATTATTGTCGGTCTGCGTTGATTTTTTGAATGTGCATATTAATTTCGCAAAAATTAACTAACTGCCAATACGGATCGAAAGCTCAACATAAAGTATTAGAAGGCGCACAAAATCATTTGCTTCTATATCCACAGTTCGTGAGGATAATGCTATAATATATCTGTTAGCTTAATACAAAATGAATTATGTTTACGTACGACCAGTAACTTAAATGAATTTAAAAAAGAAGAACGTGTGATCCTCGGTGACTGCCGCGGTAAAGCTATTGCACAGCATTGTTTTTCTTTCAAGTTTCACTTTTTGAGCGTGGTGATCGCTAAGAAAACACATTTTTTATTTTATTGATAAGAAACATAAATTTGAGACTTGATATTCACTAAATATCTGGAAAATACCTTGTCAATGGTGGTCCCATATTTTGTTGTGGATTCTTGTTAATAATTTTTCATTTTCAAATTCAATTTCATTCAAAGAAAAGTTGTCAACCGCTCTGATATTTTATCAGCAAAGTTGATGTTAAAATCACCAGCCAAGATAAGTGGAAATTTATTATCATTGATAATTCGATTCAAATACCTAATTTAAATTGTATTGTTCAAGTCAAACGAGATACTGTTCCAAAAGGTGGACTAGTTATTTACCAAAATATTAATAATCTTACTAATATTATGACTCCGAATATTGAATAATTTATTTGTTATTAATTAATTTTTTTTATTAAATTCCATATTTTTATTTGCCATTAAAAAAATTGTATCTTAAATATTATTATTTTTGAGTCACCCTGCTGTCTCTGCAATTGATTTGTTCCGCTTGAGTTATGCGAAAATGCGCCTAAAAGTATAAAAACATTTTGCGCATACTTTGTGATCGTGTTAGGTTTATTTCCGTTACCGAATTTCCTCATTCAGTCCCCACGCTCAAAGCCCGTGATAGAAGCTATGCAATAGCTTAAAAACATTCATGAAACATTTTAATAACCTCTAAACCACAAAAATCGAATAAAATTATTTTCGAACTTTCAACGATGAGCTGCACTCGTTTCATCCTAGAACAAAGTGGATTGGTTTCGACGATTTTTTGCTTATTTTAAAGATTAAATAGAAATTATCTTGATTTGGATACTTCAGTTTGTATTGCAGCTATATCATATAGTGGTCTGATAGCAGTAGTATCGACATATGAGCAGCTTGTTGGAAGAAGAGTACGTGTGCAAAATTTCAGATCGATATCTTAACAACTAATTAACTAGTTAGCGTATGTACAGACAGACAGACGGACACACATAGCTAAATCAACTGAGCTCGTCGCACCGATTATTTATATATATAAATATTATAAGATCTCCGACTTTTCATTCTGAGTGTTACAAACTTCGCAATAAACTTAATATATTCTCATTGCGTCGAAATCAATTAAAATGCCTTAAAAATGCGATGAAATACCAAAAATATGTAAGAAAATTGAAAATTGAAATGAAACCTATCCAATTAAACGTGGCTACAATAAAACTGTTAACATGAATAAACAAAAGTATTTTGCTACGCGTTGCCGGCACAAAGTAAAAAAATAAAATACTTTCATTCATATTTCTATTGCCTTGCACAACGTACGCAATAAAAATCTGCTAAATACCATATAAACATACAAATACATATGCACAACATTACTGAGAGTTGTGAAATGAAATGAGCACATGCATGTACATACATACATACATAATAAAGTAATAAAAACAACATTTCTATTACATGCATAGAACTACGAAAAATACAGAAAAAAATCACTTTAGCCTACAGAAACTTTTTGCCGGTCAATAAGCACAAAAAGCATAGTCTTGTATGTGTGTGTGCGTAGGAAAAATGTGTACCTGCATTTAAAGGCGGCAAGCTTATGTTAAACATTCGCGTTCGACCCCTCTGCCCAACCCTGTGCGAATACTTATAAACATTAAATTTATTCACTCATCTCGGTTTGCGGATTTTCGTTTGCGGTTTTCGTTGTGGTTTGTTTTTGTGGTTTTCGATTCTGTTCATAATAATTTAACGGTAATGACAACACGCGGTATACGTCGCAAGAAATCGACTTTGACAGAATTAAAAATCGCTGTCGTGGGATCGCCGAGTGTGGGCAAGAGTGGTATGTTTTACATTATTAAATGTTAATTATTTACTTAACTCACATAATTATACACAGACATACACATATATGTACAAATTAATAATTGCAAAATATGAAAGAATACATTGCAATCAGGTGTAAAAGCACTTCAAAATTGCGTTATATGTGATATCAGAGGTATGAATATTTAAAATATCCCACTCAGCGACGAAACATATTAACGAGGTGGAACTAGCAAAGGAGACTAGGTTAATGTACTGATCCATATCGCTCATGATTGGCACCAAATGTGTGAGATAATCAGTCAAAGTAATGGAGATTATTATATTCACTCAATGGAGATTAGGAGAAAATATGTGTATGTTTCAACCATTTTGTTTTGATATGACACTGATTGGGTATATATTGGCAGATGAAATCGAAAATCATCCTAATATAGGTGTAATATATAATCCGATCTACCAAATTTAAAGCAGTAATCCATTAGTTAGTAATCTCAAAATGTACCGTTATAAGGAAAGTGATGGTAATAATTACCTAACGTTTCGTTTTTCAAACTGTAGGTAGCGCTTATTTAGAAAAATGTGTAATTATTGAAAATATATTGTTTGCTATAGCTAACCTTTACTCAATACTTACTCGAATTTCCCGCATTGTCTATTATAGCCTGCAATCTTTGGTGGCAACTTGCAACTAAATTTCCCGCATATTCCACAGAAAGCGAACTCCAACATACCTGGCAGTAGTCGAATGAAACATTTTCTTTTTAATATTTTGGCTTTCATTAAAGCCCATATATTTCTAGCGGATTAGCGTCTGCTGACTGTGTTGGCGAATCTAAAGTAGTTTTCTTGTTTCCTTTAAGTACAGAGTCTGCTCCTACTTTTCGGATCAATGTCTTCTCCCAGTATCCAATCGTAGTTATTTTTGCATTAACGCATTTCAGATGACTTCAGTAAACATATAATCAAGATATTTCAATTCTTTCTCAAATTATTGCTTGCAGAGGCGGACAAACAGACCATCACACGGTATTCAACTCGTCTCGTCAGCTTAATCCTTTATTCATACATATGTCATATACGTACCGAATTTGGTTGAAAACGGTTAAGTAGGTCCCGAGATATGAATTTTAACCTAAAGGTAAGCGGTACCATTCCCATTGTTCAATTATTGTATCGGCTCATATAAAACTCTAAAGTATTATCCTATGTGAAAAATTCAAAGTCTCTGACTTATTTATTTAATGAATCATCGCATTTTTAGTAATTTTAATCAAAACCGTTATATGAGGAGTTATCACATGATTGCACGCATTTTTTTACTGTCGGTAAGGGTGCTAAAAATATTTGTCCTAAGGGAATTCAGTTATTACAGCTTAAGCGTTGTAGGATATATAAACACTAAAACTATTACAATGATACTAGTAATCGTTAGGTGAATAAAACTACATGGAAAATCCTGTGATCCTGTGTAAGAGTGATAGGCTTTTTTTTCAAAGAAAGCACACTTATTGTTAAGGAAATTCAAATGTTTTTTTAATGTAAAGTACAATCGATACAATTAAGTTTTGAACATAACATCATTTAAATGGCCTCCAAGACTTCTTTTGTAGGAACGAATTCGATGAACCCGATTTTCAAGTACTTTTTCCACCAAATCAAGTCGCATATCATGAATAGCTCGTTCAATATGGACTTCTAAAGCTTGAAGAGAGACCAATGACTACAAATAACCCCACAAGAAGTAGTATAATGGTGCTAAATCACAACTATTGGAGGTCATTCAATGTCACAATTTCTTGAAATTATCGAATCTCCAAACTTTTCGCGCTATAATTAGGTTGTTGCACATGCTGTGTGGCACGGAGCCCCGTCTTATTGGAACTAGATGTTGTCCAGATCAACTTATTCCAATTGCGGCCATTCAAAGTTGATTATCATCGATCTATACCGCTCTCCATTAACAATAACGGTGTCAAAAGACCAAACTGTCAATTTAGGCGAATGCAATGGTTGTCCATTAATAATTTGTGGATTTTCTTCGCACCGGAATCGACAGTTTTGTTTATTTACCGCACCACTCAGATGAAAGTGAGCCTCATCGGAGAAGATGTATTCTTAAAAAAATTGCAATTGGAGAACGATTATTTTGCTAATAAAATTGAATAATTTGTAAACGTTGCTCCCGCGTATATCTTTCCATGATAAAATTGTAAACATTACTGAATGCAATAAAAAAATTATAGATAATGACATATTAAAAATGGCCGTAACTTAGAAATTATATCAGCCTTTTGAAAAACCCGATATATACTCTGTAGCAACATATTGCAAGAGTATAAAAAATAAACTTACCTCACAGTTTGTTTTTGCTCTGCAAAAATTACTTTTCTTTGTTTTGTAAATCACTTTTTATAGCAACATATTTAATACTTGTATAATATATTTATTGGGCTTGTGGTTAAAATATGATGTATAGCCACTAACCGAACGTCATAAAATAGCTCATATCGAGTTTTATCAATTAATAATAATTATTTTCTCATCCCCATCAGATATATTTTATGCGAATACATTGATAGTTTGGGTCATTGATACGTGGACGATAGGCAAAAAAATATATATATAAAGAAGTTTATACCTATCAGCAACACAATGCTCAATTTCGATTTGGACGTGACACGAAAGCAGCCTTTTAGCCATAAATGTTCCCCCACTGCATGGGTTTACCTTAGTTCCACAAATTAATCCTTTTAAAAATAAAAATAAATGTTTTCCGTGAAAATGTTTTTTTTTCAATTACGAAAAGGCTTTGTTTGTAGCCTCGATCTTTAATGTCCAAATAGCACTACCACAAACAAAGAAACTGTTTGAAGTAGTAACATCAATCTATATAAGTAGTGACCATACTCGCGCCATGTATCACAATTAAAATATTTTCCTTGCAAATTTACATATTTCATATACATACATACATACATATGTAGAAATGTAATAATTGTTTCGAAAACTATTCCGGCAAGATGACAAAAATCATTTAGTCGCAAATTCTTTCTTAATAACTCGGTGACAAGACAATGGCTGCATACATGTATTTGAAGAATTATCGTTAATGCCTACACTTACATAACAATATACATAACATATTTAGATTTGTATATTTTTGGTTGAAAAGAATTTTTTCAATTATTTTTAGATTGTTCGAGTCTTTTACATAATTCCATGATGAAATTAAAAATATCGCTAGTTTAAATGCACTACTAAATATTATATTTATTTTCTGAAGTACTTTCGTACTTTATAGTATATCTTATTACTGGGCAAAACTGACATTTATAAAAGTGTAACTTTATATCGTTGTGTATTATTTAAATATAAACATCTTATGAAATCACAATTGGCGAAAAGAAAAATCGAATGTATGCAATATTCATCAATGACATATCATTAAAAATTCTGCACAAAATTCAATTCATCTGCTTGCAACAAAAACACTTTCAAATTGGAAAAATTGCTGTTTTTTGTTCCTTTTCATATACGCCTTTGCCATAATACCACAATTAGGCTAAATGCAGACTATGAATGAAATTGTTTACAGTGTTTCTTGTTATTGTATACACAACTGCAAATTTTCGCAATTTCCCACAAAATAGTTTGCCTCACTCATTGCATTTACCTATGCTGCCGATCTTCAGCTTTTCCCCGCACACACATTTTGCCAGCGGGTATTGGCCAGAGTCTATGTGTGTAGAAAGCAAATGTGTGTATGGAGGCGGGGGGGCTGTTAGTTTGCTCTACTCAAATCAAGTGGACAAAATGTCATTTGCATAAAAGCATGCAACATCATGAAATTGCAAGAACTGCCGAGGTGTAACCTCCCACGCCATTGGTACGTGCGCCTCGAGCTAAGCTTTGCACCACGAAACGTACACGCACACATAACGGAGGGTGCATGTACACCTTGCATTGTTGGTGTGTGTGTGTTCGATTGTCCGGTTTTTCTCTTTTCTATTGCCAGACTTCAGGTTATCAAGTTGAATTTGTTGCCTTTATACTACTTTTGCATGCAAGCAACTAACGGTAATACGTGTTACTGCTGTTCACATCTACGCACACACAAATACTGCTGCATGCGAGTTTGAATTTTTCGTGCAAAGTGCACGTACAAACGCCCTAAAATATGCAACAACCTCACTAGCACTAACTTTGTCTCTTATTCAACTGTGCGCCATGTCCGTCTTTGTGTGAGCCAAACACGCAA
Organism: Bactrocera oleae; assembly: GCF_042242935.1. NCBI lineage: Eukaryota > Metazoa > Arthropoda > Insecta > Diptera > Tephritidae > Bactrocera > Bactrocera oleae. The sequence goes on along the minus strand of NC_091540.1, from coordinate 47,203,266 downwards.
CATTAAGGTGCAATTCACCGGCACTAACACTTTGCAACTGACTGCAAACAGAACACACATGTGTACTGATATATACGAATGCGTGTGGATATCCATGTAAAATTGAGCGTATACATATCTGCATTTCCCTAGCAGCAACACCACCTTACCCATAGCGTAGCTGCATAAATTGAAAAAGGAAGTACTTTTTTAGGTTGTGAGTTTAACAACCTCGTCATAGTCATTGTCGTTGCTAGCGGAACCAACTCAGCTGTTAGCAGCAGCGCAAGGCTTTCACTTTTAAGTCAACACACCCAAGCATGGGCAGACCCTGTAGGAAATGCGGTGCATCAACTTAATTTGTTCATTAAGCACGCTTCTAACACTTATTTATTCCAGGATTTTTAATGTTTAAAGAGGTCGTTTACCTTTGCGCTCAAATTTCGGACCTATTGTTGAAGATGGATTGAAAAAGAACTAAAAATGATTTTTGCACACATTTTTTTAATTTTTTTATTCATTAATTAATTGAAAAAAGGGGAAAAAAAACAACCATATTTTTCAAGACTCTGTTCTGGATATTACATTGAATGCAACACTCCCGTTTCGTACCCGAGTTCTTGGCAAGAAATTTCAGCTTCAGAGCCTTGAAATAAATACAAAATTGTACTTTATATTTATAACCCCGGTTATGTCTAGATAGAATCTTTTTTAAATAATTAAAGAAGGAATTTAAAAAACGAATATATATTTTCTCCATGTTTTTCAAGATAAAAACGACTCATTTTCAATTACAAATTTCAAATATCTCTTGTAGTTTTATCAGATTCGTGCCAGAACTCCAAAAATAAGCTAGTTTTGGAAAAATGCGTTTGAAGCTTGCTGAGCAATGTGAGTAGTGAGCGCAGGACCAGTTTTAGGGTTCGATATCTCACAAACCAACATGTTTTCGATCAAATCCTTTATAAGGCATGTTTCTAGTTAAGTCTACATTAGAAATATTGATTTTTTCGAATCGCAAAAGTATGCGACCCTCTTAAATTATGTATACTCGTAACATACAACAATTCAATAACTTCGTCTTTTTTTCCGAAATGTTTATCGACTTCAGCCTTCAACAGAGGATAAAAACTTGAAGCAGATTGCTCAGTTACATATTATCGGAAATATTCGTGCCGACATTGACCACGCTATATACGTAGAATATAGATATGCTGTTAAATATAACAAAAGTTAATATATTCACTCTCAAATATAATATTTTTCTTATAGCAGCTTTAAGATTTAAATTTATATTTTCTACAATTACGTGATAAAGTTGAAAAACTGTTATCTCACATATCCAACTATCGATAATTAGATATTTTTAGTCGCACTGAATCTACTATTTGAAAGTACTCAGTTATTTCATTGATTAGACAAGAAAAAACGTTAACTTCGATTACACCGAAGCTATCGTTTACTTAGAATGACAGCTATATGCTATAGTTTTCCGATCTTAAACATTTCCTCCAGATAGCGTACTGCCTTAGATAATCATGCATGCCAAATTTCGTGAAGATATCTCGCAAGCACTTGATTCCGATCCTTCAGTTTGTTGGTGGCTATATGCATAGTGGCGCGATTCCGACAAATGGACAGAAAAGGATGGGTGCAAAATTTCAGATCGATATCTCAAAAACTGAGGGACTAGTTTGCTTATATACAGAGAGACGGTGACCTGTGACCTATGTAAAATTTCATTGAGATCGGTTGAGTAGATCGTGAGAAATCTCGACTTCGAAAATGCAGTTTTGAGAAAAACGCATTTAATGTTTTAAGTGAATATTTAGCTGACCTCGAGCGCGCAACTTTTTAAGGCTGTATCTCAAAAACTATTACTCGGATAGACTTGAGCATTAGGGGCAATATGCTAGAAATGTTACAGAATTAAATATATTTAAAAAATCGACCTTGTGATGATCATTTATATACATATTTTATAGTGTCTCCAAAGTTTCCTTTTGAGTGTTACAAAGTTCGTGGCAAGCTTAGTATATCATGTTCAGGGTATAAAAATAAACAGAAAAGACCTAAGTGAAACTATTATAGAATGAAAATTAAAAAAAAATTTCTTACGATTTACATCGCCCCATCTAACTTTTCAGGACAAATATTAAAAAACGAAGCATTGGGTATTGAGGACCATTTATGGCAATATTTCTATGATTTCTAGATTCTTAATCGTATATTTTAGAGCTCTCTTATCTCAGCAATTTTTCAATTGAACAAAATATGTTCACATTTCCTACAGGGTGTGCTGTCAGGTGTTTATGCGCGTACAGCTTTTTGGGTTGTTTTTATTTTCTTAAACAGGAGTTTGTTTATTTGTTCAACAGTTTGTTTGTCCTTTAAAGTATATGCATCACGAACTGTACGCACATACACATACACACACACATCTGTTTTTCTTTTTTAATGAAGGCAAGCGTTCAAATTCACATTTGTTTGCCGAACTCTGTTCTTTTCATTTTGCTTTTAATCTTACTCTTACTTTTTGTGAAATTCACACTCGTTGACCTGAATCCATCGCTGCCACCTTTTTTCACCTTCCGCTGCAAGCAAATTGTTCCCTCTGGTGAATCGAGCGCCCACAGGCAGGTGAGCGGACGATTGGTGTGTCTTAATGCAGGCACTTCTGTAGGCGTTTGCCTGTTTTATTGCTCATTTAATTTACATTAAACTCACATGATTTTATATATGAGTACATACATATCCTTTTGTTGCTTATGTTGATGAGCGAATACATGTATATACTTGTAACATGCCATTGCTTTAATTATGTATTACTAACGCTAATTAATTAAGTATAAACAACTCATTGTTTTCCCGTTTCCGTTTCAGCTTTAATTGTGCGTTTCCTCACTAAACGTTATATCGGAGAATATGATCATCAAACAGGTAAGTGATTATTTATTTCAGCTTCAAATACAAATTTATCTTAATCACTTTTATACGAGGGCAATATTAGTGAAATGCATTTATTTGTACAGTATAGTTAAAATAGAAAGGGTAAATAATATTGTACAAATGTACTAGGAAGCATGCATTCGAGTAGTCCAATATCTTATCTGCCTATTCACACCAACTCTGTAAAAGATAAGCGCGCTCTTGCAAATCGCATTATTAGAACATACGATTTCACTGTTATTTATGATCCTCCCTAGGACTTTGAATTCAAATAAGAATATGAAAGCCTATGCTATATTACAGTAAACGATTTTAATTTATTTCGGAGTTTTCCGAAAATTTTCGTAATTACTAATAAGAGCAATTTTACCCTGAACAGGTTATGGTATATTAAGTTTGCCATGAAATTTGTAAACCCCTAGAAGGAAGCGTCGGACACTTTATAAAACATATATTTATATAATGTGTGTAGCCATATCCGCCTGTCCTTGAGATTTAAGCAAATTAACAACTCTTTTTTTAGAAGCACCAGTCCTTGGCTGTTCATTAAAATAGCAGTGCGTATCTTGATAAGCCAAAAAAATTTAGTTTAGACGTTTAATTGATAAAAAGTAGGTGGTTTTGTGTTAGTGACTATTATTAACATTAGAACACACTAAAATAAATTTATATTTTTAAAATTAATGGGCAGGGGCAAACATTGTACTCCTGAAAAAAGAAATATTATAGTGCAACTAAGAAACCTAGGAAAAACATATAAAGACATCCAAGAAATATGTGGATGTTCTGCTAAAATGATTCATAATACTTTAAACTTTAAAGAAATGCTCAATAATCGTGGTATCCAACGTAAAACCATACCTCATGAGGACCGATCTATTGTGCGATATAGCAGGGCGCAGCCTTTTGCATCCTCCAGCAAGATAAAAAATGACTTAAGCTTGAATGTTAGTGGCGTTACTATTCGGCGACGTCTTAAAGAACAAAATCTCAAAGCGTGCCATCTACGAAAAGTTCCACTGTTAGCCACCAGACATGTCAAAGCACGTTTGGAGTTCACCAAAAGTCACCTTAATTGGCCCATTACAAAGTGGCGAAATATTTTATGGAGTGACGAAAGTAAAATTGTGTTATTTGGTGAAAAGGGCTCCAGACAATATGTCAGACGTCCACCTAACACAGAGTATGATCCTAGGTACACTTTGAAGACAGTTAAACACGGCGGATTGAGTATTATGGTATGGGCATGTTTTTCTTACAGTGGAGTGGGCCCTATATCCATGATTGATGGGATCATGGATCGATCTGTATATGTTAACATATTAGAAAATGTTATGTTTCCTTATGCCAATTGGGAAATGTCACTAAAATGGACGTTTCAACAAGATAATGACCCCAAACATACAAGCAAACTGGTCAAAGGCTGGATGGCATCAAAGCGGATCGATCTTATGTCATGACCTGCGCAGTCTCCGGATTTAAATCCAATTGAAAACCTATGGGGAGATGTTAAACGATATGTTGCAAATGCAAATCCAACATCTCGATCACAGCATTGGGAGGTTGTTCAAAAATCATGGAATCGGATCCCTGTCAAGCGCTGCCAGGACTTGGTGGATTCTATGCCTCGCAGATGCCAGGCCGTACTAAAAAATAATGGGTACACGACTAAGTACTAACCCAAGCAAACAAATAGTTTTTTGGAGTTCAACCATGTTTTTTTCAACTAATTCCACTGTTTTCATTACTTACTGCTATTTTTATGAATAGCTGTAAACAGCACTTTTTTGTTTAAATTAATAATGTAAAAAAAATTAACAACATTTTGAATAATAAATTGATTTTTTTTTTTGTTTAAAATAATCAGTTAAAACAAAATTAAATTTGTGAACATTCATTTACTTTTTGATATATAAAATTCAGTTTAAAGTTGCAGCTCATGAGCACTGCTATTTTTATGAACACAGCTGTATATACTGGTATGAATTTAAGTATGTTTATAGAAATTTTAGTTTCTTAAGTTAAAAAGGTGAATTTGATGACAATTCTAAATATTTTTAAAATATTACATAAAAAAACGTAAATCGTCCGCGAAACAAGCAGCAACCAATTAAATAAATTAGGCAGTTAAATAAGTTGAGGTGGTAACCCATTGAAATCATCGATACAGTTTTTCGTTTTAAATAATTTTTTGATTAATATTATACTATCTCTTCGACATATCGGCAGAAAAATTCAATTTTCACTGTGTAAAGTCCCGAACGCTCATTTAAGCGCGAAGTGCTGTAAAAATTCAATTACCGCAAATGAATTATAAAAGCTGCATAAATGAATTCCAGGGAGGATTCCATCTACTAACATACATATATATCTATATGGCATACATACATAATATATATGTATATAAATATTCGCTCATTACGTGTCACATGCACCGTGTGATTATTAGTTTTACTTTTTATGTACTTACAAGAGAATGTCAAAAAAAATTTTATTGCTCACGTATTTTTTGTAAAAAAGACACAGCTAAATTACAGTCATAACATTTAATAATGTAATACAATAAAAAAATAAGTAATTCGATCAATAACTTCACTATTTCACAATTTAATTTGATATTTCATGTTCAATAATACAATTTTGTTATAATTTTACTGATATACTTTCAAATAGCTAAATAAATATGTGTATAGGCATATAAAAATTTTAACTCTAATAAATTTTACAGTGAATGTGTATGTACTCAGTGTTCCTAGCCTTCGAGGAAGAAAAATTTCAAACATCAATGGTTCTTTGCTATCCTATATCACATATCTCAAAAGTATTAAGTACCTCAATTTGTTATTTTATACAGTAAATACAGAACGTCATACAAATTTTCTTGCCCCTATATCCCTTGAGAGCTATGAGAAAAAACAGGGATGCTATTATATTAGTATGCCTTTTCCACTGACATGAGTGTTCGATGGTAACCCTGCAACCGGATTACTCTCTATAGGGTGCCAATCGAAATGAGTCAGTCTCCAAAACATATCTTTAGATACAATTAGCTTTTAACTATTAACAAACTACTACTATACTGTTAGGTATAGGTGAAGATAGATTAGTTGAATTTTTGTGTACGTATCCATCTAATTCTACTACAAGTATATACAAGAAATCACATCCACACCTACTTCCCCTATAACAATAATATATAGTACATATGTTTGCCAAAAACAAGTTGAATCGGGACAATATTTCGCTTAGCCTCCATATATCTAAAAGAAAAATTTTCGAACTTTCCGCTTCCTTTATATCCCATATATCTGCTATAATGTGAGTTATCAATAAAATTGAGTGGGTGCGTCTTTTCTTAACGGTGCATCTTTGTGCCTCAAAGGGATAAAATCGGATGAAAACTTGCCCTAGCCCTCATATAACTAATATCAGGATTTTCCAACATCCGATGGTATGTGAAGTAATGAAATCCAGGTAGCATTGTTTTAAAAATCGAATCAATATTACCCAATATTTTTAAACTTTGGTTTGGCTTCATTTTGTACATATCGGCCAATATGTATGATATTTTAGTATATGTAGTATAGTAATAGTATGTGGGTCAAGTCGATTCAGTCGGGTCAAAACAACCCTTAGACCCCATATACCTAATGTACAATTTTTAAACTTTTGATTGGCCTTACACCATATACGAGGTTTATTTAAAAAATATCACGAATTTTGAATTTTCGCGGGCTTTCACAAAAGCAAAATTTATTGTTGTTACAAAATGTTCTCAGGCGGTCAGACGAAGAGCGTGCCGGACGATCGAGCACGTCAACAACAGACGAAAACATTAATGTAGTGAAGAAAATAGTATTGACTAATCTTCGAATCACCATTAGTGAAATTGCTGAGAAACTAAACATATCGATTGTCTCGTGCCATTCGATTTTAACCAATGATTTAGGTGTGAGTCGGGACGCCGCGAAGTTTCAGTCTATGTCGGTCGAATATTAAGGTTTTGCTCACACTTCGCTTCGACTGCAGGGGCGTCGTGCATCATAAATTCTTGCCACAGGGTCGTACGGTCAATTAAGAATATTACCTGCAAGTTATACGCAATTTACGCGAAGCAATCCGCCAGAAACGTCTGGATTTGTGGAAGAGCAAAAATTGCCATTTGCGCCATGATAACGCCCCTCCGTATTCCGCAGACCTAGCCTCTGTGACTTGTTTTGTTTCCAAAACTGAAAAGGCCCATGAAAGGACGAAGCTACGCTACGATTGAGGAGATAAAAACTGCATCGAAGAAGGAGCTAAAGAAGATCACAAAAAATTACTTTTTTAAGTGCTTTGAGGATTGGAAGAAACGCTGGTATAAGTATTGTACATTATATCTAGTGATGATTACTTTGACGGGGACAAAATATAATATATGCATAAATAAATAAACACTTTCTTAAAAAATACGAAATTCGCAATAATTTTTGAACAATCCTCGTATACGATTTACCCCAACTCCCATATACTACATATAATGATTTTCGTTTTTTTAACAAGCCGCCTATGTCGTTCAGTGTAAGAGTTATATATTTATAAAATTGCGTGAAAATATGTTACCAAGTATTGTATATTAATGCATAATATAGCTTATAAAATGATTTCCGACTTTCCTCATGACTTTAAGCCGTAAAGGCCGTACAGCTTCCACTTCCTTATCTTCAAACTTTTTTGACTGAATAGGACATTCTTCGTCTTCATTCAATGCACTTTTGACACGTACACTCAGCTAGAGCATACTCACCATAAACTTCCACTCACATACGATGACTTTTGGCTGCGGTTTTATTCATATTAAAGTAATGAAAAAGAACACCCCGCAAAAACACTTTTGCAGACACAATGATCGACATAGTCGTGTCGGTAGCTTTAAAAATAGGAACATGAAATAATAGCTTTTAAAGAACTTTTGCTTTCAGTAAAATTATTCGAAGCATATAGAAAACATATAGCTTTCACTCCATGACTGTCCTGAAAGCACGCAAACCCATATACTTCTACACATTCATGTTTTTCATGTTTCACGTTAATGCCGTGATACCTCGCAACTGCTCTACACTTTGCACGATTTCCCACCCTTCCTTTCACAGTAAAGTGAGAAAATTTAATATACATTAGTGTTGAATGCACCACGTACATATACACAGACACACAAGCGCATGCATATAGCTAAACTATAATATATGTATACATATATTACAAGTAGTACATAAAAGTGCATATAGAAATAAAAATTCAAAGCTCTTTTTCATTTGCTTATATTGCAGAAAATCGATATAAGCATGAAGCGATGGTGGAGGGGGAGCCGGTGCTGTTCGAATTACTAGACACATGCCCCAAGGTAAGTGAATTATCCTGTCAATGCGTGTACACACACACACACACATACATCCATATTGACTGACTAACTGCCGCCACAGCAAGGACGATAAGAGTCGCAAGGACATTTACTGTACGTGCGACACGCATTACACAGTTCTGCACACACACACAAATGCATGCACTTACTTTTATTGGGTGAAATCACTCCTGTTACTTGTTGACTCAACTGTGAACGCTGACGCAGAAGTCTGTTGACAATTTCATATACATATATTTACATACATACACAGGCACCTACATTTGCAGGTTTTCTCGGAAAGTACTCACATATACCGTATACATACTCGTACATACATACACAACGAGTTTTAAAAAATTTTAAGTATAAGTCGAAAGTACACTCACGGCATTGAAGTCATATGGATGGTTATACATCTGTATATGTGTGTCAGCAGTGAGTTGTTGGAATAATAACTTTATTTCCATTTTTCACATACTCGTCACTCAGAGGAGGGCCAATCAGTCAGCTGACTATTTGTGTTCGTGCTCCTCTCACCATACTCATTGTCATGCATTTCCTTCTTTGCTTATTCATAAAAGAATTTATTGTTATTTTTTCTCTTTCCTACCACGACTGGCTGATGTCACCTCACAATGGTACACAAACACCAACAACCACAAATAAAACAAAAAATAATAATTGCGATGATGTAATATGTCATCGGCGCCGCTGCTGCTACTTCACGCCAACAACACAGGCTAATGATGAGTTTCCCAACGCCGCTGAGTTGGTGCAATGGGCCGACGGCCTTCTGCTCGTCTACTCCATCACCGATCGCAACTCGTTTAATTACATACGACGCGCCAAATCAGACCTACAATCCGATACACCAGTACAATTAGTAGCCAATAAAGTGGATATGGTGCATTTGCGTCAAGTTAGTCGGGATGAAGGTGAAATCCTCGCAAAAGACTTTGAGTGCAAGTTCAGCGAGGTCTCAGCGGCGGATCATGTCGATCAGGTGGCCGAAGTATTCCACGAACTATGCAAGGAGGTGCTGGCGTCGAAGCGAAAATCGAAACAGAGCCTTTTGGAGCGTATGCTGGGCGGCGCACGACCCTACAGTCGAGGGAAGAGTGACAGCAATCTGCCGAAGGACTGATAAATACTGGTAACAGCTTAGCGGCGTCTTGAAAGCAGACCGAGAGCGGCCAAGCATGCTTAAAGTTGGCGTGAAACGCACACACTTCAAACGTCTCGGTTAATCAGTCGACGTTCATAGGGTTACCGAATTTTAAATAATTTCAAATATAATTGTGTTATGTAGCGTATAATTTAATCGAACTTTATTTAATACGTTTGACAATGCACGAATTTTTGTAATTAAATTAGCTTTAAAATAAAATATACAAACATATTTGGTAAGGACATTTAATTAACATTGAAACTAAGCGTATAGTAGTATTCAATACGAGGATATAATAAAGGTGACTGAACTTATTTTGTTGGGAATAAGATTTTAATATTTAACGGATCAAACGGCATATCCCTCAAAAGCTATTCATACAAACATACGTTCAGCGACATCTAGTTGTCAATATCCGGCATGACAGAGTGCGACATACAGGTACGTACCTTGGCTAAAAGCTGCGGTGAAGTTTGATTAGCAAATCTTCAAACCAGAGAATGTTAATGCCAGAGCAGAGAACGTAAATGAATTTACGTTCTCTGGTTTTATTCCTATTTTAATTTTTATAAATTTTTTTTATTAAATTTATTTTAATTTAATATCAATTTTTTCCTCATTATATAAAAGTTCTTCAAAATCTATTATTTCTTTTCGTTATTCTAATTTTCCTCAATACGCATACTAAAGAACATATGCGCATACATATATTAGCCGCTCCCTTATAAGGTGATGAAAATTTGCTTGGATCCTTTTTAGAGTGTTGTAGTTTGTTGGATTCGAGTATTGTGAGGGGAAAGTTCCTTTTTGACGTGGTGTAATTTAATTTTCGAATTTTCGTATTTTTGATGTTACCTTTTAACCATTTCTCGCGTGTTCAGACTTGCACGCGCGCCTTGTTTCCTCAGCAGTGCATTGACGCCGGCGTGAACGTGTTAATAATCTACATTTTAGCAGAGAATGTTAATGAATATTCATATAAGTACATTCTCTGGTAAAACCCATCAACTTATTTAAAAACATTAGGAATGGGACTATTAACCTAATAAAATGATTTTCACCACTTCCCTTAACTAATAATTCAGTGATACATTAATAACAATCACAGAAGAAACCGGCCAATACCTTTGTCTACTGCAAAACAAAGTTTCTTTGATAAAAGTCACAAGCTTTCGATTGACATTCTCGTATTCAACTTTTCTTTCCACAATTCAACTAGGCACTCAATATATTCTCTTGTAGTAAATCAATCCATATACATACATATGTATGTATAGGTAAGTATACTGAGGTCTAGTTTAATGCCTTAACAAGAACACATTTTTTTACGTTTTATTTATGTATTTCTACATCCCCATTGTTGAGCACATACCTCATAAATTTGTATAGTAACTTTTATTTCTTCAAGAATTTGCAACACCTATCAATTAGCATTCCAACATCTGGGCGCAAAATACACACCTGTCATAATCCAATTAATAAACGGACTTATATATGTATACATATCTATTTGTCTATAAATAGAGATGAAAGTTGAATGTATGGTAAATAAATACGCATATATTGAACATGAAAATATCGCTCCAAAATTGACGGAACAAGGCCCAACTTATTATTATAGATTCAATAACAGAATTAATAATCATAACGAAACGTTTTGTGAGTCAAACGCATTGTTTACTATGCTGTGGGAAATACGAACCAACGAACTTTTGCTTATTCGCTGATATATCATGCACTTCGACCGTTTCAATACAAAGTTTTCCTAGACACCTGTGTACGACGATATATGTAAATAAATTAGATAACTGATGTCGATAGATTGCCGATAAAAACAGCTACCGGCGTAATTCGCCATAACTCAACAGTTACTACAAAAATATTGCATAATTTACATACTAATCGTTATCCCCCCATTCAGAACAGTACGAGTATATAAGTTCCTACAAAGCACTTAGTTATTGCATTAGATAAGTCATTAGTAATACAAAATATATGTTTTGAGAATATTTATGCGCGTTCATATATTATATATAGTAAAATAATAAACATGTGTGGAAATGTTGTAATTATTGCGATGATTGATCAGTAACGGCGGCTTAATTGACTAATACGATCCGCTTTATCGCCTGCGAATGCAAACACATTCATAAAGATTTATTATAAACGCTATGAATATCAATCGCAATGCTTATGTCAAACGCATTTTGATAAGTCGATAATCAATTGTTTGTCGAGGATATGTCTCTCAACCAATTTATTGGGTTAAACGGGTATGCTAGTCTAGCGGTATGAATATAAGGTGCTTTTCGGGTGCCATATATAGAATTTATTTTTAGCATACATTTTTTTACAAGATTACATTTTTAACAGTACAAAAAAAAGTAACAAGCTGAAAACGCAAAATGTCATAAGCTCTTGAAATGTCATGCTCTTTGGAGGTTGAAAAAAAAATTGCGGAACAAGTCTGTCACGTTTGCAACCCCTTCCAAAACACTAAATTGCATAAATCTGAAAAAATAATAATTATTTTTACTAACATTTTTGTTCAATAGTAAATTATTTTTTATTTTAACTGTTATAAATCATAGTGTGTGCAATGAAGACATATACATATAAAGAAGATTAACTTTGAATCTCAAATAAAACAGTTAAGTATAACTTAAGCTATATCACTGGAAATAATACAAATTCTCTAAAGGGCATATTCTTAGAAAATTAAGCTTTAATAAGATAACAAAAAATTAATTTCTACACTAGAAACCTTTTATAGACACCATTACTTGGATTGAATAGGTCAGCTAAAGTAATATTAAAATCACCGAACCGAAGAGGTTAAATAAATTTTAATCTTTTTATATTTTAAGTTGATGGGCAAAACGTCAATCAGAAGATCGGAATTGATTAAATTAGCGATATGCGGTTTGGACGAAGGTCTAGACCAATTCCATTTATACCCAGCGTTAAGCCATATAATTATTACGAAAGCTTGTTCACTTAATATCATTAAAATATCATACATATTAACCAATCTATACGGTTTAAAGACAAGTGGGAAGTCGGAAATTACTATGTAGGGTATATTGGGGGCAGTGAAACGGTTGGGCTGAATGCATTTATTTTTGCATTGCTGATATATTTGAGAACATTTTCAAGCAATTTCATAAATACTCGTATATAACTCATACACTGAACGACATGTTCGCCATAAGGTTTATTAGAATAACAAAAATCATTATATGTACTGTATGGAAGACGAAGTAATTCGTCGACCATTTTCACATATTTTCGGCATTAAACTATAATTTATCAAATATAATATTATCCGCTCAGTTAATATTGCTAAGATATCTTACATATTGACTGATATTAATGGTATAAGGCCAATCGAAAATGAAATTTTTATATTAGATATACATATGTATGTGAGATAGCGGTAGCATTTACCCGATTTTATCAATTTTGGGCAATACCTCATAATATTAGCAAAATAAAATGCTCCCTGAGTTCCATGAATGTACCTCACATACCATCAACAATATACATATAAGGTGTGAAAAGTTGTTTTAAGTTCTCTGGCTGAACTGTTGGAGCATTCAAAACAAGACTGATGTTTCTACTCATGCATAGTTTTTTTTCTTGTTAAGTATTTTTTAATTCTAAAATTGTAGTATTTTTAGCTAAATATATTATATAATATGTTCATATTTCGAAAATTATAACTGCTAGAGAAAAACTGACTACATATTTGGAATCAGCATGGCAAAATCATACAAAATCGGGTAATAAACGTTATAAAACAAAACTACTGTTCCCCAGTGTTATGCTTGATTATAATTGATCTCTCGTTCAAAACTTGCTCTAAGCAGCTACTAAAGATATTTACTTTGCTGATATTAAAATTTATTCATTGATTTTATATAGAAAAAAATTTGCATGCGCTTGTAATAAAACACAACTAAACTTTAAACACTTACATACTTACTTAGTTCTCTATAATGCCAGCGCACATAGCATTCTCATATGAACATAACGAGAAATTGTATATTTAAAAAAGAAAAATTGTATATTATATATTTAATTAGTAGAAAAAATTTATAATCTTAATACATATTCGTAATATGAATGCTATTTGATTAAATTCAGAATGAAATGAGTATTACAACCAAAAGGATTGTTACGCTAATATTATAGTTATTGAGAGTAGAAATGTAGGATTATAAAGAGTACCACCCACACTGAATTATGGTATATATACCAAAACCTATATAATCTAACTGTGTATAAACAATATGCACATAGAATCTGAAATAACATCTCTTGCAGAAAGGTACGAACGGATAGATGCCAATAAAGCAACTAGGATTGCTTTTAAACCATGTTAAGCCAATTGAAATAATTCATGCATGTTTATCTATGTGAATTACCAATACGGTTTAAGAAAATAATAAGTATATCTTACACTTACAGCAGGTGAGCGTTACCCCCTGCCAATATAAGTGACTGACGATTTTATTATGTTGCTGTGGAAGATATACCATATTTTGATACACTTGCTATCAATTGCTCAATAGCAAATGAATGTTCCCGACCGGATTTTTCGACAACAATAAACTGTATATGTCCAAACTAAAATTTAATGAAATTTATTATTAGATCAGTAGATATCCTTGTTGCCGGTATCTTGTTTGATTTCTACTTCATTAGTTCTTCGTAGCTTGCTTGTCGTTTTTGACAAAGAAATCTTGCCGTTTTTCAATGTCGTCTGTAGGTGGGCTAGACAATCAAATATATACAACAATTTACAGTAAAACACATTCATATAATCTGAAATCTTAGTTTTGGTGGGGACTGAAATTACATGTTTTTGTGAACAGCCTATGTTGATCATGTTTACCTAGTCCATATATAAGAATTAATTTTAATTCCAATTGCAGTAAATGTTGGCTTCAAATTTAGTTTTATTTCAAAACATTATTTGTCTTTTATCTCCAATAAAAAATTATATTTTTTACTATCTATGCACTAGCTATACACTGTATACAATTTAGGTCAAAATTTTCGAATTCTTTAGAATTTTTCTGTTTACCCTGAGTACAAAGTTTTTGCTTTAAGAAGGCTCTATTTGTGATATGATCAGCTGAGCTTTTGTATGGTGGCCTCTGTTATAGATACCTGGGTTAACAACATAAGTTTCTATGGATTTTTCAAAGCCTTAAAACTGTATTTTTAAGAAATGCATTTAAAGTTTTTTTGCATAAAACAAAAATTCGGGGAAATACGTTCAGGTGTTGGGTAAATTGTATTTAAAAAAATGTTACGAAGTCATTCAACATTCATTGTTTGAAAAAATCGTGAATGAATTACAATCAAATTTGTATCTTATTACTTATATTATATGTCACTTAAGTTAGCTTTATACTATATTTTAATTCCTGACATAAATTCAACCGATAAGGTTAAATTAATTATATTGAATTGATATACAAAACGTCAATCAGAGGATTGGAATTGATTATATTAAAGATATGAGGTTTGGACCAAGTTCTAATACAATTTCATTCATATTCATAAATTTATTTAAATATCACACATTTTGATCAAGAAAAGGTTTAAAGTAAAGTAATAAAGCCTACCAGAAGTTTGAAAATCTAGTATTAGGTATACGAGAGGTATTTTTCCCATTATAAAATATCATTAACACAAAAAAATTTACTTCTGAATTTCATTAAGGTGTCTCACATACCATCTTCAATATATGTGAGATAAAGTCAACCGGATGTTTTAAAATCTTGATATTAGTTTAATGACGGCGGACAAGTTTTCACCCGCTTTTGTACATTTTATGCACAAAGATACCCAGTTATTGGTGAACCACGGTCTTCCAATTTCTTTAAGATAACTTACATATTGACCGATATTTCCGGCACAAAATCTTTCTATTAGGTGTATGGGGACTATGGGAATTATTGATCCAATTCAAACGATTTTAGACACATGCATACTATTATCAGAAAAAGATTCTGTAAGAGTTTCTATAATATAACTGACAGGTTGTTCAACACTTCCACAGTCCATATATTCTGTACCTGAGGACTTGGCCAGCTTTGGCCCGATTTGGATAATTTTTGGTTCTTCAAAGGCAGTATTTGTGCAATGTTTTATCCTGATACATTCATTGATGCTTAATTTGTTTACTGGAAAGTGAAAGAATCAGATGAAATTTAAATTGTGTTATATGAGATGTAGGCGTGGTTTTAGTTCGATTTCGCTCATTTTCTCAATGATTAAAATTTTCATAACTTCCTTACATTAAGAGTACATTAAGTTATGAAAGTAATAGATAGATGCTGATGTCACACATAAGCGCTTCGCCGGCTTTTACAAAATTTTCAACTTTTTGCAAAATAACAACTCAATCAGAATGACGTATAAGTCGCAAATATTCATTACTATTGCAATCATAAATATTTTTAATGTAGGTCTTAAAAAGTGGTCAGTCCAGTATTTTTAATTAAAACATTAGCTATTAGCGCTTATGCATAAATAATATTAGACAATGTAGATAAGTAGTTGAAAGGCAAGTAAATAACATCTGTTACATTCCCGATATAAATATGCAAATATTTACATTGTGTCAAAGAAGTATGTATGTAACTGAATCGGAAAATAAAACTCATTAAAGTACAGCTGTTACGAGATGATAATTAGCACTTCCTTGTTGTTATGTAACCAAAATAGATTCGCATGCGTACAATAAAACTGAGTATATATATGAAAAAAAAAACTAAAAATGTATATATACAAATATACAAACGAATCAGAAGGATTGTTTGCAGTAGCTCAATATTTTATGAAAGAATAAATTACTAGTGTATTTGCAAACACATATACATAATTTGCTTGCATAGTCAGAATATTTACAACAGAACCTTGTTTAGCGCTTAGACTTTCGCCAAGATTTGAATTTTAGATTTTTGCATGCTTAATTAATTTTGTGCGGTCATTAACAAACAGCTGGAACAAAAATAAAAAAATCGTTAACTCTTATTTTATTACAACTACCTCATCTTGCTTATTGTTGGAATATATAAGGTATATAATTTCTTCTTTTTTTTATTGTTTTTGCTTATATTCTGCCGGCTGTCAATATTCATTGATCAATCGACAGACAAGCAGCGGCTACTTTTGACTTTCGTTGGCACTTTACTTCGGCAACATTTTAATCAGATAAATATTTAAACAGGCTGATTATACGTAAATGTGATTATGAAAGGTGTAAACAAAGAAAAATATTGAATTTGCAAATATTTACTATACTTCTTAGTTAAGCATAGCCCAGTTTCTATCCCTCTATCATATTTTCTTCGCGTATTCGCTTTTTAATTAAACACTGATTTTATTTAAACTGCATATTAAAAAATATTGCGAAAGAATTCAACATTCATTATTCGACGAAATCGTATATGATTACATGAACTTATTTTCAAGCAATTTTATAAATATACCTAAAATATAAATATAGATCATATATGGAATTAAGTCAGCCGGACGGTTCAAAATCCTGAATATCAATTATATGGAGCTAAAGTTTTTGAAACAAGGGTATATATATTATTATCAAAAAAAAACAACCCTTTTCCCCGAATTGAATTTATGTATCTCACAGATTGACCGATATTTTCGACAAAACACTGACAATTGTTGGGCGTAAGAGGAAATACCTTGAGTGCACTATTTTTCCAAAGTTTTAGCCGGATACATGGACTAGTTCTTGATTTCTATACAGGAAGTGAAAAAACTTTATGGATTTTAAAATTGTGTTATATAAAAGGCAGGCGTGGTTTTTGTCTGATTTCGCACTGTAATGTAGGAATGTTAGGATAATATTACACACCGAATTTGGTTGAAATCGGTCTAGTAGGTTCCGAGATATATATTTTCACCTTAATGTGGGCGCGGCACTGCCCGTCGCGCAAATTTTTATTTTTAGGTGATAAAAAGAACCGTTAGGTGAACAAAACTATTATATTCTGTAGCAACATGTTGCAAGAGTATAGGAAGAAATAAAAGACTTATGAAACGAACTTAATATGGTAAAAGTAAAATAAGGCTGCTATCCTGGTGGCAAATTATGAAAAATTGTAGAGCCTTTATTGCTGTTGTTGAAACTTTTGGAGAATTCACAAAATGCAATATCTTTTAGTAGAAAATTTTTATTTTTCGAAAAACCCTTAATTGTTTTCTTCGAAAATTTTATTGCGCTTTCTTAAGATATGTAAAATTTGAAAACAATTGATTAAATTTTTTTTAGTCCCAAAAGTCGCCTTCTTTTAGGCTATAAAATTCGGTGTGGCCCTTAAGAGCGAGTCCCTAAAGTATATAAACGGTTTCTAAACTAGCAAGAAAGATAAGATCGAATATCACCGAACATTTTATACACTCGCTACTTACAGGATTCACAGCCGGGGATATATCAGGTTTGCCAATAAGGATGATTGGATGATATGATTTGCAAGTGTCGTTTCGGCCACTTTTAATATGTTATGATCCATATTTTTTTTCATTATATTTAGTAATGTTTACACTTTTATCATGGAAAGATATACGCAAGAACAACGTTTACAAATTATTTAATTTTATTAGCAAAATAAACGTTCTCCAATTGCATTTTTTTTTTTTAAATTATCTTTTCCGATGAGGCTCACTTTCATCTGAGTGGTGCGGTAAATAAAAAAAACTGTCGATTCTGGTGCGAAGAAAATCCACAAATTATTCATGAACAACCATTAGATTCACCTGAATTGACAGTTTATATAAAAATCATTTTCAAATAAGATATATCTCATAGTCATAAATACAGCCGAAATGGCTTAACTTAATATATTGAGTTGGTGTGCACAACATCAACCAAAAAATCGAATTTGATTATGTTAGGATATGAGATAACTGGATCTGGATCAATTTAATTTATTAGTTGTTTGGGAGATATGTACATTAAATATATTAGAGGGCGGAGTCATGCTCGTTAAGTTCTGAACATTTTTTAAACCGTAGGTGCTTCTCCTCATGCGATTCGTACTAAATATCAGGAGCTTTGCAATGCTCGACTCGTACCATCCTGATCATTTATACATGTATAATAATATATCTATCTTTATTTTACCTTTATGTGATACAGTATATGAAATATTATTTTATACATGTTTCTAGTAAAGTCGTTAACATAGTTATTCTACTCATTAAACAAGGACCAGTATAATATAGCATTAAAAGTTACAAAGGCATGTAGGAGGTTTTAATAAAATAGTTGTAAATTTAATTACTATAAAATAAGTTTTAACATATTCTAAACAAATTAGCTTAAAAGTGACTACACGCATAAATAATGTTACAAATGTAAACATACAGTTGAGAGTAAACGCAACTAAAACGATTGCGTGCAAAAATCACTACTATTTAACTTAGTATCACTGTTGTTGCTGGCAAGTGTAATGACACATATGGCCAGTGCCTCATAAAAAACTTAACTTGCGGCGCTAATACTCAATTAAAGTCTTTTTTGAAACATAAATATTTGTTTTAGCTTTTAATTATTTCCTTTTAATTGTGCGCTCAAAAACAATGCATTTGCACTTGATTTACTTATCAATTCAAGCGTAATGCCGATATAAATAGAAACACATGCAAAAAAACATCCAAATCACCATATGGCTAAATAAATTTGCACTCCAGTGTGTATGTTGGTGTGGGTGTGTGTTTAAACTTCTTGGTTGTGCACAGTGGACGAAATGACCAATCAGGCACTGATTAATTCCAATTTTCAATTTAAATTGCGCTGATGTTCAATGGCGTAAATGTTAAGTTGATTCGAGCAAGTGACTGTATGTTGTGTTAATATTCTCTAACACATATTATATATAGAAAATTTTTAAAATATATATTTTATAAAAAAGCAATTGCGAAAGTTTTTGAGAAAACTAGTAGAAAAGTGAAGAACCAGCCATGGAATATTAGCAATATTTGAAGAGCGAAACAAGAAGTTGTTGGATGGAAATTTTGTAAATATGTCATCTGGACGTCTAGTAAAGTCATTTAAAGACGGCAAAACGGACCCTCTAGTCTCGAAAGGTTGGCGCAAATTGGCGTAAGTCTATATAACAGTGGAAAGAGAAGAGTTTCGCATTAAGTTTCGATTGTTGGTGGCATCAACAATTTTAAAATCTGACAGAAGTACTGCACGCACCGCGCGCACAAAAGATTTTCCCTACTTCCGGCAGCTTACACACGAAAAATTTGTAGATTGACTACAATGGAAGATCTTTTGTACACATCGCTCGTTTCTTTAGATCCAAAAAATCATCAAAAAATAAATATTAAATTGGACGAAGAGGTGAACTGCTAATTGAGGTGAAAATTACCGTTTGTGCAACTATGCTTACTAAGCTTCTGACTACGAATAAGTTTTTCTTTTAATGTCGTCAGCGTAAATTATTATTAAAAACATACAATTTTTCTAAAATAATAAAAAAGAAAATATTTTATGTTTTTCTTTCGAGGTTAACCAAGATTTGCTCTTATTTTTTTAACTATTAAAAGGAAAACGCAGGGGAGATTGTTCATTTCGTTCTAAAGTTATAATTAATCCGTGCCAGATTGGTAATTTCGTTCACTGTGCCGCGGTGACTACGTGCCGGCGAGCACATACCCCCCCACACACATACACACACAATATTCCTGATTAATATATGTATGCGAAATAGTGGTAATTAAAATTTTTTGTTATCAAAGCAGAAATATCAACAAATGCTTGTTCTTGTTCGCAGCGGCAACAGAATTGTTACATCTACATAAAAAATCCATCAATGAGTAACTAAGCATGTAAGTATGTACATTGTAGGTAAATAAAGAAAATCATTTAATTTATTCATTTAGATTTACTAATAATTATATACATACATATTGATGTACAGGGTGCGACATCGCTCAGGTTAGTATGCAAATATTTTCAATAAATTAAAAACCTGAAAAAATGTTAACTTCGGTTGCACGGAAGCTGTATTACCTTTGACAAATACAAAATGTTCCTTTATGGTAACTTTATGCTATAGTGACTCGATCTGCACAATTTCTTCGGAAATTACACCGTTGCCGTAGGCCCCATGTCAACCAATGTCAAATTTTATAAAAAAAAATCTTCTTATATTAAAAAGTTTCCCATACAAGCAGTCTATTTCGATCGTTCGGTTTGTAAGGCAGCTATATGCTATAGTACTTCTAGTTCGATACTCTCGGTGAGAAAAGAACATAAGCAAAATTTCAGATCGATAACTCATAAACTGACCGTCTGTCTAGGACATTGTTAAATCGACTCAGCTCGTCACGCTGATCATTTTCAAAATATATACACATATACCTTACGGGGTTTCTGACATTCCTTTTGGGTGTTACAAACCTCGTGGCAAACCTAATATACTCTGTTAAGCGTATTAATACATTTTATACCACGTTTACAGGTGCGAGAAGCAAGAATGATTTCATCACAAGTTTGTCCTGAACTTTCTATTGGTTAAAGAATTGATAGTGTGTATATCGCTTTTCAAATGAGTCACAAAACAAGTAAGCGTGAGTAAAAGCTAGCAATCTGTGTCCAATAAGCTCACTCAGTCAGTAAAAGTCAAAGTTATTCTATTGTAACATACCTCCATTTAAGATGGCGAACCCTGTACGTATGAGTTTTACATATCTGCACTTACTTACTTAAAGACATACTCGTACATATACATATATTAATTTAATCGCAATATTACTCATGTACATAAAACTGTTATGTACATTAAACAAATTTGTTGGGAGATTGTGAGGGCAATTAAAGTGCTATTAGCATTTCCGAAACAACGTTTCATAAACCGCAAACCAACTGTGATTTATTCGATTCTGATTGAATATATAAGTTCATCAGGTACTCACGGAAAATGTATTATCTTGTTTTATTCTTGCTTCTATAACCGCATAAGCGATTTATGTGCAAATTATCGCCAATTCTGATCTGGAACGTTTGGTTCTATTCGGACGGTATACACTATCTAGCGTTAACAAAACTATCTTTACATTGTTATACGCTCCATCTCATACTATATTCATCGTTACGAATATACAAGGAACCAAAATGGCATAAGCCACGCTTCTATAGCCTAAAAATCTCTTTCGGTATGTTCATGTCTTAGGCCAAATTGCGTTGTTGAAAACTTAATTCCAATATAGATGACAATGTTTGTAGAATCACGCTTCCACACTTAAATTCCAATTAGAAGAAATTTTTTAACCCAGTCACATTTTAAGAATGAATTAATGCACGCTCTCATCAACTTAATTTTCCACTGTATTAGCAAAATTCAATTCGAAATTCATCGACATTAATCACTTTGTGTTACCTAAATATGACTTGCTTTTACAACTTTTTCATAGTTGGCTGAACGCACGTTAAATACAATGACTGGGATTTGAAATGTGGTTTCATAACCTTTTGCAAGTAATTCACTGATATTTCCTTTCAGCAGTTTGGAAATGAGGTGCCTCCAGCGTTTAAAATTTTCAGCCTGCTGTAAAGCACTAATCCAGTACTAGCATTCAGAATCTTTTCTTGTCATATGTCAAGATATTCAGACTAGCTTATACTGAACTTTTTTTTAACTTCCCGCTAAGAAAATATTGGTTTCACCCCATTTTGCAAAAATCGAGTTCTCAACAGATCTCGACGTTCTGAGGGTCGAGGAAGCTTCCCCGAACATTTCTACGATGATGTCCGTATGTCTGTATGTATGTGTGGATGTATGTGTGTGTGTGTGGATGTATGTGACCCTCTTATAACTATTAAACTGCTCAACCGATTTGAATAAACTAAACGGCATTCCAAAGGGTTTCATTGCACTTGAATTTCGTGTAAGTTTGGACCCAATCGGACCAGTAGATTTCGAGAAATCTCAAAAATAAAAATTTTGAAAAATCGTTTTTTTTTCGACTTGACCGATCGACACCAAAAACTAATCAGTTCTAAACCTTGAAGAAACACATCGTTTGCCGCAAACCGGGTCGAAATCGGTTGATTTACTTGGTAGATATCGAAAACGAAAAATTTCGAAGAGCTCAAAAGCAGTGAAAAAAGCGAAATTTGAACGTTAGCGTATGAAATTAGAGGGAAGTTGCAGGGATGGCCCTTGAGGCCAACCGTTTTCCACATTTTTCATTCGGTAATTAGGTTAAAAATAGAAAAGAAAAGCCACATCTCCACTGCTGTGTCAGTCAGCGAGTTGGTGGATTTTTTTTTTTTCAAAAATAAGTACACCTTCTCCAGATAATACGTTAAGAAATACGCTGGGTTTCCAAAGGCCATTGCGAATTAATGATCCCTAATGGGATACTCCAGTGCAGAATATAGCGAATCAATGGGGCACGCTATAGAGTCATGATTAATGACTTCTCGTGTCTGATTTGGAGCATGCTGATGCTGGCGACACTTGGTTCCCACAAGACGGCGCTACATGCCATACAGCCAACAAAACAATCAATGTATTGAAGGAAACTTTTGGTGAGCGCGTTATCATCTCGCGTCAAAGACGTGTGGCGTGGCCTCCAAGATCATACGATTTAACCCCGCTGGACAATTTTTTGTGAAATTATGTGAAATCACTTGTCTACGCAGATAAGCCCGAGACGATTGACTCCTAGCAGATATTATTCGGCCCGTTATTGCTGACATTCGGCGTCAATGGCTACAACAAATTGTTGAAAATTGGGCCTCTAGGCTGGAATTTATTCAAACCAGCCGCGGCGGTCACTTGCCCGAAATCATTTTTAAAACATAATGGCAAACCCTTATCTTTATTATAAAGCTGAATTCTTGGCCATTACCCTAAGTTATATGCGTTTTTTTTACAGCTTGAAGACACCCTTTATATTGCGATTGCTCTAAAAGAAATTTATTGATTCTAAATAGTTGATATTTACTAAGCAATGAGTATATTCCGTTGGTTTCCATTTCATTCAGGCTATTTAAATAGAATGATATAGATATAGACGTATAAAAGTGATTAAAGCATTTTTATTGCTTGGACCATTACCAAATGCTTGGCTGAGCTGCTTACAAATAGTTCAGCTTTGCATATATGGCAGTTTGAAAAATTAATTTGCATTGGCGCCCATCACCAATTTTTCACACAGCATGTCACTTAAGTAATTCACTTCGACAAAACGTGAATTGGCAATTAAATAAATTGAAACCAAATCAAATGAGCTTTTAATCACGTGTTTATGCTGTCAGTGCGGTCATTGTTGTGAATGAGTTGACTTGGGTAATTAAACACTGAATCTTGGCAAACGTTAAGAACTTGACATTTTCGCATTGAATTGACTCGCATGCACTTTGCAACGATTTAAGGTCACTGCAACTAGAAGGACTTTTGTAATTCACTTAATTACACATTACAAGTTCAAATAATGCAAGTATCCATGTACATGCATGCTATGAGTGTAGTTAGGTGGCAGAGAGTATTCGAAATTCTTCGACATAAGTGTTCGGACTATACTTAATAAAAAAATCAAAATTTATATTATGTGAATATATGTATGAACTACTCTAAATATAAATTGCCTTGATATTGAAAACCGTGTCGGTGTTATATGAAGGACAATACCACTAAATACATATACACATGTATATACATAACTTAGTATGTGTGTGTAATGTACGTACAGAGACACACGCAAAAAGTATCAAATGTAAATTTATTGCTGAATATTAAATGGATTAAGAGCGGGTAATTTAAATTAGTCAAGCGCACCAGGTGCAAATAAAAACAAAATTGACCTATAAAACAAACAACAACACGAACAACCACAAATGACAAATATCAATCAAATTGTCGCATTCAGCAGCGAACGACAGTAGCTGATCTAGCGTGTCTGAAATGAATGCAATTATCGCTCGATAGCAGATCGTTCGGACAGTCGTTTAGTCAGTTATTTGCATTTAGTGCGGTTGCCAAGTGTGGAACTGCCATATACTTTACAAATTGACAGCACTATAAAGTTGCAAATATGCACATTTATCCACCCGTGGAATGTGAAAATAATCAGTTACAAATTCTGTTTTTTTTTTGTATGAAATCAGTTAGTGTTTTACGTTTTAACAAGTTCATTGGAGGCGTTAGCAGCAAACTAACATTTGTTTAGATGTAGTTCACTCGAACTAGTAGTAAAATACGAAGTTTGAAGGGATCGATCCTCCAATATGACATAAAAAATAAACCATTTAAAAACTTTTTTATTGTTCAAATACTGCTGCTCTTTACTCAGTTTTAATTTATATTGTAATATAGAATTGTTGAATGTCCATGCAAATTTGACTAGGAGAATTTCTTCTTAGGGTTTAAATACAACTAAAAACCCTATTTGGAGAATTTTAACTGAAGATTTGGGTAAAAGTGAACGAGTTTTTTATGAAAACACGAATTTATCTCATTCGCCTGATTTATCACCATGTGACTATTTTCATTACTGAAAATTCCAAAGTAAATACCAACATGATATGAGCATTTTATGATGATATCCCAACCACTCAAGCAGCCGTAATTGAGGTGCTGAAGAATATTCCTATAAATAACATAAAAAAGTCTATGCATGCACAGGTTGATCTAATTTAAACGGTGTATTCTTATCCCAAATTCTAAATTCTAAATCCCAAATAAAATATCCAACTACATAGTAAGTAGTAGTTTTATATTGTATTTGGAAAATTTCAATAACAGATATTTATAACCTGAACAGGGTAAATTAAGTGGGTCACGAAATTTGTAATAGCCAGAAGGAAACGTCGCAGACTCCATAAAATGTACACAGCCTTTTCTTCCCGAGAAGATACACATTTGTCGGAACCAGCGATATCAGACCACTAAATCATATAGCAGTCATACAAACTGGCCAATCAAAATCAAGTTCTTGTATGGAAAACTGTAAGTCCAATCCAATTGTTTATATCGGACCTTTATAGCATATAGCTGTCATACAAATTGATTGATCAAATTCAAGTTCGTGTATGAAATTTGAAGGGTGTTATAGCTTCGGTGCAACCGAAGTTAATATTTTTTCTTGGGTTTTATGTGTTCTCTCCTAATGTACCAATAAATCTTTTCGGTTTACTTAAAGTTCGAAGGAATGAAGAATCGATTCGATCATCTTAAATTTTCATATCAGAAATAAATACTTAATATACATATATCGGATTGTTTTTTAAAAAAGTAAGATCTTTTTCTATCACTTCTGCGTCTTTGCGACCAGCTGTTGGAGATCTAGCATTAACTCGGAACTATTAAGACCATCTCAGCTATCTTTTAAGAGATGATCGTGACATATATACAAGTAGGTTTATGTACATAAAAATAATCAGAATGATGAGAATTAGCGCAATCGCAAGCCAGGCGGCTGAAAATGTGAATCGTATTTATGGTTGTGATACTGTAACAGCCAATCAAAGGTACAACACGCCCTGGAAAGCCAAACATCAAAAATAGCAATATAACAATAGTGTTCGATCACCATGTAAGCACTGTTTTGATTGCCAGCAACTAACGTGATAGATACAGTGTGGGTCGTAGATGTCACTCGTATTAACAAAAGATCTTCTGTGCCGAACTCTCATCTGATGAATCTAAATCGCAAATAACATTTCATCATTGCATCTCTGAAACGGAAGTTCGGTGGTGATGGAAAAAGGATGTGTTAGGATTGGCAGTGAATTATCTACTGTGAGCTAGGACCAAACTCTTAGTTCGGATATGTACTCTCAAGAATTGGACCGTTTAAAAAAAGAAAACCCTCAGAAGCGGTCATCTTTAACCAATAGGAGAGGAATTGTGGACAACGCCAGACGACACACATTGATAATGACTCGCCAGAAGCTATGGGCGCTTAATTGAGAGACTCTTGTACATCCACCTTATGGCCGATTCACATGAAACTTTCCTTGCTTAGTTTTACAATTTATACTTAAACAACAAAGTGAAGAAAGCAAAGGGACAGACTTTGCCTTCTGTGCTACTCGTTAATAAAAATGGCGACCGTTGCTTGTCAAAACATACAAAGCTGAGAGTTTCCCTATATTTTGCTTGGCCTTACTGCGTTTCGCTTGGATGTGAACATACTCCTATAAAAGCATACATCGAACTTTTCTGCCAAAGCAAATGCATGACGCGAAGCGAAGCAAAAGTTCTATGGAAATAAGTCATTATAATGCGTTCTGGCACCAAGTGGTTACTGTCTATGACGAATTATTTTGCTGGTAAAAAATTCGCTTCGAAAAAAAAAATAAAATCATATGTCACAATTTTTTTCCAATAGAGACGAGAGTTGGCTCTATGAAAGTGGTTATATGAAATTACATTCAAAATGCCAACGAGTTATCGAACGAAACGGTGTATATTTCATATATTTCACCTTCTCGAATTATTCTAACTATGCTCAATAAAACCTTCAATATAAGGCAATAATAAAATATTTCTTTTTACAAGACTTTTATATATGTTGCATTTGACGTATAGTATAATCTTAGTAAAAACAAAATAAAATAATTATTATAATAGTAACTAATTAGTTAGATCAGCTTATTCTCTTAGCTGTATACATATAACAGATGCGTGTCAGCACTAGATTATTGCTAATTAATTCATCTAAAAGAAGAAAAATGTGTGTAAAATCACTTCTGACCAACTGCTGAACTTGTTTTTGCAGTACATACTCGTATTGAATATGTGTATAGTTTTACCGTTAATTACAGAAAAATATGCAAATTTTAACGATACTTATTAATCTTGCTTTACAATATCATTTCTATAATTGCACTAAAGAATGCATTTCTAGAAATCAGTTCAACCAAAGAATTTACAAATACAAAAAGTAAGCGAAAGTTGAAAATATTAAGGCGGGAGTGGGCCAACGTAATGGAACACCTGTTAAGCACTTGTTAGCAGAATGTAGAATCCCCCTGTAGAACAACTTTTTCTAATCCGTTTAACGATAATTTTAGAATATGTATGAGCGCACGTGTTTTTTAAATCAATGCCGGTGACTAAACACACATTTAACAGGTTTGCTTGACGAAAGAATAAGTACAACCGCAATTGTCGCCATTAACGCCCACTTTTTTACGATTACACGCGCACGTATATCCGAGATACGAATCGATAAGGCGCTTACCACATATTTTGCCCCACAAATCAATAACAACTTACTTACATAATTACATAATGTTTATTCGCAACTTTAACACTTTTCAATTATGCCATCTGTTGATCCATTGATGTTATTGGTGTTGTTGTTGCTGTAGTTATTATTCTTCAGGTACCTTTCTATATTTATTTATTTTAATTTTTTTGCCTATATATTTTTATTTGGAATTACAATGCCTCATTTTATGTAAATTGCCAACCTGATGCATATATATTTATGTATGTTGATATGCCGGCTTGTGGCCAAAGTTCGAGGTAAAACTATAAAAAGAGTAATAAAAGCTCGCACCTAGTTTGGATAAATTTTCTTGTGTGTTCAAACATCAAAATGTCCACAGTAAATCGTGAAAGTTACACTTGAGTGAAAGAGTTAAATTGAACATATGCAAAGGTATCTAAAAAATAAAAATGTATTACTGGCTAAAGGTCAGCCAGTATGAACATGTAGAAATATGTGTCTAACTATTTGTTGTTCTAATTCAAATTGGACTTTTAAATCGAATCGTGTATAATTACCTTTACTGGATTACTTTGAATATTGGAGCAAATGACATGTATCGATAAACTAATCTAAGCTCTTAAGAAGATGGGATTGCAAGAAAATGTAAGTAAGTGATAAAAAAAAGTAACTAACAACTAGTAATTTTCAAGTTCTAAAACCGAAAATCTAGTTGACAATTGTTAATCATCTCAAACTAAATAGTATTTACTTGATTTCTTTGGAAGGATAATGTACTTCGGGATTTTATTTAAATACCACTCAACTTTTTTTCCTTCGTTATCTATAGCTTCACAATTTTCGATATTTTTTTACTTTGTTAAATATAGAACATGCATAAACTAGGCAATGTAATTCATATTTCAAATTTGAAAGTAAATCGTAAGTAAACTGAAAATAACTTTATCCTCACATATTTTAAAGATTCTCTAATAGGTGCCAACAAATTTTTATAGCTATAAAGGCTCCCACAAGTGAGCATAAATATTGATAGATAATTATGATTATTGACATTGCAGTACAAAGTCGGATTCATGTTGTGAATGGAGGGTTTTACGTCGTAAAACATTTATAGCCGAAATGTAGCAAAAGTGTTTTATGGCAGCCATCGTGGCTTGGCACATTTGAAGGGATGGATTCGATCACATTTTCCGACTAACGTGAGAAAGAGTGTACTTTCCAAAATCGGCATACCTTGGCAGCCTATAATGCAACTCAAAATGTTTTCTGAAATGAAGAAACTTTTCTGAAAATGCATTAGTCGTAAATTTATATAAATATCATGATTATGTTATATTGTTTGAAATTTAACGTCATTTCTTGTTTTTACATAATCGTCAACTGGATAAGAACGGCTTTTAACTATACGAGGTTTGTTTAAGAAATAACGCCAGTTTTCAAATTAAAATTTCGCGGGGTTGGGAGAATGTCGGATGTCCGTCCGTGTAAGTTGTAACTTGAGTAAAAATTTAGATATCTTAAGGAAACTTGTTACACATGTGTCTTGGCACCAACACAACATTTTAGCACTTCTTCATACGCTGTGAAACTGAGTACCAGTAGTACCGGTATGAAGTGAGCTTTAAGATATAATATAATACAAATGTGTTGGTAGGGAACATTTGTTGTGTACGAGCCGTAACTTTTTTTTCTGTTTGGTTGGCATGACATCCGTGAAACATATTCAATAACCTTACAGTAATTTAACAAACAACATCATATTTTTTTATTGTGTTGAAAATGTCAAATTTTGTACCGGAAAGTGATGATTTGCGGAAAGCATTAATTTTTTGTTTCCATTTGCATCGAATGCTTGTCGAGGCATATGCGGATCATGCTCTATCACAAGCAACATGCAAAAGATGGTTTTAACGGTTCAGAGATAATGATTTTGATGTGAAAAATGAAGAACGCGGAAGACTACCAAAAACTACCACTAAAACTGTGAAGACGCTGAACGGCAAGCAACATTGAATGAATATGATACTTTGAGTCAAAAGCAAATGGCCGCCATATTCAATGTTGCACAACAAACAATTTGAGACCGTTTGAAAGCTATGGGAAAGATCCAAAAATGTGGAATATGGATGCCACATGAATTGAATGAAAGACAAATAGAAAACCGAAAAAACACTTGTGAAATTTTGCTTCAAAGACACGAAAGAAAATCAGTTTCACATCGAATTTTCACTGGCGATGAAAAATGGATTTATTTTTAGGATCCTAAATGGGGAACATCATGGATTAATCTGGGACAGCCATCAACTGCAAAAAAAGATTGATTCGGTAAAAATTAAATGCTCTGTATTTTGTGGGATCAGAAGGGTGTGGTTTATCATAAGCTTTTAAAACCTGGTGAAAATTTTAATACTAATCACTAGACAACAAATGATCAATTTGAACTGAAATTGATCGAAAAACGACCAGAATGGGCCAAAAGACACCGCAGAGTAATTTTGTTATACGACAATGCACCTGCACACAAGGCCAAGTCGGTTCAGGATACAATCAATACATTCACAAGACTTGGCCCCCTCTGATTACCATTTGTTTTCATAGATTGGCTGAGCAGCACTCTGATTCCTATACAGAAGTCGAAAATTGGGTGTCTGATTGGTTTGCTTCAAAAGGCGAACATTTCTATTGGCATGGTATCCACAAATTGCCAGAATTGCCAGAGTCAATACTTTGAATACATTTTTTTACATATTACTTTCCAATTCAAAATTAGTATTTCATTTACACAAAAAAACGCTCATATCGTACTTGGTAAAGTTAAATAAATAAATTATTTAAACACGCATATCATACACTGTGAAAGTGGCTAAAATCGAAAGACAAACCCGCCTTATTCCCATATAGCACAATTTTAAATTCCATCTGAATCTTTCACTTTCTATTGTACAAATTAAGCACCAATGAATATATTCAGATGCGATTTGCACTGATAGTACCTCTGAGGTATGCCATCTCGAGTCTAAAAATTGTCAATACCGAATTTGTGGACCCTAGTACTTATGGCTGACTTTTTGCTGAAAATATCAGTTAATCTGTCAATCTGTTACATATATTATCAAAACTCGAGGAAAATGCTTTTTTGATAGTAATAAACCCTTGTGCCAAAAATGGGTTGAAGCGGGTGAATACCACCCTCAGGCCCCATATACCTAATATAAAGAATTTCGAACTTCTAGTTGACTTTATACTTCATATGTCGGCCAATGTGGGAGTTATTTTAATGTAATTGAGAGAGCGTGTTTTTAATAACAGTATATCTTTGTGCCTAAAATGGATAAAATCGGGCCAAAACTTTAACACCTGAAGGTATTTAACGGCTTTGGTCCTTGCAAGTTGATAGAGCATAAAATGTTCGGTTACACCCGAACTTAGCCCTTCATTACTTGTTTTATTCATAGCTTACTTTGTCTGTAGCAGCCGCTAAGGTTGAGAAGTGTTTCAACGATTGAGACAAGCGCTGGCATAAGTGCGCAATATCGTTGGATACTATTTTGAATGCGATAACATTAATGTAGACAAATGAATACATATTAAAAAAAAAAATCCATCTTAAAATCCGTTATCGATGCAGTAACAACTAACTTATTTAATATTAATTTATTTATCCACCAAGTTGTTATAACATATTCTACATCACATCTGAGTCGCTGAAGTGGTCTAGTTCAATGAGATACTAAAAAATCTTGCAACGATTTGCCTCAAGAACCAATGGATGCCAGAATAATAAATCAACGAGTGCAACTGCAATTGGACGCTTACGTCAAAAATGGCTGCAATAAATCTCTCAATCGACAGTAAAAAGATAAAGAATTATGAAATATAAGCGGATAATATAGCAGTGCATTTAGTAAATATATCTATTAAGGGAAACTCCATAACTGGAGGTACCGCACAATTGAAAATAACACTAAGTACTGTTCAACACTGAAACTACAATCTTCATTTGACACAGAAACATTACTGTTGTTTTATCGAACAGTAGTTTAACATTTAAAAGCTTTAAATATTTATTTTTAAATAATTACATAAATATACTTGTACATACAGATATATTTTTTGGTATTTTAAATACAACAATTGTAGCACAACACACGTCAAAATGTTTTTATGCGTATTTAAACACATATATAATATTAACTAATACATATGTATATTTTTCTTAATGTAAGATAGTCTTACCAATATTTTTAAGTGACTTGTAATTACTTATACTTGACTAAATTTAACTACGTAAGCCACAAACACATATTTACACACAGTACAGTATTTGAATATATAATATCGTATATGCATCTTTACTTAAATTAAATTTATTTTTAACAATAAATCTGAGATGCAGTTGCATTACTAGCAATGTTGCTGAGATATGCTACAAAAAATGTTTATCTTAAATTGTATAATTTCCCTAAACTTGTTTCAAATATTGCTCTTTCTTGAATGCTACTTCAATTTAATTTTTTTTTTTCTTAAACAGTTAACCGTTTTTACTCTTTGCAAAGCAGAAATCTCTAATTTTCGGTTGTAAGATTACAATATGTTCCAATGGCTTCAAGCTTACAAATAATGAGCATTATTACGAGTGTAAATATCATTGTATATAAAAAGGAATATATTTTGCTTATCTAGAAAATTACAAAGTAAATAAATATTGTTAATAAAATAAAAATGTTTATTTTGATTTTGAAGTTTAAGAGTCATAACCTTTGTGATTATTACACATGAAAGTAATTTAAGTACATATTGGCTTAATTGTACCATCTAATGTAAAATATAAACCAAATAATGTCACACAAATTATATTTTAAACAACTTCCTGAAGCTTATTATGCTTAATTTTTTTTTAGTTGTACCTAAATATGTAAACTTCATGTCGAAAAACTAATCATAAGTAATCATCTTAAGTAAACGACTTCTTTAAATTTAGTACGTAAAGTTTGCAATATCGAAATAAGATTATTTTTAAATCAGAAATTTAGAAATTTCAATTGAAAAATGCTCACATATACAAATGAAGATTATCATTATCAGTATTTGTCAAGATATAATTTATATTAACATATACTGGTTTCTTATAATAATTTATAAGTGGTTACTTTCCACAAAAAAAAAAATTTCAATTAAAAAAAAATTGTTACATATATTTTTTTAACTTTTATACATTTTAGCTTCAATTTTCCACATTAATTTTTGTGTACCTACATTTATCATAATTACAACAATCATTTTTTATAACTCTTTTCATTCTTTACATCGATTCAAATTATAATATTTTTTATTTTTAGTGTTTAATTATTTTTGTATCTTTTTTGATTTTGTTTGTTACTGAAGCGTTACGCGTTTATATTTTTGTTTTCACGATAATAAATTCTGTTGTATGATTATTTTTTATTGTCATACATTTATTGTAATTTGTTGCTTTAGCTTTGATTTTCTTAACTTTAGTTTCAATAAATATAAATTAGACGTTTATAATTACTCTTATAATTTGCTTCAAACTGCTATATATTTATTTATTTTATATATGAGTATTTTATATTTTTTATATTTTCAAACGTTTTCTTTAAACAAAAAATAATAGATTCTAGCCACTTTCAAAGTCCACATATAAGCTATAATATAGATAATATCATTTTTCTTTTTTCTAAGTCCTGCAGATAATTGATATTTACAAAATCCACATATACATATAATATATATATACCATATAATAATCATGTTATAATTATCATTTCCTTTATTTTTTAATATTTTTTTTTCAAATATTATTTTAAAGATATACCATATTTTTTTTCAAACAATATAATTTTCTTTTAATCTAATCTCTTATTTTGATTATGAATACTAAACTTAAGTTAAATACCATGTTGATTTTTGAAAAGCCCACATATTTATCTTTACTTTTTAAGGAATCTACAATATTATAATTATATGCTTAGTATTATATTTTTGTTTTATATCTAGTAAATAATATATTTTGCTTTGACTCTTTAACCAATATTATAGGTGCCACATTTTTTCAAAATCTACATATTTCTTTTTCATATTTTTCTATCAATCTATCATATAGCTTTATATCATGTGTATTTATTTATGCAAGCAGAGAAGCATACAGTTAATTTATATTATAGTATTTATTCGAGAACATAATAATATATAAATAACACATTAAATATACACGCAGTTTTCTTTACATGCTTTACTTCCCGTATTTTTCCATTAAATTATCCCTTTAATATATTTCATTAATGAGCTAGTGCTATATAGCTATATCTATGTATATATGTACATATGTATACCCATATATATACTAACTAACCAAGCGAACTTTGTAATGCCTAAGAACGGAATGATTAGAGCAATTGATTTTTTATGTGTAAACATTTTTTTGTTTACATTTCCCTCGAGGATTTTAAATGTTTTCCAAATAACAGATTATATCTTACTAGCTAAGTTTTGTATGTAACTTTTACCGATATTTAATTTTCGGTGCAGAGACGTATTCAGCATCGAGATCATCAAAATGGGAATTGATTTATAAATGTTGTAACTAGCCCGACTTATAGATATATTTACGATACCTCGATAATCATTAATCATTCATATTCCAATCAGTTTCATTCCCAGAAATTAATATAATATATATATATAATATATTTTGCCCTCATATTTTGGGAAAACTACTGATAAATAGTTTTCGATGCAGCTCTTACATGTACATTTAAGAATAGATTTTAGTTGTCTTCTGTTTCTTCGTTAATCAGGTTAGTATAGTCGTAAAATATTTATATTTGCCCTATCAAAGGAGTAGTGGAAGTTGACAAAGGTTTGTGCAGTTATTGTAAACGTTTTTCTAACTCGTTTCTCTTTTTTAAGTTTTTGATTAGTTTCGAATTATTTTGAAATAATCTCTCTCAGTAGTAAACTGAATGCTAACAGTTACTAAGTTCAAGTAGTGGATTCAGTTTTAATTTAATATATTTTTTTATAATGTTGACTAAGTCAAAAATTTTCTTTTGCATCGCAGCATTAAACTAAGAAACAACAAGATATCATAGTTTCAAAACTTGACCCTTCTTTTAGCGATATTTTTTATTCAACTCTAAGTAAGTTTATATATTAAGTTATTAATTTGCATTTATCTATAGTATTGATACATACTTTAGTTATGATCTATAAAAAAGCCTCACATAAAATATATACATACAAAATATTCAAAATCACGGAATGTCAAATTATATGAAAATTCAAAGATCTGTTGGTCACTTCTAAATTGTAGCAAATATAAAATCAAGCTGAAGAAAAAAAATCAATAAGTTCACATTTGTTGTAAAATATTAAAATATCACACATAAAGCTAAACAAATTAATTGTTAAGTAAATAATTAATAGTAGTAGTAATAATTATATAATGACATAGTAGTGATAGTAGTTTCAAGCACACTAGGTCTCTGGTCGTAGACGCAATGTTATAAAGAATATTCTGTTCGAGTAGCAAAAGAGAGCAAAAGAAAGTTAGTTTTAAATTAATTTCAGAATATTTTATTTTCAGAAAAGTTTTGACAAAAAATGTATATTTATAAAAAAATTAAAATTTATTTACTGCATTTAAAACTCAAAGTTGATTCAGTTTAATGAAGACGCAATCTGACATTGGTCTAAGCTAAGTTAAAACTTCAAGAAATACGTAAAGTATTTAATTATGGTTAATTAATATTAGAAAACTGAAATAAACAAAATATTTAAAATTACTAAAATTAAAACTCAAAGTTAATATAACTAAAACAGTACACAATATATTGCTCATGTGAGACTCATCTAAGCTAAGTTTTAATACTTTTTCAATTTTAAATTATAGACTTCAAAAAATTTCGAAAATGTAGCAATTTCACTGAGATTAAAAAACAGGTGAAAAAAATTAAAAAACTTAAAGAAATATTAAAATTAAAACTTAGTTACTTTTTCGGGTAATGTTTGTCTAAGCCAAGCGAAATATCTACTCAATGACTTTCTGAAATATTTAACCGAATGCCGAGAAAAACGTACCAAATATGCTATTATTTTAAGTACCGATTATAGTATTATAAAGCTTAGAACCGAAATAAAGCTCGAACATCAAAATTGCAACCAAAACTATTTTATGTCAAGCAATCGCTTGCATTATCCTTTTACCATGCAAATAAGAAACTCTGTATTTATGCTTTTATTCATTTATATATTCTCTGTGTATATATGTATATATATAAAATATCTTTGCGCTCTTATAACATAACAAAAATTAAATTCTACATACCTACAAAATAGTTACATTTATAAAATATTTAATAAAATACAAAATAAAAACGCACACAATTCGTAAAAACAAATATTTCACAATAATACAAAATAAAGGCTTTACATACTAAGACACATCAAAATATGTAAAAACAAAAACAAATGGACAAACAAAAAGTAATGGAATAATAATAATAATAATACATTTAGAGAAATAATACAATATACATATTTTGATGCACATATTTGTGTGCGTGCTTGTGTGTGTGATTTGCATTTGTGTGTTTGTGTGAGTATGTGAATTCGCTTAAATACTAACGTTTGCTTTTTGGTCCAATACAGTTGCAGTGTTACACAAATAAAATAAATAAGAAAATACGTACATACAAGGTGAGTGGGTAGGGTGAGGGGTGTAGAGGGTGGTGGTGGTGGTAATTGCATGTGCGGTGAATTATACAAAAATATATGCATTTTTTTCGATAATCAATAAAAAAATAACAACAACAATTTTGAGTTACATTTAGTTTTAAAAAAAAATTTTTACATCTTCTATTAGCAATATCAAACACAACATCAAAATATTAGGATAAATATGTAAATAAAAAAACATTCAGAATTATGTTAAACAGTATTTAAGAGATATTTAAATAAAAAACAAAAGAGTAAACTTTCAGGCGGCATGTCAATTTATGTTAACAAGAGGCGCGGCACAACTACACAAGTGCTGGCCACGGCTGCCGACACGACCGCTCTACGTTGCCTGCATACGTCCATTACGTGGGTACGTATGCACAATTCTTCTAAATATATGTTAGGGTAAGTGTTTGAGTTGGGTTTCACATGCATGGGTTACACGCACACACCTCATAACAATCTCAATGTGTGTGTGTGCAAGAGAGCTTAGTGTTTGAATGATTTAGAGAGATTTACTTAGAATGGACGCCTTAACTTGGCAATGGCATTTGTCAAATGGAGGATTTCCGTGTTCATTTGCTGTACCAGTGTATCCAATTTGTCGACGGAGTCCAAAATTTCGACGCGTTCGGTGTGTGGGTTGAAGCGCACCTCGAATGGACGCGACATGGTCGACACCCAACGACGGAATTTATCTTTGGCATCTTCGAAACTCTCGGCAACATAGTAGATGGGCTGGTATTCCTGATCCTGGTAGGGTTGCACGGCAGTGGAGGCTGGTTCGAAAGCGCGATGTTCGCACTTGTCGCTGATGGCATGCAAGAGTTCGCCGTATGACGAGAGCAAACCAGCGCCGTAGGCTTTCACCTGACCATGTTCCTTGCAGAGGCCGAACTCAACGGTAAACCAGTAGACCTAAAGATCAGAGAAGATAGAGAACAAATAAGTGATTAGTTGTATTTCTATATGTATATATATTCTAAATATATAAATATTGGTGGGTGTGAAAATCTTTTATGAAAATGGAAAACTTGACACTGACAATTGGCGCTTGGCCTTTGACGGTGCAACAATGGTTTGAGCGCGTCTACGCCAATGGCACAGGGCCGCTCTCAGCGTCGGCCAGCGTATATGTGCGGCGCGTTTTGACCTCAATCTTTGGTGACTGTCAAGCGCGCGCCAGTCATAGTTTCGGTTTAGCATTGAACAAATATTTTAAAGTAAACTTGTTGCTTAGACATGGGTATATATAATATATGTAGCTATGAAATTTTGGCCGCGTATTTACATTTTTCTGCTTGCTCTTTGCATGCATAACATTTTTAACGCTCATTAGAATTTTTGGCTGCCAAAGTGGCCATTTTGAGTATTTGCATGTTTATCTATCGGCGTTTGCTAAATGCCAAAGTAAAGCGCATGCGTTTAAATACCGCACAGGCGCAAGGCCAATGGTAACAACGTCAGCGCGTTGCACATTCGAGTCAAGATTAAGACAACTTACTACAAATAATTACAGCAATGCACTTGCCCTCACGCCGCCTAGCGCTTTTGTATGTGTGTCTAAGTGTCCATTGCCGCTATTGTGCTGCCAAGCGCACGAACTTGAATTAAGCAGTCATCAAGTTTTTTTTGTGATATTTGATAGCGTAAGCACTTCAACTTGGCTGAGAAAACTCGCTCGAGGTGGCGCGTTCTTGCACTCATGCCAGTTTTGGTGCATTGTCTGGGGCAGTGTTGGCGTTGTAAACCCACCGAGCGCGCGCCCTAGTTAGTAAAATGCTAGTACGCTAGTAGCACTGTAACAAACCCTGTTTCAAGTTTACAGCTGGGGTGGCAGTTATGGCTAAATGGGCGCGCGCGCACTTCTCAGCCGCTAGCCAACAGTCAGCAGCCTTCATAGCTACTAAAATATCTAAATTGGCAATTAAAGCGAGCATTTAGACAAATTAAACTGCAAATGTACATTTGTAACCTGTGCACATAACTAGCTCATTTATGCATATTTGCGGGTTTGCTTAGTTAGTGGCCAGTTGACTTTTACAATCAAATTTGTTTAGAAAACTGATATTTGCGATATCGAATTCGGTTAGGCGAAACATTCGCGTCAAGGCTACTAATCGAGATAATGCTAATAAGCCCACTGCTTGGCTAAGCGTTTTAATTGCTTGGTGTGTTTTTTATATCAATTGCTTCAATATTGTCATACTTACAGTGGATAGCTTTTCGATTTCATCATCGGAGGCACCCAACGAAGCCAAACCAATCTCTTGTGAGAATTGTGCGAAACTGGGATCAGCTAAGAGTGGCATGTGACCGAGCAATTCGTGAATGCAATCGCTGTAATTAAGAAGAGAGGAAAAAAGAAAAATGAATTAGTTAATTTGTGTAGAGCTAGTGAAATAAACTGGTACTAGATTCAAGTTTTAAACTCAGAGAGTCCTAAGAGTATGTTAAAACTAAAATCCTCAGCACAGTTCTAGGCGCTTTCCCTTTGTTTCTTACTTCTATTGCAACAACACAGCATTATCTTTTAATTTTCAGTTTAAATAACTCATTTTTAATTCAATCAAATTATTGAAAATAGCTTTTATCACACTTTTTCATTTCTCGTAGGCAGCAAGCAGCCACTGAAGCTCGATGTTGGTCATTTGCTGTAACCTTACTACTTGTCTGCTTGAATACTGTTATTATGCTAAACTAATTACCCGTCGGTAATGGAATTGTCCTGCTCTTAAATAGCGCCGAAGTGCTAAAGTGCCGACAATTTGCAAAAATTTCATTTTCATCACTAAAACTGCTGCCCTAACCTCACTTTCGTTTCACTTCTACGCAGCCCCCAACTCATCAGCATCAGCAACGACAGCAGCACAAAAAGTTGTGAGGCAATTACATGCTTCCGTCATGTTAACGCCTTGTCCTCACTGCATTGTCACTAGCTGTCGCATGCCACAGCGCTATTGTGGTTGTTGCCACACGAAAGCATATTTCCTGTCAAATGAAATTAGAGCATTTGCCTTTGTGCTTTGATTGCTGATGCTTGAGTTAATTTGCCGCAGCGCAACAATGTGCGTAACCGGTAGTAGGAAACACAGCACAAAGATGTCTTGCCTAAACTTTACCCCATTGCACTTAGTAAAAGTAGAATTCTGGGGGTAGATACTTACGGTTCGGGTGTGTGGTATGGTGAGTTGACGTGGCGCACATATTGTGTGCTCTGGAAGATGCGGAATGCCAACGAGGCGAGGAAATCGCGTGCGGTCAATAAACCGGCAGCGGGACGCAGTGTGAAACCGGTGTTGCGACGCAAGAAGTCAGACATCTCTTGCAATTGTGGCAGACGGTGTTCGACGAAGATCTGTTCATCGCGCAACTTCTGGAAAGCAGCACGATATTCCTGGCAAGCGTGTTTCTTCGACAAATCGACAACAGTCAAAAGCACCGAACGCCAAGTCTTAACCTCAACATCGGAGTATTCGATGTATGGGATTGGATCGCCATATTTGTAAGCGAAAGCGATTTCAGCGATCTCCTTACGACGTTGGCGATAGACTTTATCAGCAAAACCAGGATGGTTCATATCCAAATCAGGTTCGTATTTGGTCATCAAATGATTGCAGTTATCCAACTCGGAGGCATGCTTGGGGAACCATGGTGCCTTGACACTGATGTTATGTTCGGCCAACAGACTGATGCTATAGAACGAGCCTGATTGACGTAGCGAGCGTACAAGTTGCAACAGATTGCCACGTGTCATATCGACTTTAATGAGCACATCGTGATCGACGCCTTGTTCGCGTGACACACGCGATTCGACATGTTGTACGGCACCCTTGAACGTTTCGATCGCCTTGAGTATGCGGCCAAGCGAAGAGATGCCCTCCTTGAGGCGTACGACGAGCGCAGCACTCTGCACGGCATTCTCCGCTTCAGTGGACTCAGCAGCGGCATTGGCAAGCAAAACTTCCTCTTCGGTAAGACCGGCATCTGTGCGTGCGAGAGCAAGTGAGAAACGTGCAAAGTTAGTAAAATATCTAGTTATGTGTGTGTATTTTATTTTTATTTTCAAGTTGGGTTTTATGCCAAATAAATCTGCTTGGCTTGCTAAGCACGCATTCTAAGCGGTTTGAATGGAATTGAAGTCGACTTAAGCATGAAAGATGATGGCCAAATGCATTGCACTAGTAGGAAAAATTAGAAGCCCTTTAGAAAGGGTGGCGGGGATAATTGGAATAAATGTTGGGTGAAAAATTGCAAATCGGCTTTTGTCACAATTTCTCCCCATTTTTTAGTAGTCATTGTTGGCGTGTAGTCAAGCGCGCAAAATTCGCCTTTTATCATCCTTAAATGCTCACAGTGACATAATAAAATCAGCGCAATAAAAATAGCATCGACGGCAATGTATGTAATGGCGTTAGCAAAAGAAATGGAAATATTAAAAGGAAATGTGCGATTTTCACATTTGAAATGTTGTGCGTACGTGCTGGCACACAAGCGTATCCTTTACTTGAGTGTGTATGTGCGTGGCAAGCGTATTAAGTGGCATATGCTTCATCATCATCATAATGCGCTTGAAGGCACTTATGTGACGCTGACATTAACCCGCTACCGCGCGGCTTGCGCGCGCTCAACTGTTGCTTACCATTTGCATTGTTGCTGTTGTTATTGCCCTCACCCTGAGCAGCAGCGCCCAACGAGGCGTTGGTG
This sequence comes from Bactrocera oleae, assembly GCF_042242935.1. NCBI lineage: Eukaryota > Metazoa > Arthropoda > Insecta > Diptera > Tephritidae > Bactrocera > Bactrocera oleae. The sequence continues at coordinate 47,162,101 of NC_091540.1, read as the reverse complement.
GTTTCGTTATGGGCTTCTGAGTTTTTCAAATGAAAATAAACGAAAATAAAACGAGAAAAAAATTATTAAAATCATAAAATCAAAATGAAAATGAGAAAAGAAAAGAAATATTGCACGATATAATGAAGTGGTGCAAAAATTAAAATTGCTATTATTTGCTGTTTAAGGTAGACTACCTGCTGGGATGTCATGTACTTCAGCTGGTATCTCCACATTTTCCACCGACTGTTCGGCTTGCAATTCAATTTCTTGCTCGATTGGAGTGCCTTTAGCTTGTTGAATGCATTGCTCCAGGGTAGTTTCGTCTAATTATTGAAAATTATAATAAAATAAAATTTAAAAAATTAAATAAAAAATGTATTAAATGAAGTACAAATGTAAATTAATTAATTTAAAAAAAATTCAGATGACAACAAAAGCACATTAAAATATTTAAGTACAAAAAAGTAAAAAAGAAAAATTTGTTTGCCTTTGCTTTGCAGTCCTAAAATGTTTAATGAAATTTTTTTTTCATATTTTGTCAACTAATTTCATTTCAATTTAATTTTTTTTACTAAGTATTGCGCTTAATTCTCCTCCCTTCTCACTTACCATTGGTCTTTTGGCGCGCTTCCTCCAGCACGGTTTGTTTGTTTTGCTTGACAACCAAGCTTTCAAAGCGCGCATCGTCCACCAACGAACGACGGCGTGATGGATAGCCATTCTGTAAGAGAGCAGATATTTTATGAATGATTTTTAGTTGTTGGGTGAAAAAGTTAATCAACTAAAATATTAATTTTTTTTTTTGTTTTTACCACCCTAATACCGTTAGTGACCAACCGGCAACCACCTGTCGGTTGTCTAATGCGTTGCCATTGGCTATAAAGCTTTTAAGCGCCTTTTCCACACAAATTACCGAGCAGCGTGGGCGTTTGATTGAGCGATTGTGGGTAGCCCGTTTAGGGGGTGGCAAATGCTTTAAGCACACTTAAGACCGTTAAGTATGTGTTTCCCTGAGTGTGTGTGTCAATAAAGTTGAAAAGCGGAGATGTGCAGGAAATTGGCGCATCAGCCACAGATTACAGTGGTTTGAATAAGAAAAATATATTTATACTTATTTTACGAAGGCTGAGGAGACAACGGAAATTGTTCGAGGCAGATTTGGGTTTGTTAAGAAATTTTAAAGAATTAAACAAAAGTACTCAAAAAAATGTTCGAATGCAATTATGCCAAAAAGAAAAATGAAAATATTTTAATTTTCAATAGTTTGTCGAGTTAAGATTTTTAAGACGCATCATTTCTATCAAATTTATATATATACATATATATACCAGCTCAGCTTTGTTTACTTTTACAAACAGCCGCGTTGTGGAATTTTTTCCACTATGTCTGCAAATCACTTGACACTTATGCAATGTGATTTACTTTCCTCTCATGCGCACACGCTCCGCGGACTGCTCTCCACCATAGCTCTATACCTTCCGACAATTATACATCAGTTAACATTTTTTTGTAGCTTTTTGTTTTGGTATGACACAATTTAAACAAATAAAATTATGTGTGTGCGTGTTTGTCTGCAGATGCTGTGTGGTCAGCAGAAAGGCAACAAGCACTAATTTCAACACAACAATAATAAACGGACAGACAAGGTAGCAGACGAGTCGCCACTGAACAAGCGATCATATTGTCGAGACTGACTGTTGGCCCAATACTCCACTGAACTGAAATGCGGTCCACACAGCGATGCGCTATGTGCGCGGCTGTTGTTGTTGCAGCCATAAGCATACATATGTGAAGCAGGTTACAAAATCTCAGCGCTTGTCTTTATCATTTGGAAGTTTGCTTACTGAAAACGAAAGTGGCGCTTTGTTTTGATTGCTGTGTTTCGGTTGTTGGTACAACACATTTTTTCGGTATATTTTCGAAAAGTCAGCGATATGGCGCACGTCAAAAGCGCTCATTGTGTGTTTTCGTATATTTTATCAGCAAACAAAAACAATAACAATAGCAATACGAGAGAAGCGCTTAAGCGCAGAAATTTGCCGGCTAAAAACTGGTTTATGAGCCAAAAGAAAACAAAATATGGCCATATGAAAAAAGGGAAAAATAATTTGCATAGCATTAATGGTTAGTTTATTGTTTTGCTGCTGGTTTGCGCGTAAGTTCGCGACGCGCATGCGCGCGCGTCACTCGTCTTTGCCCTTTGAGGCTAAATGATAAACGCGTTTAATAAAAAAATTAACTTATTCATTCAACTCAAAATGTGTACCATCATCGTTTTTGTTATTGTCATTTTTTTTTATTTTTATTTGAAATATTGTGTGCACTTTCGTTCGAAATCTTAAATAACCGTATGCTTACAGGCAATGACACCAAATGAAGTCGTCAAATAGCGCGTTCGACACGTAAGCGCCTGACTTTAAGTAATATTTTGACAGCTTAAGGTGTTAAAGTCGCATAAATTTGCCGATCAATGAGTTGGAGAATCTATGCGAACGAGTTTGGCGCACAATGGGATTTGCTGAATTGTGTTTGGTACGCATATAATATTAAAATTTTATTTTTCACGAGCTGGGATATAGGACAAACATATACGATTATATATATTATACGATCGTATTTATGTGTAGACGGAGCAGCGTTTGTGGCAAGCAGGAAGTATCAGTGATTTTTAAAGAAGCAGAGAATAATATGCTTATATTCGTCACATACAAAGGGTTAAGTAAAATTTATGCGTTTTTCCTGTTGGCCATTAACCATTAGCCCTTTCTTATTCAATTTAAGTTTTCAACAATTTTTTTTTTCTGTTACAATGACCTTCGTGGACCACGCCAAATTTGAGCGCACGGCCACATGGAAAAGCTGATAAAAGAGCGTCTAGTTTTCGAATCAGATAGTAAACGCGGATTTCAACACATTTAATGGATTTTTGTGTTGTCCACGGAAATTTGTTTAAATTTACATTTTTTAAGAAAAATCGGGGTATGTACTCGTAAGAGACCTAGCCGCGCAAGCGAACCCGCCAACTAATGCAATTTTTTGTCAACCAAATTTTTTCTTGTCGTTGCAAAACATTATCTTTGCGCTGACAGGTGCTTAATTGTGCCGGTAGTGTTATATGTTGTTGGCTCACTAGCGCATAATTTTCCCTTTTTCAGCTGCGTTATTATCTTAAGCGCATCACTACAACTCAGCACTTCGAGTACACGCCCACTTTCACTCTTAACAGTTTATTTAAGCAGTTTGTTAAATAACTCTGCTGGCAATTTGTCAAGACTAACAGTTAAAGGCTGGACAGTGTGTTGACTGTGTTTGAAAATTTCGTATTCTAAATATATTTACAACAAGTGTTTGCACTATATTTGCTAATTAAAAATGGGTTTGTTTGGCATTTGTCACGTAGTCCAAATTGTCTACCTATATGCTTACATATATATGTATGTATTGTATATATGTGTGGTTGAAAACTACGCAACAAGCCAGTTGGCACTAATTTTGGAAATTTTAGGAGAATTTTCGAAATTCGAAATATTAGCTGTGACCGAAAGATATGATTGCAAGAGGTAAGTAAATATAAAATTAATTGTTTTGAATGATAATTTTAGTTAAAAATAATATATTTAGTAATGTAATACACGCTTGCCATTTTGACGTAAAATGTAATTAAAAATTTAAAAAATCAGCAGTTTTGACGCCACTGAATCTGTCACTTTTCTTGAAAATTGACAACAAATTTAAAGTTAATTATTTACTTGTAATTAGCTTAATGACAAAAACTTGGTTTTTAAAATCAATGAATTCGATGAAAATAAATAATTAAAATTTTTTTTTTTATTTTCATATGTATTTTCTAACTAAACAATTTGAATTAAAAATCGCTATCCAATTTTATACACAGTGCATATCGTTCTGTAAGTTTTATATTTGGAAATATTTATTTTTTTTTAACGATAAACTTTAAATTTGACGAATGGAAATGAAAACAAAAAATATTGAAACTTTAAATCAACGAAAAACAACTTTTTGGCAACATTGTACCTTTTATATTCAACTTTTGTTACAAAAACTTGTATTCAAAATTTTTCGAAATTTAATATTTACGCATTTTTAATTTCAACTCACCTCAATACTGTAGGATTTTTTGATAGCGAACATTTCGCGGTTCTTTTGTGCAGCAGCTACGGCCATCATTTTGTTAGTTTTTGTTTTTTATAAATATACGGATACGAAGAGAATTCAAAATTTAACGCAAAGTGCAATTTATGACACTTGTCTTTATATATATTTGCGTTTTTGAGTTTTTATTTAGCAACTGTTGTCAGAAATAAGCCTACGAAATGCACTTTCACTGCTTATTTCACAATAACAAAAAAATGTTCTTGCCAATTTTCTGTTAATCAACTTTGAAGTAGTTTGCTTGAACGGTGTTTGCGTCTAAACAGCTCCAGAAATCACACTTGTTTTTGTTTTTGTATGTACGTAAAACACAGGATCTTTAACTTGTAGAACTTCCAGTTATCGAAACTTTTCAAATACTTATGAACTTTTCGATTTAGCTTGCTTTAACTTTAATATCCTTCGATTTGTAATTATTTTACTCGCAGGCAGAAAAGCTAATTATTATTTTATTACAACAAACACAACGTTTTAAATATATATTTAACAAACTACTTAACTTCTTAACCAAAGTGGCAAGTCTTAAGAGCGAATGATAGCGAATCAATGCATGCTTGGTGTCCGGCGGCGTTCGCTTAAATACCCTCAAAACGTATCGTATGAAACGATAAAAGAGCCGCTGAGCCGAAGCTCGACCACAGCGTCGTTGCTCTTGGGGTGGCAAGCGAACTTGAGCCCGTCTGTGTGTGTGTGCGTTTGTGTGTCCGCACACACGGGGTGGGGGATATGTGTGGTGAGCGTGCAGACGAGCGTTCAAGCGGCCGCTCGAAAATCCGCTACAGGTTTCGGTTGTATTGCATGTGTTGTTGCTGCTATTTTTGCTCCCATTAACAGGTGATGAAGACGTCATCAGCGCGACAATCACTGCGCAGCATCAGCCACACAGCAGTAAATGCTCACAATACGCGCGCTCTCTCAGCAAAAACAACAGCAAACACACCTCACTGAATATGAATGACTTGGATGGTGGTCATGCTCGTGGGGTTCCCTCACGTTTGCGCAGCACACCAAGTTCAAGTTCCAGAGCGTATTCGATTGAATGCCCGCTCATACTTGTACGCTCACCGAAAAACGATGCTGACGTTAATCGAAGTGTTGGAATCACCCGGCGTTGTGTTATTTGTTTGTGTTGTTGCTGTTGCGGCGGCTGGTGTGATTTTTGTTTGGTCCACCCAGACGAACAGCGCAGCAGCCGTTGTGCGCTACAGGTGAGCGATCGAGTGCCAAATTGAGCTGGTTTAGCTTGCGCACGTCATCGCGAGCCATGGCGACGCGTCATTAACACACCGTTCTCGATGTGGTCTTTTAAGAACGTGTGTATGTGTGTGCCGTATACATATTACCGACATACGCACCTGTAAGTTATATTTGTTTATTGTTTTTTGTTTATTTGCCACGAGTGTTTCGGGTCATCCTTTCCGCGAAATTCCACTGTTATTTTCTACATCAGTCGGGGAATTTTCCCACCACTCGAACTGCAATGGTCCAAATGACGTGAAGAGTTCACAAAAATATACGCTGCTATTGTTAGGTTACCGCTAGTTACATTTTAGTAGCATAGCTAATACTCTACATATGACCATTAAATAATATCGACTAGAAAATATTAAAAGATACAGAATTGAAAAGTTGTTTAATTGATAACTTAAAAAAAAAAAATGATGACCAATTCTTCTTGAAAATACATTAGTGATAAATTTTGCTTCGAGCAAAGTCTCCGCCTAGCCCAAAAGAGGCAATAGTTTGAAAAGAATACTAGAGACCAGACCACACCTTGCTGTGGTTATGGTATAAGACAAATAATATTATAATAAACTATTCGATATAGTAAAAATATTATTTACATTATATCACATAACATCATTTTATTTTTTTTTTGAATTTAGAACCCTTTCTTCAGTTTAGAAATAAACTTTTTTATTTTTGAATTGTTTTTACTTTTAACATAACTGGATATTAACTACCATATCATTCATGTTGGATGAAACCGCACACATTGTGATAAATTTTACTAAAATCGGTTCAGTAGCCTAGAAGTTTACCCCGGACAAAACGGGACACGTAATATTTATATGTATAGATGTAAAAAAAACCTACCAGAAATTGGCATTGATCTAAATTTTGATAAAAAAATTAGATACGTAGAATCTAACCCAATTATGAAAGCACAACTATCGCGAATATTCTATTGTACATGGGCTAAGAAATGTTACTCATTTGGTGTGATCGCGCTTTACACAATCTCCACCTTTGCTTCGAAACAATTGATTTGAGTAATGTACCCTATTTGAAAAGCCCGCAAGACGCAGTAATAGCAAAAAACATGGCGAAATTCGTGAATTTCTGTTGAGTAACCATGTCATGAAATTGAGTGATGGTATATCTTTGAAAAATTTGTACAAATGAAAATGATTTGCGGGTGATGTGTGTCGCTTTTGTGAACTTCGATCAAAGGTACAGTGGTTCAAAGGACCATCTTGCACTGATTAAAAGCAATAAGAACGAGTTTTGGTACGAATTTTTGTCAATTAAAGATGGGTTGATCATTATACACCTGTGTTCAATCGGCAGTTCACAGAATGTTTTTGTCCGTTGAAATCAAAAGCCCGAAAACTCAACAATATAACTACAATCGGGCAAAATTTTAGCTAATATTTTTTAAAATTCGCATCGAATTTTTGCATGATAAGCCAATCAATAGACATCACTGTGTTCTATTGATTCGACTGGGTATTGAATACAAAGTTACTACATTTTTATCGTCTTTCTCTCACCCTGAGGGTTGTATTGTAGAAATTATATGTTCAGAAAGATTATTTGCAGTTATTTGCATGAATGATAAAGAAAGAGATTATAAATGTTTGGTTCCGTTACATTGTTTGGAAAGAAGTTGACAGATAAATACATTAGGGAAGAACTTTATTTACAAACAGTTTGATAGTCTGTTTCATTTGTGATAGTGTGTCACAATTTTGGAAGGATGTTAGTAATTTAAGAAACTAAGAGGATAAACTCTACTTACTTCAAATTTTATAAGCATTCGAAAAAGGTTTAAAGCGAATCCGAGTTTTTTATGCAGTCACGATCAATTTATCTTTCCTCACAATAAATCCAACTATCTTTATAACAATTTATACCTGCATAATCATATACATACCCACATCTATGTATATGCAAAGGCAAATTGAAAGAGTAACAGACATCAAATGTTGCTTAAACCACAGGTGGTATTGACATGAAAGTTTGAACGCCCAAAGATTTGAAGAGATTTTTGAGGAACAACACACAGACACACCTATATACAAAACAAAACTACGAATATGAAACCCATCAAATTGCCGTAAAGCTATATTTACCATTTGCGCAAATTGACGTTAACCAATTTTTAATTAATCAAAACAAAGAAAATTGCGAAACATATTTATAACTTATTATGTACCATAATAAACAAACAGAATTGTGCTAAAAATAGTTCTAAGTTCCTTTTCCTTGTTGATATCCAAGAAATCGCTTCGATTTGCAGGTAGCATTGTCTTGCTGACAGCCAATGTAAGTGGAAATCCGGCAACTACAAGTACTCACATACAAGTACATATGTACATACATATAAATAACTCAATCATAGTCAATTGTTGTACAAGCGAACAACAGGTCTTTCATATTTATGCCTAAGTGAGTGGGGTTCTCGTGTTAGCTTATCTTATTGTTATGAGCAAAACAAAGAATAGCTATAGGATTTAGAAACATAAGTGCATTAGACAACTTTCAAAAGAATTTTATTCAGGGAATTTCGTTTGGGCCATAGTTTATTGCCTTTTCCACTCACTGGGCTAACATGCAGCAAGTTCACGGACTTTACTACTCAATTAAAATAAAATTATTGGAGACTAATTGAAATGCCAATATGTCGTCTACTAAACAGCCGCATAGCTTACAATTGCAATGTATAATTTACTAAAACTGAAAGTAGAAAAACTTAATAGCAACCTTGTCATTAGCGTCTCACTAGAAAGGCTTATTAGTCAATGAAATTATGTTAGCAATCAACTCATAAATCAGTTTACCTGTCTAAATGTCATTATACACTCTCGCAAAATATTGCACCTTGTCTAAAACAGCGAAAAATAATTGCGATAGATGTACTGTTATATGCATACAAGTATATCACAGTGTTTGGAATGAAGGAACATATATAGTCATGACTATCCGTGCGTTTCTCTATATGCCTATGTAAACGATAACATACAAGTATAATATATTAGTAGAAGTCGTTAATACTCATCCCAATCCTTACTAAGTCCTTGTTTGTTTTTTAATTTACCTATTTTTGGATTAATTTAAGTAAGAAACCACCTGGAATAAAGTTCTCTCACTCTACCATGTACTCTCTGAACCACCCTGTGATCTTAATGAAGTTCATCAATTCGAGACGTTTTATATTTGCAACTTTCGCCAGAAAAGCTGCGAGCGATAGTTGCAACAGTGACCTGTTAGCGCTTCTACTTGGGTTCGTATATCATTTCTTTTGAATTTCAATAATCGACATATGCGGCCCGTATACCATTCATAACTTAGCATGAATCTGGGTCTGCTTGTTGAACAAGTCAGGGATTGTTTCCACCAAGACTCAGCTATATCTACAACATGTTTTAACGATTAAATAACTACAAGTAGTCAGGAGCATATATCTTCCTTTTTCACTGTAGGTTTGATGTGAAATTGGATGTTAGTTCCACTAATAGATCAAGACATTATTTGGCTATCGTTGATGAAACCTTAAAAGACTTTAGTCATCTCAAAGCCGCATGACTTTCTGTGAGTATAAATATATTTCTTAATTTATGCATCCTCTTTGTTATATAAGCCAAAAATGCAGAGAACATACAATATAGATTATCACAGTTCTACGTTTTAAGCACAGTTCTACAAACTTCATGAAAAGAAATTTTCTAATACCGTTCCGATAGTCAATGAAGGAATTCCGAGTGTTGCCTGCAAAAAATACTCAAACGCCGTCAGCTGTTTGGAAGCGGCATATAATTTGTAGCAATATCCATTAATCGAATGGAAAATAGTTAAAAAATGTAACGATTCTTTTATCCATGGTTTTCGACTATAATTTTGAAATATTGAAATATAGACGAGATTTAGTACTGATAATTTTATTTAACCATAAATGTAATAGTATCGAATCGAGAATTTAATCAAGTAAGAAAGTGCGTAAGTAAAAAATTTAACCCTAAAATTTTTGTTTTAGTAAATATAAACTCGATAACACGTTTTGTTGACTAAAACATATTTTTCGCTTGACATTTTTGAATAATCATTAAAATCTTAAATAGTTTTTGAAAATATAATATTTAAATGTACATGTGCTCTTCGATCTGACATTATGATAAGCTCATATGAAAATACTGCTTTTATATTTTGGACCCAATCCCAACTTTATTTAGTGCTTTTAAGTGTGACAAAACATGTCAAAAATTTGTTTAAATAAACAAATTTTATTTAACAAAAAACAAAAACATCACATAACAAACAAACAAAACATCATTTTGCCATAATTTTATTACATAGATGCTCTCAATAATCTTTGCCATGACGCTGGTGACAGACTTATGTATGAGTCATATGAGAGTCTAGCCGAAGCGATTTCAAAAAGCTATACAACCCACCAGAGGATGTAGGCTGCGCAGCGTTTCTAAACTCTATTTGGGATTTATTTTGTGCCTTTACTATAATAAGAAGAATAATAATTATAACTATATTAACATGAATACGAGTATGAATCAAGAAATTTCAATGCAATTTTTATCTTTATTATGAAGTTAATTATCACTACCGTATTACGTATGCAAACTAGAACAATTCACATTAAATGCAACATTTATTCAGCGTTAGTATTATATTTAACCTGTCAGCATCCACATCCATATGTGCGATTGCATTACATTCATACATACAAGTATATATGTATGTTTATGCATAGAGTACATGCGAGTACATCGCTATCGCAGCTGACGTCTAAGTCCATTAGCAATCTCGTTTTATATCGTTAGGTATTACCCACACTGCAAATTACTCGCTTTGACTGCGCTCGTTTCAATGCGTAAGTTTGGTTTTGAGGAATTCCGCTTGCCACTGGTTTTTCCATAGCACACTTTCCTGCTCGCGCCAAAATTGTGGCAAGCATGAATGTGTTTAGTTATTACTCTGAAAATAATTATTGCTAATTCGTAAATTCTTAAAAATTCAGCAATGCAAGTTTATGGATAAATTAATTTGTAATATTGAATATGATAATTACCATATTATACACTCTGATATAATATTAGAAAGTGTCATACTTGCGTACGGAACAAGTTGCACAGAGTATAATAATTGTATTCACCTAACGATTTTTTGTATCATGTATAACTAATCGATATAGATATAGAGTTTATACATTAACAAGTAAGGAAAGTCTAAGTTCGGGTGTGACCGAACATTTTATACTCTTGAAACTTGCGGAGAAACACCTTCAGGTTTTGGCAAAACTTTATATCAAACTAAGGATAGTATCATTCGACTTTGCCCATTTTTGCAGTGTCTAATAGGAATAATGAAGTAACTTCACACGCTACTCGACTGATTTCTGAGTTATTTCAATAAATTTATTTTTTTTTTCCACTTTAAGTTTTTAGCGGTCTTATCTCAAATTTATATAGTCAGGACTGAAGAGCCTAAAGAAGCTTCTTTCATTAAAAAAATTATTAAAATTAGTTCCAAATTAAAAAAAAAAAATTAATAAAAATGTTTCTTGGTCTACGTAAATGCTTAAAGGTACTTTTTTCGAGCGTTTAAATTTTGAAAATTCATAGCTCCAAAATTTTTCATATTGAGTGGAAATAAAAAAATACGGTCCAATACTTTTCCTTAAAGAACATAGAAAAAAAATGTTTTGAACGAAAAAAAAATTTTGAATGTAAATTTTGGATGGAATGACCTATTTATACTTTGTAGCGTCTACGATATTTCCTTTTGGGTGTTACAGACATCGGGGCAAACTTAAAACACCCTATTCAGGTTATAAAAATGTGCTGAATGCATGAAAAATTATAAACCAATAGGAGATATCATATTTTATTTTTTGCCTCATTTACAGAAACCTATCAAATTGTTTACACCATTAAATTCCAATGTCATTTAACATTTTTTACACCACCCAAACTTTAAAACTTTATATGTGTGGCATGCCACATTGTAGACAAACATAAAAGCAAACAACACGCCACTTAAAATTTTAAATTTTTGTACTAAATATGTAACAAACGAATACAATTTTAATGCAAGGATAACTGGAAGCCAAACTGTTTTTCAGTTGTGTTTTTTTGTTATTGTGAATTTAGCGACACTGGAACCTCGACTACTCATACATAATTGTATGGAAGTGCGTTTATTCATGTATTTGCCACATACAGACTTGTGTACATATATACGTAGACATGTAACTGATTTTATCGGCATATGTAGATCAATGGCAAACTGGTAAAGGAACAACTCACGCGTTTTGCTTCGTCACCTGATAATGCGTGCAATGCGTACACGCGCATGCGCATTCACTCAACCGGACACATACATATATATGCTAGTCACACTTACTTTGTGATGCTTGCTGTTCTGTGTTGCTATTGCGCATTAATATCTGAAACGGTATAACAACTTTTCTACTAATTATTTTCGTTCTAAATTTAGTCACTTGCAATAAAGTTGAAATTTTTACATAGATATTAGTTAGGGTGCACTCTAAGCGGTATTTGAATAATTTTGCACTTAAATTGACAGTAATGAGCGGCGCTGTGCCGAGAATTTTAATTGTTAGCAATGCTACACATCAAACATATTTATGTATTAAATATGTACATATATCGGTGCATAGTTATGCTTCTGACCAATAATGGTTCTTTTAAACAGTTTTTGATTCTCTTTCTAAGGTTTACTACAATACTATCATTTACTGCCGTTAAAAGGCCGCAAATAGGGGACTTTTACATTTTTCTATTCGATTTGGAACAAAAATTGGAACTTAAAATTTGATCGTTTTTGGACAGATGATAATATGTGAAGTCCTACGAAACCAGAACAAGCTAAATTAAAAATTGAGAGTATCTTAAATAAAACACAGATTGATGCGCAGTACTCATTTTAAGATACTAATAGATTAAAGGTGCCCCGTCGGTTCTGAATGTAGAATGATAAATAATAAAATGGGTTTTAGGCTAACAGTTAATAGTTTTAAGAAAAATATTCCCCGACTACGTCGCTAAGCTATTTGTATATTATGTTCACGAAGTTTGTAACACTCAGACGGAAGCGTCGGTGACCCTATAAAATATATTTTTAAATGATCAGCATGACGAGCTGAGTTGATTAGGCATATCTGTCTGTCTGTCTGTATATACCCAAACTAGTTATATCTGAAATTTTGCATACGTTCTTTTTCCCCAATAAGCTGATATCGGACCACTATAGCATAAAGCTGCCATACAAACTGAACGGAATCAAGTCCTTGTAATGAGTAAATGAATGAGTTGCATAGTTCTATGTAGCATAATATTTTGCAGGGTTGAAGTAACCTTCGCCTTTTCCTCGTAACTACGAGAACTTCGTAATCGATTATTAGTATAATCTACGATAAAATGTTTTTGGTCGCATCAAAGGGTTTCCAGTTATATGGTAAGACACAGATATATAAAAATAGTAAAAGTAAATTATCTAAGTAGGGACATCTTCTACGGATCCTAATGTTTCATATTAACAGTAATTGAATGGTTGAGGTGAAAAACTTTAAGAATTTTATCAAAACCATCGATATGTTTAATGGTGCTTAGTTGGAACTCACTTGGGAGAAACATGCGTTTAATGATTTTTTAAATGCCACCAGTTATGGTAAGAAGTTCGTTAGAACTTCCCTTTCCCAAACAAATTGTTATTACTTTTTTTTTAACTATTATCTCCACACATTTTTCGATGGGTCCTAGTATTTTGATTACTATATGCCTCCATATACGTGTGCATTGAAAATTCGAAAAAAGTTTAATTGAATAAATGGGTGTTTACAAGTGTACATAATTATTATATTTAACTTCAACTCTGTGACATATAACATACATATATTATTATTAATTAATTTGTCTTTTATCCACAAACTAAGTAAATTCCATTGATATACTACTTCTACAAATTATATTTCAAGACTTTAATTGCTTGTCAGTTTTTGTAATTGCATGCAACAAAGTAAAGTGGTAATGTCACAACATATTAACTAGTTAAGCTTTATGTTATACAGAAATAAGTCTGAAGCAGTTATGAGTATTCTTAAAAGAAAAGCGACACAAAAACAAACGAAAAATGTGCAAAATGTGTAATTACACTGCCAGGGACATTTTTTTACTGACATTGCAATGAGCAGTTACCATTGCATTTACAATCATTGCAGCGTATTTAGAATCGTATAATTGCAACAAAGTCAAGTGTAAGAGTTTTCATATACACAATTTGTAACATATTCTACACATACATATATACTATAAGCAAATATAATTAAAATTGACGCACATATGGTTCTCATGGCTTTTGTTTAATTGCTGTTATCAAAAATATTTTGGTTAAAAAATATTTAGGTCTTTTACACCGATCAAATAACAGTAAGTAAGTTTTTTAAATATTTGTTTATAGTCAAGCGACAATCTTCATTCCTGCCAGTAATTATTATTAAGGATTTGATCTGATAAAGAGCAGAGGAGTTTGACTTAAAAAGAAATAAGTCATCTAACGGACGATGAATTTAAAACCCGTCAATAAAATTAAAATACCTATATATTTGTGTTTTTTTTGGGAACCCTCACCTCATCACGGTTCGGGCACCGTTCGAGCCGGCCTTAGACTACCGAAAGAAAGCTTCTGACATTTTACTGTAATCGCTTTACCAAATATAGAGAAATTGTCGAATAAGCACTCAGCTGAGCTCTGCGATCGGAAATTTGGTATGAGAAACTGATATGCCTTTCGTCACTCAAACTACGGCTGTAATATCTAAAACACAAGCTCATGGTTTTAAAGGAGCAACAACTGCAACGCATGTGGCACGAGAATCAAAATTAATGAAGCACTTATGTAGAACCACAGTAATGGTATGAACTCTATAATAGGAAGTACAACCTAAGCATAGATATCGAACTTCCGAGGTTTAGCCAACCAAAATAATTGTTAATGATAAACAAAATCATAAAATAATTTTTCAAACATTTATCACTCTTCATTGAGTATTTAATACACAATGAGGGAAGTTTCACTTTTGTCGCAAGTGATTTCACGCATAGATTTTGATTTAATTACTAAATTATTTTAATTATAATTAATTATAACTTATTATTTTTATTTCTTTGGACGTTGCGTAGAACGTATCTTGAGTAAAGCGGATGGAAAGTGCTAATTAAGCACAGTCACGTTAAAAAACCCGCGTAAAATCGAATAGCTCACCGAGCATTTGAATGCGTTAAGAACATAAGTACACACATAAATTGAACAAACATTGAACGCTTTGTTCAAATGTCGTTTTTTGAAAGGCATTCAAATTGTACGCGAGTTAATGCGAGTTTGCGGTGATTAATTGCAGCGATCGAATTGCCCGTAAAAGCAAAAATAGCCGCAACAACTCACTAAAACTTATGTAAGAGTGAGCAGGAATTGCAAAAGAACGGATGTTGCGGAACCGAGAATGACCTTCGAGCGCATTGAGGGCGTCAAATTCGCCAAAGATCACTTCAATGACTTGTTTGGTTATTTGCTTATTGTTGAATGTGGGGGCGCGTGCAGTTCGAATAATTAGTTTAGTTTAATTTTATTCACCTTTTACTCTCGCTACAATACTTGTTGAAGTAACGACAATACATCCTTTATGCACTACGGCACGTTTAAGGAAGTCTACTAATCAAATCGAGCGTGGCGACAAAGCGACACTTCATCATGAAACTACTTTTAAGTCATGACTTTTTGTTGGCAATAAATTTATATTTAAATTTATACTTTATAAGGTGAATCGTGTCACCAGACACTCAACCATAAAGTTCAAGAGCAAGGATGGGAAAAATTATCGGTTTGCGGTTATGCAACCACTATATCTGTATGCACTATGTACATGAGCTGGAACAAAATTATGCGGTGAATAAATTTTTAGAAGAGGTGCGGTAGGAGGCTTGAATTAAGTAAGAATCATAGACCGTTTCCCAAACTAAATAAAAAGTGAAACAATTGTAAACGAGTATTCTTAGTGTAAACAAAACTACTCATGTGCATATGGGTACATAGAACGTATAGCGAGACTGCGGCAAAGCGAGGCGGAACGGCTGCGCAACTTGCTATTAAACCTTTATCAGCGCATGAGTAACTGGTCACCGCAAATGCTTTGAACTCCAGCAACATTTATGTACATACATACATACTTATATTACGTGTAAATAATTATATACGTGTATACTTGTAGACTCGTACTACAAGCGCTGCTAGTGGCAAGAATATCGCTACAGTCAGAACGTCGCCACGGCTATTGATTTTGTGACTTTTATGACCTTGAACATTTATTCATTCTATTTTCGTACGTCGATTTTGCTATTTGCTATTTTTCTTAGCACTTTAAATTTTTCTAAATAAAGCGGTGTAATTACATACATACGATTCAGCTATTTTATGCAAAAACAAAGATATTTATTTACTCGGATGCCAATTTGTTGAAATGAAAAATGGGATAAAGTTGCATGCTTCATAGCATATAGTATTTGTCACATACCTCGTTGCCTCTCTTATGAGTATTTTGAATCGGAAATTAAAAAAATATTTTACAACGCATGCGCCCCAACCATTTAGAGAGCCTGAAAAGTGCGATCTTCTTAGAAACAAAGAAGCATACACATAAGGGTGGGTCACAAAAAAGAAAAACAATTGCTTTTTTTTCATTCCCTGCTTAGTGGCGTACTCTGAAAAATTGATTCAAAGACACCTTCAAGAAAGGCTCTCCAAGTATGAGCCCTTAATTGTAAGGGAATGTCCTCCACTTAACGGTTCTCTATTTTTTTCTTATTATCAGATTGAAAAATCCATATTCTCTCCTATATATTATAAAACTTTTATCATAAATTAGTAACGTGTAAGATGATCCGAACAAAAAACTCAGTTCACTCGGTTCTATTTGTGGGGGTTAAAACCAGGCATGATGGTATAAAAAGACTCACTATCAACAGTATCAAGCTACTTCATTCCCTGCAAACTGCAAAGCTAAAGAGATCGCCAGAGGCGTCACCCTTGCGGCACTTACATACTAGTGGGAACGAGCAGGATCTTCGTTGTCCTCCTGCGTAGTAGTATTGGACTTAAGGGCATCGCGTGAGCTTAGCTAGGTTGATGGCTAACTGTGCGACTGCGAAATGCTAGAGTAGAACGCAGGAGATCTACTGAACTACTTGCTCTCATCTCACCTCTATCATAGGAGTTCTTACTCGCTTATAGCGCCAGTCCAACTTTCGGCGAACCAGGAGATAAGTATAGCGAAAACTGATATCAGCAACCTCAAGAAATGAGTGGTCGGCTCAAAGCGTTTTGTCGAATTATGAGGGTCTTTAGGAGATCCCTGTATGGCAAATGTAACAGGAGCGGCTTTTTAACCGAATCTAACCTATAAAGGAAACTTTCAAGGCTTGGAACATGAGGAACAACAACCATTCGTATTAAAATGGTTCAGCCAACAGTCAAATTTAACTTTTTTCAAGTATAAACAAACAAATCTCACTACTCGCTCAACAAGACATTTTGAAAATAATATGATTTAGACAGCGGGGGTAAGTAAGTAATTCTTATTATATAATGATCCGAATAAATGTATAAGGAAATAGCCTATCATAATTGACATGTTTCTACATAAAGCTTTTATAAGTGAAGTGTCAATTAATGCATATTTGATCACCCTGATCACTGTGATTCATGACCAAAATATCGAAAACCATACCTTTTATGTAGTTTTATGGTAACACAAAGATAACTTTTTTTAATGAAGACATGAGCTCAAGGTTGGTTCAATTAGCCATTCGTTCCTAAGTTCATTACTTGACTTGCCTTCGTATTATTCAGAACATAAGGTAGTCCAACGGGAACAGCTTATATCATAAGAGAAGCAGTACAACCAGAACACCTTGAAGAACGGCACCTTTTATCCTCCTCTAGGCTCTAGGCTATATCACTTTTCTTTTTCGAAATTGTAGAATCCTTACATCGAATCACTTGATTTATCTATTTATCTCTGTTTTCGAATAATTTTCCACAATTCTTCATAAATTTAAACATACTGAATAAAGTAAATGAACTTTACCAAGAATAAAAGCAAGAACACAAGTAATTTTAAAATGTTGATAATTACATATATTAGACTAATTAAAAGTATCAATACTGCAACATATCTTAATCTAATTATGGTAAGATAATTGTGCAGAAAGAAAACTTCAACCTCGCCGTTAGACATTCCACATCATCCTACCACATTGACTTACAACTAATTGGATAGAAAAAATAATTATGATAATATTGCAGTTTTACCTTTTTACACTACATTAATTGTTTAAACCAGTATATATGTATATGTAAATAATTATACTAGTATATTGATCAAAAGCCACATGATTCCCACGTTTTTCCATTTAACACGTGAGAATGAAGTACACAGTTTAGAAATGTGTGTTAGTAATTATTCCTTCATTGAAATCGAATTTTTATTACATTCATGGAACATTTCATTTACTCTCACATAAATACCGACCTCATTCAATACATATGCATGATATTTTGATTTGCGAGGAATTAATAAGGGCAATAATTGAATTGTAAAATAATTATGGCGTATTCAATATATGAGTGTTAATTAATGGATTCTAGGTAAGTGTAATTGCAAATTCTTTAAATTTCTTTATTGTTTAATTATGATGAAGTTAAGTAAATGAAGTAAGCAATTACAATACATGTACATAAGTATGTACCCTACAAGAAACTGCTGATGGGTTAACCTCTCACCACTCACATTTATTATGTCAGCACTGACAGTCAAATTAACAGTAAAATGACTGTCAGTGCTTACGATTTTTCTGAAAGCAAATTCTGTATACGTCGAAAAGAGACAGCATACATTTCCATAGAAGTTTCGAGAAGGTCTGAAATACTTATGTAGCTGTTATTCCGTGCCATAAACCAAAACTTTTTGTATTAAAAAAATAAATAAATAACGAAGAAGTTTTCAAATATAATAAACGTAAGTTGTTATTAAGTTTCAAATAAAAGTATATTTTAAGTTAATTTTAATTTTTATTTAGGCATTTTTAAATCTTTTCCTTTTTAGAGAACAAGCATGGAATTAAGTGAAAACTTATTTTCATAATTTATTATTTAATTATACTTTTGTTGCACTCCTTTTTTATATTTATGTACTTGTATATTATTATAACTAATTTTAGTTAAAAGTTTTGAATTTATTACAGAAATAAAAATTGTATTATATACTGCGCAAAAAAATTTTTCACTTATGGTAGCTTTACAGTCATAACTGACAAATTGCAGCTATGATGGATTTATGGTCAGCAATGACTCAGGAAAAGACATGAGAGTGTGCAGTATAGATATATAGTGAATCAATCCCGAATACCCTTGTGTTAAAGAAAAATGCAAACTCACACACGTACGTATGTTTACATCAGTTTTTGAACAAGGCTCTTAAGAAAATAACAGAAACTTTGTTCTGCTCGCTGACAAAATGGTTTCAGCTATGACTGTCATATTACTGGTCAGATGACTGTCACTGTTCTTGTAGGGTATGTTAATTTTTAACGCGTGCTTCAATAAACAAAATTTAATTTTACATAAAAAATATTTGAAGAAATATACATACACACACATGTTTTGGGAGGAATCATCAAAAGCTTTAACAACATACTTGTGTGGAGCTATAAGCTGAAATAAGACTCCTAACGTCATGTACCGACTGCACCGGTAGCCCCCAAGTATTACGACGGGAGACGATAACAAGTCGCCTATACTTGGTCCTATCTCTGTAGGTCTCAAATACCCCCCTAGATAGGCAGGTACTTAGGTAGGAGTGCGCCATTTTGATACACTAATCTTGTTATGCCATTTCAAAATTGCGCTCAAACCATTTGGTGCCCTCAATGAGACTGCTTATATCCATTATGCTTTTGTGTGTGTGCGCCTTTCAAGGTTTGATGCCTGATGAGTTCAAAGTATCTTGTGTCGGACTTGTGATAAAACTGGGCGTTCACAGAGAAAGGGGTAACGGATTCCGTGTTCTCTTCTAAATAGCTTGCAGCCGCAGCAAATATTATTACAAGACAGGCTTCTAACGCATATTCTTCCAAAGGCCAGTGCTCCACTATATTGGCTGTAAGTCTGTATATACTATTTCTGGACAAATTTAATAAGTCCTTGGTTATATTCCTGTCAAACTTGGGTCATATCTGCTTTGTTTTTTTGGATCTTGTTATTCATTTTCGTTTGCTCTAAGCTATTTTTTCAAAATGCATATAAAGCTCTCTTTTGATCATTCCCAGCGGGCGTGGAATTAACTCCGCCTCGGATTCATCTGAAGGGCTCAAAGCTTGTCGAATCGCCTATCTTTTCGTTGGCGAAAATATTTCTGTAACCTGGAACCCAAGTGCTGTTGACTTGCCATTGAGCTTAAAGCCTTCCTGCAACTGTTTGCTTCACTGGAATTAATCTGTGGCACCGACAAGGCCAGCAATGCCGCCTGGCTATCCATATATACGGTGTCTTTCTGTATCCTCCCGTTATTCAATAGTAGGCCACAGTGAGTTTGGTAGACGGTTAAAAAGTGAACTTAGACAATGTTTGTCGCCAAATCTGTTCCGGTCACTTTCTTGTTTGTCTCCATCATACTTGTCTGTGTTATTTAAGTTTCCTACTCCGCTGTTGTTCAATGTTGGGGATCAGTCGAAATGTTCTACCTTCATTAGCACTGTTCTAAAGTTTTCCTGTTCGAACATTTTTTTTTTTGTTTTTGCCGATGAAGTATCAATTGCCGACATCTTAAACTCTTTATTATTTAAAGGCTGGTGCCCAGCTCTTTTATACTTGAGATCCATATAGAGTAGGAGATTTTAACCCTTCATTTAGTAGTCGTCTCCTATTTTGTTTATAAAACATCAATTCGGTTATGGTTTGTATATTTTTGCTGATCAGGTCTTTTACACTTTCTGTTGTATGTAAACTCACGGTCTTTCCTGCCTATAATAAGTACAGATTTGGTCTTACTCTCTGCTAAGGCAAGTTCACTAGTTTCAAACCATTCGCTAATTACTTGTATTATTTACTGGTTATCGAAACAATACTTTCTTCATTCTCAACTACTATCACTCCAGGAATATCCTCTTCAATGCCAGGGATTGAGCCGGCATACTCCATCATTTATTATATGAAAGCAGCGGTTCAAGTACAGACCCTTGCGGTATATCACAAAAAATTTGATATTCTTTCTTATCTCATTTATGTCGTATTATGGTATATAGGTACAAACATTCCTAACAGTTTATGAATAATATTTATGTCATGAATACACTGGGTTAATCAAATAATGATTATTACACACAAATATTAATATTTGTCACAGTCGCATATATTTATGTACATATTTATATGAATAAATTATAGTATGCACAAAATACATATATGTATGTATGCATTTACATATACCTACAAATAAAACAAAGAATATTAACGCATCATCAGCATTGAAGACGCTTCAGAACCAGTTAAGACAAAAAAAAACAATAAAAATGTATTTAAATAAATTAATAACTAATTAAAATCATTAAATTGTGGAATCGTTCACTGAATCTGCATAAGTATTTATTAGCAAAGCAATGTGTCAGCCGATATTTGGCTGTGACTTTTCGACAACACGTGCCAAAATGTATGTGGGTATGTCCAGTGATTATTCAGCGCTGAGAGTCGCGTGATACTCACCATTTATATTTTTCGGGGATTTTCTTAGTTAATAAAAATCTACGACTGCATTCAAGTGACGTCGCATTTGACACAGTTTTGTGTTTTTGGCCTTTTGAGTTTTGAGTTCTGTGTTTTAATTTTTGATTTTTTATATTTTTGGGAAAACAAATTGATACTAATTTGTACAGATTTTGTATTGTAATTTTTTCACACACTGTATTTACGTACATATGTATACATTATAAATGCCAAGGCGCTTTGGAGTATTGAATAAAGAATACCTGAAGAGTGAATCATCTGATTTTAGTACAAACGTTTCGAACCAAAACAAACCATCAATGAAAATCAACAAAATACGTAAGTAGATATTTGCGCTAACTCTTTTTATTGTACACTTTTTAAATACATTGTTTTATCAAGGTTTACTAATTTATGATTTCAAGGTTGATATCGATTCCTCCCACTTCTTCCAGTGCCATTATAAATAGATAAAGCAGAAGCAATAGCGTGAGAGCCTTTAATGTCCTTAAATCGATTAAAGTAATATCTCCCGCCGAGACTTTGATTCAAATTACACGACAGAGAGTTGCCAGGTCTCAAACAGCATTAAGCACGAAAAAATCCAAAAATAGAGTTCCCAATTATAATGGAGTTGGTAGGATTAACCAAAATCTAACCGCCTTTTCTCTCTCCTGATACCTGCAGGGAGTTGTGGGAGGGTAGAAGCCGTTGGAGAATAGAGGCAGTGAGCTTCTTTTCGGATCGAACAAAGCTTAGGGGGAAGGTTGGTGGAGGGGTATATTATCAGAAACTCTCTATTAATTTCAGTTTCAGACTACCTGATTATTGCAGTGTTTGTCTGCCTTTATGCGGTTGAAATATCTGGTCAATGACTGTTACAAACACTTACTTACTAGAGACTCAACCACTAAACGTTCTATGTTATTATATCTACAGGATATTCGTTGGAGATTATGAAATCACCTCTCTTATGGAGGCAGCATTTCGAACATAATTTGATCATTTGAGCCTAAGGAGGGAAAATCTATCGGTCACTACTGTGAGTCCAACTAAACCTGACAATCTTCAAATTTCCCTTCGCTTTTCTGTTCAGAGGATAGAGGTAGTAGTTTAATAAATTTCAGCAGGTTTTCCTGTGGAATATACAAGTAAATGTCACAACCTAGCTTCCTTTCCCGAGCTTCGTCTCTCTTTAGTGGTATCCATTGGCATAATAATAACAAATAGAAGGGATTTCTCTTGACTTTAGTAGACTCGGAAGTTCAACATCGCTTTTGGGGTTTGTAGAATTCAATATTTTGTTCGGAAACGATTTAATACATATATTTATTATGCTTGGGAAAGGGTATTTTCAAATGAAGTATAAATGAACTAAATATAATAAAATTAAATCAATTTACTTATATAATTTTATATCAAACGATTAGCACTTTTAATTATATAAGGGCATATAAATTAAATTGAAATTAATAAAAAAATAAAAAGCAACCAGAAGAAATTTAAATAATCGTGACTTATTTCGCTGCACTTGCACACTAGTTGGGTGTGTTCGCTGTCGCCACAAAATATACATATATATTCCACTACTGAGAACAAGCCCACTTTTTTGCTGCATCCGCGACGTTCACAAGGGCATAAAATGCATTTATTTTAACCTTAATGTTGTCGAACGATAATTTACAACCACAATTTTCATTTTATTTAATTTTAGTTTTTTTTTGCGCTAAAACAATTTGATAATTTCACTTCGTATCAATTCTTGTCGACGTCCTTTTCACGCTAGGCTTAGTCAGCTCATGACGGCTTCAAAAATTTTCTGTGTTTACTGTGAATTAATATTATTATTAGCATTATTTTTATAACAGCAAAAGAAACTTAGCACAATTAACAATAATTAACACCACTTACAGCGGTGAAAATATCTGCAATGCACACATGCACATAAAAAAGCCAATGAGTGTAAAGCTTTTAAATAAAACTTTAATATTTGCTTCAATTTTACACACAAATTGCGTACTTGAACTGGTTGTTGATCGTCGTTACCTGCGTATGTGTGCGTATGTGTCCGTTTACATATTTCCTTTGTTTTATTTATACACTTTCCGCTGTGTACGTGACATACCCTCGACTGTCGATGACAGCTGCATATGCTCTCTACATATGTGTATGGATTTGTATGTGGGGCTGAAGTGTTGTGACTCAAGTATATTCATCATACCACCCGTACCACCTCTACCCAATGCCTGACACATATAGTGCATACACCTATAATAGAATTGACCAATAGTCGAAGCATCGCTGCGGTGGTTGATGATGTTGCCCAAAATCGATACCAGGCATCACTTCACTAAGAGACATACTAACAATATAAAATCGACCTCGGCATGCATACGCTTCAAACAAGCCTGTAAGCACTTTCTATTGTCTAGTCTGTTAAAAGCATATGCAAGCTGTCTACACACACCTCACCTCGTAGGAATTAAGTCCACGAATATAATAACTTCTTTATACATGTGTGTGTTAGCTGTCCGTTGTACCTGTCCTCGAATGAAAACGCTCAATGTGATGACATGTTGCCATCGGAATTGGCGTTATGGTTTTGACAGCACAACAATCAGTTAACCTGCTCATTGATTTGTTTAATCCTTCGTTTAATCGACAAATTAAGTGTTGTCAATTTTACATTGGAAGGCTTGCAGTAAATATATATGTATGTATGCAAATTAAATTGTGAATTTCAAGTTCATAACTGCGGACTTTATTTCCGGTTTTTTACGACCGCTTTAAGTAAGATGAGTGTGAATATGATTTATTAACAAATTGGAGTAACGTTCTTTGAAAGTGTTGCTGAAATATAAGGTTACGGGCAGTCAAAATTCGATTTGTTCATTATCTTAGAAATATACTCTCAAAATTTTATGTAAATCCACCAAATAATTTTTGAGTTATTCGATAATTAGCAAAGGATCCTTGGGCGCTCTGGAAAGTTTAAGAACAGATAGTAGCAACTGCATAATGAAATTTATGATATAAAATTTATATATCTCTTTTTTAAATACCGATTTTTATAAACCATTAACTGTTAGTTTTTTCCTGACAAAATGTCCCTAGGCCGCCATTTTATTAATAAAACAAAAAAAACACAGCTTCGATTTTTTTTTTGGCCGATGATTTTAGAATCTGTAAGGATTAGTGATGGTCATGATTATTTACCGACGCAATGTTTATACTTTTATGAAATAAAATAATTTACTGGAAAAAATTATTATTTAAAACATATACCAAGTAATTTATTTAGATATTTATGTCTTAAGTGAAATTCCCGCATCACAGTTTTGCAAGTATTTAAAAGCATCTAAACTTTGGTTAAATTATTATTGCGTTATATAACTAATGTTAATTAAGACGTCAAAAGCTCGGCATATCAATGATGTTGTTGAATATAAATCTTGTTATGCACTTTCAAGTCATTAGAAGTCGAGAAATGAAATCACCTGTCTGATTTTTACAGTTCACTTGATCGAAAAGGATTGACGTTCCGCAACAAGGACGCGAGCTATCAATAGTTACGACCATCGATAGTGTAAATAAAAATATTTATTTATTCATTAATCCATTGTTTTCTATTAAAATAATTTATATCAAATTTTTTTACATCTAAGCGCCTTCGCCGGGCTGTAATCAGTCTTCGACACTTGCTGAGCAGATGAGCTTCGTAGCTTGTGAACGGAATGTATAAGTAGTCAGGTTTTAGAATTTTCATCATTATAATTATAAGCTAGCTTCCAAAAGAGAGAAGTAGATTTAAATTGGTCTTAATGTTGAGTTTTTCAAAATATTGCTCCATTATTATTATGATATCTAAATGTGAAGTTTTTACTTTTCCCGCGCGTGTCTATGAAACCAAACAAAGATATCGAACTAGAATTAACATTCATGGAGCAGTATGTAGTATGGGTTGTGTTCGCAAATACATAAGTATGCCTTTTTGTGCATTATACACAGATTCAAAATCTTCTTTTTTGACACATGAGCGACTAATCCATGAAGGTTTCTTTTGGAGAAAGCCTTCTTGTTACCCCACACAGAAAAATTTGCTCACAGAAAGGTTGCTTCCGATGATGTTAATGACTTTTTGATGTTGATGAATTTTTGTTTTCGAATATACTTGTATAAATATTAATATGATGATGAGGGTAAAAAAATGTTTTATATACCATCGGTGGTCTGGCATACACCATCCATAGTCACGTTAGTTTAAGAGTTTGCGAACTCTACTATAAAGTAAATCTGACTAACAGGAATAAATATATTTATCATATTAAGGCTGTTGAAAAGGTTTGATAACGTAATACATTATTGAATTATATCGAAATTTTACCGATCTCTTTAGTAAAAATTCAACCAAAGGGGCGAAAATAGTTACAATGTATATACGGTTTCGATGGGTACATATGTGTCGATGGATAAAAGACATTTTGTTCTCTAGAAAACATGTCCATTCAATTACATTCATATAATAAATATAATATCGGATATAAGCGAATTAAAGCCAACCACAAGAACGAAGACTCATATTGGTACTAAAATGAAAGCATGAACCATAGACAACAATTTAGATTTACTAATTTAAATATACAATAAGCTCTGAAACATCTAAATAATCAATTACACTTAATATTTTCGATATAGACTTAGCTCGTCACGCTGATCATTTATATGAATATATATTTTATAGGGTATACGACGCTGCCTTCTGGGTGTTACAAACTTCGTGGCAAACTAAATATACCCTGTTCAGTCCAAAAAACAGAAACTTATTTCGTACAGTTACAAGTGCAAAGTGTATGTATACATTCATACATACATGCTTGTAAATATTTCTGATATGTATTTGTATTTATGAATGGGATACGCAAGCAGACAACGATGTAATAAATATGCAATAAATAAATCGATTTAAAAAATCCCTTGCGAACGCGCCGGTAACAAGTCTAAAAGAAAACCTGCGAGAAAAGAGCAAACCAAACAAGCTTGAAGACCAAACCCACTTAGTTTGTCTGCAGAATGCAAGACAACGACTGCAAAAAGGTTAAACAAAAAAAACAGCGACCACACCAATGTGAAATAAAATGCAACAGCAAAAATATGTATGTGCTTATGAATTTATACATAATATATATGTGTGTATGGGCGTGCACAAATGTAATTGGCTCAGTTTGAAGGTAAATCCCCAGCCAAAGACCACGCGCCAAAGGCATGCAACACATTCAGCGTCTGCAGAAGAGAGAAGTAAGAGCAGATGACTCAACCACTACCAGTAGCTTTCTAGAAAAAAAGATAAACGTAAATTTCCTACAAACTGGAAATCCTGGATTTTCCAATTATTACGTGACTCTTTCGCTTTACTTTGCCACCGCTAGCGCATTCTGACGACATTAGCGCTAGATGTACAGATGTTCATGCATATGCATATGTATACAGAATCGTTTTCATTGCCAATTAACCTGTAATCTACATCTTTCGTAAAGCCACAAATTTAAATAGTGATATACATATGTATACCCTCACAACATGTTGCTCAGGTTATATTACGTTTTTCCAACTAAATATTTTTTATTTCATTATTAATTAAGCGATATATAAATTATATATCGTTGGTCAGTGCACACAATAGTTCCAGTAAGAATTGAGACTATTTACATACAAGTAGTTCCATTAAAAATTTTCATTTGCATTAAATAAAGGTGTTAATCTGAAGTAATATAAATATATAAGAGATATTCAAAAACAACAAGCTGCATGCAATCAAACATACAGTTATCGACTAATGAGATTAACTAGTTCTTTTCTCTCATATCAAAGGTTTAGGGAGAAACGCGTGAAGCAATATAATTCATCAATCAAGAGAACTAGTTCTCAAATCGAACTCTAATGAGTTTTCTAATGCTAAAATAGGGTGATAACTATATCAACCTCTTGTTTAGTGATCATATGTACATATTAGTCGTCTTAATACCGCCCAGCCAATCTGTTCATAATTTCATTATGTCCAAGAGCTGCTCCTGCTACATAAAAGTTTAGGTTAGGTTAGATGGTTGATCCTTCAGCATTGCGGCAGGGATCACACTTAGACTTATGTACAATCCTTTGTGCTGTCAAACAAAAAACGCCTGTAGTTGAATATCTGCTATCGACAAAAACACCCTGAACCTATGAAAAATCTGCTTAGGTATTTTATTTATATTTCTGCAATTTCATCTGGATATCTAAATGTGTGAGATCCGAGGTGCTTTTGCCTTGATCTAGCAAAAGCGGAACATTAAAGGGGGAAATGCTGAGATAAATCTATCTCATCTTCTTCCAAACAACTGATTCAGCTGACATCCGGTAAGGTAATCAATCTTACTGCATGAATTCCGATCGAACAGTGTCCAGTTATAACTCTTACATCCATTGAAAAGTAGACCTTGCTGAGAGCGAAGACCCTGGACCTCTTAAAATTTACGCTGTGCAAGAAGAACCTTGCGACTACACAGCTGCTGGTAATTGATCAGCACTTACTGATTTTATCTGAGGTTCAACAATCCAGTAGTGAACCACAAAAAGCCAACGGAACACCTACCCGTTCCCATTGCGCAGCTATTAAGACTGAAGTACTTGTACTAGCAAGCTCATCATCTTTATGATAGCAACCTTCGCTTGGAAGACGATAGAGTGGTCAGAAACCGTAAAAAAGTATACCGCCCCTCTCTTCCAGCGTGTCCTTCCTTTACATAACAACTCTGATCCAAATTATTGAAAATGAGTAAAATCTTTCCCCATGTTGACTTTATACTTCACATATCGGCTATAGAGAAAAATATCAGAACAAAATTAAATGGGAATTTTACAGTTACTGTAGTGAGGTTTGAATGAAATAGGCCTAACCTTGCCTACTTAGGATGGATATGTATGTGGAATTTCCTGGTAACATTTTTGATATAAGGGTTCACTGATATTACCACGCCCTCAATTCTTGCTAATTGCGAAAAATATATAATGCTCAACTGCACCCGATCTTGGCTCTTCCTTATTTGTTATTTACTATGGCATTTTTATTGGAAGAATGATCACTGAAACTTGTTTAACAGAAAATATTGATGTTAAATATCAAATCAAATGCTTGCGCTTGCTTTGTATTCAAACCAGATGATCATAGTTGATCGGCTAGTAAAATTTCATAAGAATTGTGAAATCATAGCTGTAATAGATGTACCAAACAAAAAATACAAAGCAACATTTACCAGGAATAACATTGCATTTAACTTGCGGTATGAATATAAATCAATAAAGTTTAAAAGTACCAACAGAAGTGAGAATGTGACTTGTGTCATGTTATAATTAGGTCTTAATTTTTCACATGCTTAGAACAACTGCTTAAGTTCAACTGAAAAATGCTACAGTAAGTTGTGAATCATTAAGTAGACGGGTTGTCTAATTGATGTTTTGCCTTTGCACTTGAATTGCCAGAGCGAACTTTTAAAACCGACCTTTGTTATGCGTAGATCAGCTGATTCGGGTATTTCCAGCAGTTCGCGGAGCAATTTATGTTTTTGTTTGTATTGTTAAGTCGATATATTCAAAACCACAGCAGTTAAGTTTTCTGTTATTATTTCCGAGATAAACCAAAATTAAGCAGAAGAATCTGCTCAGATGCTAAATGGTTCACTGTACTAGTTACATTTCTATGACATCAAGGCTTTCGTACAAAGAAATATATATGACATTATTAAATTTAAATATTCTTTTAATATTTAGTCAGCCTTTTACACTTTTTTCAATACACACACACACATACACACTTCCACTGCCAGCATTGCCAATAATAAACCTTTATTTTGTGTCAAATAAGTACAGTTACGTCTGTTGAAAATATAACTTTATTTTAGCGGCAAATATATCTCTTCACGTTCAAGCTTTTAATATTTTCCTGTATACAGGTTATTTTCCAGCAGTTTGACATTGCAGCAGCCTCTAATTAAAGAAATCATCCGATTAACAAAAAACTTTTTTAAACCGCAAAGGAATATTTTTGATGGGGATATTCCGTCGCATATGAGAAGATACCACAGCACAGCAATTAATTAATTTGAAATGTGTTTGTGCATATACATATGTATATAGAGGCGCTTTACTCGCAAATAAGAGATTCACTAAGCTAGTATTTTGCTAACGGCTTAGAAAGTTCACCGCAGATAATTAATTTATGCGCTGTCGTTAGAAATGTGGTTGAGTATTTGTTTCGTGGGATACATTTATATCTGAGAATTTTGCAAATATGTATTGGTTGTTTTGACTTTGAATTCCTTGCAAACTTTCCATAATTCTATTTTGTTTTCTAGATTATTGCCATATCTGTCTGAATATACATTTCTTAGAAACCACTTTTTCAAATGTTCTTAACTCTTCCATATAAACGGATTTTATACTTGTTTTCGCTAAGAACAAATAGAACCGTCCATTCAGGTACCACTCTTCACCTGCCCTTTCGAAATGGTTTAGCAAATTAAAGAGATTAGCAAATTAATTCATTGTCAACTCATCTACTTTTTATAGCTCCTTTGAAACACTGTCAGATTAATACATATAGTATAATATTATGTCGAGAACTTACACCAAAATATTTACTTACTATTTTGGAATAGCCTTCTTCGATTCGTCATATAATTGATCGCTACCTTTGCAAGCAAATTTTTTTTTCAATCATACTTTACATCCTAATACGGTATATACATTGGTGAATCGGATACGCTCTAGAATATATTCATATATATGTACATATAAATATGATCAGCGTGTCGAGCTGAGTCGATTTAGCCATGTTCGTCTCTCTATATACACACGAAGTAGTCCCTAAGTTTTGGAGTTATCGATCTAAATTTTACAAACGCCCTTTTCTCCCTAAAAGCTACCCATTTGTCGGCAACGCCGATATCGTAACTAACATGAATGGACAACTTTTTCAATTGACAAATATCTTCACGAAATTAGGCATAGCTTATTGTCCAATTCAACACTACAATCTTCGAACATATTGTTCAGTTCAGGCCACTTTTGCCGCAGAGAAAGAAACGCTTGGAATTCAATTGTATTTCGATTCATAAATGATGTTGCCTACAATCTTTGACTTTAAGGCTGTAAAAAATAACATAAATAGAAAACATGATATTTTCGCCTAATAACTAGATTAACACACGCATTCAATTCGAATTTGCGCCGATCCGACTGATGAGATGATGGACGAAACATAAAGAAAGTAACTAAATAGTTTAGTTCTGTGTTTTTTTATTTTTTGTTTTGTATTTTAAATTCTGTGATATTCTTTCATTAGTTAAAGAAAATCGCATTGCTGCGCAAAAAGATCGTGGAGGTCTATGAATTATGAAGCGGATATGTAATCGATAAATAAATGCTGCAATTATTTTTCGTCTTGTCTTCGTATAATTCGTCTTGTCCAAGTTTGGACTTCATTCAATTTATGATGATTCTGATATGTGTTTTACGGTTTATATACATATAATTAATATAAAATTTAATTGATGGGTCTCATCTCAAACTTTCAAAGTTTCCAAATATGTTCATAGGAGCTTTCTTTACAGACAGTTCTAAATTTCTTCTTCATCTATATACATATTCTCATCCTTATATACACACATATGAATCCATGTTGGCAGTAGGTCTTCAACCCCATCAAATTTTAGTGACTACAATTGAATCCAAGCACTTGTCGGCGTTTAGTGCAGTCTGTAGCACTTTGCAGCAGCAACTATGGTAGTTTCGCCTTTCTAGCATTTATCGGTATACAAAGAGTGAACAAACATATTAAAACAAAGTTTGAATAAACCTAAAGTGAGTTCAGTGACCCATTGGCAATGGAAGCTAATTATGTTTTTGTTATAAATTCAACTTTGTTATAATCAAATCAAAAACTTTGTTATAATAAGAAGAGAGTGATACGTAATATGATGATGATCGATTAATCTAGTAGAAACTGAAACTCTTGAACACTTATAAAAGAACAGAAGCTCACCTAAACGCTTGAAGCAGTGTAAGCGTCAAACCAATAATATTTTGATATAAATCTGCATATACATATGTATGTACAAGGTGCAATTCAAAAGTTTCTGCACTTTTATTAAAAAACGAATATTATTTGTTTTTTTTTTTTAATTTATTGGTCGCCTTCAAAATAGTCTCCTTCCGCCTGAATACAACGTTTTGCACGTTCAAGAAGGTTATCGAATGACTTTTTTAGGTCATTTGTCGGTATAGCGTTGAGGATGGCGGTCGTCGCCTTTTGGATGGCATCAACGTCAGTATAGCTGTTTCCTTTCATGGCCAAATGTAGTTTTCCGAACAAATAAAAATCGCAGGGTGCCATATCAGGCGAATAGGGTGAATGGTTGATGATATGAATGCGATTTTTGGTCTCTTGAATGTTGAATTCTGAGATCGGGACAAATCGAGCACAAACCTTTCGGAGGCCCAAATTTTCTGTCAAAATACGATAAATCGACGCTTCGGATATTGATAATTCCGATTCCATATATTTAAGCGATGATTTCGGCTCTGTTTTAATGAATTCACGCACAATTTCCGTGTTTTTTTCGTTCACAACATCTTTTGGCCAGCCCGAACGTTCGTCGTCTTCCAAGTCCTCCCGTCCCTCTTGAAAACGTTTAAACCACTCGTGAATACGGCTACGGGATAGACAATCATCGCCATAAACTTGTTTCATCATTTGATGAGTTTTGGTAAAAGTTTTACCAAGTTTAAAACAAAACTTAATGTTGGCTCTTTGTTCGATGCTCATTTTCCGACCGACACTACAAATGTAATGTCACATGTAGCGCGATATCTCAGCTGTTATACAAGTCAGCTGTTATATAAATTTTATACGACAACACTGAAGAATACACAATTGAGGGATAACAATTTTAGACAGATGGCGCTACTAGAAGCCGCGATGTTTAAAAAGTCCTGGAACTTTTGAGTTGTACTTTGTATATATTTAATGTATATAAAAGTAAGTGTGTTTATATGCATGATTATTAAACTTCTGATAATCACTTCATAAATGGTTTCTCTTCGTCATGCCATAAAAAATCTAACATTAGCATACGTCAAAAGGAATTGTATCTACAAATATACATCTACACAACAAAATATGTATATATGAAGCTATAAAGGTTAAGCTAAAAGAAGTATAATGAAAATCATAACAAAAGAAATCTCCAAAAAAATATTCGCAACTTGTTTTGCTGCGCTTTAAAACGGCTGAGTGGCTAATTTGTGGAATAAACTTCAGATCGGTTTGAAATTAGTTAGAAATTCCGTTTTTTTTCTTTTCGGTTACTGAACATTTTTTTCTGTTAATATTTTTAACTTTTATAATTTGAGGTTTATTGAATATTTTTCATGATATTGCCGCATTCCAAGTTAATGTCACCACACGCGTCGCCTTCAGTTTGCGCTAAAAGAGTTAAGAACTGATCGTTTGAAATAATCTCAGAAGTTCTAAGTACATAACATCGACATGATAATGTTGTAAAGGCTTTTGCCTTGGGTGTCATACTGATCGAATGATTTTTATTAGAAAACACACACTGTAAAAATTAGTGAAATCGGGTGGGGGTTATCACTTCCACACTCCCCATATAACGTTTTTGTTGAGAACTATTAAAACTGCAATAACTCACTAAATACGTTTAAGTCATTAAATTTCACATCCTATTTGAGACAAAAAGGCCGCATAGGAGCCTATGATCAAATTGGACAATAGGCGTGGCGCTTTCTACCTTTAGGTGAAAATCTATATCTAGGTAACTGCTCAACAAATTTCAACCAAACTTGCTGTATTAAATAATCCTGATGCTCTTACGATCCAAGGGGAAAATGGGCGGAATCGGACTACAACCACGACTTTGAAAATTTTAAATTCCATCTGATTTTTTTGTATTGTACAACATATAATTCGACAGTCAATGGCGTTATCGGAATAATCTTTACACATAAAGTGTATTGTTTGTTAAGGTAAAGGCACTTTTGGAAATAGTGTGTTTTCTTGCCTAAAAAATAAGGCGGATGAATACTTTCCATAACCGCCATATACCGAATATAAGAAGTTCAAACTCCCGGTTGTCAATATGTAACATATCTTGACATAGTATAGTTTAATGCCGAAAATCAGTAAAGTCGTTTCGGGAATTATTCGAACTCCCAAATACTACATATCATAATTTTTGTTATTCTAGCAGACTTTAAGTCGAAGATGTTGGTCAGCGTGTGAGTTAATTTCATAAAATTGTGTGAAAATATTTTCTGTTCTCGAGTATACCAAAAAGAGAGTAACGCCAAAAGTTAATCAGTCCAGACACTCCCCTATAGCTAATATATTAAATTTAGCCTCTTTGGTTGAGTTCATACGACATACATACCATATCTCATCAGTAATTAAACTTAGTGAGTCTATGATCTACAATATAAGTGAATAAGATACCAAATTAATAGTAATTCTTTCACGATTTCGTCGAACAATGAAAGTTGAAATTTTACAAAAAATTTTTTATACTCTTGCAACATGTTGCTATAGGGTGTTATAGTTTTGTTCACACTTAAAACTAATCGATATGGATATTGAATTATATATACATATATAAATAGTTAGAATGGCGACACTAGTTGAATTGCGATTAACTGTCTCTCCACCCTACCGTCGTTGCGTCCGTTCCTCTGTCTGCGCAAACTAATACTTAAGTAAAAATTCAGATACCTTAAATAAACTTGGTACACATGGAACCATAAGAAGTTCGATATTGTAGACGACCGTAACCGGCAAAAAAACACTGTCAATCGTAATCGTATATATTGTCATATATAACAATCAAAAATAATAATATTATAGACAAAATTTTTTTAATGGCAAATAAAAATATAGAACTTAATAAAAATTCACCCCAACTTTTGGAACAGTATCTCGTTTGACTTGAACAATACAATTGAAATTAGGTATTTTAATCAGATTATCAATGGTAATAAATTTTCACTTATCTTTAATCTCGGTTGACAATTTTTTTTTTTCGGAAAAATTGAATTTGAAAATAAAAAATTATCCACAAAATCCACAACAAAATATGGGACCACCATTGATGCGGTATTTTCCAGATATTTAGAGAATATCAAGTCTTAAACTTATGTTTCTTATTTCAGTTACCATAAACCTATAGTTTCAATGATAAAAATTATTGACTAACCAACATGTATTGAAAGATAATAAAAATATTTATTCAGTGAGTTATCGCACATACCGTTATATGGGAAGTGGGCATGGATAATTATCTGAATTTACCCACTTTTATTTGAGAGGTGCTAAAATGACTTCTTCTCAGCAAGTTTGGCTGGTACAGCTTGAGCGATTTAAAATATATGCCCATTAAACCATTAAACTTTTAGCCCACAGGTGTCCCTGGCTACTGCGATTTCCTATTTTAAATTTGGGTTGTTTGTTTTGCGTTATTTAGTGCATAGTTATGGCACTTTATAGGTTTATGTTTAATGGCGTTTTGTGGGCGTGACAATCGTCTTGTCATCCTGATCACTTATATATGATACAAACAACCGTTTATACTCTATAGCAACATGTTGTAAGAGTATAACAGACAATCGACTGACCACTTAGTATCACTTTAAACTAGTTGCAAAGCAGTTTATAACTAATTGATTTCTCTACAGGATACCTATACGTTATGTAATATATACCTAAGTGGAATGTATCAATAATAAACAAATCATTTGCAATAAAACGTTGCCTGTTTGGCGTGTCTAGCAGGTGTTTAGCGGATTTACAATACAAACCCGTCAGAATAACTATCACCTGGGGATACCAAGACGGATTGGCGACAGTTGTCAGCGTTGACTGGTGAATGGGTGTATAACACTCGCTGATGAATGTCAGCATATTCTTTGTGATATATTTCATCAGGAAGAAACACAAACAGAAACGAAAATATGGTAACAATATAATTAAATATATGAATAACGAAGAAATTGCTGATAGTTAAACGCAAAGCCTTCAACTTGACTAGCATTGGCTTTGTGACAAAGAAAATGCATTTCAAATGCTTTAATTACAATATTCGCAAGCATAATCACGAGTATTAAAATGCAAGCGGATAATTTAGAAAAATTATATACACACAGGTATAAAGGCATACACTCACTTACATATGTTATAGTGCAAAATAGTGCAGTGGAAAAAATGTATTAAAAGTTGAAAAATATTGACCTTCAATAAACGACGTTCAAATCGAAGTTAGTTCGCGCTGGCTTCTACGCTACGGCTTTGTTGGCGGATTCTAACGCCAGCTTAGTTAAATTGTGCAGCTGATTATTATGTGTATGTGTGTGTGTTTGTGTGCAGCTTGTTCTTGGCTAATTAGTACGCCTAGCATGCAACTCAACGAGCTGTAGGTATATTCTAAGTTCAATATTATTTGCCATACTTAAGTATATTGTTATTGTAATTTTATACTAAACATGCATGTATATATGTTTAAGAGTATGTGTGTGAGCGTAATACAAGCAAAACGATTGCAAAAAATGCGTGAACATTCACTTTTCAGAAATCAATTAATTAATAGAACTATATGTAATGTTGTGCGAGTAGGGAATGTGTTATTATTTGTAATTATAATTATGTCATATTTGTTGCAAATGACTCATGCCCACATGATAAGTGTGAAATTTAGTTAGATTATTATTGGGGTCTAAATTACTGTTATTAAAAGTAATGCAATTTTACATATAAGCATTAAGGTCATCGATTTATTAAAATTGCGCTGAGAATATTAAAATTTTTTTATAATAATAATACTCCAATTTTAAAATAGGTTTATTTCTAATATTTTCCATATTTGCTTGTTACGGTTTTCAATTGAGCTGAGTTTTCGATGCTCTTACTGTCTCAAACAATAATGTTTTGAAAGTCTTCAGCTTAGCTATTTTATTTGGTTTGTAATAATGTGGCTTACTCTTTCGAAGGAAGAATTTCTAAATGGCTGAAATTAATTATTACAATCATCTTATAAGAAGAAACTATACTTTTATTATAGGAGTTGGTTATATAAAGTTCGCTCACAATCTTGTTGACTTCAAGTGTTTTATACTTTCGCAACATGTTGCAACAGAGAGTCACCTACGTGAGTAGTGTACCCACTCAACCACTCGCCACTTTTATAATGGTTTCTTCTTTGCCCCGGGACCGCTTTCGCATAACTGTGGGGCAAGGCTTTCAAGATGGACCTACTCTCCCTGCGTCCAGGTATGCCTATGACTTTGTAGCCAGCATCAAGCTATTGCGTTCACTTTCTATTGACTCCAATTCTCTGGTGCCGGAGAATCTGCGTAGAGTTTCGGAGTTGTCCAAGCTTGTTTTCTAATGTTCTCTGAACACTTACCATCGGCGGCACTTAAAAAAGATATTATTTGCGTAGTTTAGTGGTTCGTCTCCTTAAATACATGTAGGACATTCTGCTTTTCCCATGTTGTAAACATATTTGTGGAAATACTCGTGACCGGAGACCATCTGTATTAAGTAGTAATTTACCTCGCCGTGTTTCCTACTGTGCCACATCTCTATATATTTGATTTATTTGACGGTCCATCTTTCGCGGCACCGCCCAACTTTGGGTGAATCCCATATCTCATGAACTATTTGACAAATTTCAACCAACGTTTTTGTATTACATTATTTCATATATATTACAATTTTAAATTCCAGATGTTTCTTTGACTAATACTATACCATAAATCGGGAGCCAATGACTATATACTTAAGATATGCAATATCACGTCCATAACTTTTTAAGCCCCCAGATACTGAACATGTGGACCTCAATGCCCTTGGCTGACTTTTAATCGGTTAGATGTCAGTAAGATGTTTTAGCAATATAAAGTAAATACGTAATATTGGATATGCTACAGCTTAATTCTGAAAATGTGTGAAATTGGTCCATGAATTGATAAAAATTTCATATGCTATGTGTAATAATTTTCGTTATTGGTCAGTGTAAAAGTTATCTCCATCAAATTTCTTGAAAACTTGTGCTCGAGTAAATTTGGCAAAAGTTAATACAATCAGTCCAGATCTTCTCCTAGCGCCAACATGTGCGATAAATTAATTTCTCCATTTTGACTTTCCATCCTTAATATTGCGAACATGCAACATGTCGTTATAAGTAACTGGACATTTCAAATATCACATACCTACAAAGCACAGAAAATTTGGGAGTGCTATAAAGAACATATTTATATAATCAATTAAAAACTGAAAAGCGCAACGACATGAGATGTGAAAAAATATTTAAGATGAATATGGTTTGTTGTTAAAATCTTCCCCCATCCAATCCCGATGCTTCACCTATAAGATTAATATCATCAAAAATATCATGTAGGAAAAAGGCAAATTAGAAACCAATTTAATACATTAAATTTAACAACGCCATTCAACAGCCATATTATAACAACAAATTTATAAGTAACGTTAACGTGTCCTTCTTTCCAAGCTTATAAATGGGTTCGTACGTAAAAGTAAAAGAAGAAGTGAATTCAATATGTCGGTGTTTGTTACTGTGCGTGAGATTTTTCGGCTGTAATTGAGTCTACAATTTTCTAATTCCTTATTGTTCGAATCTGCGCTTTTGGTTCGAAATATGTCACCAAAGCTCAGTTGTGCTTAAAAAATGAGCACATGTTTATGCTTTTAATTCTATTTTTAGAAAGTTCCTTAAGATTTTCAGTGAAAACCGGATTGCAAATTAGAAGACTCGGTTATTTGGAGGCAATTTGTATACTTTTCTTACTTATTCTGAGATGGATTTTTTTAATTTTTGGCCTATAGGAACCACTGTGCGTCGTTTGCCTTCTTTTCATTATATGCCTGGCAGAAGCTTTCAAATTTGTAACCTATATACAAGTATTTGGAGTATTAACAAGTGACCTTCAATATTCTTCTCTAAAAAAGATGTCGTGAATTTGAATGTTATTCATAATTTCAAAGCAAAAAAGTGAAAGTTTTGTAAGGTGATCCCTAACATCAAATGATTAATAACATTCAAATGCAACAATTGCTTGTAAACGCGCTCGTATTAATATCGCATAAATCAATATACATATATTTACGATACAAGCAATTATAGCTAAATACCCAGCAGGTGTTTATCAACTTCCATCGATAATTTTAACAAACTTATTAGCAGCAATTACTTTCATTAAATCGCGCACAATGAGCTGTCGTGTTGTTTTTGCTAGCACTGTTATTTATTTATTTTTTTTTTTCTAACAGCGTGAAGTTATGTCCCTCTATTTAAACATTTTGACAGTTATGGTAATGAAAATCATTAAAGTGGACTGACACTGGAAGTATGTCGTTTACACTTATAACTTTCGAAATTGCTTCTAATTTGTAAACATACTTGTATATATATATATATATATATACTTAGTTCCGAAATTCAAAAGACTTTAGTAAACAACCTCTATTCTCTTAATGATTGATTTCATTGCATTAGAACATAATTCGAGCCGACATAGGCACATAATTAATTTGAATGTTAGCGCAAGCGTCAGCTCATTTCCATTAAAAAATTAGGCAATTTTCATTAAACGAGTCAGCAAGTGGTCTAAAATCGAAACCTCGCTTATCTCGAACTGAAAACCGCTCGCCAGATCGAATTGTAGACAGAAGTGTAGCAAAATAAAGCCACGAATAAGACTAGAACCAAATCAGTTATATGTATATACATGTACAGGTTGGTTAAAAACTTTATGGACTCACAAAGAAATAGCACTACTAACTCCAAATTTTTTTTTCTCTAGTTAGTACATCTCTCATGAGAGCACATGCAAAGTTACAAGTAATTCTTTGTTTACAAGCCATTTGAATTTGACGTGTCAGCGTATTTTTTATATGGAAAAAATTTGATATTACGCAGTGATTAGATTCTTTGTTTTGAGAGGTTTAAAAGGAAAAAAAAAATTATGAACAATTGTTAGAAAAGTATAAGGAGTCCTCACCTTCAAAACGCATCGTTGAATTTTGGACTGGTCAATTTAAACGTGGTCGTACTAGGCTTGAAGACGATCTACGCGAAGGACGAACAAAAACCGCGACCCCATCAGAAGTCATTGAGCTATATAATATATAATATTATATGTTAGTGAAGATCCAAGTTTGACTTAAATTGCTCAGCATTATTTGTTGCGTTTTAAGTAGAATAAAACCGATTTCTTGCGTCGTTTTAAACTATGGATGAGACTTGGATCTACCACCATATTCTTAAATTGAAACAAGAAGGTTTACAGTGGACTGAAGCTCATTATTCAGCTCCAAAGCAGGTGAAGTCACAACGATCAGCAAAGAACGTTATGGCATTAGTTTGTTGGAATGCAAAACGAATTTTGTTGATTGATTATCTGCAGAAAGTTGAAACAAACAAATCTGAATATTATTGCAGCCATTTGGATCAGCTGGATGAAAAAATTCATGTGAAATTCTGGGTTTGCAGCACAAAACAAAACATTTTTCATCAAGATAATGCACCTGCTCACAAAGGTGTCTTAACAATGACAAAATTCAACAAATTACAATACGAATTACTTAAACGTCCACAGTATTCACCAAATTTGGTTCCCAGCGACTACTATCTCTTCAGTAACCTAAAACAATCACATCGTGGAAAGCATTTTTCGTCGAATGAAGAAGCTATTACAGCCGTAGACGGGTATTTTGCAGAGTTACCGGAAAGTCATTATTGGGATGGCATAAAATTATTGGAGGATCATTGGAATAAGTGTATTGAAGCTAAGGGAGATTATATTAAATAAAAAAATATATTTCGTAACAGAAACAGTGTTTTTTTCATTTCGAGCGCAGAAACTTTTTAACCAACCTATAAATACGTTTGCAAAAACAACACGAAAATGAATTATACATATATACAAGTGTTTAATATGAAGTGCAACACCTTTCGCATGCGCCGCCGCTTGGAGCGCAACTTCCAGCTGTCAGATGTGCCGTCAAGAATGCGACTTAGTATGCAGATATTATATATAGACATACATATATGACTGTATGTATGTTCATTGCTATCATAGAGATCTGTTAGCGCGCAAAGTTTCACGGCGAGCTGAGGAAGTGCCGTTTTAGAAACAGCAACTAGCTATAATAAGCAAGAAATAACAAGAAATGTATGTATGTCAATATGTATATTATTATAAAAATGTAAGGCTGTGTATAATTAGTTGTGCTAAGTGCATTTTTTATACGATTTTTTTCTTTCATTATTGGATAATTTACTTAATACCTTTCAAAAGCAACAGTCAATATAAAGCGTAAAAGAATAAGAATATATGAAAATTGAACACAATTGCTGCTGCAACAACAATTCAATCGTTTAAGTTATAATAAAAACTTTAAAATAAATATTTAAAAAACTATTGCGCTTAGCGAGCGCAGCACGCTTTGTAAAATCGTGACTTAATAGCTTTTGAGCGGAAATGGACTTCTTAGTTTATTTTTGTAGCTGTAAACTAGATAGATTTAGGACATGAGTCTACGGAAGTTTTCGCCACAATACACGCCTTACACTTTTCTGTCATATAAAATCCTATTTACCTAAACACTGTAGGTACTTAAGATGTTGACCAAAAAAAGTTGTCTTTAACGGTATTTGAAACCTGTCCTAATGTTGTCTCGTGTATATTATACATATACATAAGTACTTATTGAATATATGCGGTAGAAACCGACTAGACAGTATTCACTTTGCAGGTGGTATTTCAGCCACAAGTTCACTATTTAATATGAACTTGGTACCGGCGTTTGTTAGTGGTTGAGGCACAATTTAATCCAATGAAA
Source organism: Bactrocera oleae (assembly GCF_042242935.1). Classification (NCBI taxonomy): domain Eukaryota; kingdom Metazoa; phylum Arthropoda; class Insecta; order Diptera; family Tephritidae; genus Bactrocera; species Bactrocera oleae. The sequence continues at coordinate 47,120,916 of NC_091540.1, read as the reverse complement.
TCGCCCCTTAGAGTATGACTAAGCGCCTGATTTCTAATAAAATAAAAATCGAAATATTTTAAAGCTATATTATGACATATATTTTTGCTATTGTTGCTTTTAACATTATATAGATGTATACCGTATGTATACAGTATTTGCTTCAATATTAGGGCAATCACCAGATTTTAATACTTTCGTAAAACCGAGTATAATAATTCTGTGCCCCTAACGATCGTTTCAAACAGCTAAAGCTAATCGAGATAAATATAGAATTACATATACCAAAATGATCAGGACGACAAGACGAATTGAATGTCTGTTCATCCTTGAAAGTGAAAGCTTGAACTATATTGCGATATCTTAATGAAGCTTAGCACATGTGTTTCTTAGCACTATGAAGACGTTAATAGCAGTTATACAAAATTAGACCATTCCCATAAAAATACCGTTAATCAGAACAAAAATGTAACATTGAGCTACAAATCTTAAACCAGATTATAAGGATCAAAGGGAGCAATGAAGTGAACTCATAATCTTTTATATACTTCAGTTTGATGACAAAAATGTTTCATATCGGTCTATGAATTAAATTACCATTATAACGATTTTAGTTATTGTAATTTAATTTCTGCCGAATATATCGATCAATAAGTGGATAAACTCAATAAAATTGCGTCTAAATATTTGCTGAAGCACAATTTACTTCAACGACACAATGAAAAAAAGTCTGGCCAGGCCTAGCAGCAATATACCCAATATTTTTAAATTTCTGGTTGACTGTTCCCTCGTGTACCCAAAATATTAAATTTTGTCTCATTTATAATCTGATTTAATAATCGCATTTGCTGTTCACAAACTCGTTAGCATTTTTATAATATAACATAATATAATATAATTATATTTATATGTTACAATATATAATATGTTCCGCCTTAATGCGTAATTGCAAACATTATATTATAAGCCTGCATATAGTCATGTCGAACCCTCAACACTTAAATATATTTGAAGTATGGAAGCAAAAACTATTACAATATTCAAAAGGAAAGGTCGGGCACCAAACTAAATATTAATGCAAGTATGCAATTGTTCGTGACCCCGTTCGGTGCTTAAGTCTTTCGTTTCGTGCTGTTCTAATTGATTTGAACATGCACAGTTGCCTACTGAAAATGTAAGCACTGGAGGGAAAACTATTTAAGTCTATTTAATAGAATTTAGCTGCATTAAACACCAAGAGCTAAATGATTATTTGGAGCGAAAGAAAAACTAAAAAGTCACAAATTAAATGCGATGTAAAAAGTTAAATATTCAATCTTAGTCAACTAATATCAATTAAATATGTTATCAGTTTTCTGTTAGCCATAAAAATTTAATTTTAAATTTTACCAAGTTAATAATTATTTTAGCCAAATTAAATCGAAACTCTGTGGCTACAAGGAAGGATTCATACGGCATTTTTGCGCGCCTTCTAATAAAGAAAAAAATTCCTCAAAGAATATGTCAAGATTTTACTCAGCTTAACTAGTAATTACTTTTTTCTAATCGACTTCTTCTAGTTCTATTTTGGGCACAATACTTTTACATAGTGTTTTTTTTTAAATTCAACAAAATCCTTACTCGAAAGAACAGCGATTTTCGTGAATATGTATGAAATAAACCAAAATTTTGAGAAAAAAAAATTAAGTGACCACTCAAGAAACAAGTCCTGTACTGTAGCAGTGATTGCTGCTTAACAACAAAAATAACAAGAGAAAACGTTAACTGCGATTGCACCGAAGCTATAATACCCTTCACAAATACAAAGGCCACTTATAAGAACTTGATTCCGAACGTTCAATTTGTATAGCAGCTATATGAGATAATGATCTGATCTGACCAATTTCTGCGGAGAATAATTTGTTGCCTTAAGCGATAACTCGTGCCTAATTTCGTGAAGATATCTCGTCAAATAAACCAATTTTCCATGCAAGCACTTTACTCCGATCGTTCAGTTAATATGGCAGCTATATGCTATAGTTATCCGATCTATACAATTTTTTCGCCAATTTGATTATTGCTTTAAATAATAATCCATGCCAATTTTCTTGAAAATACCTCGACAAATGAAAGAGTTTCCCATACAAACACTTGATTCCGATTGTTCAGTCTGTATGGCAGCTATATGCTATAGTCGTCCGATATCGGTCGTTCCGACAAATGAGCAGCTTCTTTGGGAGAAAAGGACAGGTGCAAAATTTAGATCGATAGCTTAAAAACTGAGGGACTAGTTTGTAAATATACAGAAAGACGGACAGACGGACAGACAGACATACGGACATGGCTAAATAAACTCAGCTCATCCTGCTGACCATTTATGTGTATACTTTATAGGGTTTCCGATGTTTTCTTCTGGGTGTTACAAACTTAGTGGCAAACTTAATATACCCTGTTCAGGGTATACAAATAAAAAGGATTATGAGGTATTGCCTATACAAAAGCCTTCCATAATATAAAAAAATTCAAATTTAATAAAATGGCCTTGAAAAATACTCTGGAATTTAGTCTAAAATTAGGCGACTTTTAGTCTGCCAAAATTACATTTCTCATACAATCGAAACACGTGAGGGTCATTGTAGAAAGAAATTTATACAAAATAAGCAAAAAACAAGTAAGAAAGAGCTAAGTTCGGGTGTAACCGAACATTTTATACTCTCGCAATTTGTAAATTAAGAAACCTCATAGATTGACCTATATAAACGGTGTAAAGTCTAGCGGATGTTTGAAAATACTCACCAGGGAAGTATTTCCATGATTTCATCCATTTAAGGCAAGAGGATAAAAAAGTAAAGGAAATGTATGGAGTTAAAAGTTTTCTATATTGAAAGTAGGCGTGGTTGTTCTCCCATTTTCGCAGCGTATAATTGGAATGGAAAGTCTCACACGCCCAATTTGGTTGTAATCGGCGAAGTAGTCCCTGAAATATAGGATTTTCCCTAAAGGTGGTCTAATTTTTATAACTGATTTTATAAAGATCCTCCTTCTATTTTGGTTGTGAAATTTAATGCTTGTGAAGCATTTATTCAGTGAGTTATCGCACTTTTAACATAATCGCTATACTCGTATGTATAGTGGACGTGATTATTACCCGTTTTCACAGTGTATGAAGAAATGCTAAAAAGACTTCTTCTCAGCAAGTTTGGTTGATTTATTTCAGCACTTTGGAATGTATGTACATTAAACCATTTATGAGGTGGGGCCACGCGTAAAATTGGCTGACAGGTAAATACGATGAAGTGAATTGAGACTGTCGCACACATGCATATAAGTCTTATCAGTTTTTCCAAATATTTTTCGCCCAATAGGCACGGTGGAGTGCATAATCTCACGAGCGGTCGTGTAAGCATTCCGGCATGTGTTCGTAATTCATCTACTCGGATATGACAGTCGGAGCCATAGTGTAGCTTTTCTAATAAATAATTTCTGACTAAAGACACACTCTCCAAAAATTTCGCTTTTTCAGCAGTCTTCTAACGGTAACTTTTACTGTTTTTGCCATAGGCGAATAAAATGATAATGGAGAATTTTAATTATTTCCTATCGATATCGAAAGCGACTCTAGGTCTGGCTCAGGTATGTCCAGATAGCGCGCTCTTTTGAGAACATATATAAATGAAAATGTTTTGGGATTTATTAGTGTATTATATTAAAACACTTGCATAATAACAACAAAATTATTACAGAATTTTGCACATCGCGAGACAGTGGACAAAACGGTTACCAACATTTATTATTCGAATTAAGCAGTTATTTAATTAAATTGCATTTCATTTAAATAAAAGTGTAATGTACCTTAGTGTTTAGTGTGTAATGAAAGTGCCGAACAAGTTTTAGAGCAAACGCACACACACATACGCCTCTATATGCATGTGCGTATATACCCTATAAGAGCAGTGACAGTCATCTAACCGGTAATATGACAGTCACAGCTGATGTTTGATTATGATCTTATCAGCAGGAAATGTATTCTGTCTCTTTTCGACGTATACAGAATTAGCTTTTGGAAAAATCGTAAACATTGACAGTCATTTTACTGTTCATTTGATATTATAATAAATGTGAGTGTATTGGTAAACCCGTCAGTAGTTTCTTGTAGGGTAATAATGGTGTTTATGTATATATGCGTGTGTGCTGCATACATGTGGCCAATAACGCGCACATGACATTTATGTCATTTGTCATTTTATTCTTTTTTAAAAAGCCGCTTCCATATGAAATTCTCTCTGCACATTTGAATTCATTTCAAATTAAAATTGATGCATAAACCCCAAGGCATTTTCGGCACGCGTTCATTGAACTTTTATTACCGTTCGAATGAGTTTCTTTATTATTCGTTTTGTTACAATATTTATTATTGTTATTGTTTTCACTATTTTGTGCGTTTTCTAAGCATTTCGGTTAGCAAGTCTCGCGATTAGCAACAGTTTCTAACGAATTTTTATAGAAATCCGCAATGTGACAGCCTGTCACAGCCCTTTTGCTAAAAGCTGAAACTATCTTTTTCTTTTTAAATTATTATATTTAAATGTGTGTATGTATGTATGTGCGTGTTACATGTATGCATTATAGGCTTCTTATATGTATGCGTGTATTTCTTGCCGATTTCCAACAAACAGTTAGCAGACATTGCAATTAATCTCGCGTTTTGCATTTTTTTTGTTTGTCGGTCCGACAGACATACAGTTTGATTGGATTGCGCTACGCTAACGCCGCTCAGACATATGTTTGTTTGTTTGTATGTATGTATGTATTTTAAAAGTTTTGTACAAATGTACTTACATTACATTTAATTGTTTTATGATTTGTTTTGTTATTGTTTTTGCTGTTTTTATGTCTTTTATAACACTTCGACTGTGATAGATTAACCTTGATGCTACTGGTTCTTGAACTCTTTCAACAATTATACAACCACTTCCAGCTTGGTTAAAGGAAATAAAAGTAACTAAGCATGCGCATATGTATGTGCATAAACCTGCCAATGTATGTACATACATACATACATATATATGTATATAAGCGAATATACGCGACATAAAATGTTTATAACATCCAACTGTGTGTAAATTAGTCAACGATTACGTTATATTACAACGGAACGCCTTGAACCTGACCCTTCTGGCCTCAGTCTCCCACATGGTAGTTTCAATAAAAATAAAAAATTTTCAGTTATATAAATTTAAAAATAACGAATGTAACAGTTTATATCTTCCGTTTTATATGTTTGCCAATTTTTTTAATTTTTTTTTTTTTAATATATATACTGTTTTTAATTTTATCTCTCTAAAAACTTGCACTATTTGCATTCGATAATTAAACGAAGCGATTTGTGTTCATTAATGTTCTTGAATTATATGTAATTTTAAAAATATACTGCGGCAATTTTTTTCTACTTCCTGCTTTAGATCTGCAGCCAGCTCCGTTCGCGTGCAATTTTCAGTTAATTAAAATTTTACGTAGTTTGCACATAGAACTGATCCAGTGATCGTGCCCGCTTGGTATATATACATGGGCATTCAGTTCGTTTAAGAATATGGCATACGTGTTTATAGTTCTACTCTTGAACGTAACACTAGTAACACTATGACATAATTTCGTAATAAAATTGACTAGTCTTGACCTTAAATGATGATTAATGCGTCAATTATAAACTCGTGTGAGATTTCAAAACAAACATAATTTTGCTTTAGGTACAGCATGCATACTTGTATGTATTTGAACCCATACAACTACGCGAGCTTAGTTTATTAACGTGCTTCTGCTTTTTTAAGGAGTTGGGATAGCCTAGATTCCACAAAAACGTCACTTCGACCATTTATTCTGGGGAGAAAGCGGGGTTTAATTTATAGAAGGCCTGTTAGTAAAATATGTACTACTCTAGCTTTACATCAATAATATATTAGGTAAAATAAAAAGTTCGTTCGCTTTTTTATTGATTTTTCAAAAGATGATAACTTTGTGTACATTTGTCCGATTTAAGCCAAATATGCGCCGTTTTGTTAGTAAACTTGTTGCCAACTTCATTATACCCCTCTCGTAGAAGACTGCGTCCCTATTGCCTAAACACTCGGAGAGCCAATTTTCACAGGCCTCTCTTAAGGACAACTTCTCACCATTAAGCGCGTTCGCCATGGACAGAAAAAGATGGTAATCACTTGGTGCCAGGTTCGGACTATAAGGTGGCTGCATTAGAACCTTCCATCCGAGCTCCAGGAGCTTCTGGCGAGTCACCAAAGACGTGTGTGGCCTGGCGTTGTCCTGATGGAATACAATTCGGCCTCTGTTGATCAAAGATGGCCTCTTCTGGATGAGTGCTGCCTTCAAGCGGTCCAGTTGTTGGCAGTAGAGGGCCGAATTGAGCGGTTGGCCATAGGGGAGCAGCTCGCAGTAGATGATTCCTTGTCCATCCCACCAAACACACAGCAAAACCTTCATGGCCGTCAATCAGGTCTTGGCCACCGTCTGGGCCGCTTCCCCGAGCTTTGACCACGACCGTTTGCGCTCGATGTTGTCATAAGTGACCCATTTTTCATCGCCAGTCACAATCCGCTTCAGAAACGGGTCGATTTTGTTGCGATTCTGCAACGATTTGCAGATGGAAATTCGGTCCATCATGTTTTTTGCGTTAGTTCGTGTGACACCCAAACATTGAGCTCCTTTTTGAATCCAAGGTTATGCAAATGGTTCCAAACGGTTTTCTGGCTTATCTTTAGTTCCTCAGCAATTAAATAAGTACTCACGTGACGGTCTGTTTCCACTATTTCCATGATTTTATCGCAATTTTCGACGACAGGCCTTCCGACGCGTGGTGCATCTTTGACATCAAAATTACCGGAACGGAACCTATCAAATCACTTTTGTGCTACACGTTCGTTTACAGTATCGGGCCCATAAACTAAATTAATGTTTTCAGCCGCTTTGGCTGCTTTTTCGCTTTGATCGAAGAAAAATTGTAAAATATAGCAAATTTTCTCTTTGTTGGTGTCCATCTTTGACGAGCGCTCACAACGAACTGAGTAAATCAATCGAAAAACTGTCAAAGACAAACTTTTAGCGCGAATAAACACGTTTTCAGCGCCGTATAGTATGACGTGATGCGACACGAAATACTAGTACTATGGACAATAACGCCATCTCTTAGATAAAAACCGAACGATCTGAAAAATTTTTTCGGAGATTGTACGGTTCCTTTGGACCATAATCCTTGCCAAACTTCATGAGGATATCTCGTTAAATAAGAACCTTTTCTATACAATGGCTAGACTTTGACCGTTCAGTTCGTATGGCAGCTATATGCTATAGTGGTCCGATATCGGTAAATGAGCAGCTTCTTGAGGAGGACATATGCAAAATCGATCGATATCTCAAAAACTGTGAGACCAGTCCCCGTATATACAGACAAACGTACGCACATGGCTACGGAAAATTGTATATTGTAATTATAGAAAATACATTGTTTTGTTATAGCTGGCTTTTATTTAATACTTGCTCCGATTTCCCGAGTTATCTCTCCTATAGATAGATCTTTATAATAGATAGTATTCCGCATATTCCACAGAAAGCGACCTCCAGTTATGTTGGAGTAGCCGAATGATATCTTTTGTTGACTTTAAATATTTTCTTGATAGTTTGTCTTTCAATAAAGCCCACAAATTTTCTATCGGATTGGCATCTGGTGACTGTAATGACCATTGTAAAGTAACAATATGCGTTTCTTGTTTCCATTTAGTACAGAATCTGCTCCTATGTTTCGGATTATTGTCTTTTTGCAGTATCCACTCATGGTTATTTTTGCCGTAAAGTATTTCAGCTGACTTCAGTAAACTTTTTATACAATTTTATCATTCTAACGGCATTCAGGTGTTCTGGGAAACAAATAACAAAATTTGAGTGTCTCTTTCTTAGCCAAACACGTTTAAAGGGATTGAACACTCACGGCTGTAACTTAAGTGAAATTGAGATATCGTAATGACTTTGTACACGTGTTCCTTGGCACAACCAAAAGGACGAGTTCGTAGATAAACAAATCCTACAATATATGAACCTTTACCGACAGTCTGAAAATGGATGAAATCAGATTATAACCCCGCACCCGCCCCAAGTAACGGGTTTGTTAAAAAGTACTAAAAGCGCGATAAATCAATAATTAAATTCGCGAGTTCATTTAATTTTACAGCCAGGATGGTACATTAGGACCTTATAGGAGCCGGGGTCAAAATTGGACGATTGGCGTGGCACCGCTTACATTTAGAAATCACATATCTCCAGACCTACTCGACCAATTTCAACCAACTTCGGCACATAACATTATCCTGATGGTTCTACTTCCCATAAAGAACAATTTTAAATTCCATATGTTCTTTAACTTTCCCTAAAAATTGTCAAAATCGTGCCATAACTGTTCAAGCCTTCACATACTGAATATATGGACCCCAGTGCGTATGGCTAACTTTTTGCCGAAATTATCCGTCAATCTGAAATATGTTATATATTATATTGTATATTAATTGTTATGTTATTGAAATTCGGAGAAAATGTTTCCTTGATAATAATATACCCTTGTGTCAAAGATGGGTTGAATCGAGTTAATACTTCCGTTATATACCTATAATAAAGCTTTTCGAACTTCCAGGTGACTTTATACCACATATGTCGGCCAATGTGGGAGTTATTTTAGTGAAATTGCTAATAACATAGTATCTTTGTGTCTAAAATCGATAAAATCTAAATAAAACTTGAATTAGCCCCCATATAACTGATATTCAGGATTTTGAAACATTCGCCTAACTTTACTACATATACATAAGTATATGTATGTTTACATTTATATATTTTTAAAATTTCTTGAAAATAAGTTCTCAAGTATACCTGAACAATACCAAAAATTAATGCAATCGGTAATTCCATTTCTCTGCACCCAATACATCCTACATAATGATTTCCAACTTTCCACCTGAGTTTAAACCGTTTCGGTTGGTCAAAATGCGTGATATTTTAATGAAATTAAGTGGGGACGTTTTCTTAAAAATTATAAAATTATATTAATGGTTTGATGTTCAATATAAATGAAATGGGTTTTGGTTTAAACCTCATATGCCTACTATAATGAATTCCGTTTTTCACATGAACCCATTATATTAAATTTAGCCTCTTCGGCTGAACTTATATCATATATATCTCATTTGAGGTTGATTTTAATATAATTTTCGCCGAATTAATATATAATAATAGAACTTAAAATTAAGTTAAAATAATACCAAATTTGATTGATCACGATTTCGTCGAACAATGACTTTGAACCCTTTCGCTAAATTTTTGATTATTGCCAACACCTGAAGGTATTTAGCCGACATTGATCCTGCAAGTTGCGAGAGTATAAACTGTTCTGTTACACTCGAATTTAGCCCTTCCGTACTTATCCAATGTTTTTTTTTTGAAAGTATGGTTTTGATTACAGCGCGTTTGATAGCAGATCTCTGTAGTCTGTTCCGTTTTGTATTTAGAGATATGTATATCTAAACCCTTTTTAAAGAACTTTTTTTTACCTTCTCTTAGGCTGATCAGTGTTTTCTTCTCGAAAAGGATAACAATAGCTTTATCCTCATATTTAGATGTCACATGATTCCTCCATCTTCCTGGCTTGTCATCTACGTTTCCAGTTTCTCGGTAATGGTCAGACCACCTATTCACAAATGTATAACTCGTATTTTAATACTTCCGCGAATTGACCCGGAAAGGAAAAACGTTATTTTTATAACACACTGTACATATAGACTTTATAGACTCTCCGACGTTTCCTTCTGGTTATAACAAGCTTCGTGGCAAACTTAATATACCCTGTTCAGCGTGTGTATCGCGAAGCTACAGTTCAAATTTTTAATTGAGACTTATGTGCGAAAGTTATCGAGCGCTATCGGTCGATATGAAAAATGCGATATAAAGTAAAACGTTTTACAATTTTACATTTGATACTACAATATATGTATTGAATAGAGAATAATTTTTTTTTTTATATTCTACAAATTGAATACTATTTTTTGGACCTTAAATTGTACTATTTGCTTTTTTCAAAATTCTATTCTAATCTTCGTTTAAATGTTTGCCATTCTCATTTTTTCAGTTTATTAAAGAACATTTTTTTAATTTATTTATTTTCACTCTATCACTAAGACATTAAGTAAATTAGTTTGGAATTTAATATTATAAAAGAATTACTTTAACTCTAGTGAGAAAAGCAGCTTCAATTTCTTTAATAAAGAGTTTATTTATAATACATAGACAACTTAATCTGAAAAAGGTGAATTGATTTCTTTTAAGTCTTCAAGATGTACCGTTATTATAAGTAGTATTATAGTATAGTAGGACTATTGACAGACAACATACTTTGTGTTGTTTCTACGTATTTCTTCTTTAACATATAGAATATTTAAACTTTTGTGAAGTCTGTCATTAGCCACAGACCAAAGGTTGTGAACAATAGTTGTAAGCTTTTGGACTGATATCATTTAAGAATTTAAAAATTTGGTTTAAAAGCAGCCTAAACATATTTTTTTTTCGTTTTTTATATTGAGTTTCCTTGTTATGCCTTTAAAATGACTTTTCCAGGTTTTATCGATTCTATCATATTTTTTTTCCGTTCTATTTCAACTATTTCAGTTCGAATAACTTGAAATACTTCTGCTACAGTATCTTTAGATGTTCACGTCTAGACCAATACCGTAGGCCAGTTGGGCTGTTCATCACTGTAGACGAGTTCAGCTATATCACAACCTTCCTTAATTATCCATATTAATCTAAAATCAGTTCAGATTACGTTCCCAGGACAATCGCGTTTACGTTATCAGAACAGAGTATAGTAGTATAAGTTTTGATAAGGATGACGTATAGTCTATTCTCACATCGGTCTATTCTATGAGAGAGAAGAATATGCATATATAATCGAGGAGAGCGCTACGCCAAGGTTTAATCCTCTAATTGCCCCCCATTTTATTGTAATAATGTATGTAATGTGTGAAGTGTCACATTAACTTATCATTCTAAGCATTCATAATCTTTTACAGTGAATATTCTTAGAAAATTAGAAAGTCGACAATAGAAGTCAGAAGTGTTTTGTTCAAATAGCGTACACACATCCAATATACACATGACAATTGCCTACGTGACTTTTCAGAAACTTTCAAATATAATATAATTTTTTTATAGCTGAAGCTTGTAGAACCTTTGTCTTATTTCTTGGTGTTATTTGTTACTCTTTACGCGCGTCGAAATTCTCAAATCATTATCCGCTATGCAAAGCTGCCCAAATGGCTTGAAAAAACCTCAAAATCAATAGCCACTTATGTATATAGACTAACAAATAATTGAACAATGAATGAGTAGAACGTCTTAATTATGATATGAGTTATTAGCTCGAACAGACACAGTGGCAAAATTAAGTGGCGGATTTTTAACAGCTCCGAATGAGCTGACACAAAATACCTGGTATAAATACATGTATAATTAATTATGTACGTTTTTCGGTTTTATCATGTCGCATGAAGAGTGTGTGTGTATATATTATTATAATCGTGTATAGGGTGGTTAGAAATTTTTTATCGGTGGCCTTTCTTTTTTACTTGTAAGTGAGCTTAATGCAAATTCGTAAAATAATATTTTATTTTATAGCTAACACAGGCTCTACGTATAATGTGGAGAAATCTTCATATCTATTATAAGGTATCAATATGTATTGTTACCGGATGCCTCTTATTTAGACTACAAAAGCTGCCTCATGAAGCTGGAATGCTCAGCGTCAAAGAGCACAACATCTTCCTTTCAAGACAGTACCTTTTAAGTTGGCATAGGCCGGATGACGCCTAATCGCCTGACAATGAGGACACCCCATGTACCATTAAGTTTTATCTCAGCTTCTGCATAAATGAAGCGATTAAAAACCTCGCATAAAAATTCGGATACCAGCACTTTCTTCAACCTACATGTCAATTTCTTGGTAGATGGAAATTAAAAGAACTCTAACAACTCACAATTGACTTACTACGTATTCTTCTAAACTCTAAAACTAGTCGAATCTTCGAGCAGGAAGAGGAAATACAATACTTTATTTCAGTACAACTAATTACATTAAGAAGCTCATGTGGCTTGAAAATCTTTACAAAGTGAGCGGGACCCCGCTCCCTAACAAATTTAATTTATATATATCCCAATCCATTTAAGCTACATCACTCAAATTTGCACAAGACATTTGCATTATTTTGACACTTCTTACGACAGTCCAGAAAGAACAGACAGAAAATAGGTGAAATCGGATGATAACTCCGTCCACTCCCTATATAACGGTTTTGTTAAAAACTATCAAAAGTGTGATAAATCAATAACTAAATGCGACAGAGACAATAAATTTTACATCCAGGATTGTACGAGAGAGCTTTATAGGAACCGGTATCAAAATAGAGTGATGGGCATGGCACCGCCCACATTTTGGTGATATCACATAACTCCGGACCCACTACACCGATTTCAACCAAATCGGTCTATCAGGATATCAGGAATTTCAAAAATCCGGTTGAGTTTACTCTATTTATATTAGTGGTGGCATGTGAGGTACCTTAGTTTAGACAAAAACCACCTCTACTTCCCATATAGCACAATTTTAAATTCCATCTGATTATTTTACTCTCCAACATACAAAGACTTTTTTTAATTCGGTTTGATATTATTGTCAATACATTTCTTTCCAGTGAGCGTTGAAAAAAGGAAAATATTGCTAGGTGCCAGAACTAAAGAAAATACTTTTTTGATCAACTGCGTTCATCGCCTTCATTGCTCATATGGCCTGTACGAAATACAGCAGAGAAATGATTGCTTAGCCTTTTTTCACCAAAAAATTACGAAATTGACCACTTTTACTGATAAAGTTTATTTTCGCATTTTATAAAAAGGTTGTAAACTCTCTATCATTCGTAAAGATTGAATTATTTGCTATTTTTACGAAGAATAGTATGTCTCTCAAATCTGACCACAAGTGAAGTAGGCGTTCTTCATTTGTAGCGCCGTTCTGAATTTTATCAAAATTTTCACTTTACCAACTGCGGCATTAAGCGAATTCTCGGTATAAATTTTAGTATATATGGCAACCACGACAGGTGGTAGCGTTTAGTCAGAAATTGTTGAAACTAATCTATATCCTCCCTCAGCTTCTATGTATTAATTAGTGTGTATGCTGAGATGAATCGTATCCAAAACGTATGATATCGATCCATACCTTATCTTATCTTACCGCGTTTACTATTCCACACACTAGAACGCAAAGTTTTTGGTAAATATTGGGTCTATGACTATGTTCGTACATTTTTTTCTAAAATTTTGAACTTTTATTTAAGAAAAAATGTAAATATCATTATTTGAAGTATTGCCCATCCGAAATTATAACGTTTGCTCGTCTTTCTGGGAATCTGTAAATTCTATCCCAAAAGAACTGCGCCGGTAATCAAATGGTAGTCAGAGAGGGGAAGATCTGCGCTATAAGGATGGAAACTTCGCAGCCGTTCCAAAAAGTTTATAACCGTGCTGGCTACATGAGACCGAGCGTTGTCATGATGATAAATTTTTTACTGGTAAACGCGAATTCCGGGCGTTTCTCGGCAATTGCTTAGTTTGATCAGTTGTTGTCGATAGAGTTCTTTATCAATGATTTCACCCGCTTTAGAAGCTATTTATATAACACGCCCTTCTGACGCCACCAAATACAGATCATTACTTTATGGTCACGGATATTCGGATTTGCCGTTGATTTGGCTGGTTGGCCATATTTCACATATGATATTTTGCGTGTAGCATTTGCGACATCCAAAATCGTCTTTCAACGTCTCTTCAATTCAATTGGCAAAATCACCCCTTTTAAATCGTGCAAGCCATTTTTAGCAAGTTCACCCTAAACTTCCACATCAATATAGTTATAGACCCAATACTCGTATGTTTCTTTTGACTATTGGGCTATTAACCCCTTCACATCTCGCTCTAAAGACCCATAACGTTTAGATTCAAAACAGAAGCAGGAAAGCAAATGCAGTTATAATGTTTAACGACGTCACCATTGCAAGTAACACATATACATATATATACCATATATCCGTCTCTACAGATGGCACATGTGCACTTAAACAATCAATAATTGTTAGCTAATCAAGTAGCTGCATTGTTTTGGCAAAACCTGTTATCGATCTATTATTAATAATTGAAAAATAAAGAAATTGAAACTGATTTTACTACCGCATTTTTAACAATAGTACAATATGAAGAATTGAACAGCACATATCGCGAGTTCGTCGCTTAAAACTTCTGTTTTCATGAAGGGGGGAAGAGCTCAAAGGCACTTTTCAATTACATATGCTCATTTAATGGATTTAATGCCACTCATATTATGCGGTAAGCTAATTTTTATTGAATATTATAAATAATTTTCACAATATTTTGTAGTTGTAATCGTTTGTTGCGTCGTGTTGTTCTGAGACTTATCAAAATCACGCTTTGCATGGTATTACAAGCATAGACGCTCTCGTGCCGCTATTGTGTAATCGATGAATGGCGTGGAAAAAGTTTCACAGACAGAGTGTGACTGTTTCAAGTGCATATGTGTATGTATGTTTAAATACGCGTATTATCTATGTATGTCTGACTGCAATGGGTCTTGGTTGCACGTTGGTCGGCTGTGACAGCCGCGGCAGCAACAGCTGTTGAACTTGGCTCAATTTCCAACGTTCCGCGAATAAATTATATAAATAAATTATATACATACATATGTATCTATGTTGTCGCTAATTTGCATTGAATTATAATTTGTGTACAAGTAGAAAACACAGTTTTGCACCCTTCATTGCATAAACATGAGCAGAGAGGGCGCTACAATCGGCTATTGTAATATTATTATTGAACTACCTAAAGCAAACCCAATGGGAACATCTCATTTTACAGTCTCATAATATAATATGAACTATTATATAAGGTTGTCAAATATCACCCTTCCGCTTTTTTGTCTTTTGAATTTCGCGGCTATGTACAAAGCGCTACAGAGCTCGTATCTGGCAACACTATACATAATTTGAAAGGTCTTGACATAACCTACAAAACAATGCTATGCATGATTAGTTTGGATATTGCGTTCAACAGTTATAGACGTGTAAACATGGAGTTCACTAACGCCGACATTCGCGCTATTTTAAAGTTTTCCTTCGTTAAAGGCAAATCCGCTAGAGAAACGTTCCGTGAGATTAATGGTGTTTTGGGGGATGGTACTCTATCACTTCGAACCGCGGAGGAATGGTTTCGACGATTCAGAGCCGGTGAAAACGACACCATGGATAAGCCAGCCGGCGGAAGACCTGTGACGACAAATACCGATCAAATCATGGAATACATCGAGTTAGACCGGCATATGGCATCTCGTGACATCGCCCAGGAGATGGGAGTTAGTCACCAAACCATTTTGAACCATCTGCAGAAGGCTGGATACAAAAAAAAGTTTGATGTTTGGGTGCCGCATAATTTGACGCAAAAAAACCTTCTGGACCGAATCAACGCCTGCGATATGCTGCTGAAACAGAACGAACTCGTCCCATTCTTGAAGCGGATGGTGACTGGCGACGAAAAATGGATCACATACGACAATATCAAGCGAAAACGGTTGTGGTCGAAGGCCGGTGAATCGTCCCAAACAGTGGCCAAGCCGGGATTGACGGCCAGGAAGGTTTTGCTGTGTGTTTGGTGAGATTGGAAGGGAATCATCCACTATGAGCTGCTCCCATATGGCCAGACGCTTAATTCTACCATCTACTGCGAACAACTGGACCGCTTGAAGCAGGCGATCGACCAGAAGCGTCCAGAATTGGCCAACAGGAAGGGTGTAGTGTTCCACCAGGACAACGCCAGACCACACACTTCGTTGATGACTCGTCAGAAGCTACGGGAGCTCGGATGGGAGGTTTTATCGCATCCACCATATAGCCCGGACGTAGCGCCAAGTGATTACCACCTTTTCCTGTCCATGGCGAATGCCCTTGGTGGTGTGAAGTTGAACTCAAACGTGGCTGTCCGAATTCTTCGCAAATAAGGAGGAGGGCTTCTACGAGGAAGGTATTATGAAGTTGCCGTCTAGATGGAAACAGATCATCGAACAAAACGGCGCATATTTTAACTAAATCCGATCACTGTAACACTTTTTATAAAGCATTGAATGAAGAGCAAAAAAGCGGAAGGGAGATATTTGACCTTATAAATATGTTTGCATAGTCCAGTTCAAAAATTGGTATCATCCACTTTTCGGTAAAATATACTAACTCACAAGTCACCAGTTAGGTTTAAGCCAAATTTGAACTTTGCATTCTCAAAACGCCCCTCTTGATCAGCTGCATATATGGCGAAAATGAAGTTAACGAAACACCAACGACTTTCTGATCTTTCTATCTTTCAAAAATATTAGAATTTGTGATTAGATATTAACTTCAAAAAATTATCTTAAAATTAATGAATAAATGGAAAAAAAAATTCTACTGGCAAAATTGTGGTGTCTAATATTATCGACTCGTTGAAAGGGGAAAAAAACATCACCATCTACTAGTTTGTCGAATTAATGAAACTTTTATGGGACCAAATTGCGAAAAACATTTGAGGAAGAAGGAAGAGCTGTCCCTCGAAGGTAATGCACTAGATTGCAAATCAGAGAAAACTATGACAAAATTACAGGAATTTATCTTCGAGTTAATTTCCAAATCAACATTTTTTCCAGATTTGACCACTATATTGTCTGTTTTTAAGCTGTAAAGAAACGGAATCAAACTTTTCAAAAAAAAAAAAATAAAACAAAAAAAAGCAAGTTAGGAAAGGCTAATTTCGAGAGTAGCCGAACTTTTTATACTTTTGCTATTTGCAAGGATCAAGGCCGACTAAAAACCTTCAGCTTTTGGCAATATTAAAAAATGTTGCGAAAAGGTTCAACTTCGTTGTTCGACGAAATCTTGAAGGAAGTACAATCAAATTTGGTGTCATATTAACTTATTTTGAAGGTCATAGACTCCTGTAGTTTTATTACTTACCCATCAGCGAAAATTATATCGAAATCATTATCAAATGGGACATATATGATATAAGTTTAACCGAAGAGGCTAAATTTGATATATTGAGTTGATGTCAACCAAAGCATCGAAATTAATTAAACAATTAAAAAAAGAAGCTCATCCTCCTGATAGCTGGCAGCTACTAACGCTTTAAAAACAGTCTAGTTTGATATACTGGAATTTTTTAATATTTTGAATGAAAGTGAAAAGTGACAATGTGAAATAACGACCAATTCATTCATACATACATATATGTAGTAACTTATAATCTGTGACTTATTTATTCCGAACGTAAGTCAATTTAAACGAACTATTTCCTTGACTTGATCGAGCGGTTAAAAACGTGGGTATACTTTTAGGCGATGATTAATGTGATCAATTGATAATTAACCGATTTCGATTTTGAAATGAAGTCCATGTTATTATTCGGTTAACATAACAAGAGAATCAAGTTATTTGGCCATTTTTTGAACGAGGATACATAGGGGCGGCAAAGTGCTGTACTCTTCACATATAAAGAAATCAATACATACATATTTTATACAATATTCAATATTCTGTTTTTTATTTGTATTTATATTTTTATTATAATTATATTTTACAGTGCAGAAAAA
Source organism: Bactrocera oleae (assembly GCF_042242935.1). Lineage (NCBI taxonomy): Eukaryota > Metazoa > Arthropoda > Insecta > Diptera > Tephritidae > Bactrocera > Bactrocera oleae. The sequence continues at coordinate 47,103,179 of NC_091540.1, read as the reverse complement.
CTACACCAGTATTATACATATGTAAATTTATATATGCTTGCCTACATATATGTTGATGTTGTTGGTATAATCGTATACCTTGTCATTCTTTCCATCTGCTTCGTGATTATATACGTATATGTGTATAGTTGTTTGTATATGTTTTATTTCTTATTTATTTATTTATTTTCTTTTTTGTGTTGGTGTGTCTGCTTATAATAATTATCATTTAGCTTTTAATATTTTTTTAATTTATCATATTTGTGGTTATACATAGTTTAAACGCTGTTTGCTGATATTCTTAAATATACTAGGTACATTTAAATGTTAATATACTTTCTGCAATAGTATTTTTATATTTTTAATTTAAATTAGTGAATACGCATCGATTTTCAGATTTTTGTTTTTGTAATAATAGATTTATATTAAGCACGTAAACCGTTAGCCTATTTCCTTTGAGTTTTAATTTGGTTTTGTCTTTCTGTGTTACTCTTTATTTCGTGTGTATATTTTATTTTGTTTTAATGGCATTAATTATTTTAAAACATTACTTTTCAAGTTATTGCAATTTAGTTATTTTACTTCATTTGTATATTTTATAACAATTTGTTACTATATTTTTGATTTTATTCTTTCGAATTCATTTAAATTTTTTTACTTTTGGTATAATATAAATTTATTTATTTTTCATAATTTTCAATGTATATATATTTACACATATTTGTATTATATTTATTTTCCGTGTTTATTGTTATTGGTTTTATTTAATTTTTAATATAAATTATTTAATTCATAAAGTTCTTTTTTTATCTATTATTGTAAAAGTTTAGATGTGTTGTCAGAAACCTAACCTAATATAGTAAATTAATGTTTGCATTTAGAAAAAATACAATTTTAATAAGTAACAAATTATTATTATTACTGTACCAACTGACAACACCTAAACATAATTTTTGATTCAAAGAAACGCCCCTAAAACCAGCAGACTAACGTTCATGTTTGTAACTGAAAGGCGTTTTAAGTAAAAGAAAAAACGTCCATGTTTGCGTTGCAATGCTTTATTTTTGATGTCTCTAGAAATGTTTAGAACGAAATTTAAAAATTGTTAAAACCAGGATTGCAAATAATGCATTAAAAAATAATTAAACTAACGCTTTAATTATTTATTTATTTTATATTTTGTAATTCTGAAAATTTTAATTAAAAATAGTTTTTACATTTTTAATCCCAATTACCGGGTTGAAAAATAAAGTTTAACCTTACTTAAGGGATTGAAAAATAAAAAATTTTAATATAAATAAAATTCTCAAAATTTTTTTATTTTAAATTTTTAAATCCAAATACCGGATTGGAAAATTAAAAAAAAAGTTTAATCCCAAACATATGGTATAATTAAAAATTAAAAAACTTACTTGTTTTGGAATTTACAATTTACCCAGAGCTTTTAACCAGAGCTCGCACAGAGCCATAATCTTTAATACTATAGTCTTAAGTTTGTTGACCAGTGATCTATAGTATTAAAGATTATGGCTCTGTGCGAGCTCTGGTTAAAAGCTCTGGGTAAATTGTAAATTCCAAAACAAGTAAGTTTTTTAATTTTTAATTATACCATATGTTTGGGATTAAACTTTATTTTAAATTTTTAAATCCAAATACCGGATTGGAAAATTAAAAAAAAAGTTTAATCCCAAACATATGGTATAATTAAAAATTAAAAAACTTACTTGTTTTGGAATTTACAATTTACCCAGAGCTTTTAACCAGAGCTCGCACAGAGCCATAATCTTTAATACTATAGATCACTGGTCAACAAACTTAAGACTTTCAAACAATTTATATGATTAAAAATAAAATGTTCAACTTTTAACTCCAAACATCTTCAATTTTTTAAATCTCTTGGAGCAAAAACTAAATTTTTAATTTCGATTTTGGGATTAAAAATTGAAAATCTAAAAACTAAAACTAAAACTCGCAACCCTGGTTAAAACTAAAAATGTTAACTAATTTTATTTATTTCATTTTATAATTATTATATAATATTTTAAGTAAGCCCTTAACTTCGTAATGTTTTTGATCACATGGTAGTGAAATTTACTCTATGCCACTCCTCTTTGCATCTAAATGCCAGCGGTAAATATAATATTTAGCATATTCGATTTAAAACAGTTTCTAATTTTTAAACAAAATGAGATTTTACAGCTGCATTTGTGTGTATGTGTCAAAAAACAACAAATTCATCAAGCATCAAGTAGAACATTGAACGTGGAAGAGTTTAGCTAACTAACAAAGTGAGTGACATAACCTCTAACACCACCTTTACTTCCGCTCTTCTGCTTATTCTCTTTTTTTGAAATTGTGCAAAATTAACGCTAGTGAAACTGCAAATTTAAACACACGAATACTGACATTTACAAATTACAAATAGTCCATAAGTCCATGTCAATCAGTCGGAAACGGAAAGGTTTGCGACCTATTTCAATTCGATGTACACTGCAATAAATAAATATGCAATTAAATGAAGCCTATTAAATTGCGAAATAAGCTGTTACATTTATTTCAAAGCTCCTGCCAACATTTCAAGCTATGCAAATATTGAATGGGAAGAAACTAGCGCATAATGAAGGAATCATAAGATATATAGTGATAGTGATATTTTGCTTTGCTTAATCTCCTGTTAGCTTAATACATAGTATATGCATAGAATTTTTGACTTACATAATATTAAATTAAATGTGTGTATATATGTCTACATATGTATATACAAATTTAAAAACTTACTGTTACAACAGTGTATTGAAACTTAAATGACTATGCTACGTATGCTCTTATAGCATACTTATACAAGTATTTAAAATTAATCATTAATATAATGCTTCACGGTAAGTGTTCTAATGCACACACACACATACATGTCTTACGAGTCAGCGCATAGCGTAAAACGAGAATCTCTATTCACTTCAAATATAAGCAACATTTTACATAATAGTAAACTTAACTACGCAATAGTAATTCACCAACTTATCACCAACCCTCTATGGAACCATAATATAACAATATTTTTGTTGACAACTGGGCGGTCAACACTTAGCTACAGAAAAGCATAAATAGACTTTGTGCTTAATTATAAATATATGTACTAAACTAATAGAACGCTTTCCTTTTTCTCTAATCTAATTGCAATATGTTAGACATAAATGTAGTATATATCAAACGAAGTTGTTTACACTGCAACAACGCTAACACTCCCTTTACTCTATTCATATCGACTTAATGCTGATATATCTTTATAGTAGATCTACTAAAGCTTCACCTAAGGTAATGATAGTTGGCATTTTAGCAAAGCATACGGTGCTATAAATACATATGTACATGCACACAACAACACTTCAAGTATGCATTTGACGCACCCGAGTATGCCGCGTAATAATGCACCAGGGTTGTTGGTGATATTAGTCATGCGATCGTTAGCAATGTGCTTCACAACTGATGCGGCTGCCGCTGCTGATGCTGTTGCTCCAACTGTGTCTGCTGTTGTTGTGGTGGTTGTTGTCCGCCCATTGCAATGCTATTGCTTGTTACCGCGCCTTCAACACCTGGCATAGTTGCTGCTGTCGCTGCAGTCGTCATTTGTCCTGCTAATTCGTCTTGGGCAGTGTTGTTTGCGCACTGCTAAAACCACGAACGATTGATGTCATAAGGCTTGGGCATACCCAAAGAGGATGGCCGGTAAGCAGTTGGCGGCGGTGGCTGTCCATAACCAGCCGCACCAGCACCACGTCCTAATAGGCCTTGATTGAACATGAGGAAGTCCTCGCGCCGCAAATATGAGGAATATAACTGAGAATTGGGATCAGCTAATTGTGAGGCGCCTGTATTATGCATGAATGAGTAGGGTGTAGCACGTGGTGTTGTATGCGCTGTCAAAAATGGATATACACTCGCTGCCGATGCGCCTGAATTGAGCGCCGATTGCGCTTTCTCCGCAGCGCTAGCATCGCTGGTTGAATTGCGATGAGCCGGCGCCGGCGCAGTTGGCATATAGTATGGATTTGAGGCATCTCTGAATTGGTCCAGATAACTGCTGGCCGCAGCTGCTGCCGCTTGATCGCCGTACAAACCGAGAGTGCCGGGTGTGGGACCGAAATTGAAAGCGCTACCAGGCACCATGCCTGTGACTTCCGCTGCGGATGTCTTCAGCGAAATTGCCGTCGCTACATCAACGCCTCCTGCTGCGGAAACATTTGAGGCTGCTGACGCAGTTGCTGAGCTGTGCGCGGTTGAATTGCCCGTAGCAGCTGCCGCGGCCGCTGCAGCCGCTGCAGAATTGGAACTGCCAGTTGTGGCAAGCGGTGAACCAACGCCACCGGTTTTTAAGCCAGCATATAGTGGAAAACCTTGTTGCAGTGCTTGCGCATGCGCTTGCAAATGCGCAGGCACTCCGCTTGAACTTTGGTGGGCGGGCTGTGCTGAAGCTACTGAGGTGGCGCTGGACAATTGCGACATGTGGGCTGCCGCTGTGTTATATTGTGATGCATGTAGGTGATTTTGCGTCATCTGTTGCTGGTGCTGTTGTTGTTGTTGCTGCTGCTGCTGATGCTGCTGTTGTTGTTGCAATTGTTGTTGCTGTTGCTGGCGTTGTTGCAACTGTTGTTGTTGTTGTTGCTGTTGGAGTTTCGCAGCCGCTGTAGCTGCTGCTGCCGCCTCTGCGGCAATCGTTGACGCTTTCTTTTTGCGGCCACGCTTAGCTGGAGCCTGCACTACAGGAGCCACTGGCTTTGCAGTCTCTGCGACAGCAGTTGCATTCTGCTGTTGCTGATTAGAGGAATTATTACTGCAACTAGAATTGGTGTTCGGAACACCGACACCGTACGTATTGGATGCGGCAGCAGCAGCCGAAAGTTGCTGCGGGTTGCCGTACATACCACCGGCGCTCGCACTCATGGCCGCAATGGACGCAGGGTTAGAGTACAGCTGAGAAGTTGAGAGATTTTTCGCGCCTCCTGCTGCATTGTACATATGAGCTGCTGGCGGCATATTCTTGTCGTAAAAGCCAGCACTAGCAGAGGACAAGCCGAACAAACTCTCGGCCAAAGGATGCAACAGCGAGGCAGCCGGGTTGCTGTACGTCTGCGTTGGTGGTGGCGCAGGCGTCGGCTTGTTATATGCCGAAAGATGGTGCGTTAGGTGGTGGTTGGACATATTCAGCATGTTGCTGGCGTCAAGCGTTGTTCCGGCAACCGATGCTGTAGCGGTGGATGCAGTCGCTTTAACGGACAACTGTTGGTGCTGTGTATTTTGTTGCTGCTGTTGCTGTTGTTGTTGTTGTTGTTGTGGTTGTGATGCTTGCGATTGCTGCGTCTGTGCTGAATAACTCTGGTTTATTTGCTGTGCACGGCCTAATTGCTGCTGCTGCTGCTGCTGTAAACTGCTTGCACCATAATTTAACGGTTTATTTAGCAAACTGGCTGTTATACTCTCCATGCCTGACTTGGATAAATGTTGAGATTGTGTTTGCTGCTGTTGCGCATGCTGACTATGTTGCAACTGTTGATGGTGCTGACTCTGCTGTTGCTGTTGACCATGCTGCAGCTGATTGTGTGATTGCTGTTGCAATTGTTGAACCTGCTTTTGCTGTTGCAACTGCTGGTGGTGCTGCTGTTGCTGTTGGTTGGTGGCAGAATTGGTTTGCTGATGTGATGGCTGTTGCTGATGATGTTGCTGCTGTTGTTGCATTTGACAACTATTATCCTTTGCATAGTCCTTGGGAAACCCCATCGATGCTGCACGGTTATACATTTCGAACGCTTTGTCCGGCGTAATGCTGCCTAAATGCTTACCAAACGGCATGGCGCCCAAAAAGCTGTCGAACATTTGCTGTTGTTTGCTAATCTGTGTTGACAACTGTGGCGTTTGCTGTTGCAAGCCGGTATTGCTATCACACTTTTGTATTTTGTTCGCTGTGCTGCTTCCACTGGTGCCGCTATAATCCATGCCAAGCATGTCTTCGGCTGTACGCTTGAGGGGAGTAGGGTTAGTGTTCGAATTCACCGCTGCAGTGGTTGGTGTCGCAGTTGAGACTTGAGGCGCAGAACTGGCGACCGTTGCCGTTGATATGGCGGTCATTGAGTTTTTATGTGCCTGAGCTTGTTGGTGCATGTGTTGCATAAATGCCACCATATCGTTGGCGGAGTTGTCGCCATAGCTGAGTGTGGCGTTTTGTCTCTTTTCAGTATCGGTCTTATCTGCAACGGGCATTTCTTTGTTGTTGCAAGCGGCCGCAGCGGCGGCTGCAGCAGCTGCCTTCGATTGATATTGAGCGTAAGTAGGATATTGCGGCTTTTGCGATGTTTGCTGCTGTTGCTGTTGCAGGGTTTGTGGTTGCTGCTGTTGCTGTTGCAGGGCTTGTGGTTGCTGCTGCTGCTGTTGTTGTTGTTGTTGTTGCTGCTGCTGTTGATGATGCAATTGTTGTTGAGCATTCTGTTGTTTCTGCTGCTGCTGCTGATGCAGAAGCTGTTGTTGTTGCTGCTGATGTGGTTGTTGTTGCTGTTGCTGTTGCTGCATTGGATCCTGCAACTGTTGCACTCCTGCCATATTCCAATCCGCATGTTTTGCCCCATCTAAAATGGACGCAGCGGCAGTACTAAGAGCAGAGCCGTACAGAGCTCTCAAGTTGTCCGTCTGCTGCTGTTGTTGTTGCGGATGCTGCTGCTGTGGTATCATCGTCTGTGGCTGTGGCTGTTGCTGTGTTGTCGCCATAGCCGGTACATTATAAAGATCATGCGACGTTGGCACATAACTTGGCACCGCCGTTGCACTAGCAACATTGGAGCCAATATTATTACCGTTATTATTACTATTGCTGCTTGCAACACTCGGTTTTGCTGTTGGTACCGATGTAGCCACTGGCGTCACCTTAGCCACATCTGCATTTTGTGTTATTTGATTAAAGTTCAAAGACTCCGGAGTCCCGACGGGTGCCTGGTATGGTGAAGGACTCATACTGCTTTGGCTGTATGGTGAGAGCGCATTTGCATTTTGTTGCGTCTGTTGTGGTTGCTGCTGCTGTGTTTGCGTTGGCTGTGTTTGCGGCTGCGGCACTTGCGATTGATACGGCGAATTCATTGGCTGTTGGTAGGGCGAATGAGGCTGATCGGCCGGTGAATGTGCCAATGGTGTAGGCGGTTGTGTCGCCGCAGACGAAGCAGGAGAATCTACACTACTAGTCATGGGGCTATGCGGTTGCTGATGCAGAGGCGAATGGACCGAGGTAGCACCAACTGGTAATGCAGGTGTTGCATTGGATGATGTGTGTGCCGGGCTACTGTGTGTCGGTTGGTGGAACGGTGAATGCTGTTGTTGATGATACGGTGAATTGGGATGGTGGTATGGTGATTGGTGCGACTGCGTGGTGTATGGTGAGCTTTGCGGCTGTTGATATGGTGAATTTGGATTGGGCGTACTTGGGCTCATCGATGAATTATAATCGGATTCTTGCGAACGTGGTTGCTTATACTGATCGTAGAGATTCGGCAGTGGTGAGGTGGATGAGTAAACGGGCGTTTTGGAAGCTTCAGAACCAGATGGATTGTAACTATTTGCGCCACCGTACGGTGATGTACCACTTAACTCCGGTGTTGACACATTTGGCGATGAAGCCGATGAGTATATATGTTGTGAGTATTGGGGATATGGTGAAGGCATTTCACGTGGGCTACAACTTTTATCAGGACTGCTTTTAGTAGTGGTGTCTTGATAGAAACCCGCCTTTATTGCGCCATTCAATGGATAGGGTGAGGTAGGCTTGGTAATTTCATCTGGTTTTGGTGAAACCATTATCGGTGATGCACCAATTGGTGAAGCTCCAATTGGCGAAGTGTAATTTGCACCCGCATAGGAGCCGTAACGTTCATCGATTGCTATACGCGGCGAGTCGGGATCCTGACTGAACGAAGAACGCTCGGATATGGTGCTACCAGTGCTGGCCTTACGCTGCCTTGGGGCCGATGGTAATGAAAAGTCGACACCACCCGTAATCGATGCCGCAGTAGGCGATCGGCTTGCAGCGGTGGCACCAGTCGACGATATTGACGCTGATGCAGCGCCATCATTCGACTTTGTCGAGCTAGAGCCAACACCTGCACTAGATGCCGATTCATTGGCGTCTGACTGTTGCTGTTGCTGTTTCTCTTCCTCCTCCGATTTCTTAGCTTTCTTTGGTACCCCAAATGCCTTTAACCAAGCACTTAAATTGGGCTTTTCCTTTGCGCCTGCAACGTTGGCAGAGTCCGCATTTGCAGCAGATTTATTCTCTAACAGTTTTTCAAACGGTTTAGTATAGTCGCTGCCAGACACTTCAACAGCCTTCTTTTCCGACTCCACCTCAGAAACAGCAGCAGCTGCTACTGGCACTTTTGGTGTAAAAGGCGAAATTATTTCAAGCGCAGAGGTGGTTTTGCTCGATTTCTCCTCAGCGTCTTTTTCTGTGTTATTCATTAATTTCGCCTCAGTTTTACTAGCCAACTCGTCGATAAAATTATGTGATTGCCCCAAGGCAAAATCATCGGTTTTTATAACCGTACCCAAGCTTAGTTTGGGCGCATTATCGCCAGTGTCTACAATCAGCGCATTTTTCACTTCTTTCGTTTTAGCCGCCACGGGACCCAAGGGGAAATGCTCGTCAGGTTTATTTATATTCTGTAAAAGATTACCTTTTGCTTTACCTGGTTGCAAACGTTCGATTGTGCGAAGTAAATCTTTGCGCCGCGGATTGGCAGCCGCCTGCAGCTTCTCTTTCAGCGATTTTCGCTTTGCTTCCTTAGCCAACTGGTTTTTAATGTGCGGCGGTGGTGGCGGATTCAGCAACAATTGTGTAGTGCTAGGCTCTTTGGGTTTCGGTGGCGCCAAGGCAGTCAAGGCTGGCGCACTTGTGGCGGGAGGTGGTGGTATCAGCAAAGTAGGCTGATTGGCAGCGGATGCAGATGCAATTGATGATATCGATGGTGCCGTAACAACTGAGTTATTGGATGAAGCATTTGCTGACGTGCTCCCAACTGAGTTGACAGACGTTACCGAATGTGGCGGTGTGCCACAACTCGAGCTTACACTGCTCGCTGTGCCGCCTACCGCGCTACTTGAGGTGCCCGTAGTTATTAACTCTGAGATCACTTCTTTCTTAAGGCCACCGGCAACAACAGCGTCACCATCGGCCACTAAATCAACTAGAACATCTGCTAGTTTAGTTGGGACTAAATCGATTTTAGGTGGCGCGATCGGTACTGGCCGTCGAAAGTCGGCCGGTTCTAATTTGGCGGGTATTGCTGCATCGAACTCATCTAAATTGTAGCGTGAAGGTGAGTTGCTTGCAGAACTAAACTCCGAAAAACGTGGCGTATGCTCCAGCCAACGATTAATGTCTTTAAGCGTCTGCTCAGTTTCGACATCGAGTGCCTCAATGTTGGTCGAAGACGTCTTATTCGACACAGCGCTGCCGGTTGGTTTATTGTTAGCCTTCTTGTTGGCAGCAGCACTCGCGGCGGCCTTCTTTTGCAAAGCTTTTTTTGGCGGCACTGGCGCTACTGTCTTTTCAGCAAGTTTCTTTGGCGGATCTTCCTCTTGTACTACAGGAGCTGTTGGTTCTGGTTTAGGCTTGTCCTTTCGTTTTGCTGTCTGTTTATCCGGCGTTGCAACCGGTTTCTTTTCTATGCTTTTGATGCTCTTATTCGGAGAAACATTGTTCGTTGTAATATCTTTGCATTCTTCATCTGCAAGCTCGGTTTTCATAGGTGACTTCAATGCTTTGGCAGATGGTTTCTCATCAGTTTTCGTACTTTTCTCCTCATTTGGTGGGATTTTGATTTCATCAGCATCAGATACTTCTTTTACTTCCTTTACGCTTGTGTTCTTTTTGGCTTTTTTGTTGTTTTTGCGCGCCTTAGCGTTTTCTCCGTTGTTTTTGTCAGTCGCTTTTTCTATAGCTTTGGTTGTGTCCTTCTTCTTGGCAGCGCTTTCTTTCGAGCGACCTCGCCCAGTTTTCTGGCTTTCTTCAACTGTATTCTGTGCTGCGGTCTGTTGCAAATTATTCGCTCGACTACGCCGGTATTTAATCAGCTCATATTTATCCAAGAAAGGCAACAACATCTCAAGCTCGGCTTGTTTTGCTGCCTCTTCCGCTGCCGCAGCATCAATTTCGGCATTCTTTTTACTAGCAATTGCCGTTCCAGTCTTACTTTGCGGCTCATCTTTTTTCGCATTACGTGGATTTTTCTTAGATGCGCGTTTTGTCTTGCGTTCCTCGCTGGAAGCACGCTCCGGAGTTGAGCTGCGACTCGACAAAGACTTAAAATCATCCTCTTCATCGTCACTAGCTGTATGCTTTTGATTACAATTTATTGCCGTTGTGCTGCCGGGTACCTTTTTGACTGTTGTCAGTAAATCGCAGAGATCATCGTTAAGTGCACTTTTGGAATATTTCTTATGCAGATCCACCTTAAACGGTGACATACTGCGCGAACGCGAGTCATCATCGTCGTCGATTACCTCCTCCTCCAATTCAGAAGCTGATGCAGCAAGCGCATCCACTGCTGGTGGTGGCATATCCTTATTCACATTGGATTTTTTCTTTAGCAGCTTCTCCGTTTCACTCTCGCTTCCACAGTCGCTTTCGGCTTGAGCCGATTTAGACTTTCCCTTCGACTTGCTGCTCTTGCTTTTACCCTTTTGGTGTTTGTTGGATGTGTGCTGCTTCTGATTTGATTTATTTGGTGTAGTTTTTTTCTTATGCCCAGCGATAGTACTAGATTTAGTATGCGATTTGCTCTCTTTGTTTGCCTTATTTTTGCTCTTTTTAGCAGCAGGATATTCAAAACTTTCATCATCGTCATCGGCGTCATCTTCGGTTTCCGGCTCAGGCTCCACATCCGATACTCTTTCAAGCTCCGGCTGTGGTTCCGGCTCCGGCTCCAATACCGCCTCTAGCTCTTCGTCCTCGGACATAGCCGAATCTTCAGAGTTATAACTTCTGGATTTACTGCCTTTTTTGCTTTGCTTCTTTGATTTTCCACTCTCACTTTTTCCTTTTGAAGACTTATTTGATGACTTGGAGAGTTTTTCGCTTTTATTTTTCTTGCCTTTTTTCGATGAATCTTTTGTTTGTTTATTTTTACTCTTCCTTGTGCTCTGTTCATTTTCCAAATCTTCATGAAAATCTTCATTAACCACAGTCTCCTCCATTTCGAAGTCATCTTCATCATCTGTGCCATGTTTTTCAGCCATTGCTGCCTTGCTTTTCGATTTCTTCTTACGTCTTTTATCCTTTTCTTTACGCTTCCGCTTGGTGCCACGTTGGTCTGGAGCACCACTATTTCCTTCATCAAAGTCTTCGTCCGCACTATCGGCATATTTGTCCTTATTCATCGGTATTACGGATTCATGCAACTGAGAATGCGCATGCTTTTTGTTGCTTTTCTTTTTTTGTGTAGTTTTATCCACAGCATTCTTCTCCGCATCCGTTGTTATACTCTGACTGTCGCTACTTGCATCTTTTGAAGACTTTTTATTGAAGTATTTCTCACGGAAGACATTCATTTTGGAATCTGCTGCCGGATAACCCAAACTAGGATCGTCCTCCTCATCGTCTGACAAATTATCAAAGTATTTCTTAGTGGCCTTGTCGAAGGCCTCTTGCAAGTTATTTACCATTTCGGTGTATTCTAGAAGACAAATTTTATAATTTAAGTACCTTCAGCGCTACTTATATACTAACCATTGTTGTGTCCATTGTAGAGGCGACAGTTGTTCACAATCAATTTAAAATCATTGCGAAAGTCACTAAATTTATTGTATTTACCACTGTCCAGTTTATCCTCCATCTTTAGGAGATCCATTGGTCTGTACGAAAAACGAAGACAAAATTATTAGAGATCAAAATCAAATATACGGAATTAAGAAATTTAGCATAGATTATTATCCAAGGCATCGCTAAAATCCGCAGATATTGTTAAGATCGTACCACTACAGTGTATAGCTGTCATTTGAACTGACTAATAAAAAAAAAAAACAAGTAGGGAAGTGCTGATTTCGGGCGTCACCGAACTTTTTATACTCTTGCAACTTGCAAGGATCAAAGCTGACTAAATACCTTCAGGTTTTGGCAATATTAAAAAATGTAGCGAAAAGGTTCAACTTCGTTGTTCGACGAAATCGTGAAGGGACTACAATCAAATTATTCATATTAACTTATTTTGAAAGTCATCGACCCACTTAGTATTATTACTTTATTTTACTTCCCGCCAGCGAAAGATATATATGTGATATAAACTTAACCGAAGAGGCTAAATTTAATATTATATATGGAGTTCATGTGAAACACGTCAACTAAAATATTGGAGTTCATTATATTAGACATAATAAAATTTTATTAATTTTAAGAAAACGTGTTCACTTAATTTCATTAAAATATCGGGTGGAAACGAAAATCATTAGATAGGATGGTATAAATCGGATGACTATAGCATATAGCTGCCATATTAACTGAACAATCGGAGTAAAGTGCTTGTATGGGGAAACTCTTTCATTTGACGAGATATTTTTACGAAATTAGATCGGAATCAAGTTCTTGTAAGGAGCTTCCGTGCAACGGAAGTTAACGTTTTTTCTTGTTTAAATTTTTATTAAATTTATTTACAAATATTTCTGGTTATGGTAACCTTAGTTCATATACCAGAAGAGGAAAAGGTTAAAGGGATTTCGCACAAAAAAAGTAACAGGACGAAACTGTGTAACCGCTATTTCTATATTTTTTCGTACGCAAAAACGCGGAACCGTTCAGGTTCGAATACCCGACTGGCTGCAGAATAAATAAATAAAAATAATGATATTTACAAACTCACCTTCGTATAATGGAATAATATCGTGGCGCTATGTCCTCCTCAACGGGATCCATAAAGGGCCAGGCATCGCGGTGGTTCTTCACATAGACGAGCACTTTGTGCATACCGATTTGTAGTACTTCTTCCGTTTCGGTGAAACTGAGAAAATTCGTATTCGTGGAATTTTTGGAAGCATAATTAAAGGCGTTCAACGAGGTTGATGTCAATTGATTGGTGGCACAGGAATGCATATGGAAATGGGAAGCGTGCGTTTGGTGCGTATATTGTTGATGATACCGGTTATGATTATGGTTATAGTTATGGTTTGGGATGTGATGGTGATTGTGATTATGATTATGATTTTGGTGATGATGTTGATGGTGATGGTAATTGACAGATGAATTGGAGCAATTATTGGATTGGGAGGTTAAAAAATTTTGATTAGTAGATTTGTGAGAACTTTGGTTTTGATTGTTAGCATGTTTCAAATAGCATTTAGTCACGGCTGTCGCCGTTGTATTGGCGCCTGACGAGGACGTTGACACAAATGTTTTTGCTGCTGTTGCTGTTGTTGTGACTACGGCTGCTTCTGCACCATGCGACGCATTTCTAAACACAGTCGAGGCGGTATGATTTGAAGTGATTTTGGTACTTGAGGTTGTGGTGGTAGTGACGGTTGCTGAGGTTATGTTTTTGGTGTTTGAGGTGGTTGTGGTAGTGGTGGTGCGATTTTTACTAAATACATTTCTACAATTTACAATTTTTTGTGTACAAAACCATATATGATGTTTGTAGTGGTTGTTGTTTACATTTGCGGTTGCGATGATGATAATGATGAAATCGGAGAATAATTAAGATGGTAATACATAATTCATTATGAATTATATATACATACATATGTACATATATTTAAGTATGTAAGTAATTAAGTTGGGTGTTCCAATACATGATTGATATATTCACAAATTATTTACAAATCAGCGAGAAGAAAATTTTCAAATACGCATTTGTGTGCGTTTGTATGTGTGTGCAAGGATAATGTGTGATGTATGTTTGAATGTAGTACAAAATGAAAGAGAGTATAAGCAAAAGAAAAGGGAAATGAATTGTTAAATATTTACAATATTAACTAGTTTGGTTTTGGAGAGCAAGAAGAGGCTAGCTTTTTCACAAACTACATGGAAATGATAATGAGAAAAGAAGAAGCATGCGCAAAAGGCTTCAATAAATTAGGTGGTTTAGAAAATTGGACGAAAAGAATAACAAACAACATGACTAACATACATACATAAGCTGTCTTCGATTGCTCATTTCTCTGCTCTCTTGTCAAAAAATGTACATGTGAAAGCAACAACAAAGCTATCGAGTTGCAAGTTTTTTTTGCATATTTTAGCTTTCTTTTTTTTTTGTATTTTTAAAACATAAAATTTAAAATCAATTATAATAATTCATAGAAAACCAAAATAAATGGTTGCAGCAACATTTTTTATCGCGAAAAAAAAAGAAATTCTCCACTAAGAAAGAATCATAACACGATTGCGCATGTGTGCGCAGGGTTGCACGACAAATGCTGCCCGTTTGTTTGAGCATCTGGAATAGTTTGTTCGATTCGTTGAAGAGTAGCGCTTTGCGTATCGAAGACAACTAGAGATACAAATGAAGAAAATATTTACATACATACGCACAATAAGCTATTATGCCAGCAACCTGTGTCACCAATGTTTTCACCGATAAGCTGTCACATCTAAATTTATGAGTCAAAGCATGTAGCACATATGAGTAATTGATTGTGGAATTATGCGGATTAAAGAGAGTATGCAAAAATGTTGATTAATTTCAAAACCCGATTTATCCAAGCGAGAACCCTGCTGTGATGCAGGTGAACTTTCTCAATTCATACATTTTTTGCATTTAAAATGTCATTTTGACCGGAATTGCTCACATTTGGATTATTTATGATTATTACGCAGATTTTGGCAGAAATTAACATTCTTATCAAGCCTTGAATATAAGCCAGAGAAGATTATAAGTTTTTAAGTTTTAACTTAATTTCAACAGGAAAAATTTGAACACATAAAACATGTTTGTAACGTACGGCCACCAAAAGTTGTTGTTTTAAGGCATGCTGCCGAGTTGACAGTCCCTGACCTAATAAAATTCCGATTTGTTACGATAACGTAGCCCAACTGTCGTGAGAACGGTCTCAACAAGGTTATTAATTATTACGCACACTCAAGCATACTCTCTAAAATAGCCGAGCATAACTCTTCACAGCATTGTTGTTTTTTTTTTTTTGAAACATGAATCTGCACAAAACAAGCAACAGCAAGAGAATGCATAAACAATTTTTGTGTTTTTTGTCACACACAACAAAATAAAATTCAAACTTTAGTGTGAAAAAGTGAGTTAGAAGCTTATTAAAGAACTTTTATTAAGTACATTTGAGACACTTACTCATCGGCGCTTTTATCCGAGTTCTGTGAGGATGACTGCGCACTAACAGCCGTTGTTGTTGTTCCCGCTACCGCCGACGCAGCTGCTGCAGCTGCCGCTGCCGCCACTTTTTTCTTATGTCCACCACCGCCACTGCCATGATTCTTCTCCGCAGTGACACTAGCATCAGAGGATGCATTCGACCCCGATGACGGCCCACTGTGTCTATGATGCTTCTTATGACCCGCACTGCTCCCTGATCCCGACGATGACTTTGCCTTGTTTTCTGCGCGTTCCGATGTTGCAACTGTTGTCGCGTCTTCGCGCAAAGCAGGCGGTATGAATATGTTACCGGTCAACGATGAGAGTGAATTGTTGGTTTGTCTGCCGGGCAATTTCATATTGCTGGTTGGTGCCATATCATGTACAATTCCTACGCCGACCTCTTTCTTTACGATCGTTGTTGTTATGTGCTGCGTGCCAGTGCCTACGGCGCCTGTGGTATCACCCAATGCGTCAACAGCGCCCACAGAAGAAAGTTCATGTAATTCACCAGTCGCGGCTGCCTCACCAGTAAATTGTCGGCAGAAGTTCTCCTTATCCTCGGGACTCAGGGAAGGTGTATGCGTAAGGACGTGGTTGCTGGTGTGCTGGCCGTTGCTGTGGCTTTGCGTCTGCGACCGCGTTTGCTGATTTTTGCTATTGTGACTGCTGCGTGTTTTGGCAGATTTGTTGTTGCTATTGCTGCTTCGACTATTAGTATTACTATTGCTGCTGCTGTTGCTACTGGTGCTACCACTCTGTTTTGGTGTTTTGTCTACTGCTACGACCTCTTGTATGTCTTTTGTTATTGCACGAGCAGGTTCAGTGTTGTAAGCATCAATGTTGTTACCACTGGTGCCATGCTTGCGACGACGTCGATGCTCGCGAGATTTCTTTTTCTGCTTCTTTTGCGACTTCTTCTTCTTGTGGTGCGACTTTTTCACTTTCGCAGGTGCTAGCTGAGCCGATGGAGTGAATTGTGTGTCGTCTAACGGTCGCTGTACCGTTAGCTGCAACTGATCACAGCTTAGTGGAAAGTGGTGCTCAGTTTCTGCTTTCTGCAGAGCGGAAGCGGAGGCGTTGGTGTATGCAGCTACAACATGAGAATTCACCACATATTCCCTTTCATCAGCCGAACCGTCTTGTGGCTCAATTTTGATGTTTTGTAAAAGCAACTGTTGGCTTGGCAAACAGTGATCATGTGTAAGCGAATAATCTTTTGGAACTGAATCAGTTGTGTTTACAGCACCGTCGGTTGCACAATCAACAGTTGTCTTATGATTGGCCTCCAGTTGCTGCACACTGTAGCAATCCTCCGTTTGGTGCTCTTTCCCGTTTTCGTTTTCGTTCTCGTTATTATTGTCGACTTCTTCCTCTTCGCCCTCCGGTGTTAGACAAAAGGTTTCACGATGACAGAGAAACTCGCTAGAGTTTGTGGTGGCTGTGCGGCGTAAGGAGCTGGCGTATGTGGAGATGCCGCTGGCTGTCGATGTGGATTGGGAGCTGCAAGGAAAAACATTTTTTCTAATTAATACGCTTAAATACACGTTTTTTAATTTTATTAAACTCGATGCAAATGACAGCGATGGCATTTATTGATTTTAATCGATATGTTGTGTAAGAATTATGTATGAATTTGCTTGTTTTGCAAAAGGCCAAAGCAATATAAAGAAATAGGATACAAGTAGCGGCAAACATAACTGAAAGATGCAATAAACGGAAGTGTTTCAAGAGTTTTTTTGAACACAGTAAATGTGAAATTGATATACGAATAACGGTACACCATAATTTATTAAGAAAAATGTTTCCTCAGGCTACCAATTGGGTCGTCGTTTTAAAAAAATTAAAATAAAATTTTAAAAAAATCTTCATATGTAAGAGTTCTGTATTCAAAATGCTAATTTTTGTTCAGCCTTATTAAAAAAAAAACTCCAATAAACAAAACGTGTAAGTTATTACCCTCTTTTGAAAAAGCACTGTAGCGTTCAGGTTTGCGTTTTTTTAAATTCAAACATTTTTGGTAAAAATGAAAGTTTAAATTTTTAATTAAATATCTAATTTTTAGTCCCCCAATCCGAATTAAAATTTAACTAAAATAAAAAAAAACATTTTGATTCTGGTTTTTTTTAATAAATTTTTTTTTTTTTAATTTGAATAGTTAAAATTAAAAATTTAATTTTTAATCCATTTTGTCAAAACGTGTAAGTTTTTACCCTCTTTTGAAAAACCACTGTAGCGTTCAGGTTTGCGAACAATTTTTAATTCAAACATTTTTGATGAAACATTAAAGTTTAAATTTTTTATTAAAGATCTAATTTTTAAGCCCACAATCGGAATTAAAAATTAAACATTAAATAAAAAAAAAAACATTTTGATTCTGATTTTTTTTAATAAAAATTAATTTTAAAAATTTAATTTTTAATCCTTTTTTGAGTTTGTCGACCTCCTGTGCTCTAGAGTATTGCTTTAAATTTTTTTTCTAATTTTTACATCGGTATCTTTTATTTTTTATATTATTTTTTTTTTTTTATTTGAGATTAAAAATTTAAAAATTAAGTTAATTAAAGTTTTCGGGTTAACAAAATAAACACAATTTTAATTCAAATGGTAGCGTTGGATATTTTTATATTTGAAATTTTGAATACGACTGTTCACACTTATGCTCGAATAATACCGTTTACTTTTTATTGAATTCGAACTTCACGATGGTTGTGTACCAAAATGGGTATAGCAAAAGTCGTCGGTCTTAATGTGTTTAAATAAAGTTCGCAACACAAATCGAGATGAAGCTTATATCTTAATAAATAACTTAACTAAATGTAAATGTAACACATGAGTAAATAAATAATTATTAAAAACTGAATTAAATGCTAGAAATTTAAGACAAAAAAGCATGCTTACATAGTTTTTTTAAATTCTTTTATTAAAATTGTATAAATTTCTTTCGTTTAGTTGAGTAACGAAACCAAACGTAAGTTAAGTCCAATTTTGTTGTGATTACCACAATAACCGAAATAAATGCAAATAAATGGCTGTCGAAGTCGCTAAATTTTACATGTTCCGCTGCTGCAAACTGTTGTTATTGCCACGGACGCCTCGTAACAAGTTACTTTGGTTTTGAGTTTTTTATGCTTAATGTTGTTGTTTTAGTTTTTCAATGTTATGACGATTTCCTTTTTCATAATCTCATAGAACAGGCTTCGCCAGCGCTACACTATTTCGCATAGCATGAAATATTTTTGGACATGCAAATTTTCCAAAAGAAACGTTCAATTTCTAGTGTGCTTACTTAGCAATGGTTTGAGTATTGTTTGTGAATGGGCAGTCAGTTGTAATTAGCTGTCTTATGAAATGTCAACTTATGGAAAATCTTTAACCGAAATTAACTTGTCGGAATTTGGCTGTTTGCAATTTTTGGTGACAACAATCAGTCAAATCAAGTAATTAATATTTATGCATATATATTCCACTATGAAAATTAATCAAACAGAAATAGATCACAGCATAGGTATGAACCAATTTCAAGCGCATAAAATCATAAGCATACATAAAATCAGGCAAAATATTTGTGTTTAATGCAATATGAGTTTGGTTTTTTTTGGTTTTACTTTCGCATTTTTGACAGTATGTAGTTCTTATATTTTTAATTTCTTGGACAAATGGACAAGTGAAAGCAGGTATAGGTGTGATATATGTATCTGTAAATGTTTGTATGTGTGTGTGCGTTTATATGACTCCACGAATGTCAGTTTACTTCGCATGCGTGTGTTTTGAATGATTATGATTTCTAGATTTCGTTTTCTTCTGCTGTTCTTTTCGTTTGTTTGTTCTGTTGCTGTCTGAGTTCGGTGTATTTTAATGGATAATAAGTAATTGATATGCGTTCGCATTCATTTTCATTTGATTACAGTTCTCTAAGTGTGATGGTGTTTTTTGTTTTTTTGTTTTTGTATTTTGAAGATTTGTTGTCGTTTTTTTTTTTTTGACTTTTGTTCTTTCTTTCAATTTTGGCTATCCCTAGTGGTAGTAGTAGAAGTACGAGTAGTAGTGGCAAGTTCTCTCGCTAACCGTCTTCTTGCTCTGCTCTGTACTGACGACAACTGCTGATGTTTCAAATTCGTTGGCGGCTCGAATTGATAGCGTTGACGTTCTCGCAATAATCGTTCCTGCTCTTGGCGCGCTTTTAGCTCGACGATATTACGTATGCGTGTCGAATTCCGTACTTGAAGTAGTCTGTGAATGAATAAATGGAAAAATATGTAGAAATAATTTGCATACGCATGTATTTTTATATACATATATATTTGTATAATATACTTATTTTTTAAGTTTTTGTGTTTTTTTTTCGATTTATGCTTATACTGAAGATATCATATGAAATAAAAAAGTTTTTCATACAACGACTTGATTATGATCGATTAGATTGTATGGCAGCAGTATGCTATATCCGATTTAAATAATTTTTTCGGACTCAGACTCAGCTCATCCTGCTTATCATTTATATATATATTTTACAGGGCCTTCGGTGCTACAAATTTCGATGCAAATAATATATTGTGTCCAGGGTATAAAAAAAATCTATATCTCTTTTCAAATCATTCTACCTATTTTTAAGTGACTCAGGTACGAAGTGTGGGTGTGTCTTTGCACAGCTACATGCTATCCTTAAGTATACGTAAATATTGCTATTTAAACAAAAAGCTATCAAATACACATTATAGGCAATAACTTAAATTCTTAATATTAGCGCGCTTTTTTGTTTTTGGAAAAATGTGTATATGGTTTAAAATTCGTACACAATTTACTTACTTTCTGCGTCTCAAACGTTCGCGTTCACGAAAAAGTTGTGGTAATTTGGGTAGAAAATTTTCATCTAATATCTGATACAATTCACGCTCTTTGGCATTCGTTGAAGATTTAAACTTGCTAGCTAAATTTTGCCAATCCTCTTCGGTGAAACAAATTACTTGCCACACGGCACCTTTAACATTGTCGCTTCCTTTGCCATTCAGTGATGTGGTCGTTGATTTACTACCGCCAATACCACCGTAACTATTCAGCGAAGATGCTGGCTTATCCTCGCGATATAATCGCGTGCCATAGAAATACCAATAGCCAGAATTTTTCGAATCGTATCCGAGCGGCTCAACACGCAAGCTATCCGCTTCCAAATTACTTAGTATTACTTGTACGTCGCAAGAGTCGAGGCGAAAGTGGCATAAATCGTGTAGTATTTGTAAACGTTTGCGCACCGGCAGTGACTGAAAATCAATGTCCGTATCAAAGTGGTTTTCGGTATTGTGTATGCGACACTGCTGGCGTAGAAAACGCCTCAAGAACATCTGATAATTGCTATGGGTTATTTCTTTTGCTACCGATTTGAGCGCATCGCATCCCTTTAATAAACGCACAATTAACTCGGGAACAAGCGCAATTTGATCCTCATCCGTACCATCCGACAACAGCGCCGACTCAAGATCCTGTAATATAATTTAGCGTTATAAAGTAATGTAACTTAAATATGCAATACAATCTACCTCGATATCGATGTCGGGCAAGTCAAAAGCGGAACTAAACAATGAACAAAAATGAGATATGCACGGTATCTCCCACCATGATTGTATGTCTGTAAGACGTAAAAGTTAATTTTAGTGATTCGAAAAGTTGCATTAAAGGAAAAGCATACACTCACCCAATAGCCCGATAAAAGTAGAAACCATTTATATGTACTTTCACGCTTTTTTAAATAATTAAATAGCTATTTTAACAATTCCTTGAGTTTTGTTCCTTTGCTAAAATTTTCTTGTTTGTTTGTTTGTTAAGCTGTTGTTACAATTATTGCTTCGGTTACTTAAATATTATCTGCTTTCGTATAACATCCTTATGTGAGTAAGTTCAAGGCATTTTGTTTGCTCATTAGAAAACCACTTTACGAAAACAAACTAGCTATATATATGGTAAATATGCTATGTATGTACATGTAACACCTGCAAGGAGAATGTTGTCACTTGCAAATTGCTTATTTGTCATATCCACACAATGTTTAAATAAAATAAATTCGTTTCATGCATAACTCGAAGTAATTAATAAGACTTAACTCATAATTAAATTGTAAATTCAGTGTATACAATGTTGACATTAACGTATTTCCGTTTCTAGTATGAGAATGTTTACTTAAAACGGGCAAATTTAATTTTATATATGAAATAAATCAAATTTATGATTATTATTGTATATAACAAAAATTTTATGAGCAATTTCTTAGCGTTCAGAAATATTTTTAATGAATATTTGTCAATTTTAAACACAAGGTTATTGCACCGCAAAGCTAATCGACAGCTCAGCATGGCGGGGAAACAAGCGCCAAAATTGACATGAAGCTCCACAACTGGTAACCAAAGGCCCATACATATGTACATACATACGTGTGTATGTATGTACATAGTTTATGTAGAAGCTAAGTGTGTTGAGGAATAAAAAAAAGAAATTAGCATCGAATTACCGGTAACTCAGGTAGGTGACTAGAAGAAAGAAAAAGTAAGTATAAACATGCATATTCATATACACATACATATGTATGTACATACACATGTAGCATTGTGATAAGTAACAAGAACAAAAAAATATAGCGAACCCAAAATATAACCATTTACATCAATTTCATAGCACAACTTCAGTACCATTCTTAAACATAAAACTAATAATTTTAAATTTAAGGTTTTCATAAATAATGATATATCCTTTGCAGTTTCTTTTCAATGAAAATTTCTCAACAACGACAATATAATATTGTAATAGCCATAAAGAATTAAAAACACATGTGCTCAAGCTCGAAAACATGAATTTTTCAAAAAGGCATCTGTTTATCACAGATTTTTGAACGATATGAGAATGTACTATATTTTATAGAAAGTGAAACGCAGTTAAAGTAAAATATTATTTCGACGAAAATTACCAAATCAATAAATATATTCATATATGTATGTACATACATATGTAGGTATATACTTATTTAGAACTCTTTGCATGTAACTTTTGCTAGTGTAATTTGTAGTTATAGTGGAGATTAGTCGATCAATCTCGCTAAGGCCAATCTAAACAGGTGCAAAAAAAAAAAAAAAAAATTATATACAAGCACAACCTTCTGGGTGTTACTATTTAATTTCAACGCTCAACACTATGCATTGCTGAAGCGAATTAGACTGCCGGAATTCAGTTGCCACCTTTTCATTAATCAGCCATGCAATATTTTCCATTTGCCATTGCAGTTTATTCTAAACTCTCAACTTCATTACATATATACTAGTCTATACATGTGATGTGTAGGTAAAAAGTTTGGCGCGCACATTGCACTAAAAGTCAAGCACCTCAATAAGCCACCCAACCAAAATCATTTCCTTTGCTGCACCAAAATGAAGCAATCGGAAATCAAAACAAAATACGATTAGAAGAAACAGAGAATCTACTTTCTTCGACGCCGACGTCAACACACTTTACGTTATTGTAGCCGACGACGACGCCGTTGTTGCCGCTTACAGCGCCGTAGTGATTTCCGATGTGTTGGATTGTTTTGATTTTGAAAATGCGTACACAATACCGCCAATAGAGACAGTTAATTATATTATGCTTCCTGATGCAAAAAAGAGTACATTGGAGACCGTACAGCGGCGAAAAGATACATCAGCTGTACTACTCATTAACTACATTTTTTATAAAAATAAAAATCAACAAACAGAGTGACATAGCGCTTGCTTGCAAAGCTTTATCAACAAAGGTGCGAAGGAAATGACTAATACCACCTGCGCAATTATATGTATGCTTTTCCGTTTCCTTTATGTCAGTGAGATTGCTGTCAAAACGTTTGCTTGCAGTAGAAAAAGGTATATATAGTGAAATTTGTATGTCCACAATTACTTTATAAATTCGCACAATACAGGCTAGAAACTATGAAAATATAATATACATAGGTATAATAAACAAAGCGTATAATGCTACATTGTTAATATATTCGATTGATATTGAGCGTGTGTCTGTTTGGACTAGCTAAAGGCGCGCAATCAGAATTTATTTACTCAAGACACGCAGATCTGAATGAATGTAGAAATGTACATATGTACGTTCACGTAAGTGCCATATACATATGTATTAGCGGAGCAAAGCCGAATGATAGAGCTCTAGCGCACGAAGGGAGCCATTGGGAGTATTGTAGTGCGCAAATTGAGCGTTTTCATGAATATGCGTAAAAACCAACAACTACAATACGTTAAATACGCACCTCCCGCCCATTTATGAAATACATACATACTTATATTTTCTCGCTGTTTTGACACTTCTCTTTCTTTCAAGTATAATTTTATTTCATGCAATGAACTTAACTTTTGTTTTTTGTTAAAAAGCTTTAAAAATAAAATTAAAACATAAATTGTGTATATTTCTTTGCCTACCTCCTCCGCCGACACTTAGTGCAAACAGTTGTTGCACCACTTCGATTTTATCCTTTAAATTTAATTTTTATTTTTAATCGCAATTTTATTTTATCTAAAAATATACATTTATTACGTTTTATTTCACTAATCGTTTTCGTCTTCTACATTTTATATCATTGTTTCTTTATATTCTTTCTTGGTCAATAAATCATGTAGAAAGATTGTGAAAATTTTTTAGTTCCATCTTTACATTGGTTCGTATGTTTGTGTACGTGCTCATTCGTGTATGTGTGCTTGCGTACGTTGAGCTCTTTCTTTCGTTTCCGATTCTAATTTTTAACTATTTTCTTAATCTTTTTAACTTTTCACTATTTTAATCTTAAGACAAGAGGTATATAATGATATTCTACCAATAACACGATTTTAAGGCGTTTGCTTATATTATTTTCACTTGATACCTCTTTTAAATTTTCACTCCACAAATTTTTCACATTACACATACACACGGCAAAACACTTTCCTAACTTTTTCCACTTTTACCACAAAACAGCACTACCGAATACGTTCAACGCACGAAATAAACTGAACAAATTTTATTCCACTCTGCCTTACCACACGACAATCAAACGAAACAGGATGAACATAGAATAAATATAATATATCTACTTCCGTCGCACACCATCGAAAGAGATACCACCATATATTTTGAAATTCAAATGGGATTGTAAAAAGGGAATAACCATATACTCAAGGAGTTGAGTAGAATTTCAGTGTTAACATTTTTTAAGAAATGCTTAGAGGCCCGAATATAGTAAAAATACTTGAGTTTAATATATTTATTTTTTAATATATAAAAAAAAATACTAAAATAAATAACAATAATTTGATAGAAATAATCGGATTAATTAAAGTTTTACCCAATTAAATTTCAGAATATTACATACACCTTCATTAAGTTCGGAGGCATAGTATAGGACGTCAATATTTGTTATGAATTAATACTTAAATAACATTTTCTAAATCACTAATTCAGAATATTTCAAATTAATTATTCTCTTGATTTATGTTGGGAAACATTTAATTTTGTTAAATTAATAGAAATAGAACGTCCTCGGATTTAAAGCTGACAAAATTTGTGTATATATTATAAGCATGATTATAAAGCCTTATCAGATTTTGAACAATTTATTCGGCATATTGAGGGAATTAAAAAATAAATATATATCTATCGAGGTAATGCGATTATGTGAGATAATATAGAATATTTTTTGGTACTAAGGGATTAACAAAAAAATTAACTATTAAAAGAAAATATTTAAAATCGCTTAAAAGTCAGTTCTCGAGAAATAAAGATCCTGTCAAAGCCAAAAATTCATGATTTTATTACACATATTATAAAATATATCATATAACTTTGCAATATACAGAATTTTTAATAATATTATTTAAAATATCTGTCGGAATTGTAAATATATACATATGTGTGTACATACATTTTATATATATCTTATGGATATGAACCGAACGACAACGTGCCAAGAGGAGATCGAACGAAACTAGTAATACATATTTAAAAATCAAAAATTTTAAATTAACACATAATTCGTTTTACTATGGATTTATCGAATAAATTAGATTATTGCTATGTCGATTTATCCTACTACATATATGTTATGTCGATATATTCTACTACAATGGACTTAATGATGGATGGATTAATCATCGGAGTCAATCATATGAAAAATTCTCCATCATTTGATTAATTAACCTCAGTTAAAACCGGTCAGTTTTGAATGTGGACTGAAAACTTTCCTATATAACATTATCATTTTGCCTACAAATTCATATACGAGTAACAATTGTACAATTACGATTTAATAATTTTTATTATATTCCCGTTTACGGTTTTGAGATGATTTAAAAATCCCAAGCAAAATTTTAAAATTGTGGAACAGAATCTTTCGTAAAACACGTTTCAAGACTTAATTTCTCGATCAATTTGCAAAGTTGTTTTAAAAAGTTAATTTCGTAACCATAGCTTTTTATTAGCCATTTTTTGTTTTAATTCCTGTTTACTATTAAAAAACACAATGTTAATTTTTATAAGTACTTTGCTGCTATTTTTGTCTGGCAGATGAATTCCTTATTTGAATAACTTGCGTTTCAGAACGCATTCAGCTGTCAGTTGACAGTGGGATTTCATGCCAATTCGTTCCCAAAACAATGCGAATGTCAAGCATAAAACGAAGCAAGCGAATAACAATCGGTTTTCGGAAAATTTTCTGCTGCGACCGTCGACGTTGGGTGATGACCAATTCATTCGCAACTGTCGCACTGTACGGACATAAAATACGAACACGGAAACGGATACGCGGACCAATACATTCAGAATACATAATTTTTTTCTTTCTCTCAAGAGAAAGAAAATACTTTAGAAATAACTTTCTTTCGGGACGGACGAAGCAACAAAACGAAAACATATTTCAATTAGAAAAACCAACAAGTTTTTCATAAAAGAAAAGTGAATTTATGTTTTGAATGCGTGAGTGAGAAGTATGTGGTGATTCAGTAAAAAGTAGACTTTGCAAAGTGCAGAATAGGTGTGAAAAAAGTAGAAGTGGCTGCAGTGGTAGAAGTTGCAAAAGAAGAAGCAAAAAATCGAATTGTGGCAAAACGAAGCGAGTGTAGTGTTAATGCAGCAGATAAAACATATGTATGTAAAAGTTAAAACGCAAACCAGTTTTATTTAAACGGACTGATTTTCAAGCCAAACTCAACTAAACAATTTAGTAAAAACAATAACAAACAATCCAACGAACCGGCCGACCAACTCCACTTGATGCGACACCATCATTCATTTCAAATGGTAAATGAAAGTGCAATTCTATTGAAGGGAAATTCGAATACTGAAAATTAAAATTAAAATACAAAGCAGAAAACGTACATACATATATATATGTAATTAGCTTATTATAGCTGTTAAGTTCAACTCCAATTAGAATTGAATGCATACAAACATACATATGTACAAATCTATAAAGCTGTACAAATCAGTAAAGAGTTCGTAGGTGAAAAATGTAGGCATTACATAAACACAAATTTTAAGAATAATGACACATACACACACATCGTAAGCAGTTGCGCATTCATGCACGTATTATTATTACCACATATATTAACAATTAAGAATATCCAAAACTGTTCCCACAATTGTTATTGCAACAAAAAAAATGAGTGAGTTGGTGAAGAGGCCTGTCCAAAAAGGTCATAATTATTAATAGGAAGCGCAGAGATTTTGTTAGCTGTGCTATTGTTGTGGTTTAGTCTGATGAAGAATGCACATGTCCACATAACAAAATTAATATAAGAGATGCGCAATTTTTCACATAAACAAGTTGTATGTATGTAGTAAGCCGGAAAGGGGTGCAAGGGGACATAGTTAATTGAACGAAGCAGGTACACACCGCAAGCATATTCAGATTTACGGTAGAATTGAATGCAGTGCTAACCACAGAACTGAAAGCGGATATGTTGGAGACAAACAAAGCTTAAGTTTGACATCAGAGTTTTATGCTCAAGGACAGTCAACACTTTCAAGCGCTGCTTATACATATTACGACACGTTTTTAAAGTCCGAAAAAAATGAAAGCGGAAGAAAATTTCAGATAGCAGGTGGTTCAGATAGCTTTATATTATTTTCATACCGCAAACAAGTGCATGTGATTGAGGAGCGGCTGACGCAACCACGAACGCTCAAGTTGCGACGTGTGCAATAATCGTGAGCTTGGTTTACAAACAAGGATTACAACACTTTATTGTGGGCACGGTTTTTCTTTACTAAACGCCCACTTCTTAGGTTATGTCATTTGAAACGACAATTAAGTGAATAAACTTTCTTTGTAGAATGAGATGCAATTTGCTTGTAGTGCTTTAGAATGCAGAAAATTCAATATTTAAAGCTTGAAGCTGTAAACATGGCTGGAAGTTTT
Source organism: Bactrocera oleae (assembly GCF_042242935.1). NCBI lineage: Eukaryota > Metazoa > Arthropoda > Insecta > Diptera > Tephritidae > Bactrocera > Bactrocera oleae. The sequence continues at coordinate 47,075,444 of NC_091540.1, read as the reverse complement.
GTTTATACCTTATGTTTGTATTAGAATTGATATTTATGTATCTCCGAGGATGCGCTGAATATGTGCATTATTTTACTTATATAACATTAAAATTAAACTCCAAAGCCCCTTTCCGAACAACTTTAATATTGCTTTTACTTTTATTTGTAAAATATGGAGAAACGCTTTTGCTGAAAAATTCCAATAAGGGCAATTAATTTTAAAATTTTTGTGTATATATGCTTATAGTATGTACATATGTACGGTATCCTTTCAGGCATCTATTAAATGTAATTCTATTTCAATTTGTATCCTTGGTTTATTACTGGAATGCTTGTTAGAAGCTTCTTGTTTGTCAAAACTACGATATTGTTTATTTTTAATAAATTATATTTAAACTTTTACAACATTTTTAAGTCGTAAATATTTATATTCCAAAATCATTATTTTTGTTTTTCCTCGAATGCCGCACAGACTTATCGCTAAAACAATTTTTATTTATGTATGGTATGCATACCTACAAAAAATATTGAAGAGTTGCTGATAACGCGGTTAACAAAATGGCCTTTAGTTCTGCGTTCTTTTATGAAACTAGGACTTTTAGTATAAGTTCATGTAGAGTGCTGTGATTTAAAGAGACTAGACTAGACATATACGGAATATAGGCTACAGGCAGTTTTTCTTAAGTAAAGTTGGTTTTTATTTTTTTTTTCAAAGTTTTGTGCTGTTCATTTACTGCATTTAATTTTACCAACAAATTTACATTTAAAAATAATCCGGTTGAGCTCAATACTTTTTCTAGCCAGTTGCTAATTCGATTCACTACGTTTAATACTGCTAAAAGACATTAATGAAGTCGCTTGATCAAATCGCACCTTAATGTAAAACCCTTACAATAGCTTCCAAACTTGACATTTATTAGAAAATCTCAGAAGTGTATCACTATCTGGCCGAATTTGTTATCGAAAAATATGATGGTTTACATAAAGTTTAGTATATAGAAGGAAATTTTTAGTTGTGGTAATTATTGATACAGTAAATTTTGTATTCGTATATACATACATACTAAATATTAATATACATACATATGTAAAAAAAGTGGAATTAAGTATTAACACATATGTATTAGCACAGCAAAAACTGTGATTAAAAACATCAAGAAAAATTGAAAGCAGATGTTAATAACACACAGAGAAACTGATAAATAGAAGCACAAACAAAAGAGAAGGCAGACACAAGCCGGAGGAAAAACGAGTGCAAATGACGGCAAGTGGAACTAAGAAATAATTACAAAGATTTGTAGCGATTTTATTGCGTGCAAAAATAAAGAAATGCATATGTACATATGTATGTAAAATAAAGAGCATAAAAGTGGAAAGCAGTAGGTTGCCGGTGGTGCAGCCCAGCGCATGGCGTGTGTGGTAACTTCCGCAATGACGTTTGGAAAAATCAATATCAGCTGTCACTTGCACTGTTACCATAACTGTTACTGTAAGCAGGAATTAATGGAAAAATGCAGTTCAGAGTAATCATTAAGTCACTTGCATGCCAAACAAATAAAGTCATGCACATGTTTCTATACATATTATTATCCTATATATAATATAATAGAAATGTATACATGCATATTTATGTATGTACATATATACATGTGTATGTATATGCAAATGCTCATGTTTGCATAGCTCGAAGATAAAAAAGTGAGTGAATTTAGCGTTAAAAAACAATAAAGTGCATCCCTGACATACATATGTATGAGCGATTTTATATATGTACATATGTATGTATATGTTTAATAGAATGATATCACTGCATGCACATACATACATATGTACATTTGTAGCTTACTGCAGACAAATAGCACAAGAGTTTGATATACTTATATACACAAATATAGGTTTATGAGCTGCTAAAACAAATTAACAACAAATTCACAGATACATATGTATATACAGACGTAATATATATATATGCATATTCGTAAATAATGCACAGCTTTGGTGTAAAAGTAGCGAAACCCCATTGCAATTGTGCAAAAACGCTGAAATAGCGAAAACTCTCAGCCAATATGAAAAAAACAATGCTTGCACTTCACTTCTTTCCATTCTATTTGTTTTATTTCTTTTCTCTTTTGTATTTGTTTGTATATTTTGTCAAGTCTGCTAAACAATTTTGCACATACAACAATAAGTAAAATAAGTTAAAACACACAAAAATACTTAATGTCTGGTTTACTCACATCACGATGCGAAACGTTAAACGTTAATACTAGATGCAAACTGGCAGCAAGGAAAGGGGAAGAGATGAAATGATAATGGAGTCAAGTTGTAGGCGCCGCAAAGTGGTGCCAGTAAAAGTAATTTTGCACGAACAATGGCAGAATGAAACAGTTACAAGACAAATGTATATACATACATACATGTGTCAAATAAAAACGACAAGAATCGAGTTTGTAATTTGAGTTGCAATGCCATTCGCAAAGCCAACTCGAAGAATTAACGTACATTTTAAAATAGTTACATTGAGGTAAAAGTGATAAGATATACAAGTATGTATATGAGTATTTTGTCTAACTAATGTTATTTGAAAGCACGTAGAAGTAAGTAAGGAAGAGCTAAGTTCAGGTGCAATACTATATTCTCTCGCAATTCGAAAACAAACATGAAAACAAAGGTGTTGAAATATATCCAAGTGTCAGAAATACGCTTTAATAGGCCAATAATAAAGGTCTAAGTTCGGCTGTTAAATTCAACGTTACTGATGTTTTTTGTTATACATTTACTGAACTTTTAGAAGTTTTCAATATGAGGGTTATTTTATGAGGATTAAGTATGGTTATTATCCGAGTTTTCTTATAAGAAATAATGTTGTATAAGAGTTATTAGAATGGGTTATGGCCACTCAAAAAGTATTATCTAATAGTATTGAGTGTACATATACAAATTGTTGTTGCATATTTCCAAATTCTTGTATCGATTTAATTACAACTTTGGGAAATATTATTTCTATAATCAGAAAAAAAACGATCACTTCAGCTGCACTGAAGCTTTAACTCTAATATCCGATTTAAGAATATATCTGATAACAGTACCGGCCAACAATTTGCATTCAACGGAAAACGTTTTCCTAGTTCTTTCTAGCCACCTTGTTTGATATAAACGACCTCCAAGTCCAATAAAGGTTCCTATTAAGGAAAACATATTTTTTTTGACGATCTCTAACTTAATTTTGATCGGTCAGTTTGAATGGCATCTATATATGGTACATAGTGGTCCGTGTATGATAATTGGCAATATTCTTGACAAATAATTTCCATATAAGAACTTGATTTTGATCGGTAAGTTTGTGTGACAGCTATATGCTATGATGGTTCTATCCAAACAATTTCTTCAAAGATTGTAGCCTTGTCTTTGATAATAATTCGTACCGAATTTCGTAAAGATGTCTTGTCAAATAAAAAAGTCTTACAAAAACTTGATTTAATAGGGGTGTGGCCACTCTACTTACCGGCAATGCTTTAGTGTTCCTGAAACTGGAACAATTGATGAATATTTATTTGTGGAATGTACTGTATCTTAGGAAATAAAAAATGGGTCCACAATACTATGGCAAAATTATCGGACTTTTTCAGCTCAATTATGCAATCCAATTAAAATAATTTTCGAATAAGAGTCAGCGGGCTTAGCTCGGGTTGAAGTTGAAAATGTTCTGCCAACAATATTTAATCCTTTGAAACAAAACATGAATCCCATTTGACAATGGTCGACCAAATAGAAATGATGTCAGAAGAGGCGCTTGAAGAAATAATAAAAGATTTACGCAATTATAGGCTGAAGTACACTCGGAAAACCTCGAAATTACACACCACGGAAGACTTAATGCACGTTCTATTGGTTTCGCCGAACCCTCGCATAACCACAAAATCTAAAAGTACCTCGAAGTGCTCTAAAAATACAATTATATATGCATATATGTGAATGTGAATATTACAAAAAATGTGAAGGAAGAAGGTTTTATAAAAAAGATATTTCGGTTATAAAAAAAAAAAAAACGAAGAATAACACCTAACATGTGTTACTATTTTATATTTGTCATATACAATATTTTACTTTTAAAAAATTGAGAAAAACAAGAATATTATCGAGATTAATTTATAAAGTTTTTGCTAATAATAATTAATTTTATAAATAATATTACAACTAAATTTTATTATATCTTTCGAAGTTAATAACAAAGCGCCGGCAGATTGGCCATTTCTCCCACTGTGCGTCAATATTATTGTGCAAAGTAAGACCATAGCTCAATTTGCAATTAGAACACTGCAATTCATATATTATATTTCCATTGGGTTAAACATTTTGCACTTTTACTCTGCATAAAAAGAGTAAAAATAAAACATTATCGAAAGCTGATAAACATAGGTACTTAAATATGTATGTGTTGTTATACGGGTATATACTCGTTTGCATAAGTATGTGTGTACAATATATTTGTTTACGTTTTGTTTTTTGTTTTTGTTCTTTGTATAATTGTTTATGGCAACTGTGCAGTCAAAATGTGGTAGCAGGAGGTTGCTAACATGCACACAAATATCTAATGAATAAAAATATTTCTATATATAATCTTATATATGCACATACTCCTATAAGTACTATGTACTGCAACAAACCCTTAAATAAAGGCAGTTAGATATTATAAAGCTAGCTATTAACTTTCAGCAGAAGAAGCAAAGCAGCTCAGCCAAGCAAATTTTGCAATCAACAAAATAAATGCGCCTCCCCAAAAACACTCATGACATACTATATGCATACTTTCATAGGTACACATGTATATATTTGTGTGCCCAAAATGCGAATTCAGACAAAAATATAAAAATCGATAAAGTACACTGTGCTTCTTCGCTGCAAACGCTTGGGGCACTCAACCAGTTTTGCAATGCCGGTTAAAAATGGATGAGCAAATATAATACAAACGTGCATATATAGCACAAAATTTTATTTAATACTCCTATACATATATATACTATAAGATATATACTTATGTATGTACATACTTGGATTTTATATAAACAAAATGTGATAGCGTGAGCACAGCGAAAACTCACCGTATCATTTTAGCTGAATAAGTACAAAAAATTTATAAATAATATAATAAAAGTAAGTGGATAACAAAAAAGAGTTGCCAAAATTTTAGACAACTTATTAACCCACTTTTTCACAGTTAATTTATTGCCATCGTCAATATTTGAGAGTTCTGTTTATTATTCGCACTAGTAGTATTGATTAAAGCGAAAATTTTCGACACCAATTTACAAGCGTTTGCAACTAACACGAAATGCCTCGCAATAATGCCGATGAGTCATGGAAATAAATTTTTGGCAACAAAAAAAAATTTTAAATAAATCAAAAATGGTTAAAGACAGCGCGCACACATATTTCTTTCTATTGAGTGGACAAAGTGGATATAAAAGAAAAATAAAAGTACTCGACGAAGAAAGAAATGAAAAAAACTGTTGACACAGAAAGAAAATAAAGAAGGAAAGCAAAAGTAATGTTGACTCAAATATATTAAGGTGAAATAAAAAACTAATTTAATGCTAATTTAAATAACAAAACGTTGCCGTGTTAGGCTAGTTTATATGACTTTATTTTGGGCTTAAGAGCCATTGGTGACGAATAACGACATGGAACTGCCTTGTCAGCGTTTCTGGAAGTGTAAATTTAATGCTACACCTTTATTCAAAAAATGCTAATAAATATGTATGTATATATACACACACAGCTGCGCAAAAAATAAAAGCAATCACATGCAATATTTTCAAATGTGTGTATATTTTACTCGTGTTCTTTTTTTTAACATAGTGATACGCGAATTTGGCTAAATAAGTTTTCAAAATGAACTTTTCCAAAATGAAACTAGTTCGATTATAAACATTTGGGACACACATATCTACACATATATATTGCGTTCACAGAGAATCGTCCACCGAATATTTTTCCTTCCTTTACTATGTGCCTTTAGAGACCGATATCGAACCACTATAGCATATAGCTGCCATACAGACTGAACGATCAAAAATTAGTTCTTATATGGAAACTTTTTAATTGACAAGATATCTTAATGAAATTTCGTATGGCTTATTTTCTAAAGTAACGGTACAATATTCAAACAAATTTTTCAGATTGGACAACTATAGCATATAGCTGCGGATCGAACAGACCAATCAAAATTAAGATGTTGGTGGAAACTTTATTGTTTGTGTGGGGGTATTATAGAGGTTAAAGTTTTTTCTTCTTTATTATTAAATGAGAAATATATGAAAAAATTAACAATGTATGTATATAACAATATACTGTTATTACTATTATTATTTTTTCCACTCACATGATGCTATGAATTTTTTCATAAATGTATATCATGCTTTAAGCATAGCATCAATAATAGCAATAAAGAAATATTACAACCAACTATCAACCACTTAATCAAGTGAATCGAGTGGGCAATTCGTAAACGTAACCGACAGAATTTGCAAATGTTTCAATCTCAATTGACGACTGACGATGATTCTACTTACATGCCATATGTTGATTGCCCTCTTACATATGTATGTACGCATGTGTGACCCCGTAAATATAAATGTCTTTAAACACTTCACTTCTTTTCTCTAGTTATTTTCTGTATGTATGAGTTTTTTTATATGAGGGAATTATTTATTGCTTTATTGCCACCGTTGTGGTTGCTTCAAGTGTGCTTACTCTGCGTGCCATTGGCTCGTGAATCTCTTGAAACTTCATGCCGATAGACTTCATCGAGTGCGTTGGTGTTGAGTTGAGAAGTGAACCACTCGATGAGCACTTGGCAAACTATTGCTGTTGTCATGTTTTCATTTGTTTTAGCAAAGAAGAGTAATTATTTAAATAAGCATTTTTTGAAATATTTCATCCAAAACACATGAGCACATATAGTTTTTTTTAAATAGCGCGTTTTGTTCAGGGTTTCAAATTTTTTAGTTAAACAATTTAGAGTTAAAAATTATTGTAAATCTAGATTTTTTTAATCCCGGTGTTGGGATTAAAAATTAAATTTTTAATTCTTAATCCAAGACGTTTGGGTTAAAAATTGAAAATTTAATTTTTTTAATTCGAATAAGGTACGTTAACGCGAAGAAATCTAAATTATTTGCATGGCACTAATTTTTTTTCTGTTTGGTAATCCCAAATACGCTATTGAGAAACAAAAAATTAATTCAATTTAAATACACTCGGTTCTTTGCATCTTGTTGAAGCCATGTGAGTATATTCCAGGCCTACCTTGAGTGTATTCAACATCTGATCTTTCGCCGAAAGCTTCCACTTATTAAATAGATTTCAAAACAAATAAGAAAGCGCTAAGTTCGGGTCTAACCGAACATTTTATACTCTCGCAAGGTAATACGGGTTTTTCGTATATATTTTAATTAAAAGTAGGAAGTATTGCATCCATTATTTACAATCACAGGCAAGAAGATACACTAAAAAGAGACTCTTTCTGAATTTCACGGATTAATAGATGCGGTGTAAATTCAACCGAAAGCTCGAAAATATGTATATTATTGTAGGTATATGGGGGTTAATGAAAGTACTGACCCGATTTTGCTTACTTTTAGCACAACGGCATGCTGTCGTCACATATGTAAATGTTCTCCCCGAATTTCAATACTATACCTCACAGATTGACAGATATGTTCGTGAAAAAATTAGCTACATGCACTGGGGTCCACATATTTTCTGTCTGGTTCCTTGAAAAGTTAAAGTCCGTTTTCGACAATTGTTTTTTTACTCTGATAACTTCATTGATGTTTGATATGTGTACTGCAAAGTGAAAGGATCAAATGGATCTTTAAAGTTTGTTATGTGGGAAGGAGGCGTGATTGTCATCTGAATTCGCCCATTTTCACAGTCTGAAATAGGGATGATCAGGCAACCGCACACACCAAATTAGGTTAAAATTGGCTGCTTAACCATCCTGAGGTATAGCATTTCACCTTAATTTGGGTGGCGCAACGCTCATTGTCCAATCTAGGCTCTACCTTACCACCTTGTTTGTGAAATTTGAGGTTTGTGGCGCGTTTATTCAGTGTGTTATCGCACTTTTAATAGTTTTCAACATAACCGTTTTATGTGGAGTGGGCGTGGTTCTTACATAATTTTACCTCTTTTCGGAGTATATGGAGAGGAGCTAAACAAGTTCTTTTCAGCAATTTTGGAAAATTTAACTTTAGCGGTTTGGAAGATAGAAGGAAGATATCAAACCATTTAGTGGGCGGGGTCACACCTACTTTTAAAAAAATTTTAACTAGCAGGTGTCCCTCGTTGCTGCAATTTCTTGTACCAAATTCGAGTTATATATCTTTATAGATTTTTGTGTAATGGCGTTTTGTGGGCGTGGCAAGAGTGAACAAAAATATTATACTCTGTAGCAGCATGTTGTGAGAGTATAAAATAGGAATTGGAAACGAACAATGCCAACAAAGTTTCGATTTCAATTCAGTGAAGAAGTTCAAAGCCGCTGATTTACACACGCGCAGATCTTAAGTTTGTTATGTCGGCTTTTTTGAAATTTACAAGGTATTAGTTAGATGTCAAATTATTTTATTGTGGCTCTTTACATCACAATTGTCGAAATTAATTGCTAATTCATATTATCAAGTGGTCACTATTACCTTACAATAGAAAGAAAATAGAGCTCTCTACGATTCACCATTTATATGCTCGGCATCTTTGAGTGCTGCTGTTTTAGAATATATACTTTACTATGAATTACTATATTATGACTAAGTCATAAAATTGCAACTATAACGTCTTAACCTATACTATAACAGTTCTTCAGTACAAATCGTGTTCTATCAAGCAAGCTATTTGAATTTTTATGTAAGAATGGCCCCTTAAAGTTTAATAAAAGCTTGTGGCACATTTCGTATTGGCTATCCAACCAACGAATAGATTCTGCTCAAGTTGCTTCGACTATTATAATTCACGGTAGTTAAGTTGCTTAGAGCCAAAACAAATTTGATAGAAAAACCCAAACTTAACATAAACACTGTTAATAAGTATAATTTAATAATAAGATAGAAATAGAGATGCGACAGTTTCGACCCGTTACTTTTTTTTTAGTGTGTTTGACAGAAAAATAGTTTTGTTTGTGACGTCATGAACGAAATAGAGATATTTTTGTTTACAATTACTTACGCAGTTTGACAGTTCGTTTCGCTTAAGACCTAGCGGGTCGCCGTTTTATCTCTATCATTTTGATTGTATGTTTGTGAAATATTTACAGTTCTTGTTATCATAGCTGGAATCCACTGAACTTTTAAAGCGCTTGAGTGGAGTACTTTTAATAAGAAATAGTTGTATAAAAACAGATGCCGTGGCAGTACTATCAATAAGCATAGTATACAATTACAGATATTTAATTTCATTTACACGTTATTTGTTTGCTCATTTTGTTAGCTGGCCATTTAATGAAATTCCGAAAATTCAGCTGTTCAATTTATGTTTGTTCATCAATTAACAAAGTTATTAGATTTCAGACGATACATGCGTTATTTCGCAGCTGTGAAATATAGCAAAGCACTCTTTCCTTCATATGTACATTTACTGATATATATCTTAACAAATATGTGTCTATATATAAGTGCGGTATGGAATAAACACTTTCTACTATCTGCGCTATTGGACGTATTATATACAAATCAACTCAAATTTAAGTAGGACTCAGAATTAAGTAGAAAAAATAATTCGTTATCAACTTATATTCGGTCTACTTAGTGTAGACTCATAACTCATCGTTATAGTATTATCTAAAAAGCATATATTGAAAGCTTTTACATTATAATTAAAGGGCGTATAGTTAAAACGAAGAACTATACATAATTTAGATCTTTCAGAAATTGCAACTCTCAAAGCATTTTACAAATTCAAAAAATTTAACCAATTATAATAGTACATAAATGCAAGATAGAGAGGAGTGTCAAACCAATAAATTTTCATTTAAAGTACAAAAAGCACATCCCACATAAGTTTTCGAACAAATTTTCCATTGATACACATGTAGTAGTATAAATAAAAAATAATATGCAGCCAATAACAAATACATTACTATACTATATATTAAAATTTATTTAATATACTTTAAAGCATTTGTATATACCCACACATTTATGATAGGATAAAATTTTCTTAAATTTTCCACGCTCGAAGTTTTCCATGTTTATCATTAATTCGAAGACCTTCCACTTATCGAATAGATACGAATTTATTTGTTTTATGGTTGCGTACATCATTTCGTTTCTGATTGGCGTCTCATTTAGGCATGTCGAAACGAATTCGTAGAATTGTGATTAATAAATTTGTATAAACCTATGTATTTACATATATACAAACAACAAAACTGGTTTCGTTGAAAGAAAAGAAAAATATTTGTCATACAAACTATAAAACTGTTATCGTCAAAAGAACACGTCATTTTGAGAAAGACTGACCTTAAGCGACCAGTTTATGTGACAACCTTTTTTTGGATAACTTATATTTGTTTTGATACCTTGTTGTATTATTGATGAGGTGTGAAAATGACAGAGAGGCACGAAAATAACCTACTAATAATTGGACACACTGAGACCAGTTTTTTTTTTGGCTCTTATGTTACAAATAACGTTGGCGCAAAGAATTGTTTGTGTAGAAGATATTATTTTGATATTTGATTGCGACCTTCATAGAGAAAAGTTTAATACTTTGAAAACGTTAATGACGAAGTTGATTCAAATTGGATTGCTGCAATAATCTTTCAAATATGTTGGTGGTATCTATCCTTAAAATAGCATAAAAAATCAATTTTAAAGCGTTATAAATAGATAATATAAGCAATTAATACTAATTGGTATCAAAGTTTATATGAAGTAGTTTTGCACTTAAAAAACTTATTCAGGCTTCGAAAATATTACAATATTACAAAATTAACAAAATGGCGGCCTCAAGAAGATTTTTGGGAAAAAATCAGCAGTTAATTGGTCTAAAAAATCGAAATTTTTGAAAAAAAAATCCTTCGATTAGGCCCGAGCTTATTATGTATTCTAAAAGCTGTATAAATTTCAATAAAATCTACCGAGCGGTTTTTAAGTTACAGTTGTCAACGGTTCAAAAACCATAGTTTTGAGAAAAACGCATTTAAAGTTTCACACTAGAGCACCCGAGCGCTTTGAAGTGCCCGAGCGAGCTTTGTTATTTGTCAAATAACTCAAAAAGCAATTATCGGATCAACTTAAAATTTTCAGAGAATATTTTCAAGATATTACACTTAACGAAAAATTCTGACAACCCCTAACCCCTTAAATAAAAATTTTATTTTTCACAAAAAAATTGAATACCCACCAACTTTATCGCCTGATGTAATTGCAACGAATGGCATGTGTAAATAAAGTCAAAAGCGTTTAAGAATTTGTGAATACTTTTTATTTTATTTAAATCCAATATGAAAATCGGTTAATACTTATCTTTTCACAAGATCAAGTGCATTTCTGAAGTGTTAAAGTATTGAATTTTGCAAAAATCGTGTTAAAAATTTTAAAACGAGGTTGAAGTGTGCAGTGCGTGAGCAAAAATATAGACAAAATTGGTGATATGAATGCTATGAAAAATATTAAAGTTTAAAAAAATGTCGCACATCCTTGCCAAACTAAAGACGGTTAAAATATACATTTCTCGAGATTTCCCTAAAATGGTGATATAAAAAGCTTTAGGTTATCTTTCGCAACGCGGAGGTTAGTCAAGATTCAAAAACTCGTTCTAAATATTGTAAAATGGATGATTTCGTAAAATAAATCAAATTACTTTTAATTTAAGGTAAGGTTCAAATACCTAGTAAAAGTTAATTATATTCTAAGTCAAAAAGTTTGAAATTAGGATGTTTTTTATAAGTACATATAGTAAATTGTGTTTTCAATATAATTCAGTTTTCAAAAAAATCTACAATGTTACTAAAATCACAAACGTATGTTACAGTACTTGTATATACGGCAGATATCGTTGGTAGTACTATAGAGAAGATCAACGAACCATTAGAAGAAGGAAACTCAAATGCAAAGTGCTCAAGCGTATACGTATCCTATTGATGGCTACGAACATGAAATTCGATTAATAATATATAAAAAATTTTATAAGTGTGCAGTACTGTAACATTTCATTCAAAATACGCTACTTAGGACTAATTTTTGGACAGGAAGCATTCATGAAAACTAAACTTAGATGCTAGGGTGAAGAAAGCAGCAAAGTGAAAAACCAAAATCGCCTTCCGTTCAGACCACTGCAATCTCTTCCAAGCGGAGATCACAGCAATCAAAGAAAGCCTTGTTGTCAGAACAGTTTGCTCACGCTCCTTGTCGTTATATATACGGATAGCCAAGCGGCTTTGGATCTAACATCCCATTTCACGATAAGCCTGCAATGGATTCCAGGGCATAGTGATATCGCTAGCAACTGTGAAGCAGATAAACTAGCCAGAACAGGCACCACCCTATAATTAGATTCCGAAAAAAGGGACTATATATGACACTGGCCATTTGTAAATATTTAATCGACGAATATGTTAAAAATTTAGCTGAGTCTCAATGGAGTCAATCCCTGCTTTACTAAATAATCAGATCAACACGGCATTAATGGAAGATGGGTCGCACATGCCGACTATCAAAATTTAAAAGGAACGACATAAGAACTCCAGTAGGAGTGCTAACAGGACACTGTCTAATTGGCAAACATGAAAGTAGACTAAGGGAATATTAGTCCCGCCGATATCACAATGGGCCTCCTATAGGCCTAGGTGCGTCATCAGATAGCCACTCTACCTACCTACTTACCTATGGTATTTTATAGGTTTTCTATTAATAAGGTTTTGTGGGCGTTGCAGTTGTCCGATTACGCCAAGTAACACGTGTACAATGTTTCCTAACAATGTCTTAATTTTACAGATTGCACGGACATATGGACGGACATACACTTATCCGGGTTTCAACTCGTCTCGACATCCTGATCATTTATATAAATATGGTATATGTAACCTTATATCTAACTCGATTATTTTGAGGTGATACAAACAACCGTTATGCGAAAAAAACATGTTGGAAGAGTATAAAAACGTTCACTTCGGCTGCCCCGAAGCTATAATACCCTTCACAGGTCCAGTTTTTATAGCATAAAGCTTTTATAAATAAAGTATGCTAAAATTTGGGAAAACACCTTATAAAAATAAGACAGTTTTTCATACAAGGCCTTGAATTTGATCGGTCAGATTATATGGCTGTTATATGCAATATTTATCCGATATCGACAGTTGCCACAATTGAGCAGCTTTTTAACGCGAAACGGAAGTGTGCAAAATTTTAGATCGAATCGACTCCGCTCGTCAACGTGACGTTTACATATTTAATTTATAGAGTCTCCAACGTTTCCTTGTGAGTGTTACAAACTTCGTGACAAACTTAACATATCAAGATCAAATTCGACACGGAGCATTGTTAGTAAACTGTTCGAATTGTAAACAAACAGCTGCTAAACACACACAAATTGACATATGGAGATCAAACTTCAGTCCCGGTCAAATTTGATCATATTTGTAAAAACATTAAAACCGAACGACTGAAAAAAAGGTCCTTATCCATTACAGTTTCGAGGATTGTAATTAGTGGAGGTTTTACTTTTTACTTGTCTTTAAGCGGTTAGATTGTAAAATTTTCTATAAACCGAAGGTTCTGAATATATAAAAATGTTTACCTGTTCAATCAGTTATAGTGTTGACGTAAAAAAATTTAAATAGGGCAGTAATGGTACTCGGAGATTATCACACTTATCAACTTAAAACTTTCACTGGTGCTTCAGAATAGCTTAAAAGCAAGAAATTTGATTCCATCTTTTCTTAGAAGAATTAGTCGAGGTGTGTTTTTTATGCCATTCCTTGGTATTATCTTTTTCGTTCTTCTTCCAGATTCATCCCTTCTTTCAGTCTTTTTGAACACACGATCACTTTCTGAATTATTTCAAGAATACACATTTTCTTGCTTGTTTTAGTTAACATCATCAATAGCGATTCACTCGTTTATTTTGACGATGTAATCAAGTGCATTCTTGATTAATTAAATGGCTATGGTTTTATGTTTCACTTACATAGTTAGGTACGAACAAATAGTTCAAGTACTCTAAATTTCAGTTTAGCAAAAATAGATAGTAGCTCACTTCAACGTTTATTTGACCTTTGTTTATTAACATAACCTCACTATTTTACTATTTAACTTTAAATTAGCGCTATGGTATACTATACGGTCAACGTTCAAATTTATCGCATAAAATTTATATGTTTATTAGTATAAGTAGCACACCGTGTTATGGGGGTTCTATATATTTAATTTACCCACTAAATAAACTCTTCAACATGTTTTAAATTCCGCAACGCTTCATTGAACAATATTTATACACCTACTTACATTTGTTTATTACATTAAATAAATACGTATGCAAGTATGCCTACCTACCTATGTTAGAACCTTTTTGAGCAAACTATCAAACTAAGCAAACTATACAAATAGTAAGCTAATACTCCACCCTCACAGTCAAACGTGAGCTATTGAGTTACAACATTTAGAAAAACAAAAACTATAAAAAAACATCATTAGTTTCGATTACATTCGACTGATGGCAAGTGCACTTCAGGGCTTGTACAATTGGTGGAGCAAAACACATTTTTCAATTTGTTAAACAAATTGACAAAAATTTAAATTTCGATTTCGAAGTAGAGCCAATAAAGACGTACTAATAATATGACATGTTTGCACTGATACCGTGACGCGTGCCCCTACCGTCCTTCATCTGTCGATGAATATGGGTCTCTATTATTGTTGTTCGTTTGGTTGATAAACACACCCATATAAGTGTGGCTGGGAGTATTGTTTTAGCAATAAAAATGAGTATTGAATTTACTGACGTCTATTACTACACTAACACTTAACATGTGCTTATACTATTATATGTAAGTAAGTATATACGAGTATATGAAATATTCATGTACTTCGAAATCAGTCAAAAGTCAATCGAAATGAAATACTGATAGTGAGTAGCAGAAAATGCTGTCGGTAATAAAAGAAGCAAAAGTGAAATTGCTTCCGATAACATATATAACGGCACAAGTCACATCATATAATATGAATTGATGACGAATTCAAATCAGTTTATTATAAACAGACCTTGAGTGAAATTTATTTCGTACAGACAAACATCTAATATACATAAAGCTGAATATCGAGTATTTTATAGCGTCATTATCTATTTTCATAAGTAATACCGATTTTTAAATGATAAAAGATAATTCACTTGGAAGGAGAAAATGGTGAAAATAAAGTCAGGCATGTGGCGCCAGAGTCTAACTATCACGGAAAATCGTGTAGTGCTCTTCAATTAAATTACATTTTCGAAGGGTGTAATCAATGTGAAAGGCAGCTTTTCAATATCGTCAAAAATATGCAAGTAATTCTATTAACGTAAGTGCTTCGGTGAATTTTAGGACATGATAGATCTGCTTTTGTTATTTATTGTTATCAACAACGACTATCAGAGGGCCGTTTGATGCAAACCATTCATATTTGTGCAATTACTCGCGAATATCAACAATCTGCCAGATATTTACTTGACCAAATATCTCTTGATCAGAGGAAAAAGTTCTTAATACTGAAGAACATATGGCTCTGGATAAATGGATGCAACCCAGATTTTTATACCTTGAACATTCTATATTCAGTTTGCCACGAAGTTTGTAACACCCAGAAGGAAACGTCGAAAATCCTGTAAAATATATACATATATAAATGATTAGCGTGACGAGCTGAGACGATTTAACCATATCGGTTTGTCCGTCCGTTTGTATGTATATACGCAAATTAGTCCATCAGATGTTGAGATATCGATCTGAAAGTTTGCACACGTCTTTCTTCCCCAAGAAGCTACTCATTTGTGGCAACCGCCGAACATGAATATTAATGATGGCTTTAAAATATTTTAAACTTTTATTTTGATGTATTTTTTGCGGGTTTTCTTTTGTAAATTAAAAAAACAATTTTGATTGTATATTATTTTATCCTTTTTTAATTATTGTTTTTTCGAGATCAATTTATTCAATTTCCAGATTGATAGACCGTTTATAATTCAGCAGCCATTTATAACTCAATAGTGAATTAAACTTATAAAGACTGCCATTTATTTGGTTGCTTATCAATTGCGCATTTCTGGGTATTGGTATATGTACGTTAGTATGTGTATTTGTATGTATAGGCGTATGTATATGTGTATATAATTCAGATATTACTACAAAATTAAACATCATTTATATATGGCCCCGTCAGAATAACGTTGCCAGGATCATATTACATACATATGTATATAATTCAACTTTACTTAGCATCAGTGTACTTCATGGAGTGCCTGTGAGAAATTACTTTCAAAACTATGTTACTCTTATATTATTAATCCACAAAAGATTTGTGGAGGATTCGAAACTATTTTTTTTTTGTGGTTAAAAGTCAGTTTTTCAGATAATAAAATATCAGAACAGGTTCATACCAGTACATATTTTGACGAGAAGAGAAGAAAGATGTAATACTAGTAATACTGGAACCGAAACTTAATTGAACATTGTTCTAATTTAGTTAGATTAGAGGTTTAGTTTAAATCGTTTAGATTTAAAATTTGGGTATTTAATTTGTTACCGAAAAACCAATAGTTCATCAAAACACGAGCAATGATTGTGTAGCAACGGCTTTAGGTGAACCGCTACGGC
Source organism: Bactrocera oleae (assembly GCF_042242935.1). Classification (NCBI taxonomy): domain Eukaryota; kingdom Metazoa; phylum Arthropoda; class Insecta; order Diptera; family Tephritidae; genus Bactrocera; species Bactrocera oleae. The sequence goes on along the minus strand of NC_091540.1, from coordinate 47,058,617 downwards.
TCTAGCTAAGAGCTTTTGTGGAGTACTCCAATATCGGACAAATGTACCACATTGACAAATATTGTATGGTGGGAAATTAGCACATAACAGACAACACAACACTCTTCATAAAACTATATCTAACAGTTAATCTCATAATCTACTCAATGCGCATCTAGCTTCCGCCATACATTTGTCTATAAGTATAAAGCGTTAGAAAATATTCCTCATTTCGATTGCTCAATTCATTTCAGTACGATTGCATTGTTATCTGCTTCCTCCAATTTAGTTTTGCTATTAATTAATTAGTTGTAACTACGGTTTGAACTTTTTCTACTATTTATCAATTTATCAGCGTGCGGTCAATTATTGTAACGGCTGTTGTTAGAATCAGCATTTGAGCATTAAAAACATTCATACGAAATATATTTGTACATAAATGAATGTGTGTATGTCTGTATGTGTGGTACTTCTGGACGATGCTAATTAAATTTCAAATCGCGGTGCATTCCAACATGCTTCGAGCGTGTCTTGAAATACCTAATTTGTGGCGAGAACAAATTTCAGACATTCAATTGTTAAATTGTTTTTGTTTTTGCTGCCTTTATTGCCCGTTTTATGACAAGCGTAGTACTCGCAACACTGTGTTTGCCATATTTTTTCAAGCTACGATTATTTCTTAATATTTTACAAACATAAAAATATTTATTAGGCAATTTTTTTGCCATTGTGCTTTTGAAATCAGCTTTAGCGTGTTTGTGGTGTCTGGGTGTGGCGCGCATGCGAATTGCTTTCATAGCACGTTTGCGCCATCTTTGGCAATGAAAGAAAGAAAAAAAAAACAACACAACAGCAATAAAGACAATAAATGCTGTAAAGTGAAGGTTTATGATTGAAAAGCATTTATGCACATACATATGGCTTTAGCCCATCGGCGGCGTCAACAAATTTATATACTGCCAGTATGTTCACTGCCGCTAGACATTGTGTGGTTTTAAGTTTTTGAAGGTCCCAAATGAACCGTTGCGTACGCATTTTGTTGTAAGAGATGATCTAACGCCAATAAATCAATATATGTCTTTACATAATTCACGCTCATCTGTATTGAAGTCGCGAACTCCAATTTGTCTCCCATTTTTGGCCACGAATTTTTCTGCTACTTTATAATATTTTATGGGTTCGGTCATTTATGAATTTTTAAGCTATCGACACGCATGCGTGGAATTAACGTATTTTCAAGCCTTGCTGAAGCGTAAATTTCTGCTGCTGATAAAAATTTTGCATTCACGCCTTTGAGTATTTCATATGTAAAATCTATAAATCACTGATCTGATCTGATTTAGATTGTTAAATAGTTGTGACAGCTTGGAGCTGCAAATATTTTCTCTATTCAGGCTTAAAGCTCATTTCGGTGGCACACGTACTTCTCATGTATGTACACGTATATATGTATGTATGTAAAACTTGTTGATAGGAGTTATTTTAAAAATCAGATACAACTGAGGATGGGAAAATTATATATAAAATCAGCTCAAAGAAGTCACATACATAAAGAGTTTGTACTAAAATTAAAATTATGAACTTCTTGGATGAATCTATGTTCCTTGGCTTACGAATGTAAATAAGAATAACATACTCGTAACTGGTTACACCGAATATATTTGTGAAATGAAAGCAATTTTCAACAGTATGAATGTGAAAACTGTCTATGTTTCTCTTGTTTAAATTAAGTCTCTTCCTAAGGCTCATCAGAATAAGAACAAAATCTTCGATGAGTTGGAAAAAATTTTGGGGAAGGATTCTATGTGTAATCTTTAACTTTATGCACTCAATTTAAATCGTTTTAATGTTCTTAATGACAATTAATAAGTGATAGTGTCTAGATATGTGACCCTAATCCGTTATTGGTTTCAACTTACACCTCTATTATAAAGGGTGTTTTGTTTTAGAGGTATAGAACTTTAAATTACAATAAAACAACCATGGATTATTCGATTGACAGGAATTTTATGTATCCTAAAGATAATCTTGTGGCATTACTTTTGAAATATGATTTCTGGCATGTGACTGCCAAGGCTGGCTCGGATGTAGTCCAATCTGGACGTCCAATTTTCGATGACTTTTTCCAACATTTGTGGCCGTTTATCGGCAATAACACGGCGAATATTGTATTCCAAATGGTTAAACGTTTGTGGCTTATTCGCATAGACCAATGACCCACAGAAAGTAGTTTAGCGGTGTTAAATCACAGGAAGCCAATTCACAGGCCAAAAACGTGAAATTAGGCGGTCGCCAAACGTGTCTTTCAATAAATCGATTGTGGCACGAGCTGTGGGACATGTTGCGCCGTCTTGTTGGAACCACAGCTCTTGGACATCATAGTTGTTCAATTCAGGAATGAAAAAGTTAGTAATCATGGCTCTATACCGTTCACCATTGACTGTAACGTTCTGGCCATTATCGTTTTTGAAGAAGTACGAACCAATGATTCCACCAGCCCATAAAGCGCACCAAACAGTCAGTTTTTCTGGATGTAACGGTGTTTCGACATACACTTGAGGATTAGCTTCAATCCAAATGCGGCAGTTTTGTTTGTTGACGTAGCCATTCAACCAGAAGTGCGCTTCATCGCTAAAAAAAAAATTGTCGACGATAAAATGAACCATTTTCGAAATAAAATTGCACTATTTGCAAGCGATGTTCAGGCGTAAGTCTATTCATGATGAATTGCCAAACCAAACTGAGAATAAATCACTTGACAGCTGTTAAATCGGTCGCCATATTGAACAGTAATGCCAACTTAAAGATCTATACCTCGAAAAAAACACCCGTTAGATGGTACTGGCGTATAGCTGCTGGTCTACTAACCATGGCTACTACATTTGCTTTTTGTATATTCCATACGTCTACTCAGTACACTTAGAAACGTAAACAAACAAAGAAATACTTATTATATAATATTCAATATCGTATTAAAGGACTAGAATAAATTATCATAAAATTCCTGAGAAATTTATTCCACACTCCTAGAAGTATTATATCAATAAAATCTGCAGTATAAAACTTGCACACTCGGAACAAACGAGATCACGTAAAAATCTACTGTACAAATACACTGTCGCATTCATAGAATATTTCTACATGTTTGTACTATTTATACCCCTTACAACTTTATCCATCCATCAGTTCATTATGCTACCAAAGCCGCCTATGTAATAAGTATACACACACCACTTTGGTCTACACATTTTGTGCCATTAGTAATGGAGCGGCGTAACTCGCTCGTAGCCACACTTGTACCGCGCAATTTTCACTTGCTCCCCATTAAAGCCGACATCATCACCAACATCTTTGGTCTGCCCACATTGGAGCGCACGATCATTTGTCATATTAATTGTAGCGGCAACTACTTTGCGCTGTTGTGGCGTTGCCAGCCACTTGTGCCCAATGTGATTCATCAACTTAATATTCAATTCGCGGTGGCAATTATATGATTACTTTTTATGCTAATTCATATTCGAGGTCAATGTGTAAGAATTTAACGCTATGTGGCGACTTACTGTATGCTAGAAGCATAAAATGGGCCATGTGTGGCATTGAAACACTGAATAAAGAATAAATTGCAAATTATTAATATGTTTTTATAGTTTCACAAATTTAAATATTGTTTTGCAAATTGTTTGTATGTATTTGTAAATCAACTCAAATAAACATCAGTTAACACTTTCAATGCAAAATTAATAAAAAAAAGGCGCAAACCGATATTTGTTAGTATTTCAGTGTGAAAAGTAAATATTGCACCAGCTTTATTATTTGTATAAGAAGAGATATTTTCTAAGAAAAATTAAGAGCAAAATTTCAGAAATTTATTTATTGTTATAGCGTTGTGAGCGGAGACTGATTAGGAAAATTATGTTAGAAACAATAGCTACATAAATTATCTTCCATTCGTCAAGCGTTAGAGAGTAGCGAAACAAACATACTATACCGGTTGATCAAATAGAATAGAAGCACTTAAGAAGAAATGTCATTGGTGGAGAAATACTTTTTTCCGTCTTAAAATAATCCTTTGGATTCGAGCTTCTATGATTTTCGTTTTCTATAAACAATTAAAATTCACTTCAAGTATTTTTTAAATCAATAAAATCATTTTGACAGTTTGAGCCATTCATATAAGTAACCCTGGTTTGAAATCTGTTGTACAAAAACATGGTAGCATTGAAGATAGTGGTTATGCCCCTTTGAAGAGGCATTAGCGTTCTCTCTTGTATCAAATTTAACTTGTTACCTTTTTGAAACTTTAAATGCGTTTTTCTCAAAACTATGTTTTTTGAACTAGTGAAAACTATAACTCGAAAACCGCTTAGTAGATTTTAATGAAATTTATACAAGTTTTAGAATACATAATAAACTCGGGCCTGATCGAAGGATTTTTTTTCCAAAAATTTCGATTTTTTAAGACCAATTTTTTCTTAAAAATCTAGAAAAATTTTTGAAAAAACAAAAAGAGCTTCGAGTATTTTCTATCTATAAAACTAATTTTTTTCATCCGATGGATTTTAGATGAGTCTCCAAGGTCGTACAATTGTCACAAAAATCTTTTTTTTGGAACTGGGTATATATATAAAAAACAAAAATTTGACTTTAAGTCAAAACATTTTATAATAATGGCATATTACTACTTTTGTAAAATAACAAGACTTAATAGCAAAAAAAAAATTGCTGAAAATTCTCATTTTTTCGTGCCTCTGACTACCCCTAACCCCTTAATATGTCGCGCTATGAGTTGAGATAAATTCGGTGAATTATACTAGCTGTTTTATTGTTTTGCGTATAGCGAGCGTTACTTTGGAAATCTTTTACAAAAAAAGAGAGCTTTATCATAACGAAAATTGAAATCGCTTCAAAATTCTTTGGAAGGTCATGAAAACATTGATTCAGTGGATATGCTGGAGTGTTCAAGAAAGTGTATGCAGAAGTGTTTTTGACATTGTCCGCGAATTTCGATGAGTAATGAATTAAAATAAATTGACTAAATTAAGCCGCCAAATTCCAAAAGAAGATTAGGTCGGCTTAACGGATAAAGACTAACAAGAAAAAGTTACCAATAATAGAGCGGAGCTGAAATTACGGAGGGATTGTGCCAATTGATTACATAAAACTATATTTATTGCTGCTACACAAAGCTTTAATTACGCAATTAAACGTACAAAAGTAAACAAAAAACTAATTTCACACATTCACACGGACACTCCTAATTTTCGATTCAATTTCATAACAAATTGATTGACACATCGGCTTTTATGCTGCTTCAGTGAATTCATGAATAAATGAATTTATTAAAGAAACATGTATAAATGTTTATCTTAAGATAAAATAATAAAAAGTCTGCATGAATAATTTAACAACAAAAAGCAGAATAAAAAAAGAAAGATGTTACTGCAATAAATCAACATCGATAGAAATGTTTAGTTTGCATTGAGCCCTAATCAATTGGCTGCGCTAAGTTCGCACACTTATAAAAGCTGTTAAAAAGCGCTGCTAACACAAAAATGAAAGCTCCCCCAACAACAAAATGATATGTACCGTAAAACCACTTACCTTCAAATAAATGAAAGCAAATAATACTCGTGCACATGTTCGTACAATAAAAGAATCGGGTTGAATGGCTTTTGAAATTTCCTCCATGCCGACACAATCTTTCGCTTTCTTTCGATTCACTGCGGGTTCACCAAAGTGAACCGAAATTCACATGTGAATACAAATACATAAAAAAATTCAATCACGAGAAGCACGCTGAAGAGCCATTGCGATTTATTTCCTATAACTCCACTTTTTTATAGGTTATTATTCATGGTCTTTGATTTTAAGTGGCTCTATCATATTTACTATTTTTAGTCCAACTAAATGGGAAAAAAAACTTAGACACGCAAGAGATATTTTGCTACGGTCTGCGTTGTCTTTCTCTCTTGACTGATACATAACTGCGATGCTTACTAAATTCAAAGCATTTCTGGGTTTTCTGCAAACTGACATATTTATTTATAAAATTTTCATTAATTTCTTTTAGTTCGTCCATTGACACCATAAAAAAAATTAAATATAGGTTGTGATCAAAATTTGCATGGTAATCGTATGCATAATATGTGAACAAATTTGTATCCCCATTCACCATATTCAAAATTCAAAATCTGTTTTTATTTTTATTGCTAATTAGCTAGACTATAGTTGCCTTATGGAATCGATAGTCTACAAAGAATTAAGGAAGTAAAGATTACGATAGTAACATCACGTTACATTTTTCAAGTTGACATTATACATATGGTTGGTGTTAGTTCGTGACGTCATGAATGTTTTGTTTATAATTATTATGAAAGTTTGACAATTCATTTAGTGTTTGACACAGAACTCTCATACTTATGAAGTTAAGCAGTGGATATTCTTCTAAACTTCTCTTTAGCCCTGAACTTCTGAAAATTATTAAATATAGTTACGCAATTGAGTTATTAATTGTAGGTGATTGGTATGTTGAAAAGAAGCAGGAGCGCCAGACCGAAGGTGACCGCACTTAAACCACTATTACGCTCATTGTGCTTAGTCGTTGTTAACTGCAAATCAAAATAAAAGAGGCAACTAATTTTGTCAAAACCTAATAAATATGGCTATTAATGTATACATTTCAAACTACTAGTTACTAGTGTTTTTTATTTATTACAGCTAACTTCATTCATCTCTCTTTTTTGCCTAATATTTTTTGAAGAAGTTGCCTGATTTTCTTAAATGTGTTGAAAAATTGATTCAAAGAGAACATTTACTTAGTCTTGCCTTACATTCTTTTACACAGAAGAAGTTGTTAATAAGTAAAATGTCAAAACCAACGCAAAAACTTCCAAAGACGCAAAAAATCTTATTCCAAGGACACAACGTGGTCCCCATCCAGCTGTTGTACTGGTTTGGTGCGTGGGTCCGGTAAAGGCGTTACACTTCTTCACTTCTATGGAAAAGTAGTTAAAACGGTAACAAAATTGTACCAGCAGATTGTTTTAAAAGACGTGGTAAAGCAGTTAAGCAATCTTCGGTGAAGAGCATTGGATCTTCCAACAAGATTCTGCTCCAGCACACAAGGAGAAACGGCAGTGGCTTGAAAGCAATATTCCAGGTTTCATAGCCGCAGATAATTGACCGTCTGGAAGTTCAGATTTGAATTTTGAACTACAGTTTTAAGGTAGAGTTAGAGAACATGGCCTGTTGAATACCCTACAAGGGGAAGTCTCAAAAAATATTTTGCTCGAGCGGTGTCTTCAATACTAATAGAAACAGTGCGTGCTGCCAGCTGTGAGTGACTGTATATATGTATGTCTGCATTTCTAATTTAATTAACATCTAGCTTGTCACAATTTGCCGATAGTATTTCAAAGAAAGATGTTAAGTGTTGATTTCATGCTTTCCAAATTTTTTCCCGAGTGATAAAACTGAAATTTAGTTTATCTGCTTAATAAGCGCGAAACCATAAATATTCGTAAAAATATATGTACATGTACTTTTGTTTATATAAATAAAAGAGTTACGCATGTGCACTTTGCCCCATAACTTTATTGCCGGCATTTGAACAGTTTTAGCGCAAAGTTGGCCACAGACAATTTGAAAATAACCATAGAAAAATATGTAGTTCATTGACTCGTGAACGAAGTAGCGGCTTAGTAATTAAATGTCTTTAATGAAAAAAGTGAACGGCACTTTAAAGCGAAAAGTAAGTGAAGTGGAGGGTTGAGGGATGGCAAGCATGATGATGCAAAGAATTGGCGCAAACAGAAGTGAACATGCCTTTATAAAAATATATATGTATGTATGTTTATTAGTGTAAGTACAAACCCAGCTGGAATTTGGTTGCCTTAAATTGTACGCCCTTATGATTATGCTGCTTAGAATTACAACGTCACTTAAGTCTTTACTGTTATTAATTACAAAGTGCTCCATAGTCCTTCATATTTATACCCTGAACAGTGTACATATATGTATTAAATTTTCCACGATGTAATACCCAGAAGGAAACATCGGAGACCCTGTAAACTAAATATCTAAATGGTCTGCGTAACGGTTTAAGTCAATTTAGCAATACCTGTCCGTCTCTCTGTATATACGCGGATTAGTCCTTTAGTTTTTGAGCTCTGAAATTTTGCAAATGTTCTCTTCTGCTGCTCATTTGTAGAAGCCGCCGATATCGGACCCATATAGCATATAGCTGCCATACAAACTGAATGGTCGGAATCGAACTCGTATAAAGAACTTTTAAATTTGTGAAGGTTCGGTGCAACAGCAATTAACGTTTTTTCTTGTTTTTTTTTTTTAAGTTTTTTTAAGTTTGTGAATTGTAATTATGTAAATTATTATTTGAAATATTTAGTATAACCGAAACAGGGTTAAGTTTGCCACGAAATTTGTAACAAACAGAGGGTACCGTCGGATACCCTATAAAAATATATATAAATGATCAGCTGAGCTCAACTAGTCCCGCTGTTTTTGCGATATCGATCTGAAATTTGTCACACATACTGTTCTCCCCAAGAAGTTGCACATTTGTCGGAAGCGCAGATATCAGACTGCTATAGCATATAGCTGCCATACAATCTAAACGATAAAAATCAAGTTCTTGTATGGAAACTATTTTATTTAACAGTATATCTTCACAAGTTTAGCATGGATTATCGCCCAAGGAAACGGTTTAATCTCCGAACAAATTCATTATATCATATAGCTGCCTGTATAAAAACTTTTTAATTTGTAAAGGGTATTCTAGCTTCAGCAACGAAAGTCTTAACGTTATTGCATATACAACAAAACAAATGTGCATTAAACTTTTCCTACTGGCCGCCATGTCATATCTATAAGTACATACATATGTATATACCTATAATAGACACTAATAAGGGTACTTGGCCATATACTTTTATATTGCTTTTCTTTCGTCATCTGCTTCCTTGTGTCATCTGTTTCCAAACAGAATGACGTCATCTTTTGAACGGCAATGTGTGTCACACGACAAGTACTAGTACTTGAATTTTACCATAAGGGAAATCTTACACCCACACATGCATACCTACTCAGTTATTTCTTTTACATATTGTTTGCTAATAAGTTTATGCAATAACTACTGGGGGTGTGCGATTTGACCAAGCAAAAAGTGGATAGCGCCATTTACGATGTTTATTCCAATAAATATGACATGTACTACAAAAATGATGTTTTTATATTGTTATGTAGATATACTTATTATGGGAAAAATTCTAAACCAGCTGACTCATACGGCTAGCCTTAGTGCTCCCAAAATGGACATTTATAATTTAAATTATTCTTATATATCTGTTATGCATGAATATAAGTACTTTTGTAAAAGAGATATACATATGTATATGCATATCTTTTTACCGATCTAAATGCATTATAGTAAATTTGAAAGATATTTTTGTTCCTAAAAGGAAATCCTAGCGGCCACAATTGAATCAGATTGTAATATCTCATATCAAAAAGAATTTTGTAAAACGGGCATGTCCTATCTGCCAAAAAGGTCCCAAAGAGATATTAATTGTTTTCAACCTTTTACCGGTTAGACTTTTTTCCTCTTCTACTAACTCCAGTATAAATAATTAATCTCTAATTATATCCTAAAGGTATTTATTTGAGAGTAATAATACCTAATTGTATGCTAAAGATTTGTATTAGAAGCTAATGCATTTCTAATTGTACCTTATAAAGAGTAATCCGGGTGTATTTTAAATATTTCTCACACAATTTTTTCAGGGTACGTGCTTCACAAACCTATGAGACATGCACGAGCGGGTATAATTTTTCCACACTATATCACCTGGAGATTATTTACCACATATTATTGGCTATATCATTCTACTTTTCATATATGTATGTATTGTATACGTGCCTTCAGGTAGCTTGACACCATTTCGTTGCCACCTTCTGTTTACATTTTACTATTAATTTTCTTTGTATGTAAATCTTTATTTATGGATTGCACATTAATTTCCATTAATTATCCATGCGCACCCCTTTCTATTGACTCGTGGGTGGTCGTGCTTTGCAATTACTCAGTTGCATAAATATGGTTACGGATTAACGCTTTTCAATGCTAATGAGCTGCGTTGATCATCAGCATATTTATTGAGCGAAGAAATAAATCTAAAACGATAAATTATGAAGGTTATGCAAACTACATACCCCTACAATTCTATTTCTACACGGTAGATTGATTCCAAAAAAAATCGTATGCAAAAATAGGTGATTGTTTCCTTATCTTTAAAATTAGTGAAAAACAAGGATTATGTAAAACAGCTATGTTGTTAACAAAAAAAAAATTGATTATTCAATTAAGTGAAACACAGCCCTGAATATCTTCGCAAATTTTGATGGTTTCAGACTATGAATTTATCTTGAATTTTTTTAATGTGATAATGAAAATATGCAAACAGTTATTAGGTAATTAAACGTTCAGATATCTTAACATACAGTCTATAAAGTCCCTTTTATTCAATGAAAATCTCTCTCTGCGTTTCAAAAGTAATTGGCATGTTCTCAGAAACAATAATGTCGCTCAATTCCCAGAAATCGGTATAATCTACCAGTGGAAGTAAATTGGAGTTATAAAAGAAATTATCTTAAAAAAATTCTTATTGAAGTATAACATATTTTTTTATAATTTTTTCTCTGTTTACTTTGATGTATCCTTATTTTTGAAAACAAAACTGATATTATAATTATATCTGCTATTTTGTTTATTAATTTTTGTAATGAAAATGAAAATAAGAATTTAAAAATAAACAAGAGCAAATTTGAGAAAATAATTCATAAAAATGTCTTGTGTTTCTGTTAATTTGTTTAAAGAAAATATTATTTATTTATGAAATATGCAGTAAGAATGTACATAAGTACTAACTCATTTAAAAACAGCTTAGTCTTTCTAGTTCCAAAGAAGGTTATTTCTATCTCATAAATCTTCAAATGATTAGTTGATTGAATGTGATTGATATATGTACATTTGTATATTGATTGATGTACAAGTACATATGTATTTAAGTAAGTTATATTAATAAATAAGGCACTATTAACAAAAAATTTCGAAAATATTGATTAATCATTTTTTTAAAGTAAAGAGACCATATCTTCATTAGAAATTGCAACCGAATTTAAAATTATTCAACTGCTTTTCCATCCGCAGAAAAAAAAAATTAAATTTTTCTCTAGCTTACTGTTTAAAAAGTGACACACAAGCGACAAAACCTTCTGCAAAGAGCTTGTTTTGAGTAGGTTTTTTAAATTTTGTTCCAGTAACCTACATTTTTTAGCAAAACATCACGTGTTTCCTTTCAAATTGTTCCCAAAACGTGAAATTTCGAAATAACCAGCGTTACATGAGCGAAATTTATCCAACGCAACCGCAACGCAGTTCAATTTTTTTCCGAAATGCTCCGGAGTAATTGTTGTCATTGCCGTATTTTTATACTCTTGCAACATGTTGGTATAGAGTACAATAGTTTTGTTCACCTAACTGTTGTTTGTGTCACCTAAAAATAATCCAGTTAGATACATATAGGGTTCTACTTATATATTATATATAAACGATCAGGATGGTGAGACGAGTTGTAATCCTAATGACTGTCTATCCGCCGTCTGTGCAAGCGATAACTTGAGTAAAAATTAAGGTATCTTAATGAAACTGCGTTCACGTATTCCTTGGTAAAAAAGTGAGGATGAGTTCGTAGATACGCATAATCGGGCTACTGCCCCGTCCACAAAACGCCATTAAACGAAAACCTATAAAGTGTCATAACTAAGCACTAAATAAAGATATAAAACTGTAATTTAGTACAGGGGATTGCAGTAGCATGGGCATTTGTGGACTAGAAATTTAAAAAAATTTAATAGTTTTAATGTACATATCTCCTAAACGATTAAACCTACAATAACTAAATTTGCCGAGCACAAATCCTTGAAGAAACTCTACCGACAGTGTGAAAGGTCATAAGGTGGAAAACTTCAAGGGCACTATTCGAGCAAAGTTTTATTCGGATATATTGATTTGTTCTTGATTTGTATACCAGAAAGTGAAAGCATCAAATGTACTTTAAAACTGTGTTATATGGGAAGAAGCCGTGGTTTCCGTTCGTTTTCCCATTTTCGCACTGTAACTTAGAAATATCAGACTAATGTTACCTACTGAAGTTGGTTGAAATCGGTCGAGCAGGTCCCAAGATATGGTGTTTCATATAAAAGTGGGCGGATCCACTCCCAACGTTTAATTTTGACAACGGCTACTATAATGCCTTCTCTTATCATCTCAGGAAGTTATTTGAGAATAGTCGTGACTGTAATCCGATTTTCAAGGTGTAACTCCCATTGGAATATTTTAATATCTATGCAAATGCAAATCTACTCTTCCATTTATAATTCTGTATTTAATGCTTGTTCATACATTTTCAGACTGTGTAAAGAAATGGTTGAAATAAATACGTTCATATTTAGTTATGACCTCACAAATGTAATCCTCTGATCTTGTAGCATAATTTATATATTATTTGAAGCGCTTTATATTATAAATAAAAGTTTTTCCTCCTGACAGTGCCAAGGAATAAATTTATCAAGTTTTATCAAGAAGTACGGGCAGGGACAGACAGACATCCGGAAATTGGTTTGCCTCGTCGTTCTCATCTCTTTGATATACATACATAATCGTGTAATTATCTCGATTAGTTACAAATAACCGTTTATTTTCAACTGATTTATTATTTGTTGCTAGTGTGGTATGGATTGCTGTAATCAATAATCAGTGTATATAAAGAATACCAAAAAAATTATGAGCAAAATCGAAGTCAAGTATAATATCATCGAATATAATTTTTATACAATATCCTATAAAATTGATAATATTAAGTTTTCGATTCGTCATTTCGCAGCTGAATTCGTTCAAGAGAGACTATGTGGATATCTCATGAAAGCAGTATAGCCACTACCTTCAATACTACCAAGTTTTGTTTTGCATATTTTAGATCAGTTTTATTGCTGTGAATGGTTCAAATGACAAATGAAAATACAAACTTTCTTTCCTGTATTTTTAAAACTTAAGACTTTAAATTAATTATAGTAATTTATAGAAAAATAAAAGGACTGGTCACAGCAACGTTTTTAACACGAAACAATTTTTTTCTCCATTAAGAAAGAATCATAACACCATTGCGCATGCGTCAGAACATATCTTAGCGCAGGGTTGAACCACAAATGCTGCCCGTTTGTTTAAGCATCTGGAATAGTTTCTTCGATTTGCTGAAAAGTAACGCTAGTTAGACGGCTTTTACACACAGAATCTTTTGAAACCCAAACCGGTTTATTGTAGGCGAGGGGACGACGAGGAAAGACGAAGGGACCATGCCACTCGTATTCGGGTGGCACGTTTTGTGTTCTTGTTCGCAACAGCTCGCTGCTACCCTTTTCAGCATTCTTTTTCACTTTCAAATTCTTTGAATGGTTGCAAGAGCGCTCGGTTTCAAATGAATTCGATCGCAAATTTGAATTCTGTTATCTATTTTTGTATGTAATATGCAAATATGTGTGCATAGAATAATAGAAATATTTTGAAAAATTGTAAATAAGGAGCAAATTAAGATATAGATTATGGAGTAGAGAAATTATGAATTTTTAGTACTTAAAGATTAGGAAATTCATGTTATAAATTTGGCCTTGAAAATATTAGTAGCGGATATTCAATACATTCTGGTGGATTAGGGAATTTCCGTCTTAAGTATTTCTTTGAAACTATTAAACGGGTAGGTATTATGCATTTTGTTCTACCATATTCATGGTAATTCATTGCAAGCATAATGTGTGACCATCATCTCAACATACAAATTAAATATGCAACACGCACTAAGTGTTGCGCAGTCGAACCGCACAAATATTTACGAAAATTTTGTGAAAAGGAATGCAGAAAAACTAGACTCGAGTTGCTGGACTCTTTTTGACCGTGTGAATGTACAGAGCGACACCAAAAGAGAATTTGCCGAAAACGAGGGTCAAAAGAATCTGTGTGTAAAAGCCGACTTAGAAGACACAGAATACTAAACGATTATACCACTCACTGTTTTGAGCCGTTATGCTAACCACTTTATATATGGTATACTTACTTCCACATACTTTTCATTAGTTTCGTTGTTAGAAATTTCATTATTAAATTGAATTGATAAATTATTTATTAACGAGGACAAGGCGAATGATGATCAACGGAGACTACATCTATATTTGATGAAGAATTCAATATTAGTACCTTTAAGCGTATTTCAGTTGTATGCCTCCGAGCAAAGATCCCCACTAAATAGTTAATAAATAATGATTAATCGTAGCAGCCGCAGCCAAGTATTTAAACTGCACATATACACAGCTTAAATGTTCATATATATTAGCTTAAAAGCTTTAATATAAATCTTGTGCTCTTTTCCATTTCAGTTGTATGACTCATATCTCATCAAGCAAATCATCTTTCTGGAGGGATAAAACAGGTTCTTCGACTGTTTTCTATTCAATGTTAATGCAATATTACGCTACCAAATGAATAAAAGGTATGTGTGTAGAATTAGTTGTTTTTTTTTATTTATTATAAGTATACGTATTTCGGTGAAATTTTCACTGTTGAGATACAAAGTTTTATTATTAATTTGTTAGAAATGTTTAGCATAATTTATGTATTTTAGGAATCCTAAAAAAAATTCAAACCATCTGATATCATAGATAGACAATTCATGTTATGCTGATGTATATAAGAACTATGTATATTCCTACGCTGAATACTAACACACACTTACTTTTCATTCGTATTTGCAATATTTTCATTCTCTTTCATCAGTTGCGCAAGGGTATAAACGTTTTGTTCATCAAACACCTGTTTAGAAGAACTAAAAATAGTCGTGATAAATATCGGATGATCGAAATGATCGGAATGGGTAGCCATTTGTCCTCCGCCTGACTCGGAAATATCTTGAGGGAAGCTTGGAACTATGTTGAGACTGGAAAATATGCGGAAAAAACATAAAAAGCTATAACTGCGTAAAGATAAGTTATTTATGCCCTGAACTATATTTAGTTCGCCATGAAGAAGGAAACGTCAGAAACCCTATAAAGTATTAATATAAATGATCAGCTGAGCCGATTTAGCTATATCCGTCTGCTTGTCCGTCTGTCTGTATATATGCGAGCTAGTTCCTCAGGTTTTGAAATAACAATCTAAAAATTCTCCCCAAGAAGCTGCTCATTTAAAAGAATCGCCAATATCGGACAACTATAGCATATAGCTGCCATACACACTGAACGATCGAAATTAAGTTCGTGTATGGAGACTTTTTTAACTGTCTTTACTTTATTTGTGTGTTTGGGGGGTATTCTAGCTTCGGTGCAGCCGAAGTTAAAGTTTAAGATTCATTCTTACAATAGACATTTTAACATATACTCCAAATGTTTAAAAATAAACAGTTTTACTTTCAGTATACTAGGTTTAGTAACGTCTCTCAAATTCCATTATATCTTGATGGAAGCGTTCCCCTGGTTCTTCTAAATAAGTTCACATTTTGTCTTTAAAATTATCTTAATGATAATGTAACATGTGCATCTTTAGAGACATTCTACAACGGACGATGGAGAAATTCGAAATCATATCAGTGATCAGCTCGTCATAATTGTCAGCCCTGTGGTTTTCAAGGGAACCATCCACTACTGTCTTGAAACTGTTGAGTAACTTCGGGAAAGAGTCACAATCTATTTTTTTTTTTATTTCAGGGCCTACAAAGATTCCAGCTTTTATTTTAGTCTCTGAAAGCTGTGCAAAAAAATTCTTCAAATATTTGAAATCTTCGGACTCACGACTAAGAGCTTTTACAAATTATTTAAAAAGACCCAATTTAATATGCAATGGCGGCATTAATATAGTTTTGGGATCGGCAATCGCCTCCCATTTAATACTGCATTTTCCCACATCCTAATCAGTACTTACCGGCCTAGTAGTGAACAGCATCATTCCCACTATCCTATGGAATGTGCCAATGGAATGGAAGGAAATTTGATCCCATTGTGTAGTAAAACTGCCTTTAGACTTTTTGTTGAGCTATCAATAAAAAGGCACCATTCAGTTGTATAACAAGAAATACCAATTTCTTTTTCATGTCAATGACATTGCTGATATGCTATTGTTTTTATTACACCATTTTATTGACACGTGCATTGTGTATCATAAACAATATAGAAGTATAAACAATATGACTATGGTAATTTAACTAAAATTACCGCGAAAAGTGAGGCATTACTAACAGATGAACAAAATACTATTTAAAATCGGATTAGGTTAATTGTTGCTCGGATTTTAAAATAGAACTGCAACCAAATACGAAATGTCCTATACTGCCAGATAATTTCAGCACTATTATACACGGAAAAAAATAATTAATTGGCAGTATTTTCACACACACAAAATAGTTATTTAAATCATAACTGGCTCGGTAATCGGGCTACAAGTATATTGACAGCAAAAAAAGCCCAAATTAATTTCAATAATAATATTTTTACTATACTATATTAAACAGCTCACTCAAATGTAATTTGATTATACCTTTTTTTTTTGTTGATCTGTGTTATCTGTCAAATTTTCACTTTTTGCGTTGGAAAGGCCAATGAAACTTCAACTGAAAACAGTTGAATTTAGTAATGCCAAAAGAGAGTTTGGTTGATCTGAAGTTGAATTGCTTTAACTTCAAATCAACTGTGGAGTTGAAAACCGTAATTGGGGTATTAATCATATTATATTCATAGACCAAAGTAAACGATTTTTCTTGTTTTTTGTACATTTTTATTACTTAAAAAGCACGATCATACATCAAGTTTAGAAGTAAATATTTCGTTATTGCAATTTTTTTTGAGTATTTAGTGGATCTGTCGCCAGCCAAGTTTGGTGACTAAGGTGGCTATGTGTATATGGTAATGGCCAGCAAAGCTATCATGTTTGGCTAAGTGAGAGCGTTATTACCACCATTAAATAGCAATAAACCCGTCAGTTAAATTAAAGGAGAAACAAAAACAAAATTCCAACAGCGGACTGGATTTGTGCCACACAACTCGATCGCTAATAGTTAAGCGCACTCACTTTGCGATTTGAAATCACGACTTATCGCAGCAGTTGTTGTCGTTAATGTTTGTTGCTAATTTCTTTTAATGTACCTGATATGCAGGTATGTATGTATATGGACATACCGGTTGTAGGTATAAACAGTAGCTATGCACAAATAGTTGTATACTCAAGGCAAACAAACGCAGGTCCTCCGGAAACTGAGTAGCAATTAGAATGGGCTGTACTGGAAAATTTAAATTTCATGTGAAAATCGGTTAAAAATTGTATGCTCAATTTGCTGCAAGCTTTTACTAACTAAATATTTGTGAGTATGTAAATACCAACACATGCACAAACATGTTTATTTGGTTATGGATACTCATTAGGTTAGATACATTTGCGGCATAAATGCGTGCACTGCGCAGTGGCATAACTGTGGGGCAGACGCGTAGCGCAAAAGTTGCACATAGTTGTTTTTGTCATGCAAACAAATTGCAGTTTGTTCATAAAAGTAATATTAGCGTGTTTACTTCATAAAACTGTGAAAATTTTAGTTGACAATAAAAATGCGCTAAGATAAATTTGCCTTATGGGAAGGTTTATAAAAGAAAGCTAGGTTTACTGCTCGAGTTTTCATGTGAAAATTTATTTTGTAAAGGTGTTAACACATTTTTCTAAGGCGCTTAAATCCGTTCGGAGGCGCTCCATAGTCCATTATATGAATGTCGAACACTCTGTAGTCTCGACGCATGTTCCAAAAACTTAGACTGTGTTCACACGAGAAACATTTTGTCGATCATTATCGGCTAATTCTCTTTGAAAGTCATCTTTGCGTTCACGCAAGTCCGATAATTTAAGTCGGACAATTTTCTGTATCCCTTTCATGTTACATTACATTCTCAAATTCTTGTAAGCTCACGTATGCGGTTCACAAATATATTTTTGAATTTTGATTGATTACTGATTTGATTTTTGATTATCAATTTTTTTTAAGTTATTGCATAGCTTCTATCGCGGGCTTTGAGCACGGCGACCTAGCACGATCACAAAGTATCCGCAAAATGTTAGCATACTTGTAGGCGTATTTCCGCATATCTCAAGCGGAACAAATCAATTGAAAAGCAGTTTTTTATTAATAAAAAAAGGTATTTAATTAATAAAAAATAAATTATTCAATATTCGGCGTCATAATATTAGTAACATTATTATTATTTTGGTAAATAACTAGTCCATCTTTTGGAACAGTATCTCGTTTGACTTGAACAATACAATTGAAACTAGGTATTTCAACCGAAATATCAATGGTAATAAATTTCCACTTATCTTGGCTGGCGATTTCAACATCAACTTTGCTGATAATGTATCAGAGCGGTTGACAACTTTTCTTTTGGAAAAATTGAAATTGAAAATGAAAAGTTATTAACAAGAATCCACAACAAAATATGGGACAACCATTGACAAGGTATTTTATAGATATTTAGAGAAATCAATTCTCAAACTTACGTTTCTTATTTCAGTAAACATATATATATATATGGTTCATAGTTCTATAGTTTCAATGATAAAAGCTCCTGAATAACCTACATGCATTGTAAGATAATACAAATAATTTAAACAATATTAACTTCTCATTTATTCAATAAAAAAAAGCAAAAAACTTGTTTTCTTATCGAACACCACGCTCAAAAAGTGTAACTTGAATTAATATCAAAGAAAAACAAGTAAGGAAGGGCTAAGTTTGGATGTAACCGAACATTTTATACTCTCGCAAAGTCAAATAGTATACTCGTTTGAGATTTCTTTGTGGATTGGCTGATATTTTCGGTAGAAGGTCAACTATAGGCACTGGGGTCACATATTTAGTACTTAGGGGCTTGAACAGTTTTGGTTCGATTTAGACAATTTTTGGTCACAAGGTGGCATACTTTAAGCGTATTATTAACGGAAAGTTTTACCCCGATATAATCATTGTTGCTTAATATGCATAGTGAAAAGTGAAAGATTCAGATGGAATTGAAAATGGTGTTACATGGGAAGTAAGCGTGGTTGTAGTCCGATTTCGCCCATTTTCGCACTATAACATAGAAATATGAAAATAACGTTATGTTACGAATTCTGTTGAAATTAGTTAAGCAGATCTCAAGATATGGGTTTTTACCTAAAAGTGGGCTGTGCCACGCCCACTGTCTAATTTTGAACGCGGTTCCTATAAAGTCATCTCATACCATCCCAGAGATAAAATTTAATGTCTCTGGCGTGTTTCGTGCTTGATTAATCGCGCTTTTAGTAGTTTTTAACAGTACCGTTATATGGGGAGTGGGCTTAGTTGCCACCCGATTTCAACTATTTTCACACCGTCAATAGAAGTGCTAATTATTATATAATTATTATTATAGCATTAGCGGTTTAGTAGATATGCACATTAAACCTATTAGAGGCGGGACCACGCCCTTTTTTTAATTTTAACTGCAAATGCCCCTCCCTAATGTGATCCTGTGTACCAAATAACAGTCTTGTATCTTATTGCGAAGCTTAGTTATGGCTATTTATTTGTTTTTGATTAATGGCGTTTTGTGGGCGTGGCAGTGGTCCGATTACGCCCATCTGCAATACCAACCGTCTCACGGTACCAAGAAACATGTCTACCAAGTTTCATAAACATATCTCAATTTTTACTCAAGTTACAGCTGGCACGGACGGACAGACGGACGGACGGACAGACGGACAGTCACCCGGATTTCAACTCGTCTCTACATCCTGATCATTTATATATATATAACTCTATATCTAACTCAATTAGTTTTAGGTAATACAAACAACCGTTAGGTGAACAAAACTATTATACTCTGTAGCAACTGGTTGCTAGAGTATAAAAAATACTGCATAAAAAATAAATAAACAATTATAATTTCATAAGTTGATAAAAAAAAAATGTTATGCAATAGCTTTACCACCGCATTCCCCGAGTGCCACACGTACTTTTTTGTTTTTTTTTTATCCGAAATAACCGCCACTCCTTTCAAAATAAAATTATCTTCTGCATTTTGCTCAATTCGATAAAAGATAAATGAGATGGTGATGAGTTAAATTCCCCCATTCAATTATGAAATCAGCTAAGTGAACGCTAAAACGCGCTTTAATATACATACATACATAAACAATAACAAGGCTTCCCATAGTCTCTTTTTGGCGTTAAGTAATGAGTTTAACATATTTTAATTTCACTTTCGCACTTCTTTCAACTGTAAATGTCAAAAAGTACATCAGCATCTTTATAAGTTTGCTCTCGTATGCACGTTTATAAACAGATATTTTCCAATTTCTTTCTCGTTACTATACGAGTACATACGTGTATGTACTATGTATGTAGGTTCTTTCCTTGACTATGCTCTTGTACCCTGACATTGCAAGAGCACCCAGGCATATGTTACACGCACCCGAACACACCCAGATTGCATATCTGACAAAAGTAAAATTTTCTTTGAACATTTATCGCATTTCGCCAACATCTGCGACGCGTTGGCCTTACTACTCAAATATATGAAAAGAGTTTTACATACACATTTTCTATATATTCAATTATACCATATGTATGTATGGATATGTACATATATTGTGTACAGGCGTTGAGGCCTACGCACGAAGTGCACACTAGTGACTGTAAGGGCATATGCACTCGTGCAATCCAAAATATTTATCTAAAAGTAAGCATACCAACATATACATATACATATGTATAAAAAGTGTATGTATGTAAACAAATGCTTATATAATATATTAAATGTGAATTGTATTTTTTTTGGACTTTTCACTTTTTTGTGGTCAAATTTGTTTGTTGTCTTTTCGACTCTCGGTCTTGTCAGCTTTTACTGAAAGTAAGATATTACAAGTAAGAGTGCCTGTAGGAAAATCATGTCACTAATAGCTAATAAATGGGATATTTATTAAAAGAAGAATCAATATGTAAAAGTTCTGTTCTAAAAAGTCAAAATTTGTTTATTTGAAGAATAATTTCAAGGCTATATTTATACCCTGAACAGGGTATATTTAGTTTGCCACGAAGTTTGTAACCCCTAGAAGGAAACGTCGGAATGATATATGTATAAATGATTAAAATGACGAGCTGAGTCGATTTAGCCAAGCCTGTCTGTCTGTATATATGCGAACTAGTCCCTAGTTTTTTGTGAGGTATCGATCTGAAATTTTGCACCTGTACTTTTGTCACTACGAAGCTGCTGATTAAAAATGCTTATTTGGAAATGTTTTTAGTTTGAGGAGATATTGTTTTTTTGGCATGGGTTAATGTGCAAGGCAGCAGTGCAATCTCACTATAGCATATACCGCCGCCGCTGTCATACAAGCTAAACGATCAAAACTAAGTTTTTGGAAGGTACTTTTGTATTTGTGAAGGGTATTAAAGCTTCGGTGCAACCGAAGTTAATGTTTTTCCTGTTTCATCTCCCTAATACACTTTTCGTTAATCAATTACATGCATTCACAAAACCCAGTAATTGACATCCTTGTTTTGGCTACCATTACATATTTACACTTTAACTAGAGATATGAGTGAAAGAGGTCACACTCCAGCCATTATAAATCCTTATATACATATATTATATAATATTATTATAATTGAAACAATTAAAAGTTCGCTCAATCCCTTACAACTAACTACAAGGCTCTTCGTAAAATTGTTAATATTAGCCGCTTTGATAACGTCACTTTAGCTTTTAGCAGTTTTTAACCAATTATTGTAAACAAACTTGACTAGAACTTCAATATTCATAATAATTAGAGTTCAAAAAATATTGATTTTTATAAATTCATTCAAACTTAGTTGCTCTAGATTTTAATGAATTCCTGCTGACCACATTGTGCTTTAAAGATGCTATAAATATACACATAAACCGTTTTATGGACACCATGCATCGTTTGGCAAACGCATCGGTTCACTTGACAATCGGTGGGCGCATCAACCAAAAATAAACTCATTTACAATAATTTTTATGTGATACCTGTAAAACTTGGCACATCAAAGCGCTGTAATGAAGTAATGCAATACTCACACAGCTCGGGAAATTAAGTGCTCGTCTCTTTATGAGAATAAACATCAATGCATGAATTTTGGATAGCACCGACGTTCCGCCCGTCCATACTTACCGACCGTTTTAAACAAAATTTGGCAAAAGTTATGCCCATAGTGATAACGCAGCAATTGGATGTTCTCTTTTGTTTCCATTTCACTAATGTTGCCAATGCTCAATTTGTATACATGATTTTGCACACATTTAGTATTTTAGTTATAATTTTTCATAATGTAAGAGCTCAAAACCAAATCAATTTTTAAAAATAGTCTACTGAGATATTTATAAATCATTGTATTCGACTATGATTTTGATTTAGTTTAAGAATATTTCAAATCTATTCTTATTTATTTATGAATTACTACAAAATATCGCGAGTGACAACTATGCGTTTCAAGAGTGCAATTAGCTTACTCGTTTCTACGGGAAAAATCAAACTTTCGCGGATATCCTACCGTACGGTCTGTAAAAGCGGACGGTAGAAGCGGTGGTGAGTGTTCATTTACATTGCGCTCTCATAAGATAGGTCGTATCAGCTGATTCGGTCTACGGTTTTGCGTCGGTGACTGTTTATAGCATTATATTAAGAAATTTAGCCATTAAATACGAACTGCGTTAAGAACTATTGTTTTTGCCGAGTATATTCCGTCCCAGTATCGATTTGCGCATTTCACGCATGACATCATCACCATAACTGAGCGGTCCATCATTATCATTATAATCACTGCCTAGACGGATGGATGCGCAAATGAGCGCACCAACTGACTAACTGACTGACAGACAGGCTGAGTGATGGACAACTACATACATACATATATGTCTAAAGTTGTTGCTTTAAAAATATTATTCCCACTTCGCACAAACTATTCAACTTAAATACTAATTGTGCAAAGGCAATGTGTATCTAAAGCGATTTTATAAGCCTGTACGCGAAATGTGACTTAAAATAACTACGAAAACATGTGTAAATGTGCCTGCACATTTGTCCTACTACACCTATAAAGCCAAGGCTCGTCTGCGTTTAAGAGCGTAATTGCATCCAAAGCACGTAGGGAATTTAAATTAAAAAACTTTTTCAGACAATTTACAATGGCGCACATGTCTTGCTTGAGTCTTACAGCGACACCCACGTCGCGAGGTCTGCAAGTCAGCCTTAAACACTTCGCGTTACGTAAACTTCTTCGGCGCCAGCAAATTGATGCATACATCTTAGTGCTCTCAGGCGTCTAAAGGTTACATAATGCCGAAAATTTGTATGAATGATTGTGTGCGTTTCACAACTTTGCGATTTATACTAGAGATGAATGGTTAATTACTACGAAATAGATTTGAATCTAAATTACCTGTTCGCTGATCACAAAAAAAAGGGGAAAATTAGAATACAAAAACTTGTTTTGCAATATCACTGTCCACATTTATATAATTATTACATAATTTGTTTTATGTTACAGTACATTAACCTTCGATTAGTTATGTCTACCGCACATTTCAACAATATGAGCAAGAAGCGAACTAACTATAATATATGTACATATATCCCTTAAACTAATGAAATTCAATTAAATTTATTGTATTTAATTTTTTCTGTATTATGAAATTAAATATAACCCGTTTTAAGAGTACATTTTGGGTACAATTTTCAAAGCGGCAGTGGTATTCCGAATAAGCATTGGGAAGGTGAGCAGTGCGTTTAAAGATAACGTTTATTCGGTAATTTTTTATCGATATTTTTAATTTGTCACGGCGTGTCGCGAAATATGAAAAATCAGAAGAAGCAAAGCCCCAAATGGAAGTGGTCCTAAATGGAGAAACTGGAAACGTAGATGACAAACCGTAAAAAGGAATCACGTGCGATCTAAAAGTGTGGACGAAGCTTGTTTTCTCCTTTTTAAGAAGAAACCACTGCTCAGTCTAAGAGATGCTAAAAAAACTTTGTTTAAAAAGGGATTAGAGACAGATTTCAGCGATCTGACATCAAACGTGGCAGTACTGTAATCAAATCCCCAATCTAACATTTACAGATGAGTGAAGTGTTGTATCGTCCAACCCCTTGATACGTGTTTTGCTAAGAAGAGGACAAACATTTTTTCAAAGGAGTTTAAGCAACCCCAAAAGGTGCATGTTTATGGATGCTTCTCTGCTCATGAATTTGGCGTTTTGAGGTGCTTCACAGAAAACCTAAACGCCGTTAAAATGATAAAATTGTATGAAAGGGAACAGTAGCAGAAGTCAGTTGAAATCTTTTACGGCAAAAATAAACATGAATAGATACTACAAGAAGATCATATTGTTTCTTTAGTTTGGAAATCACAGTCACCAGACCCCAATCCAATAGAGAAGGTTTGTGCTCTAATAAAAGCCAAAATATCAAGAAAACAATTAACATTTCATTTGGCTGCTTCGACAGCCCTGGAGGTCGCTTCCTGTGCGGAAAGTTTAGTTGCAAGTTGACATCAAAAATGTCAGGCTATAATAAACCACGCGGGAGACCGGAACAAGTATTGAAAAAATGTCAGCTAACCCTAAACAATATTTTTTCTATATATACAACACTTTTCTCATAACGCTACCTACACTTTGGAAAACGGAACGGCCTATTTTTGAATGCACTGTAAATAGCAGTAAATTTCACATTGTTTTCTTTCCTTTATCTAATTCAAAAACGAAATTTCAATCGAGTTGCTCAAAAATTTACATTATAACTATTTAAAATAAAATAAAAACATGTCACGGTTGGTTTCCTGATCGCTCGAGCGTTTTTATGTTCGTAACTCTTTTATTTATTTCGGAGCTGAATGACGGCAAATATATTTTCTCTTATTAGCAGCATAAAAATAGTACAATGTTATGACGGTTAATTTGATTACCACAAAGGGGATGTCATGACTTATGGTACATAAATATACATATACATAAATAAACATGACTACGAGTGGTATAAAAAAGTGTTAAAAAGGGTATGTATATTCTTATTTATATACACGATATATAAGTATATAAATATACATATTTGGTAGATATACATACGCATTTACCCAATCTAAATATGTATGTAGGTGTAAGTTGTTGAAAATTTAATCGGATTATATGAAATTTTTGAGCTTATTATTAGATTGGTTTAGCTTTGTGTCAGCGTCAAAGTCGATTTAATGATAGTTTGTGATTGGCAGTGAAGCAGATGCACTTCAAATAAAAGAAAAACCAAAGAATTTTTAAATGAAAGACATTATTGTGTCTGAGGAGCCTTTACATTTTACTTATAAATCAATAAACATGTCAATAAATAAAAAATGTCCGTGTCACGCTGTTTGTCCGGGGTAAATTCCTAAACAACTTATTATAGCCACAGCAACGCGCGGCCAGATCTTCTGGTATATACATATTTTATCTATACTTATTATTATAATGAGGAAAGATTTGATTGTTTGTTTGTTTGAATTGAATAGGCGCCGAAACTACTTGACGGATTTGAAAAATTCTTTCACCGTTGGGAAGCTACACTAACTCCAATGAATATAGGCTATATTATATTAACAAAAGAGCTAGGGATCTTTACTAAAACGCCAATAATGTAAACCAAGTTGTAAAAATTACCTTAAAAAATTCCTTAATAGCGTGTGCTAAGAATACTATTGATTATAGAACAAAATAATGTACTAAGACTTTGCAAAACAGTGAACAAGTATGGAAGAAAACAACTTGTATTAACAAGTACGGAAAGGCTAAGTTCGGATGTAACCGAACATTTTATACTCTTGCAACTGGAAGAACGTTATAGTAAAAAGTGTTGCGAAAGAATTAAGTATCCATTATTCGACGGAATTATGAATAAATTACAATCAAATTTGGTATTTTCTTGACTTACATTGAATATCATTAATTTAGCTTTAATTTTATTGCTATATTTGAGCAAATGAGATGTATGAATGTGATATTAACTCGACCGAAGAGACTAAATGTAACATATTGGAAAATGTCAACCACAAAGGATCGGAATTAATTATGTTAGGGATATGAGATTTAGACCAAAGTATAGACCAATTCCATCCTAATTCAAGGATTAACCACATAATTGAGGTTTGAGAAAACTTGTCTTTATAATTTCAATAAAATTATATACACATTTTGACCAACCTGAACTGTTTACGGACGGAAATAATTTTATTTAACCTAACCGCACAAAAAATAGTTCAGCGGTGGTAAATTGCACGATCTTGAAGGCCACCCATAGGCCCTCGCCAAAAGTTTCCTTCAATAAAATGATTATTTCGTTGACTATATTGCCATCTTGTTGGAACCAAAGGTCATCCACGTCAACATCCTCTAATGTAGGCACGAAAAAGTCATTGACTGTAATATTATGGCCGGCTTAATTTTTGAAGAAATATATAAAAAAGGTGACTTTTTGAGTATAACGGCGTCTCAACAATGGCTTGTAGATTATCATCACTCTGAACTGATTTTTCTTCTTGCACGAATTAGATTTTGTAAGGCTGCAAACATAGATTCTTCCGCAAAATCTTCTATAAAGTGGATGGGCAGAGCTCCAATTGTTGCGCACGATGGCGGATGGTATTCGGGTATTTTTCGATACTCTGCTCCACTGGAGCAATAGCGTCTTCGATGCATACTGTATGGCTGACTGATATACAGGGTTTTCCAATAAGTTTTACAAAAAAAAACTACTAATTGTTAAGGATATCCAAATGTTTTTTATTTAATGTAAATTACAATCGATGAACCCAATTTTCGAGTACTTTTTCCACTAATCAAGTCGTATGTCATTAATAGCTCGTTCAATATAGACTTCTAAAGCTTGAAGAGAGTCTGATTTATTGAAAATTACTTCAAAAAAGGCCACAAGAAGTAGTCCAATGTCGTTAAATCACAACTTATTTGAGGCCATTCAATGTCACGATTTCTTGAAATTATCGAATCTCCAAACTTTTTTCGCAATAATTAGTTGCACGTGCGGTGTGGCTCGTAGACCAGTCTTGTTGGAACCAGATTTTGTCAAGATCAACTTCTTCCAATTACGGCCATGAAAAGTTGGTTATCATCGATCTATATATATTATATGAATAATTTGTAGATTCTCTTCGCATCAGAATCGACAGTTTTGTTTATATACCACACCACTCACCACAACCATAACGATCATAAAATGGCAAAAGTGCCCGAAAAATCGCAATTGAAGAACGATTATTTTGGTAATAAAATTGAACAGTTTGTAAACGTTGTTCTTGCGTATATCTTTCCATGATGTAATTGTAAACATTACTAAATACAGTGAAAAAAAATTACTGATCATGACAGATTAGAAATGGCTAAAACGACACTTAGAAATCATGTCATCCCTATTGGAAACCCCAATATTTAATAGGCCAATTTGTTCATTGTTTAATTAAGAAAGGCTCAACCTTTCCTTGGTGTTCTACTCCAGGTACTTATAGACATACTGATGAATTCTAATACACTAAAAAAAATTCATTCCATTCACAAGTGAACTTTGTGGTGCAAGTATGTAGCACGAAGTGCAAAAAAAAAAAATTACATAACCCGAGCGATGCTGAAAAACTGAAAATTCAATGTTGCAAGTAAAATTCTGTTGCAATTTAGACTTAGTACAGCTCGTTTTTTATTCATATGTTAGCTTTTTACGCTTTCAAAATCAACTGGCGCATAAAATGCTCGTACACATTTCCGTTTTTTCCATATAAGTTATAATTAGTTTGATTTATTTACTAAATTTTTCAATTACTTTTCGGTTTCGTTTTTAGCACAACAATTATAGCAGTTATCAGAGCATTTTAGAAATTAATTTCGGTGAATGATATCAAATTCATTTTTTTGCACGTACATATGTATGTATGTATATTTTTGGTTTGTTTGCTAATTTTTCATGTTTATAATTTATGTTATTTAATTGGTGATTTCGGCTAACACGAATAAGTGGGAACTGGCTAGAAAAGAAATCGAACAAACGAATATTTGCCTCAACAAATATATACGACTTTGCCTTTCCAGAAAAATATTATATAAATTTGTGTTAGATTTTTTTTCTCGATAGAGTATCTTCTATCTAATAATAAAAAATTCTCATGTTACGGTGTTTGTAGGCAAACTTCACCGAAACGGCTGGACCGATTTTGATGAAATTTCGTATACTTATCGGGTAGGTCTGAGAATCGGCCAACATCTATTTTTCGTACACCTAAATGTTAAGGGTGATCGACTCCAAATATTATTATTATTTTTTTGGACAAAGTTTTTTGATTTTATTTTTTCACGATTCAGCATTGAAAAATGCATGTACAAGTAGTTCCAAATTTTCACAACTAATCAACCCCTGATTTTTAATAGCGATTTTTATATTATTCTATTCCAGCCAGTGGCAATCGAATTTAATAATTGTAGTATATTATAATTTTCATATAGTATAGTTCTATCAACCAACCAGTTATCCGCGCCTGGTGTCTCCCGTTGTCACATTTCAACCAGCAAACATTACGGAGTACGCATGAAAATATGTCGGCTTATTTTATTATTGTACATTTTTTTATTCTCATAAAGTCAAGTTAATTTCACTCTCATAGCAAATTTAACATTATTTCCTTGTGCATCTCGAAAACGGACAAAGCCGTTCACTAACGAAACAGCGCTTGATAGTGTATACATAAGTCCACCAAAAACTACGATTATCGAATTTTTTGAATTGTGTAATCGTGGAGTGTTTTTGTTGATGTATGCCCCGATTTATTCAAATCAAATAATTTCGGGCTTGTATTAATATATACAGTCAATCCAAGGCAAACTGAGTGCTTTTATCTGCGACTGTTGTTGGTTAATGCCACCAGACCATTAATATTTTAAGATATACGTAAGGTAATGGTAATGGGCAACAGTATCCAACGTATTAAGATGCATGCACTAAACTTTCTAGAAGATGACAATCAGTGGGAGAGCATTATGCTGCACAGGAACACCGAACCGATCACAAATGGTGTGTACAAAAAATGCAATACATGTAAAAAATGTGGACGTCAGTGAATTAAGTGCATAGGTAATACAGTAGTTACCAGGGACCACGGCTTTGCAATGGTACAATATTAGTTATTAAAAAGTTAAAGAAAAACATTAACGAAGCCACCATTTTTAATGGCATGTTTCGAGGCAAAAATGTATTGCTGCCACAAATCCCGATGTGCCAATTGAACTTAAACGCACTCAATTTCCAATTAGATTGACATTCGCAATGACGATGAATAACTCACAAGGCCAAACGTTGTTTGTTTGTGGCTTAGATTTGGGTACACCGTGCTTTTCCAACGGACAACTGTAAGTGGCATGTTTTCGCGTGAGCCCACCATACAGTTTATTTGTATGCGCTAAACACAGACTGACGAAAAATATTGTAAACTACATTGCGTTGAGCGAATTATCATTGTTCATTTTTAATTTAAGTAGTTAGCAGTAGAAATGTGAAATATTTTCGGTGTGCATATATATACATATATATATCTTCATTCCTCTTTTAATTATAATTAAATACATCCATTACATTTCTATATACATTTCCTAAAAAGATATTTTCTAAAAATAACGTATATGGCAAAACATCGTTTATGGGGTCAGCTAGTTATATTATAATATTTAATTATTAATAATTAATTATTAAGTAATTATCTATACATTATATATTACAACAACAAATTTCCTCCACTTCTTTTTCTAGGTAAGCGCAGGAACTAGTCACTTGATGTCAATATGGTACATTTTCTCACATTTTCCTACGGCGTATGTTTTCATGTAATTATTTATCTAGTGTTACACATTCCTATATACATAGGTATATATACATATATACACTTATGTATGTACTACACAATTCTAAACTGTTCTAACAACCGGGTGAATATACTACTAATGAAAAAAAAACATAGTATTTATATTGAGGTTTTCCATTTGTATGGTCCGAATCAAATGAAAAGGAATTTTTTCGTCAATAAAATGTTTTGGTTTATCATTGTTCTTTATAACGACAACAATTTTACAAATACCGGAACTTTGAGTTTTTCTTATAAATACAAAAATTTTTAACACAGAGGTTTATAAAAAAATTGCAAAATTTAGATTTTGAAGACAGCTGTAGTAAACGTAATACTTGTACTATACGAGTAAGTTATTTTCGTGGTGTCATAAAACATTCACGGAATAGTTTTGAGGGAATGCTGACAAGAGGACAGTCTTGTTAATCGAATAAAACCGAGTCTGTTCAGATTACGAGTCTCCAAATATCACGTAATATAGGAGTATCTCACAGAATCTGCCATATAACTCAAATAGTAGTAGTAATAGTAGATTACCGAATACCTCAAGTACTTTAATTTTTTTTGACCAACTTATGTACTTTCAAGTCACTTTTTAAAATGTTAATAGAGCAAAAATAGCACCTAATAATCCGTTAACCCCCCGCAGAGTCGATCTCCGGAGCTTTTAGAATTGGCAAGCGGATTAATACTAATCGGTTGAGCATAATAATCCAATTAGCACGGTCTATTATATGAAGAATAATATGAAAACTGACATCAGTATCTTCAACATCAGTCCGATTCCTAACTTTTTTAGGTTGGTTAGTGTTTTTGAAGAAGCAAATATACTTGTAAGAATAGCAATATTTATGTAAGAAAAAACACGTAATTTAAATGTATGAAAAAATGAGGTATGAAATTTACTTTTTGAATAGTCATTTGAGCACTCATTGGAATAAAACAAATAAGCTACACTTCCAAAAACGAACAAAACATAATTCAAAGCGTGTATGGCAAGCCTCGATTCGGTTCCCGCAAGCATCTCACGTTTTCGCATTTAATTCGTATTTAAACTTTTTTCGATCTTAATTTTTTCTTTGCCGCAATTTCAAATACATTTTAGTTCTTTGTTGTCCCAAAGCAAGCGGGCCAGTTATGTCTATTATTTATTGCCGGCACAGGATTTGTTGAACTTTCGACGAACAATAGCCGCTTAGTGACTATGATTCTAAACACATTTGATAGCCGACTATCGAACAAATAGCTTAAGCCATTAACACTGACAGGGTTGGATTAGAGACATGCCCGAACGGCAGCGAAAGGCGAATGAGTGAGATCTTTTATGCGATATGCCAGTTGTATGCGTGTATTTACATACTGTGTGTGTATGTACGTACTGAAAATTTTTGCATTACTTTCAACATACATTTCGGGGTCAAACATAATGGGAATGAAAACAATAACAGCAAATAAAAAGTTCATTAGAAGTCGCATGGTGAAAAAATCGTTTTTTATTTTTGTTTTTTTCTTTTATTGATAGACTTTTTTTTAATAGGAAATTTTAATGAAAAATAGTGGATGAAAAATAAATTGCTAAATGTTTCCAATTAAGTGTCTACATTGATCCATAAAACAATAACGTTTCTTTACACCAAAGTCTGCTATACAATCTACGCCAATTAAGCAGCACAGCTGAATGCCAGCCAAAGCGCTGCTCATAGCAACAGACATTGGCCGCTAAATTTTATTAGTCTTTTATATTTCACGCATATTTATACTTGTACAGACTCCAAGCGTATTTGGTTTCACCATTTATGCTGATTTTTATCTGTTGTGCGAAAAGTAGTGTGTTTCCATTGCGAGTCTTCATCAATCTTCGTTTTGCCCATCATATAGATATAACTATGTACTCGTACATATGTATATGTATGTACGAATATGTCTATAAAATTAATTAAAAATATGTTTACTATCAATCGTTTGTTGCTGTTTCGTTTGAAATTTGTTTAGCGTCAATTTTGACTAGATAAGCGTGTTTAAGGCAGCGAGTGTCTTTTATTAACCCCTGGCTATGAAAGCTGCCTTCAGATACCCCAATACTAGGTTCGTACATCGACACTGACTTATTGACATATCACACACGAGTTTTCTTATGACTTTGTTGCCAATGTTGGAAGCTGTCATAAATGTGTTCAAGTGGAAATGTGTAGTTTCTATTTTCCCCCATTTAAAAATGCCTACATTAAAACACACATACATATAAATACATATGTATGTACAAATTAGGTGGTTTCTCTGCACTCTGCGTGTCAGTCAGTCACTCAAGCGCGAGTTGATAGAAAGTTTAACATATGACAGCTTAATTTCATATGTAGATATGTTTGTAACATATCTAGTTGAACTCCATACAATAACGGTAAATAAAATAAAATTTCAGTTACAGTTTTTATTATATTTACATCTAGGGTACAGTAGCGGGCCAATAGCCCGCTAACACTTTGCCATACAAACAGTTATCTCTTTAATGCGTAAATCATTGAAAAAGATTGGGTCGATAAATAATTCATTTTGGTTGGTTCTGGTACACTTTTTGGTAATATTTAGGATTTTATCTTTCATTGAATGAAGAGTGAATAAAGGAAATATATTTCAATATATATAATTTATATATATATGTAGTTTTACTACTCATTTGCGTAATATAATCTGGAAATTTTTCTCTGAGTTTAATGATGTAATCCCCTAAATCTACATCAAAAAAATTAATTGTATTAGTTAGCACCTAAGACTCGGTTGTGTATAACTCTGTCAATGTGTATGTACATACTTACATATGTATAACTTAGCTCAGCAAAAAATTTATAATTTTAAATACATTTTTGAAAATTTTTTTAATATTCTTCGATTATTCAAATTTATGTAGATCAGATTTACCTAGTTTATATCAAAAATGTATTTATTGCATTTAAAGATTATTAAATGTTTCCAATTTTATCAAAAATATTTAAAGGCAGAAAAAATGTTAACTTCGGTTACACCGAAGCTAGAATACTTTTCACAAATACAAAGGTTCCATACAAGAACTTGATTCCGATCGTTCAGTTTGTATGGCAGCTAAATGTTACAGTGACCTGATCTGAACAATTTTTTTGGAGATTCCCTTATTGTCTTAAATAACAATCCATGCCAAATTTCGTCAATATATCTCGACAAATGAAAGAATTTTCCATGCAAGCACTTTATGCCGATCGTTCAGTTTATATGGCAGATATATGCTATAGTGATCCGATCTAAACAATATCTTTGGATATTACGTCAAATCAGAGAGTTTTCCATATAAAAATTAGATTCCGATTGGCAGCTATATGCTATAATGGTCCGATATCGAGCATACTTATATTTATTATATATTTTATCGGGTTTTATATAATTACCTATCAAAGCGATTAGACGAAATAAATCAAGAATGCAAAAATTATAGGAAAGAAAAAAGAGTAGATTATCGAAAGATATTTCCCCGTCTTTGATTCTGGTAATTTGCAAAAGTATAAAATGTTCGGTTACACCCGAACTTAGACCTTCCTTACTTGTTATATATATACTTGCATATACATATATATGTAAGTAGTCATAATATGCATACATACTTAAATATTTACTCATTAATTTATTGATATTCAAAAGGTTGTTTCGGCTATTATTGCAAGCTTGATGCGAGGTCGCTTATTTCCGAGGAAGGAAGCCTTAGAAAATGTGCTATTTTCTGCCATTTTGGCGTATGGTTAAAAATTAACACTCAACTGGTCGGCATACAAATTTAAGTATAAGTCTTTGCAAATAAAAATATTTGTGCATATGTTAGCAAAAATGATTTTAAAGTATCGGTGCAATTATTACATTAGCATGCATTAATTATTACAGCCCTGTGCTGTGCGTGTGGTTTTCGTGATTTCGCAACCTTAATCGTATAAAGCAATAAATGCAACAACACCTTGCTTTCGACACCTTTTTTGTTTTTTATTTATTTTTTCAACATATTTTTCCGTCATGTTGGCGATTATTTTTTATTTATTGGCTTTTCGTTTATTTGTTTGATTTATTGCTTTTATTTTAAACCTTCATCGACTTAAAAGAGTAGACTTTGCATAACAGGCTATTTTAAAAGTATTTATATACATACATTTGTGAAATACAAACAAACTTATAGTCCTCAGGGTACCCTGCAGCGAAGCTAATTAGTTAGAAACTAAGAACCGAAACCACAAAGAGTTAGCTGATCTGAAAATCGCTGATAATGCCCTAGTTAAAATAGCCTTAAATATGGACTAAGTTCGAAGATCAATAATAATATTTGGTATTGAATATTTGAAGTTGTGTAATACAAATCATACTATGGAATGGATCACATCAATTTTACTAAGCTCTACAACCAAATGGTGACTTAATTTTTCCTGAATAATGCGATGTTTCACTATAGATAAACAGATGAACCTGAACTAAAATGTTGAGTGGTTATAAACAACGGCTAAGGAAAAAGTAAACGTCATTAAATTATATCTCGGGTCTGTTTTTAACCTGAAAGAGCGCTTATAAAACTCCATTATTGGTCAATAATATATTTTAGGGATGCTTTTAAAATTTGGTGACTTATTTTCACTCGCTTGAGTTGGGACACTTGGAGGATAATGAATGTTTTCCCATAAACAGGCCGAAAGTTGAGAGTTCTTACGCCTGAAAAAGAAAACGCATGCAGTTTTAAAGGAATGAATATAGCTGATGAAACTGAAAACTAACTAAATAGTTAAGTTATTTATATTATATAAAGTCATGACGAAACTTTACTTTTTTTTCTGAAAGAAAAAGATTTACGACAGCCCCCTGCAAGCAAGTAAAATGAATTGTATGATATTAATTCAGGATAAAAGCATAATTTGGACAACTAGTTCACCATTTTTGTAGTATGATTGGTATTTTCTTTCAAACAAGGCCATATAAAGGGTATAATATTTGCATTTGTTTTATTTAGATAATCATCTAGCGGAAGCGAACTGATTATATGGTCATCCAAAATCACTTTGTGGAGTTTTTCAGGGTTTCGTCCATAATCGCATCTTTTGAACCGTCGCTATGTTCATCGCTTTCGGTGTTCGTAAGGCACGCATAGCATTTATCAAACCATTTGAATCCCGGAATTCTTTTTACAAAAATTGTTTTCTATTAACATACAAATTTTCTTTTTTTTTCAAGTTTTCAAAATACCAAAGCTTGTGGCACTTAAAGTAATATACTTATGGCCCTTGAATATAAACAATATAAACAACAGCTGTGAAATTTATGCATGTGAAGGTTAGGTATAGCCATAAATCTTATGTATTCAATTATAGTGGCTCCATCTCAATGAAATGAAACGAACCTTTCCGCCTACCTGCTATTATGCATATGCATATATAATGAAATCACATTTTCTATAAACATGCAAATTTTCCTATTGGGCATCTTGTTATCACACGTGTAGTCTCATCGGTTTATATATGCACCAGTAATTCGTAAAACATGCTGTGTACAACCAAAAACCAACAATCAGTCCTTGATTTTAATTACATTGTATTGGTGCGGATACTTAAGGTAACTTAACGCATAAGTTTGCACTAATATACTTATGTACTTAGATATGTATATAACGACTTTGCCGATACCTCTGCTTAATTACATTCCATTTACTTGGCCAAGGCAATTCGCGGTTACCCATCGCCCATTGTTATATTGCAATGATTTGGTTCTAGCCACACTGAACAAATGCATACATGCATACAAACATACACATGTATACGACAAGTACATAAGTATTTTCATCGAGCTACACCGCACAACGGCCGGTGCTTCACCTTGCTGATTGCCTATCTTACAGCCGGTTTCATAATCGTGTTGTCGCTGTTCGTTCGTTTGGCCTTTCGAACTGTGCGATTCATGCTGACTGCCTGTCTGCCTGCTTTCCGCCTGTTTGCAAACTAACTTGCAACTGCAACAATATTTAGTGTTCAACACTTTGTGGCAACACGCATTTTACTTTGCTGTCTTTAACCTTATTGCAGTGCCTTTGTTGCTATTTTATACTTATCCGCCTAGTCGCCTACTTGGCCCCACAAATCAGTTTTGTATGCTTTGGAACTGACCTCGTCGCCTGAATTTCGCTTAACATGTTTTATACTTGTATATAAGTGTGTAAGTGTGCAAAGTAGTAAACACAGATTTTATTTCCTTCGTGCTTCCTTCCTTCGCTGTTCTGATTCGATTTCTCTCCTAGATATACTCGTACATACACACCTGTATGTAAATATTTATATATTTTGTATATAGAAGTACATAGTATGTATGTATAAATTAAACGCTTATCTACACAGTTATATATGTCCTAGTGAAGGTTGAAGACCCACTTGCCTAAATTTTAGGTTTTTTAACTTTTCTTTTCTCTCTTTGCCGATTCGTATTGGTTGTTTCATTTAACTTTTATGGTATTTTTCGACTCACTTATCAAATATTTAAGTGGTATTAAAGTAAAAGTATTTATATTGTCAAATCTTTGGTGTGTGTGCAATGTATGTACATGATCTCAAAAGAGAAATTTTTTGAAAGTCAAGGAACTTGATATTGAAAAAGAAGTTACTGTGGATTAGAAGTAAGTATAATATCTTTCATGAGAATCATACTGTTATAAAACCTGGATTAATTTACTCTTGATTCAAATTGGTTTTGTTTTTAATGTTAGAATTCTTACCTAATTGACTTTTAATAATTAAGATGAAAATAGTAAATTTTACATAAATCTGTTTAGACTTTCTGGGGCCTTCATATGTTGTGCAAAGCAAAATACATTGAAGTTAGACAGAATCCAGACTTTTTCTTAACATTTAAGAAAGAGATGTAAACCAGCACATAGAACATTGTGTCTGCCAAAGCGGTGTTCCGTTACATGATTGAATGAAGATAACAAATGCTTAGTTTCGGTGGGTAATTATTAAGAGAGTATTACTACTCCGGCAGTTATAACCGTCATCGATTGACAAGAGAGGTTTTCATACTCACTAAAGAGATATGATCGCCGTTTTCAATGTTACAAAGTTTTTTTTCATAAACAAGTTCTTGGACAAGTTTTAAATCAACTAGTTGTCAATTCTAACAACAAAACAAACTTTGTTGTTGAACAAAAATTATTCATTTTAATAATTTTAGACTTCACGTCTTTTAATTATTAAACGTTTCTAAAATGCTATTTGCAGTGGAAAATAATAACTTATGTTTAAACAGGTGGTATAGTTTGTTCGATTCGTGACTCTCTAACGGTTGCTGATTATATACATATTTATAATAGAAACAGAGAATGCAAACATTGAACCTAAATTACACATGCCTCCGTTGTGCAACGGTTGTTACCATTTGAAAAGAAATCTCGACCGCTATTGCATGGAAAGACGTTTAACAGTTGCTCAAAAGTTTTCAAGCTATTAACCGTCAGTTCGCGCCTTTAGGCTATAAACGGATCTGTAAAGTAGCCTTTCTCCTAAAAGAAAGATAATAGTACAGACATAATTGCAGATTCTTTTGTCCTAGTTCAAGCACGTAACCATCTTCAGGTCAGTTCCGACCCGACAAGTTGTATGCTCAGTTAAAATTTTTTCAAAAAATAGCATTAATTCTGATATATGTATAGTACATATATTTTTTATTACATACTGCTGTTTAGTTGCTGTTAAGGCGTTGAACTCCCCATAGTCATTATAACTAAATGTATCGTTAAATAAGATGTCAAGGCTATTGTCAGCCCAATACACCATAAGGCTAACACATTTTAAGAGCTACTTCCTGTAGTGGTTAAGTCATAAAATTATTTAAGAAAAAAAAAATCATAAATTTTATTAGCATTTTGAAATCGCGGAGTAAGATTTTAATTTCGCTTTCGTTGACATTTTTCATGTTCGTATTTTACTTGTATAGCGTTGCAAGTATGTATGCAACCTTCGTGGTTTATAGCTCTTTTTTACTGCAGTTGAGTGTTTATCATCTACATGGGCGCTCCTTATATATGACAAAACAAATTTGTATTCCTACCTACCCATGCACCATAAACACATACACACAAGTTTTGGAACCGCTAAATATTTTTATCTGCAATGTCTGCGCACAATCAGTACGCCACTTAGTCAAGGACCTGTTTCCATATACATATGCAGATATATGTGCCTATGCACGTTAGCTCTTATGTACTATTTAAAAAGGATTAACCTCGTTTGGACACAAGGCCGCTTGAAGTACAACTAATTTGCCGGTGTAAACAGCAGTAGTTTGCCGTCGCGAGCAAACGAACACAAATAGTACTATAGACATTCTCATACATGTAGAGCTGCGAACAATGAAATAGTAGTGGGAACCAACAGTCGAAATCTTTTTTAATTGTTAAAAACTTGAAACAGTTTAGACTACGGTCGCATTGCAAATGTAAAACTCCCTTTCCAAGCAATGTTTATAAATAAAAGGAATTCAGGCATGTAGTATATGTTTTATTATATAATATAAAACTTTATTTTACATGGAAATTATGTGGAGCAATAATATAGTAGTACATAAGAAAAGCATTCTTAAATGAATCATTGAAGCTATTTTTGAAGTTCGCTCTGTATCTATACTTAATGCTTAGTAGCATGACCTTTATCTCTAGTAATAGCTATACAACGTCTCTTCATAGAGTTCCCAAGAGTTTCGCACCTGTTCGAAGATACAATTTGCCATACACACTTATATAATTACGAGACACAGCTCGTTGCTGTTTTGGGCTTAGTTTTCCAAACATATTTCAGGCCCAAGTGTTTTCAATGGGCTTGAGGTCAGGAAATTGAGCTGGCCAGTCTATAACCACAAATGTATTGACCGGAATCAGGGATCACCCGTGTATTAGAGGTACATCTCATATACTCTCGAGACCCTTTCGCTCCATAAACAATAATTTACAACTTATTACTCAGATGTTATTGAACAAATTTAAATCCGTCATAATACGTGATTTTTTTTTAAACGGTGGCCTTACGAGGCTGTGTGCATATAAATTATATTCTTGTAACCTTCTTCTTACATCATCGCAGGCTAAATTTATATGTTATTGAAATGAGGAAAATTGTTGCTGATTTTTGCATTATTTTGTAGGTTTTGGCGCTTTAATAAGGTTTCTAATCAAGTTTCGCTTTCCCTTACTGCAATATTTCCCGCGTCTCACTAAAGGATGCAAACACATTATTTGTTTTTATACTCTCGCAACATGTTGCTACAGAGTATAAAAGTTTTGTTCATCTAATGGTTGTTTGTATCACCCAAAACAAACAAATCAAGCAACAATGATTATATCAGGGTAAAACTTTGCGTGAATAATGCGTTTAAAGTGTGCCACCTTGTGACCAAAAATTGTCTAAATCGAACCAAAACTGTTCAAGCCCCTAGGTACTGAATATATGGCCGCCAGTGCCTATAGTTGATTTTTTACCGAAAATATCGGTCAATGTGTAAGATAATAATTGACATTCATATAATAAAATAAATAAATGAAACTCTCGATAATAGTAAGTTTTTGTGTCAAGAATTGGATGAATCGGATCAATACTTCCTTTAATATAAAATTTTGCTAACACCTGAAGTAATTTCCCGGTCTTTGATCCTTGCAAGTTACGAGAGTAAAAATTGTTCGATTACACCCGATCTTAGAACTTCCTTACTTGTTTTTTCTGGGTTTAAAAAATACAAAATCTCGTATAGTGCCAAATATACCATAGATCTAAATTTATGTAACGAGTACCAACTAATATTCATTACTCGCAGCTGTACATATGTACTCATAAATAAAGCGTGGAATATGCTGGAATACTTAGATTAAGGACATACCATAATCCTTAAGTATATTTATAAATATCGTACATACTTATATGATTTACAATATCGCTATCGATCTGAGAAGGTTTAAATGAAGAATTACTATATATGTATGTTTGTGATAAAAAGACTACTTACAATTTAAAACATACACATATTTGCACGATTACCAGTGGTTCCAAAAGAATTGTCAAATAATTATGGAAAGAAATAAATCCGACAATTCGGATTGAAACCTGCTTCAATATTTTATTTTATTAAATTGTTAAAAAAAAAGACTAAAATATTTGAATACTAATTTTTCTTTATTAAATTAAAAATGTTGAGAAATATTTTTGTAGGATATATTTTTAAGATGGGTTGCCACCACAAGTCGAAAAAAATATTCAATAATAAAATAGTTATATTCAAATAAAGATATTTGAGAAATCCTTAACATACTTAGATATATTTTAAATATGATCAAGAATTTATGTATTGCGCTTCCATGATCACAAAACAATCATATAAATTTTAGAATATAATGATAGAGTTAATGAAAAAAACCTATCTGGAATGTCTTCAAGATTTGTAAAATATCCAAAATATTTATATTTATCTAAATATATTGAAATCATTATTTGTATTACATACAGAAAAAAATCCATTTTGAAGCTTAGACGCTTTTTTTCTTGATATGCGACAATCAGAACAATATGTTCGGAGATCGGAGTATTGACTTGGATAATAATCCAAGACCAAATTTCGTAAAGATAATTCTCCAATAAAAACGTTTTCCACACAAGGACCTGATTTTGATCGGTCAATTTGTATGACAGCTATATGCTGTAGTAGTCCATTTAAAAAAATAGTTTCGTAAAGATAATTTGTCAAATATAAAAAATTTCCGTACAAGCTCGGTCAATTTTATATGGCAGCTATATGCTATAGTGGTCAGATATCACCGATTGACAAATGAGCAGCTTATTGGGGAGAAAGATATTTTAAAAACTGAAACACTAGTTAGCTCAATCAACTCAGCTTATTATGCTAATTATTTATGTATACTACTAAATTATGTACACTATACACTTCG
Organism: Bactrocera oleae; assembly: GCF_042242935.1. Lineage (NCBI taxonomy): Eukaryota > Metazoa > Arthropoda > Insecta > Diptera > Tephritidae > Bactrocera > Bactrocera oleae. Next base: position 47,017,610 of record NC_091540.1, on the reverse strand, counting down.
TGGCAAACTTAATATACCCTGTTCAGGGTATAATCACACAAGTGCTCTTAAGTTGTTACCGAGAAGTCCCCGCCTACTATGTGGCTTACTATTGTACTTACCTTCAAAAGGATTACGAAAAGTTTTATTGCCGTATATTCTATATTACTTCTGTATTGATTTATTTTATAAAGCATGCTCGCATGCTCGAATTAATTTATGCCAGTCAAGTGTTACATGTACGCCACTTAACTCCTTCATTTTATTATATTCTCACATATATTTGAAGAAAATTATCGTATGTCCAACAAAACATTAAAAAGTCCAAGTATAATATTCTCAAACAAGTGTATGGACATGCGACAGACTACTGTGCAGTGGAAATTTTCAAACTTAACTACATGCAGATGTTTGTATGGTATACATCAACATTTCTTTTATATAATAACACAAAACACACATATACATGTGTACAAAGAAATGTATTTAGATTTTAAATTGCGTTTTATGAAGTTTTTTATTTAATACTAATATTTGCTTTCTCATGGTTACTTTACTTATATACATTTGTATGTACATCTAGCATATCTAATTTATCGAAAATTATTATAAGTCTTTTCGTATTTTATCATTTATCTGTCTTCTTTTATATTTTTATTTCTCGCTCAACTCAAGTATTTAAAAAGAGTATTGACAATAATAAAAATTATTAATTTGCTATAAAAATTCATTAAAAATCGATGTGTTATAAAATTGTTATGCCGAGCTCTGATATCATATATGAATTTTTAATAGAATTTCGAACAATCTATTAATTTTATGAGATTAACGACATCTTTATATGGTATACTACGAGCCTCAAAAATTGAAAAATTAACTTCGGTCACTGACACCGGTTTTATTCTCTTTTGAGGTGATTTCTACTTTGACTGGCTTTTGAATTAATTTTCGAAAAAAAATTTTAGACAAATTCGAAACATTCGTTTTCCAAAATATAGTGGGTGGTTACCCACTTATGCGGAGTAAATAACCGGGCCCGTTCCTGTTACGTAGACCCGACTGTCGTATTCAGAAAGAAAAGCAGATCAGTAAATGTTAAATCGAAAAATTACTGCGGGTGATAGTCTCTCCTTGAGAAGAATCTATTGAGGAATTATTAGCTTAGGATAGGAAAATTCTTAAAACTGCTTTTTTCTGTCTGTTATATCTTTGTTTCTTCAGTAGGCCGCTTACAAGCTATACATATAATTGTTTCCGAAAGCATTCTAGAGATGTACGAGTACATACATAAACCTTAACCTATAAGCCTGGTATTGAATAGCATTAGTTATAAATAATCGCTATTATTCCGAATTTGTTAGCCAATCAATAAAATTATTTTATTGGCAAACGATTGAACAACCTTTATAGCAATTTTGAAGAATTATATTATTAAAAACTCAAAAAGATTACTCCACAATGAGAAAAATACTATAAAAACGAACTTTTGTCAATAAATCATTATAATTTTAATGGTGCTTTCGAGTGAGCGTTTTCAGCAAACAAAAGAATATTAGAAGCAAAAATAATTTTGTGTTAATTGTTTTCATAAATTCAAACTTCAAATTTATATTATCATCTTAATACCTATTTTGTATTCTTCAAATTCTCAACACAAAAGAGCTTTTGTATAAACAATTACGTTTTTTTTTTGTGAATTTCAACTAACATTACGCCTCGCTTTCATTCCGTTCACACTATCAAACTGCAAATCGTAAAAGCGTGCGCTTTATTTTGAAGATTTCATCTTTTCATACAATCAGACAATATCTGCGCTTATTATCTGCCTTTTGGTGTATCCGCTGAGTATTTGGCATTCAAAGCGCGTGCGCATATTATTCTCTCTTTTTGCAGTTTCCTTTCATTCAATCGGGAATTGTGCATATTTCAATGATTGTATTTATTCGGTTATTTGTATTTACGTGTATACAATATATTTCTGTTTGTATTTTACTTATTATGACTTGCAATGTTTATAGATATTTGTATGTTGCTTACTACTTGAAATTACGTAAATTCTACAAATAGATACACATATACGCAGTTAATTGCAGATTTACTTATAAAAATGTGAGTTGTTTGTGCAAAAAATTGTATTTATTCTTTATTATTAATTTGTTATTTGCACAACTTTATCATTTGTTCTTAAGCTTTGTTAACAATCATATTTTATACAAAATTATTCGATATTTAAATTATTTAACAAACCCGATGCTTATCTCTTGTCAAAAAACTTACATGTAAAAGCACAAACAAAGTAAGCGAGCCTAATTTAATGCCCGAAAAAATGCGAACCCATGATAAAACGGGGTATAACCGACTTTTTCTATGCTACCAAGTTTTTTTTTTTTTCATTGTTAATGGGTTAATGGCTGAAACAATAAATGACTGTCAATATGGCAAACAATTATTAAACGAAAATACGTATACGTGTATTTATTAGAAAATGTTATCGCAGTGCTGTCAGTGTACTTTAGGTTGTTCGATTCGCTACTCTCTAACGCTGCGCGAATCAAAAACAGCTTATACATAGCCCGAATGGAGTAATTCCAAATTGGTAATTCATATAATTTACCAACATTGGTTCAGGTCAGTAAGCAACCACATTATATCATGCATTGCCTTAATCCCCTAGAAAATATATTTTTTATAAAACAAACTATAATCAAATTATATAATATTTTTTACAAGAACGCTGTACCTGACATTACATTTTCGCGAACTAAACAGCACTAATTTCTCAAATTTTTCGCATTAATTTGGTACAAACTTAATTATAAACCAATTAGATAAAATTTTCACTAAAGTATTTACATACTACCAGTTCGCTACCAAAATATTTTCTTACATTCGCATTCACTAACCCTTCGTAAGAAAAAATTTATTTCAAACTGGGCGCTTATTGATACAAATATTCATATATGTATATATATATTTGTTAGTAGTTGTATCATCTTCCAAGCTACATCTTCTAGCAAATGTACCGACGTACAGTGGACAATTTAACTTGACGGGGTCTGCCTATTTTAACGATTTTCTATGCTCACTAAAAAGCTTTTATGCTTCACAGTCATAGCAAAAAGCCTCGGGCTATGTAATTTTCTACCCTTTTATGGCGTGCTCAAGTGTTTCTACGCTGTGATTGTTTAAATTATTAAGTTTTATTTTTGTCTTCTCCTAGGTTTTGTTGACTCGTCTTTATTCAAGTCTTACAATGTGCTTGCGCCAAGTTGCATATGTTTAAGCCATACATATGTTTACATATCTATGTGTAAACAAACATAGGTATATGTTGTTACAGGTATGTCTTGGCAACCCACGCTCGTTTGCCACGCTTCGGCTTAACTCTATTGGTTTTTTTTCTTTAACAGCCAAATATTAGTAAAGTGTACATATACATGTAAATAGTTGTAAGCATGTGAAGCTTAAAGCAACACGTGCAATGCATGCTAATATTACAGTGGTGTTCATAATATCCGGGCATTGAAGAAAACATTTTTTTTCTGTCGTAATATCCGGTATTGATGGTTTTTTTTTTGTAAATTTTATAAAATTTCAATATTTCTTATTGTTGTAGCGTCAAAAATTATATGCCTAATAATTCTGAGGAACGCTGCCAAGTTGACAGTCCTTGACTGCATTCAAATCCGGTTCAGTTCCTGATACGTATATCAGATTGTCAGGGAAATCTCAAGTTAACAAATGATAAAGTAATGTAGTCTTGATACTAAAATATTTTTCGAAACCGTTTTAATTTAAAATATTAATACATCATGTCCAAAAATTTTGAAATAAAATAGTTTTTGTTTAATTTAAAATCTCAAAACGATCTCTCAGCTTATTTAATAAACATAAACATTTGTATAGGTTTAATTGAAATATTAATACATCAGGTCCAAAAATTTTGAAATAAAATAGTTTTTGTTAACGAAAATTTAAAAATTCGTTTTTTTCATGTGGTCAATCCTATTTTTTCGTAGACAGCTGTATATACATACATATAATTTAGAGGTTACTGCTCCGATATTTGGAGCATTATATAATATATTTGAATATAATTGAATAATTGAATAATTCTTCGCTCAAGCTGAACTTTTTAGCCATAACAGAGTATTTCTGCGCTTCTGACACGACCAAAACATCACTCTGTCCAGCTGTCGTTCTTAATAACCACCGCAGAACGTCAATCCAACACGCCACTTCGCCAAAATCATGCCTATTTCACGCTTGCTCTTCCATTTTTGGCAATAATCAGTCCGTGAAGTGGTTATTACGGTAGTTGGCTTATTCATTTTCTATTTTGGCATATAGGAAGTGTGTGTTTGATATACGATCTCGCAGCTACATATTTCCATACACATGTACCTATGTATGTGTATTATTTATGTATTTAAAAATAAACAAATGATCAATTATCTGCTAATATTATAATGGGTGTTTGTATGTATTTGTAACAATAATGAATATTTCAAAAGTTATCAATATCGAAAGCTTTCCGATCATAGAAAATCAATCAACGCAATTCTATATCGTTTGCGCATACTCGTATATATTTACGTAAACACGTGTACGTGTACGTACATACTTACGCTATATACCACATGTACTCACGCTTTTCAATTGGCGAGACTTTTTGTCTAGCCATATTTGGCAATTGACCTTTAGCTAAGAATTTTTATTATCGCATGCGATTTATATATTCAATCGGTGATTTGTTGGAGATTTGTATCCAATCTGACGTTGTCAGCATATAAATTGTTTCGCTTTAAAATTTAAACACATGGCACACGATCTTATATTGATTGAAAAGGTTAATAGTAAATTGCTGGACACAGACTGTTATTAATTAACTACGCATTTCATGCTGAAAAATGCTTAATTTTTATGATTATTAACTATTCAACGGTAATTTACCTGACAGACCTTTCATTTTTGCAAAAATAATTTCAACAGTAGTATTTTAGATATATAATAATAATAAAGATATATAATCGATTTCGATTTTCAGTACAAAATCCAAGAGTTATTCCCTTTGCAACACATAACATAATTTGCTTATCATATTAGGGCTACCAGAAAAATCATAGCATGAAGGTTATCTGTACTTGTAGAGAACTGTAATTTAGTTTCGACGTCATTTTGAGTCGAAAGATATAGACAACTAATGACACTAAACTCTTCAGTTCTTTTTATGGAGGTAACCCCTGACCTCATAGTTGAGGTTGGTCAAAAAGCTAATCATGGTTACGGACAGGTAAAATGCAAACTAAGCATCCCGCAATAGTAACTGATAAGATCAGTTCATTCTTTGTGAGCTCGGTTGTTTCTGATAAAATTAAGTTCGGAGTTGTATTATTTAAGGCAAACTGGTTACATGTAACTAAATATATTATAATTTATTAAAAATCTCTCCTCATTTTTATTTTATTTCGATTCGAATAGTTCTGAAATGCTTATTATCTTTTATTTCTGAAAATTTTAGTAAAGAAAGTTATTTATTTATCATTATTTATGCATTTAAGCAAGAGATACACTAAAAATTTAAAAACTTACATATTTTCATAGAGTCTCTCATATGTAATGGTAGAAAAAACCGAAAGAGTTTCCTATCATATTGCCTTTGATAAGGGTTTTTGTCAATTTTTATATCAAAGAGTTGCAATAATATCAGCAATTTATGCACAGTTGTTACAGCATTATGACGTCTTTATGCATGAACTCGAATTTTAACAACAAAAAAACCAAAATCTACAAAGAAGTTCTTTAAAACATTGTTTTAGGAATTGAAATCGAAAATAATTTTTTTTTCATTTGTCGGAACTGCCGGAATCGAACTACTATATAATATAGCTGTCATAAAATCTGAACGATCAAATTCAAGATCTTGTATGGGAAACTTTTTTATTTGACAAAATAACTTCTGCATCCCATTCTTTGTGCTAATTTTTTTTATGTATGTACATTTACGAGTACATTTGTATGTATATAGTGGTTCATTGGTAGTGTTGACTTCTTGTTTTATTTAAATGCACCCGTTTACTCGTTTATTGACCCGTCTGCTGTGCTATGCCGCTAGAAAAGATAAGAACTAAATTTGAATGTAATTGAACGTATTTATCGCCAAGTACTTCGGAATGAGAGTGATCTCTTGAGAGAGTTTTCTTTGTTTATATAAGCTGATGTTAAATGAAGCGTCTAACTGTAAATGAACTTTATGTTGTTGTCGAAAGCCCCACTAGTCAGCCGCCATATTTTTTCCATACAACTAAAGTTTGTACTATTATATTTTGATCATTCACTGCTAGGCACTTAGTTCTATGTTATGATATGACAAAGGGCTTTTCTTGTGAAATATGTATGTATATAACTAAATATTTTTAAATTCTGTTTTGATATGAGGTCTGCCCAAAATATGTCACCTCACCCAAGTAGGGCGTTATGTTGTATTATTGTCACTATTAATTCTAAGGCTTCTTATTGTGCCTGAAATCAGTATGATTTTGTATTCAACATCCAATATCTGAAATAATGTGCCAGAGGATGCTACGGATAGTATGATTAGATTACAATATTTCTATATGTGTTTGCAAATGTTTTTTCATGATTTATTCAACAGTTCCATTCTTTTGGTGTTATCATTCTTGTTCCAGAGCTGCTTGGTTTATTATCGATTTCCATTTGATTTACGACAATATTATAAAAAAGTTGATAATTCTGACTCTTTATAACTTTCTTAATTTAAGAAGTTAATAATAATTTAATAAATAATGGAGTTTAAAATAATTAATTAATAAAATAATAATTTAGACTCCATAATAAGATCTAGCTATTTTTATTCTATATAAAAATTTATATTTCTGGCTGGAAAAAACTGCCCACAACATTTCTGAAGCATACGAATATGATAAGAAAGTTTTATCAGGAAAAAATTATACTCCTACCCACCCGCCCTTTATGTTCGCTACAAGCATTCATACTCAAAACTAAATGCAGAAAAAAACTAATGAAAAGTGGCAGCAAATTGCTGATAATGGTCCACACCCACAATTAAGTAACTCGAGCGCATTTTGACGTCAACACCCACTTGAGTAATGCATGCGCACACTCACACATAACGCATTTCATATGTATATGTATGTAAATATGAAAATTCAATGAGGATACATCAGCGTATCTCATTTGAAGACTTTCAGCCCAATTGCAGTGTATTTAGGAAATATTGAAACATCGTATTGTTTGCATTTATCTGCTGGCCACTCTGCACGCGTGCCTAGGAATGTAGGTGCACGAGTGTGTGTGCGTAAATGAATGTTTGTATCTCACATCGATAGCCATTTAAAATTAATTGCTTGTTAAGAATCTCATGCATACATATGCATTTATACAACGAAGATCTATGCCATGCAGCTGTTGGCCTGTGGCACGCCGGAAATTCGGCACGCACTCGCCTCACCCACACACGCTAAACAATTGTACCGGCTTCACGTTTGTTGCAAGTAAAGTGAATGACTTCTGCTTGCCGCACTGCTAAATTGTTTTCACAATATGATTCTTCTTCTTATTGTATTCAAAGTATTTTTAGAACTTTCTGTAAAACAATCGAAATTATTTGTATATAACGGTATTTGGCTAACAGTGCTATTGAAAGCGTTCTATAGCATTCGAAAGTCAATTCGTTTTGAAAGTTTAAAGCATTAAACTAGTGGCTAAGAATATATACCGAAATCGGTTCTTTTTCTTTACATTGAGAACGGTGTAGCTTTAAAGTTATTACTCGTCACGAAATGTATCTCAAATCATAAGAGAAGAACCCAGAGTATTGCCGAGTCGATAAGATAAAATTTGGTCCGATTACGTAGAGCCGACTGTCGTCGTGTGGTGTGAACGGAGCACTCACTATTTGCCGGTGCACAGCTAAGCAAGAAAGTGTCTAAATTGGAAACAAAATAGAAAACTGGATAAGTTATCTGATAAAATTATTTATCTAATGATTTGTTTCTAACTTTAAAAGTGGTGCCGAAAGTGTGAACCATGTTACAATTGAATCCAAAGGTCGTGACACGGCTTCGATACTCTTGATTCCACACAACATAAGCTTCCAGCGATTTCAATTTATTCACCAATATAAGAAAGAAACTGTTAGAGAAATAATTTCCATGCAAAAAAAGTTTCGACTTACACACCTTTAGAACAAAGATAATTTCTTCGGATAAAAAAATTAAAAATTATTTTTCAGGGACAAGAAGGCATTGCGAAGCTTTGCTCAATCTAATGGGGAAACTAAAAAAGTATTTTTGGAATTCAGGTGAATATAATGACAAAGAAACAAGTATTTTTATACCCACTTGTGGCCGTCGTTTGAAAAGAAAGATGAAAATCTCTGAAAGAGTTATAGGCTATGCTAAAAATCAAGTTTGAGAAGTGTTTCGACGATTGGAAGAAGCGCTGGCATAAGTGCATAATATCTAATGGGGACGACCTATTTTGAAGGCGACATCATTAATGCAGACGAATTAATAAATATTTTTTTCAAAAAAAACAAAGACTACCGTTATATTTTGAACACACCTCAATGCCCACAAATGACTTCCATTTTCCCACTTTTTAAACTTTCAAAGGCTCCCACGTAGATGTTAATTATAAATTTTGAATTAATAATTGCGAGGTAAAAAACTTCCTCCTGCAATTTCGAAAATTTTTCCCTTCCAAAACATTTTGTATTATCTAAAAAAAAATTGTGATATGTTATGATATAAAAATAAGTTTTGCAAATATATGTACATACATAAGAGAAATTAATAGTGTGAGTCGAAAATGAATAATGCATAAGTCACCTGTCATACGGCCTACACCAGCTTATCGGTGTTGCCAATCAAAGGCGCTTGCTTTATTTAAACAGCCGGAGGCGAATAGGTGCCGTTGAGCTTTGCGGAAATCCATTGTTGTCAGTTTTTGTTTATTTTTTTAAGGTAACGTATTTTGTTTATTTTTCGCTGGAAAACTTTATAATTTTAAAAGGTTTAAATACAAAGGAGCATACATAGTATGTCTGGTATGTGTTTAGGTACCTGTATTATTTTATTTACTTTCCATTTAACGTTACTGATATAATTATTGAAAGGCAGAGCTTGTAATCAATGCAAAAGCAATGCTTCATTGCACTTACAAATTTATTCATTTCAAAGCATTAAGCCACTGAAAAACCCGCATAAATAAAAGTTTGTTGACTTAAAAGTCAAAATGTTTTATCCAAAAATATTTAAGCATGAAATTTGTTGAAAAATAGCTTCTAATTTGTTGTGAAATTTATTTTTTTTTAACTATTCATCAATATCTTTTTTGGTATATTCATAGCATGGTGGTATGATTTATTTCAGGCTCGAAGCAGTTTGATACAGGATTTTAAGTCCTTTGCTTGTGTTTGTGAGTCTTCCTGGTTTCGTAAGAACTAAGAATCACAGGCATTCAGTTTTTTATATTGTGGACCGCTACAACCGAAAATAATAAACGATAAGTATTGCTTGTCTACCTAAAATATATGCATACTATATTAAAATTGTCACACACAAATAAATAAATTCGTATTTTTGTTGCAAATGACAGCCTAAAGCAAGGTGCATTTATTTATTGTCGGAAATTGATCGCCTAAAATAAAATAAAATACGTACATGCAAACTCACATTGACGTCTCAGAGGTAAAGAATTTTATGCACATCTTCATGAATATGTTTACAAACATTAGGGTGGTAAAATTATAGCAATGATAGTTTGAAATAAAAACAATAATAAACTTATTACTAATAAAGATTTTATTTTTAAAACAATTTTTATTTCCTTTAATTACTTGTAAAGTACATTTAACACAAATTACCACGTGACTTCATTAACCATAATGATTATTATAATAATTTTATATATTATAATTTTGAAAACGATTGGGCCTAAAATATAAAGAAATATAAACTATTGTCGTATAGTTTTAACTATTCATTTTTATTTTAAATTAACTTATTTTAACCTGAAAGACAGTTGTCATATAATATTAGTATTGCTCGTACTTAAAAACTGACAATTTCTGTTAATGAATATTTATGAGTATGAATTTGTTACGTTCATTCACTGGACTGTGAGGAACTCATATGAATTTACACGAAAGTTTGTTTTGGTAAATTCACTGCACTAAGGAAATTTTTTCGGACCACTCTAATAAAGTAACTATGCAGTTTTGATTATGCACCAGTATGATTGATGATTTTTATGTACATATACATACACATTTAATTATGCAATTTGTATTCGTTCTTTTTCCCATTTTCAAAATTTTGATAACGAATAACTAAATAAATGACTACAAATGGTTAATCAATTTCCTGTTTGCTTGACTAATACAAACATTACATCACTTCCATTATAGGAGGACTAAGTTATTGTTTTCGGTTCTTCTTTTTTTGAAGAAATTAATGAAAATATTAATTAAACAATATTCAATAATAATTCCAACAATAAGTCTACAAGAATATATAACAAAACAAAATAGTCGGTCAAAACTTCATTTCAAATTTTATATTTTTCAAAAAGTTTTAAAAACACTATCTTTACCAATTAAACTTACCAATAAAATAAATATATATTATCAGTAAAAATTATATATTTATAAAAATTAAGATTATTGTACTCATTTTCTGTAATTTGTCACGGACAACTCTCTGACAACTAATTGAGGGATTATACACAGTTTGACCAGACAAGACTCATAGAAACGTGACTAAATAGTAGAACTCAGTACCACTTATTCTTTGATAGAAAGTATTAAAGATACTTTTATTACTCACCAAAAATTAAAGAAAAAAGTTAATTGCTTATTTACATATGTAATTTGTAACTTTAAAATCGTGATTAATATTTTATTAAAAATTCAAACTTTGTGAAATGAATTTCTCAATAGAAAATAATTACTAATATTGAATTAAGAAAACTACTGAACAACTTCAGATATAAATTTTTAGACTTTACTTTGTCATGACAGTTTAACACACTACACACTCGTATAACGGCGTTCAACCCTGACTATATAAATTTCTATCAAGCCGCATCTGCTCAAGCAAATTGAATTCATATGTTAACATAAATTATTGCTTTGCTAAATATATTCACATTTACAATCAAATGTACAAGTTTTTTGAATATTAATTAATATGAAATTTTCATTTGAAAGCTTCAAGAATTTGCATGGAAATAAATACAAACTGAGGTAGTGCCAAGTTCGGGTGCAACCGAGCATTTTATACTCTTGCAACTTGCAAGATTGCAATAATTTGGACCTTGCTCAGGTATACTCGAAAGCATATTTTATAAAAATATGATTCCCGACATATTTGTCATAAGGCTTGTTAAAAAAGCGAAAATCATTGTAAATGAAAGTAGGATAATTCGTATATCTGGTATAAAACCAACGGGAAGTTTTTTATATTAGATATATGAGGTGCAAGGGATTTATTGAACCGATTTTACTATATGTGGCAATACCACATACCACCTTTTTCACCTACAATTAGGCGGCGCCAGACCCATCGATGTTGACCCCGGTTCCGATAAAGCCCTCTCATACCATCTCGAGTGTAAAATTTAATGTCTCTGGCGTATTTATTTATTGCGCTTTTAGTATTTTTTAACAGTACTGTTATAAGGGAAGTGGGCGGGGTCGATAGTAGTGATTAAAGTAATTGTCCGGAGCTAATTTGATTATTATAATTAAACTCCTTAGAGGACGGGGCTACGCCCATTTTTACACAATTTTTAACCCACAGGTGCCTCTTGCTCTGCGATCCCCTGTGCCTGTAGCAACATGTTGCCAGAGTATAATTATATGTATGCATCTGTATAACAGTTACTCATGTTCAAGTTGAACGCATTTTATATGAAAATATCCGTATTATTTATATTTGCTACTACTTTTGATATGCTTAAGAAAATATTACAATATATATAAGTGGGGTGCATTTAAAGGGTTTCAAAAGCCTGGCTTTCCAGTTTTTATTTCATTGCAAAGTGCTCAGCAACCTGTTATGTTCTATTTAAATGATTGTTTACACAAACTATTAAGCCATATTAAAGAGCCAGTGATTACATATTATCATACAAGTAAATGCGTTCTATATAAAGAATTGATGGCGCTTACATTTTTCTACCGACGAATAAAATATCATTACATGCATACATAAATTTTTGCAATAAAACTGTCTCCATGACATTTTTATGTGTTATGAATTATAAAATCGATGCAGCTGAATTGTTTTAACTCTGGAAAAATATCGTAGATTAATTTAAATGCAAAAATAAATGGAGATAAGTGAGATACTTAATGACGTGACTAAACAGAAACTGACGGATTTACAAACTGAGCTCCGAGAAGCCACGAACAAACGTTATTAGAAACACTTATCTCTTTGAATTAGGGTTTTGGAAGTGGGCCCAGAATCTGAGTTCTGGTAGAACGTGGTTCCCAACTTACTTTTAGTTAACTGAAATAAGAGGTATTGTAAATTTAAAGTTATGTAAAACGTGCGATTTAGCCATATCCATCTGTCTGTCTGTATATACGCGTAACAACTGAGGGACTAGTTTTTGAGATATCGATCTGAAAATCTGCACACGTTCTTGTCGAAATCGCTACAGTATATCACTGCCATATAAAGTGAAAAATTAAAATCAAGTTTTTGTATAGAATATTCTCCAAATCTATTGTTCAGATCAGATCATTATAGCATATAGGTGCCATTCAAACTAAACTTAAGTTAACGTTTTCTCTTATTTCATATGACGTTTTTCGAGTATAGTATTACGTTCACATTACCTTTATGAAAGAAGAATTAGTAGCTGGGGGCTAATCTAAAAAATACAGTGGATGGGACGGAATTCAGTAAACCAGTTCTTGGCCGTAGAATATGCTGGGACCAGTGGCGGATCCACGGTGTTTTGGGTGTCAAAATCGCCCCAAAAATCGAAGAATGATAGTTAGTAATAATAAAAGATTGAATAAAAATGTATATAGTTAATAGATCAATTCATAGCATCCGCTACTATCACAAAATCAGAGCGTTGAAAATAATTTTAATTCAAATTCATAAAAGTCTAAGAAGTAGCATCAATTTTAACAAGTAAGAAAGAGTTCGGGGGTTCATTTCATACTCTTGCAACTCGCTAGAATAAAATCCAAGGAAATAGCTTTAGATGTCGGCAAAACTTCACATAAAAAATGTTGCGAAAGAATTCAACACTCAATATTCGACAAATTCAGGAATGCATTACGATCAAGTTTGGTATTTTGTTAAGTTATATTATAGGTCACATACTCTTTTTTATAATTATATTAGAAAGTTCGAAAATATTTCTATAAGGTATATGAGGGCTAAGGAAAATATATATATCTCACACATTGACCGATATTTTCGGTGGAAACTCAGCCATAGGCTCTGGGGTCCACAATTCTGGTATCTGGGTGCTTAAAAAGTTGTGGTCCGATTTTTAAACCTGAGATGGCATATCTTAAAAACAATATTCGTGCAAAATTTGTACTCATATATATTTATTGGTGATTGATTTGTATACTGTAAAGTGAAAATATCACATGGAATTTAAACTTCGCACTGCAATATGAGAATGTAAAAATTGTCTTATATGTTAAATTGGGTTGAAATTGGTGGAGTAGGTCCGGAGATATGTGATTTCGTCTAAATGTGCGCGCGGCCATCGTCCAATTTTGGCATCTGCTCCTATAAAGTCACTCACTCGATTTGTATACATTAACCCTATTAGAGACCACGCCCACTTTTTAAACATTTTCAAACCACAGGTGCCCCTCGTTATTGCGATTCGTTGTACCAATTTACAGTTTTGTATTTTAATTTTCGGCTAAGTTATGTGGGCGTGTTTACGTCCATCAACGAACTCGTCCTCCCCTTTTTGTCAAGGAGCACGTGTATCAAGTTTCTTAAAAAACAATCAAGCCGTAGCTTTTGTGAAGCGATTGGTATTTTTTGCCATCAGAAAACATTTTTTTCAGAAAGCAAATTCACTTTTTTTCCAGAGCAAACAAAGATAGCAGCATTTTGAAATATTAGCGTAGAAAATACTTCGTCTTCCAAAACATTTTTTCATTATTCTATCAATATGGAATGTTTTTAGAGCCCTAAGGTTTACTTTAAGCCAAAAACAATGAGATTTTGAAATTTCAGGACTGGACTAACCCTTCAACGAATAACTATCAAAAAGAAATTAGAATATCAAATAATTATTTCAGTAATAAATTAATGTGTGAGTCTACATATGAATACAATTGCAAGCACATTTAGATACATATAATTTGTTTCACATCTGCTGTCTTTTCGACTGAACTTATTGTTCTTTTACTTACTCATGTATTTGTTTATTTTCTTCCCATTGCAGGTTAATTATACATTAATAGAGGCAACAACACGAAACGCAGGCGCAAACAACTGCAACGACAATAGCATTAAGAGAGCACGAACAATGCACATGCCCACACACACACGCTTACACTGCAACAATATTACCATTTGAAGAAATAAACAACAACGCGAGTGGCAACTGAGACTGCGACGCGGCAGAGGCAATAAATCAGTGACAACAACGGCAAAATGTTGACTGTAGTTTATCAACAACAGCAGCAACAACAACAAGGGCCGATAACAACATACAACAACTTTATAGAAACTAAAGCACAAGACGAACATAAACGACGTCTCGCCACACGGCTGCTGCCAAAGAAACGCTAAGCACCGCACCGGCAAACAAAGTGAACTTAATACAAAAGTGTAAACAAAAATACAAATTACAACAATACAAACAACAGCTAAGCCAATATACACGTATACGGCGCTTTGACAGCAACAACAACAACAACAACAGAAGTTGCTTGCATATGTGAATACATCACTAAGCGTTATTGTTGCTATTGTAAAGTGCAGATCTTTACATTTTTTTTTGCTGGATCAAAGCACATTGCTAGAACAGCGCTGCACTGTAAGCGTAAGAGTAAGCTAAAAGCAACCGAATACTTGGAGCTGGTTAATTGTTGCACGTCTTAGTGAACACTTTGAAGTGCAGCAACAAGCAGCAGCGACACACCGTACGCGCTGAGGTGTTTACACAAGTGATAGCTGCAATAACTTAAGCATTAGCAACAAAGCAACAACAACAACGAAGCATATATACAAGAGTTGGATAAAATAGTAGAACGTAGTGGCAACTCACAATTAAATTGTGCGGCGAAAGAACTATTGAACACTGTGCTGAGTGGAGAGAAGTAAACAGGTACACCAAAAGCAACAACAACAGCAAGAACGCCAGCGATTGCTAACTACAAATCGTCAGCGGTCCATTTTGTGGGCCGACCATGCTGATTGAGTGTCACAAATAGCAGAAGAACGCAGCGCAAAGCAAAAGGCAGAAGGCAAAAAGTTGCGTCCATCCGCATAGCTACTTAAAACAAACCCGTGTAGGCCTGTTGTCAACTATAATTGCAGAGCTAAGAATTTTCGCGTTTAGTTTTTGTGTTGCCATGCGAAGTGAAACGGCGCACAGCGAAATAGTTGCAAATAGAATAGCATTACGTAGCGTAGCATAGTGCAGCGACACATACAGACTTACATAAAAGCATACGTATATATGTACTTATATGCATTTTTACTTATATAGGCGAGTCCACATACATATGTATTTATATTGCATTTAGTTTAATCTTACTGCAATTAGAGACAAGAACAGAAGCGGTGTAATTTTTTTTTTGTTTTTGACTTCTTTCATTCGATATTTTCGCTTTACGAAAGCGCTAAATACATGCACAGACGCATTTGCCTACATTTTAGAGTTGCGGCGACAAAGCATTGGCGGACAATAATCCACACAGTACAAACGGAATTCACAGCGCAACGACGTACATACAAAACTCTGCATAACAACAACAGCAACAGGAATCGAATAAAAAGTTGCAATTGAAACGCAACAGACAAGCAGCATTTTTCATAGCTAACGGCAGCCACCAGCGCCTGGGAATAAAAAGCACTTCATTTAGAACAGCAAACGGGTGTTTTTGTATGTTGTTTTTACGTTTTTTTTTGTAGCCGGTAGATTGCATGCAAAAAAGCAAAAGAAACTGCAGGGAAAAATAACCAACGCTCGCTGAGTGGCGACAAACTGAAAAGAATTCGCCGAGCGTGACTGTAAAGTGTGGAAGCATTAAAGCAAAACGGCGGATCAGTTTGCCAGTAACAAAAACAGCAAAAAATCATAACAACAATAGCGCACGTTTGCAACAATAGCATGCGCTAACGGTAAAGCAGCCATTTGCCTAATGAAGCATTAGATCGAGCAGTAACTGCAAGAGTTTAAAGCAAAAACAGCAACAAAATTCAAACAGCGCTTACAAGCGCAACATTAGGAAAAGCATACCAAACAAAAACAACAAAGGCAACAATGAACAGTGCAACGCATTCACCAACAGCAGCTTCGCCGTCAGCGGCGCGACGTCCCAGCGTGACTGCCAATGGCCTTGAGTTAACCACAACGCCTCCAGTAGCGCCCGCGCGACACATGCGCCCCTTGCCCGCACAACGCGCCGGCAGTGGCTGTGTCAGCGGCAATGATAGCAGTTCATCGACAACCACCTCCTCGCCACCGCAATATAGTGAGGACTTACGGCGGGCCAACATGCCCACCACATTGGACTTACTACCACGTCAAGGTAGCGTCTCATCGACTAAAACCTGTGAAATCGATTTGGGCGATGAGGAGCGTGACACTTTTTCGCCTGTAAGCACCGCTACAAACAGCAGCGCGGACGAATGTGCTGACGGCAGTAGTCCCAGTGATGGGGCTATGCTTGCTGCAGGTGGCGGCGTTGATAACGTTGGCAGCGCGGCTGCGCGTACGATCAACAATGGCGGCGGCGCATATGATAATAAAGCCTACGATAGTGTACATTTGACTACAGCATCACCAACGCCAGCCGCGCGCTTGAAGGTGTCCAATGGCAGTGGTGGTGGTGGTGTTGCTGCTGCAACTGGTGGCGGTATTCATTCTACATCGAAGGAGGAGAAGCAGCGACAGAATGAGGAAATTGTTATTATGGAAACGTCGTCAATTTCTTCAGAAACTGGCTCATGGGAATCTGTGTTTCCACACGCTAACAGTATTGCCACAGGTAGCGTGGTGTCAACAGCCGCAGCGAGCGTACCCATTGCTGGCGTTAGCACAACAGCTGTTGGCAAAGTGGCTGAAGTAAACTTTCCTGCTTTTAGTACAGAATTTTCTCATGGTGAAAATACACTGCCGACAGCACCCTTTGAGCTGCCGAGGGAGCGCGATAAATGCGGCGCAGCAGAGCTGCAAGTTAATTTACTTAAAGAACCTGATATCGCACCCTACCTACGGGAGCGCACGTACTCGACAGGAGCGTCTGTAACTGCAGATACCAGCTCTTTATTCACTGGCATCAGTACACATTCGCTGTTGCGTGATCTTGAAAGACGTGATAATCCAATGGATTCTTCCGGGCATAGCGCTTGTTTCATTGACGCATCATCGCTGCGTGACGAAGATGAAGTGCTATTCTTCCCAAGTCTGGATGGACAGCAGTCCAATGAGGATGCTAAGGATATTGAAGAGCATGTGGAAGAGCCAACGAAAGCGGTTGGTGGAGAAGATGAAGATTCACCTACTAAAAAACTTGAATCATTCCATAAAGCATTTGCCAAGTGTAAAGTGAAATCTAAAGACTTGCCTGAAACTGCAGAAACGTTTGATACGTCAAAGTCAAGTTCCAGTTCAAATTCTGGTGCAGATTCGCCTCAGAAACAAATTTCGGTTGCCTCTGCCACTTCCACAAATAATCTCTCGGACGAGGAAAAACTATGGAAACGTGAACACGAAAATCAAAAGCCGCCACTGAATATCGAAGTCAAGGATGCTGCTGGTAAGGCTCAACAACTTGCTACTCAGCAAGAAGATGCCACTGAGGCCTCGGTTTCCTTAGTCGCTGATGCTGATTCCTCGGACTCCTCGGAAATCGTTAAGTTGCGCCGTGAACAAGAACATAAGCCACGACCATATATTTTTCAGCACAATATGCAACAATTTAGTATTCATCCGTTGGCGGTGAGCCCTAAATTTTCGGTGCACGGCACGACAGGTACCAACATCTCACATTCAACTACAGTTAATGCTGCACACAATGATCTCAGCTACACAACCGACTACTCTTCATCCAGTCCTGCTCCGAGCTTAGTTTGGTCCGAACACGAGCACCGTCCTAGTCTAAGCGGTCGTCCACATGTCGATGACTATGATGGACACGCTCATAAGGCATTTACTCACCCGGACACACCGCATAACTCAATAGCACACATAGAGAATGTCTCAAGCAACAACTCTTCCATACATCGCGACTATACAATGTCTTCTTCATTATCTCACCAACGCGATTCCGGCGCATATTGCAGCGATGCCACAGACTCACCAGTACCAATGCCGCGCACGCCAAAACGTTCCAAGTTCGACGAATCAAATCCCATTATTTCGGGTGGGGCCTCAATTAAAGATTTTGCGCCCAAACAATGTGAAAGCCCACCTGTGCATCGGCGTTTAGAGTCGTGCCCAATCGTCTCGGGTGGCTTTGCCTCGTTGGATTTTGAACCAACACGTCCGCTGGGTGATGATGATGAGGATCAAGTAGAGTTGCGTTCGAGACCAAAGACACGTAAAACTATACCTGGTATTGCGTCATGGGTTGTCGATATGAGCGATTGTCGTTCGGAGCGTCGTAAAAGCACCAGCTCAACTTCGAGTATGGAAGCATCTACAGGTAAATTTCGGGAACGTTCCGACTCGACAAGTTCGCATAAGAGCGGTTGCGGCTTTTATGTTTCTTTAGATAATATGGATAATAAGCCTAATACCGATGATCTCAATAAAAAACCAATGAAGCCGCAAATGAGTAAGTCGTACACGGCACCGAAACCGGCCGGCTTCTTTGTAAATCTCTCGAAGAGCGAATATGCAACGGCCGATGAAGTAAAACCTAAAGAGGTGAAGCCAGAGGATCCATTGACTGCAGATAAGAAAAATATATTTAGTATGTTTATAGATATAGGAGAGAGCAAGAAGCCAATTGGCACACCAAGAAAGGAGCCATTTAGTTTAGTGCAACGTTTATCTAGTTCGCAGGCTGCTCAAAGACGCACTGACGATGTGATGCGTTCAAGCGCAAGCTCGACGGAAACATTAATGGCAAAAAGCAGTAGTTTAAAGATGAATGCAGACAATGAAATATGTGGGGAGAGTAAGTCACTAGACTATAAATGCAACCTTGAACCACCCATCACAGTTGCGGCTATACGACGACTATCACAACAGCAGCGCGCTCAAAGCGACGCAACAAAGCGCCATTCGTGGGGAACTAATCCATCAAAAGAAGGTGTCACATGTGATTACAAACGCTCCATTAGTCTTACAGCAAATGGCGATTCAAAGGATAAAGGTGGTAATGGATTAATGAGTATCATAGATAAAATACCGTTAATATCGAAAGCGTCATCTCTGTCGGTGGACAGCTCGTTGTCGCCTTTCGACGAATACACCGGTTCCAAGTCTGAATTAAGCACATATTCCAACAATTCAGCACGTAACTCTGTGTCGGGTGGTGAACGTGATGATGAAGTTTTCCTCGCTGGCACTGGTGCCGCTAACGGTGGACGCGTCAAAAAACGACGCCGCGATGTACAAATCAATGAAACATTTGACAAAAGTAGTTTGGCTTCCATAACAGACGGTGTGCTGTCAAAAGATTTGTCTCCAGCCTCGACAACGGATACTGAAGACTTAACTTTCCAGCAGGATGAGGAACTGGCAATACGTGAGGCTGCACTGCAACAGCTGCAACAACAGGCGCCCTCAAATCGCTCATCGGCTATTATTATGGAAACCATAATTGAGGCCAAAGAAACCTCTTCGCCTAAGAAAAATGCCTCCGGTCACACCATGGAGACCCTACATGCAACCATAGAAAAACAAAAAATGCTGCTCGAAACGGTGAATGAACATGGGGAAGTTGAAAAAAGTACATTTGTGAAGTTATCCGATATGGATAAACCTGCAAAGTTCGAACTACACTCGCCCGAGTCAATGAGTAAGAGTGTGGGTAATCATCGTCAAATCAATCGGCTATTTCGTGATGATTCGAAAACGCGGCCTCATTCATGGACTATGACACGTTCTCAAGGCAATAGTTTCCTCAGTATAACTAATTCGGTTGAGAACTTGCGCAGTTTATCGCGTCTCTTCCCGAATTTTTCGAAAGAATTCTCAAACTCTTTGCCGAACGACATTATCTGTGATCAAATGGACTACATACAGACAGATATCAGCGGCGATTCGAGTCTAGCTTCGAGTATCAGTCGTTCCGGCATGGATGAGTCTTCCATATCGTGCCGTCAACCACGCAGATTGGGTGAGGATTTGTTGAAAATGTTCCTGCAAGAGATTGCCACAGACATGATCGTTGAAGTGCATGGCCGCCGCATCAAGGCGCACAAATGCATTCTACGCTCCCGCTGTCAGTATTTTGCGGCTATGTTAGCTGGTAGCGGTGCGCAGAGTGTAGTCTCACTACAGGGTTATTCCTTCTCGGCAGTACATTTTGCTTTGTGTCACATTTATTCCGGCGCTTCGCATCCACCCGACGGTATTAGTTTAATGGAGTTAGCTGCTTTAGCTGATCTCCTTGGCTTAGAGGGGCTGAAGGAAGTTACTGCGCACGCCTTGAAGACGAACTATTGTCACAATTTTCATAAGCCCTGTTCGGGTTGTATCGATGGCATACTGCAGGTCTTACCTGTCGCATTAACTCACTCGTTAGATGATTTGTATCGCAAGTGTTTGCGTTGGACTTGTCGCCACTATATGAAAGTATGGCCAACACGTCAATTTGCTCAGCTGCCAGCAGACATATTGGGGCGATGTCGACAGCAAATAGTTGCTTACATGGTAAGTTTATCTCGCAACATGTTGCTACAGAGTATAATAGTTTTATTTTATTGTATTTGCTTGTAACTCTAAATTAAAGGATTGCTTTAAAGATAACAGTAATGAGATTTTTTAAGAGTTATAAATAGAAATTGAAGATGAATAAAATTGCAAGCCTTTGAGATCTCATCTTACTTTTTGGTTAGCAAAAATTACTTCAGAGTTCCGCATTTGGATTCTAAGTCATTGAGAAACAGTCAGTTATTGATCGCTATCCTCAAGACGGGTTAGTAATTTTTCTTGTTCAATCTTGGATTTTTCATTAAATATATGAAAAAATGTTTTCCAAGTTGACAATCCTTGGCCGAATAATACTATGGGAAAGATATTAAGATTCAGTAAATTGGCTTGGAACCTTTTCCAACGATCATGTAAATATTAATAGTACCGAATGTTTTATCCTCCACTAAATTAATTGACTCATTGACTTTCCATTAAACCTTATAAGTTCCAAGCCAACTACGAACAGCAAATGGGTTTTATAAATCATTCGAACCAAATTTAAATTAACCCATATCTACATAGAAATTCGGTCCCATTGCCTATGTGTTTTAATCTACGAAACCTTGATATATTATCATTGCGAAATTGTGTATTTGCAACTGAATAGAGCGGAATTTAATAAAATTCGCACAGCCTCTTATCTTTACGGCTTGTTGAGTATAGATGAACCTTATAAGAACGACCACTCCACTACCATAGCTATAGAGATAACGAATTGGCATGAGTGTGTGCCCACCTCTCGACAAATGCGTGAAGCGAACAATGATTTTCATTGTATGAGGCCTTCTGAGTATATGATATACCTACATGCAAGAGATCAGTGATCGTTGATAAAAGACAAATTATTAATTAGCCGTATCAGTTAAGCTACTACTTATACTATATATTTTGTATTTCTGTTTTAAAAATTTATCACATTCCCCTTATCGCTTTTTTCTGTACACAATACTACGCCGCAGACTTCGGAGAGCGTATTGGACACAGTCCTCGATTGTGATAACTTGCTGACACAGTTGGCGACCTACCGTTGGGGTGGTATTTGTGAGAGTCTTGTACGTGATATATTGGACGCCGCCTATACCTACATTGCCGATCACTTTGCCAGCCTGATAGCGAGTGACTCTTTCTTATCGCTCGGCCACGATCGTAGCTGTCACATACCACGTCTAGAGAGTGTTCTACTGCGCACAGCATCGTCGCTCACACCAGATCAGGCATGTCGCAGTTATCAGCGTGTGACACGCCTCAACACTGTGTTGCAGGCGAAAGTCATACAAATGCCGGCGAATCTCGGTGAATTGGCTAAGGAATTGCAGGGCTTGCAAGACGAAGACTTAGATTGGGATGCTGAGTACATACGTTTAGTGAGCGCCATACTGTCCGCAGTGGAGCAATGTCTCATTCGACAGTGTTCGCGAGCTATGCGTGTGACTGCTTGGCAACGTATGGATCTCGATTTGCGTAAAAAGATACAGACATTGGCGCGACTTACCGAACCAATGGATCTGAAGCGCAGCAAACCAGTGTCCAAAGCGTTCACGTTTAGTGGCAGCACACGCAACCAAGACCTGTATCAGGTAAAGTTGGCAATACAGGCGCATTCGAAGCGCGCCATGGCACAGGATACCCAACTGTATAAGGCAACGCAGACTCAAGAGGCGGGTAATGTGCAGACCACCGAGCGCGGTGTGCAGGCCAACAACGATATACGTGAAGGCACAAGTAAGTACTAAAAATTCAAGTATAAATGTTTTATCAAGTTTTTCATAACTATATGACATATATTTTCACAGGTAAAATTCTTAAATCGAACACCCGTGTCCATGTGCCTCAAGCGCTTCGCGCTAGCTCACAGAGTGCCACAACTTCCGAACGCAACAGTTTAAACACACATCGTCGCACTCAATCCGAAGCGCCAATGCATATAAATAAAGTCACCACAACCGCACCAGCGTTGCCACCAAAACCTATAAACGCCGAAGTAAAAAGCGACACGAGCAAGAAAATAGCAGCACGTCTGTCTGACGTGCGTCCACGCTACCTAGAGCCACGCAAAGTGCACGCGCCAACAGGTTTTGGCAACGGTCCAGTGCGTAGCGCCACAAGTTCCAGTATACCAGCCACCACCAAAGGTAAAGGCCGTCAGATCTCATCTAGCGATAGTTCGCGTACTTCCAGTCCAGCCGCGCGTAAAACCGCGAACCAAATCGGGCGCAAATCCATTAATATGTCACTAGACAGTTTGGCGTCACCATCGCGCCGTGGCCGTACCATGCGTATTAAGGCCACCGACAATGCCGACCGTTTTTCGGATCGTGGTGGTGATTCGCTCGGCGATAGCATGAAAAGTTCTGTGATGACAAATAAAGCGATATCGCAGGAATCACTTTCAAGCATAAATAAGCTGTCGCGTTCGAATCCGATCATTGGTAACAGCGTCAAACAGTCGGCAGCTGTCGGTAGTAAGTCGCAAAACGGCAAGATGTCTAATGGAATTGTGAAGACGAATCGTGCTGCAAGCATCGGCACCAAACCGCCAAAGCATTTGCAGCAGCAAAATATAAAATCAACCGGTTCGAGCCCCTCTTCGGTGACAACAACCAAGTCAGCCGCCAGTCGCCTCTCATCCGTATCATCTACACACTCATCGCGCGATATGTTTAAAAATCGTTCGATATCAATGCCGGGTCAACCAGCGTCACAGAGCGCAGCTGGTAGTCAACAAACATTGGGAAGTGGCCCGCGTCATAGTTTTTTATCTGCTAAATCACGTGAGATTCTCGCTAAGCGCGCGGAGAAAAACAAATTACAACAGCAACAACTACAACAAACCGCCAATAGCTCCGGTGATGAACGGAGCAATACGAACGCCGTCCCTGCACCCACCAATAACCAACAAGAAAAGCAACAACAACATCCGCACACCGGTCCAATACGTTCCGCCTCACACACATCCGTCACAACGACGTCAAATGCTAATTATACGCGCAATTCGCTTCCATCGAATATACCGACACGACGCCCCAACTCGTTGCAACTAAAGAAAACAACAAATAATCACATAGTTAGCAATAAAAATAATAATACTGTTAATCAAATGACACATTTGAATAATAAAAACAAAATCATTAACGCCACCAATGGTGTGTTGAAGGCAGCGCATGCGGTCAAGCAGAAAATCGAATTATTCATCGATACGTCCACGTCAGCGGCTGGCCGCGGTGAGAAGTCAACGCCGCCACCAACTCAAAAAAATATCGACCAACAACAGAAACCGACACGTGTCGAAACGAAATTGGAGCGTTCGAGTACGTTTTGCAAGGAGTCCTCCGATATGAACATCAATGAATTGCAGATTATTGAGTAGAGAGAGTAAACTTAATGCGACTTGGCGAGAGCTCAACCGCAAATGAGGTGGGGTATGGAGTTTTTTAATGTTTATATTTTTTATTCTCTTACATTGGCATACCTCATTCAATAATGTTAACAGTATATATAAGTTTCCTGATCCCCTACCGTGATAGTTTTCGAGATACATATCTGTGTATTTATTTTAACGCTGCATTTCGAAAATATTAACGCTGACAGCACCTAAACTTAGCCAATGTTTACTTTTCATTTAATATAACCGCTATTACGGTTCAAAACTCGACTAAGTTGAATTTAATTGTAATAACTCAACCTTAAGACTACTAAACTCTTTTTTAGCATTGCGATTTTCAGCTAACTTTAGTTGAAGTTCTTTTGATGTTATCAGCATTAAAAACTGACACTTTTGCAGATAATTTAACAGCTTTAGTTTTGAAACGAAAAAAGTTGCAAGGTGATAACAACTGAACTTTTGACAGGTTGAGTTGTTATCGATAATGTTGAATTGAAAATTTTCAACTGCAGTCAATTCGAGTTGTAAACGGTAATACAGGCAATAATTTCGAATTTTTTCACTTATTTCAACCAATTTTTTATTTAATTTAATAATTTTTAGCTAAAGTAAATTATTATTTGAATTTTTTAAATATTGACTTAGTTTCTATTCTAAACTATATCTTATATTTATTTTTTACAGTTTACCATCATAAGAACAAGATAATAATTATGCAATATTACCTTCCTGGAGGCTGGCAATGCAAGGAACAGCTCTACGAACGCTTTGATCAAAACAACTACTCTAGTCAATAACAATGGAACATTGCTAGCTATGAAAGACAAATAAAAAGGCGGTATATATAGATATTTTGAATAATATATATACAATACTTATACGTAGTTGTCAATAAGCTAAAATTTGCGAAAACCTGGACATAACAGCAACATTAATCAAAAATGGCCGAAAGTCATTAAAAACCTAAAAACCATGCAGTAGATACATGCAACAACAATTATTCGTATAATGGCATACCTATCACAAATCTACATACACTAGCTGCATATACAGAATTGTAGTTGATTGCGAAGCGAAAATTGTTATTTCAAGAACAAATATATATGAAATTTAGTAGTGTTTGTTACCGCAAAATAATCCTCCTCCACAAGGTCCATAAAGTATAGACAAACGTTATACCTAAATAACGCCAGCTGTGTGCACAGCGGTTAACAAGGTATTATATAAAGATGAAGGAAATTTAATAATAATTACTTGAAATTTTCAAAAGTGAATTTAAAACAGGTTCGAACTATCGATGCTAAGGTTTTAGAGGTGTAGTTGAAAGGTAGACTTTCGTGATATTATTTACAATGCAATGCTTCGTTTCTTTTTTGCAGAAAGTGCAAGCAAACATATACATATATGTATATGAGCATGCATAATTGTGAGTGTGCTTTAGGATTTTTAACTTTTGAATTTGAATTCGCACCAGCGAGCCTTCGACCAAAAATAAATATTTAATCATTGCTTATACGCGTGCAATAATTTTTTTTTGTTTTCTGTTTGCTTGTGCCACGAAAGTAAAAGATCGCTTAAAGCGAATCGAAAACCCTTCCGCCCCATTCAACAAATTTATATTTTTTGTATTTAGGATATGTGCAAAATGTCAGCAAGAAGCTGTTTTGTGCTATACCATTTGAAATGATTTTATATTTAAATAGAAATGCACTTAACTCCATACACAAGCGATAAAATACATATATTTTTGCCAACATTGATCTTCAATTACTTCGAATGCGCTATTTTGCTTTTGCTTTTATACGCATTATATTTATATTGAATTGTATGTGTATATTTTTTGTATTATTTGGTTTACTTGCTTCATTATTAGCTATGAAATGCATTAGGTTATACACTTTCCAATATACATACTCGTAAGTGTATATTAGCTTATTAAAATCTTATATAATATTCGTAAGCTCAACATACATTTTTACACGAATACTGCGAAAAGGACTTAATTTTATAAAATGCAGCATGAAATTTTAGTTTTAAGTAACTCTACTATACATACAAACATACATATATACATTTTTGAGTTTCTAAATTTATGCTTTGACATTTTCTTTTGAAAGTTTGCCAGTTGATTCAATGTTGAATCTACATAAATGAATATAATTGGTCTATTGGCTGGCTGCATGTTAGCGAATATAGAAATTCACAAATTTAAAAGTGTGTACGTTACTTGTATTATGCTATAAAATATACATTAATATTAAAATTAAAAAAAAAATGGAATAAAATGTTTTTGCTTTTTCAAAAAAATACAAATATTGCAAGAAACCCAAGAAATGTATTAATAAAACATTAATATAACAAATTCAGTAATAAATTTCGTTTTTATTTACATTTTTTTATGATTGTTTAAAACTAGACACTTGTAAGTATATAGAAATATGAATGAAGTACCAAAATTAAAAATGGGTAATTTCAACTCAATTCGACTAAGCACAGATATTATCCGTTGCTTAAAAAAGAATATATTTCATAGAACAATTATTTTTTGGAAAGTTGGGTTGAAATATGGAAACAATTCGCACACCAAACGCCAAAGAGTCACAACTGAAAACTTTTCAAAATCGATTTTTTACGTATAGAAAATTACAGTTTGTTCTATTTTTCTATTGATTGCGTTGTTGTTGTTGTTGTAGCTTTGTAGTAGAGTTGAAAGTCGTTGGCCGGAATAAAACCGGGTCCGTTCCGGTTAGGAAGACCCGACTGTCTTGGGAACAGAATTGCGTCGTTTGCTCTGCTTGCTCAATACCAAATAAACATTCCTCTTTGTAGTAGTATTGCTACTTTTGAAATAAATCGTAAATTTTTAGCTGTGTTCTGCGAAGTTTTGTCCCTTTATCTGAAAAAAGTGAGTTATTCATCTACATTATTTGAAATGTGTCACATTTGATGAAATAGTTGTGATTGGCGCACTGTTATTCGATATCTAAATTTCTCTGTTAAACTAAAAAATCGATATTTTGACACTCTTAAATAAGGTGCTCTACTTTATGGACGACGCTTTGACATAAAATTTTAATATTTTCTAGAGGAACAGTATTTTGCTTCTAATTATATATGTTCGACACGTTTTGCACACCTGTTGCGCCTACGTGTACTTCTGAAATTTTTCCCAACGGAACTTCAACACTCATTCTTTTTCTACAAACTGACCTATGACCAAAAATATACAATAATAAGAAATCAAATTTTGAGTATATTATATTATTTCCATAATATGTCTTCAAATTACTTGCTAAAATTACAACTAGCTTATAAATAAGTCAATATAAGATTTGTTAGAAAGCTTTGAGGCAATAAAATAATTCGAAATTACGTTTCGAAAACTTATTCTAGAAAAAATTAAAAATCAGATCAAATTCAATGTCACTGCTTTTCCTGGGGCTAGGATACTTCGAAAAGTCTGCAGAAGTTTAATGGAACGCAAGAACTTTGTGTAAACATGTCTTCCAGACTTAAGATACATACTCCCATTATTTGTTAAACGATTTGGAAAGTGAGAGCTTTACTTCCTCGCGGCGCCACCACTCAAATAAGCTCGCTGTTATTGTTTCCGTGACTCCAGATTCGATTGCACCCAGGCGTTGAACACATTGCGGCAGTGTATGACGACGCACTCATTGCTGCAATACTCATCTTCCCAATCGGGATTTATGATAGCGCGTTTATTACAATTCTCTCGTGTACATTTCTGAACAGCACCCGCTTCACTAAGCATTTGAATTTGTGGCTGCGGAGGATCGTTCGCTGCACTATTTACTTCCGCAGTTGGTGTTGCTGGCTGCATCTGTGCAGCACTAACGTTCGTTTCACTGTTGATGACAACATTATTGGCAACGGTATTGTTCATGCTACCGTCTGTGTTGTAGCGGGATATTGTGAAAACAGCCGGTTTGGTTTGTAAAGCTGGCGTCGGTGTAGCATTTACATTAGCTGCTAATTGTTGCTGCTGTTCATCCAGTTGTTCACGATAGAAACGCATTTGTTTCATATATTCCGCCTGCGCTGCTTCATGCTTTTTGCTGTAAACATTTTTATGGCTCACATCTAATGCTTCCCACATAGATGACACGATACGCGACAGCTCTTGAAAAGTACAGTTGGGATTTTGTTGTTTTATTGCGCTAACAGTATCACGGAAGAATAGTCCATATGCTGACAGCGGTTTAGCGGGCTCATTGGCATCCGTAGCAGTTGGCGCTAACTGCTTACGTGCAGCGAGTGTTGCTGTAGGTGTATTTTGCGCGTTTTTCGTTGGAGATACCGCATAAGCGGTATTTGCGAAAGATTCGTCATTAGCACTGTGGTACTCATCCAGAGACACATCCATGCTACGAATTCTTTTTGTCTATAAGTAGAAGAAATGTATGATTCAATGAAATACTTAATTAATAATTCAAAAACATTTTTTAAACAAAAGGAAAGAATTTGAAATGATTACTATTTTGAAACACTCAAAACTTACTAAAAGCTTCTTCATCTGTTCCTTAAAAAAATTAAATAATTTCTTTACGAATGTCTTGCAGCTAATCAAAGTAAAGTTAAACTCAATGTGGCGGCCGAAGCTCGGTGAATAAAAAAAGACAAACTGATTTGCGATAACGCGCGCTCTCATGGATATAATCGTCATGTGGTTTTGAATCCCGAGACGACAATATCGGAAACATTTATTACAAGTATTAGAGAATGCACATATATCAAAAAACCACGTCAACGATTATATCAATTGTATACGCAGGGGCCCTATGTGCCTCTCATCAAAAATGCCTTTCATACCACTGTACAGAGCACAATGTACGCTTCATTGATTTTCAGCTTCATTTGATTGTCCATCAATCAGCCGGGCACTTTGTTCGTCGGTTATTTTTACACAAACAAATTCTAATCCAATTGTGTAGTATTTTTTCCTTAATTATAATCTTAGTTCAATTTAAATTACCGATTTATAAACGTTTTTTTAATTTACCCTTTATAAAACTCGCTACTACAGCAATTTGGGATTATAATTGTTTCCAAAAAAAAAATAAATGTTGCTCTTTCAGTCTTTCGGTCTCTGCTTTCCATGGTATATAAAATATTTTCACATTTTATAAAAAAAAATATATAGTTACACTTACATTAATATGCTGTTGATGAATTAATCCTTCTTCCTGATGTTGTTGATTAATAACGCTATTGGGGGCGGTGTAAGTTTCCGGTCCACCTTGAACCTTACTTATAGTTTCGCAATCCGTTTCGTTGTCTGGCAAATCGAATATTACCTCGTCTCCGAATGATGGTGTATGGAACTGCGCATTCATTCTCACACGCCTTGCGTCGATTTTGGTTGCTATGTTAATTGTTTATTTATTAACAAGCAACAAACTATAAAAAATGAAACAAAGTTGAAAAAGCTACTTTTTTATTGATCTCTTAAGGTTTGATGAATATGGGAAATGTCAATATGACACTCACAATGCTAGCGTTACCAGTCTGTTCAATATAGTTTTTAAGCACCGAAAGTTACCACCAAACACAAATTTCTTGTTGTGATGTTAAAATATAATTAACGTTACGTCTACCGTACTAACGCATTGACTTCATAACTTACCCAGGTCAAATCACTGAGTTCTTAATTAAAAGTTCGTACAAATTCCTTTCTATAAATTAACTCACTGAACAATAATTTCGCAAACAATCACTAACACAATATAATAACGTTATATAATTCTCTTATATATTATATACATATACTAGTTTTCAACGAGAACTCGCATGCTATAAGTGTTTTAAACAACTGTGGCTCTATTACAGCAGTCTATGACTTTTAAATATTATATCCTCAGCTTTCTCTCTCTCTCTCTCTCTCTCTCTCATATTCTTTCTCTATGGAACATTCAGGTATATCGATAACTTTCTTTTATCCCACATACGTATTTATATTTTCGGTACAAAGAAAAGAATAAATATATATTATTAGTATTATATTTTGATTTTATTATGGTTCAAAGTATTCGTTTAGTTCAGATATATCTATTATCTCTATAATATTTGCTCGCTTGTTTAAATCACAGTATATACGTCTTCAAACAATATGGCGAATGGAACATGCCGTTAATTAGTTTTAACTTGGTTAATTTGCAGCTATGTGGCATCACCTTATATTATTTACGTTCGACGTAACTTGTTAACCTATGTTAAAAAAATTAACCCATTGTGGAACTTGAGTTTTTTAGACGTCCATATATATATATTTATTCTAACTGTTGAAATACTCAGCAAACCGCAACTACAAATACTGGAAAAAATTTTCTAGAATAATACACATATACTACAAATAATAGTGATATATGCAAAAGTTTGCACTTGCTCTTTCCTCGTGTTAAGCGGCCAGTGAGAGAAAGAGACAACCATGAAAACATGAAGACAAGATTACGTTATTTACTGTTACTTTTTTCGGTTTAGGCTTTGAACAAAGATTACAAAAACCAAATTGAGCGGTGACGTCATAAGCAATATAGATCTGTTTTCGTTTCTATGTTGCCTCCATTCATTTTATAGTTTAAGAAGTCACGATTGTTTTCATGATTCATGGAAGCAGGTATCTATAGAGCTGTTTCTCTATTTTGCTAACAAAACAGCAAAAATTTCTTTTTAAAAAAAACTTCGTTGTCTGGATGCAAATAATGGAAGCATGTTATTTAACAACATTTCATTTAGAATCTAGCGGAGAGCGGATGGACGACATTTTCGTGGGAACTATCAACTTCAAAGGGTAACTCGAGTAGTATTTAAGGCCGTGATTTTAGATATTTCATTGCGCGAGAATACATATATACACATAAGTACGTCGTATTCATTTTAGGGCTATTGATGTGAAAGATATGAAAATATATAATAGGTTAGGATAGTTGTGTCAATTTGGCCTTAAAAAACGAATACCTACACTTGAATATAAATCTTTAGCGCACTTTGGTAATTAATTTATGATAACTGAGTATTGCAAAACGTCATCCTGAAGGCATTAGGTCAGTGTAGAGCCCACAATTTGTAATTTATTTTTGGTGTACGAAGGTAGATTGTTTCTGACGACGCACCTAGGCCTATTGTTCTATAGTCCAAACTTCTTCTATCTCTTGACAACTTTTAAAATATTTATTGTATGCTGTTCACAGTCTGCTAGCATGCCTGCCAATTAATAGTCGGTTGTCTGTTTGTTGCGCAAGTTAGAGAATGACTTATCTACAACATGCTTGCGTATTAAATACCATAAATTTATCTAATTATAGGTTGGAGCCTATTCAGTCTAGTTCATCCGCTTCACAGTTACGAGGAATATTACTATGTCCTAAAACTCATTGCAGGTTTATCGTGAAATGGGATGTTAGATCCACATTCGTTCACTATATTTGATGAAATTTTAAGCGAATTTAGGGATTTCAAATCCGCTTGGCTATCTGTATTTATGTATAAAAATAATTCTTGCTTCGAGCACACTATTTGTCAGAACAACAGGGCTTTCTTTGATTGAAAGGCTATTATGGTATCTAGTTTTGCTGAAAATACACAGCCTGCCACTCGATTATTTAGTTTCGACCCATCTGTATAGATGCTTATCCCAATATTACTGTCCACCTCACCCATTTCCCACTCTTTTAGGAGTAAGGAAAAGGGAATCTGGGTAAAGCTAATGCGATCCCTTCTTGCTTACATATCTAGAAGTAATACACTTTATTATTTATATATATAAGAATTTATTTTATTTTTTACAATTATATAGTATATTTAATATTAATACTAGGTTCTAAACGTTATATCTACAGAGTATTCCTCGCTTAATTGATACCGGTTAATTAATTTTCCCGCTTATTTGAATCACCTGATCGGTCAAAAATATATATAATTGAACCCGGTTTTGGTTTCCCCGCATAATTGGTTAAAAATATATATTATTGAAAAACAATATACCTTTAATTTTCTCCGGTTGATTGCACAAAAAACTTTCGTTAAAAAATTAGACTGACATTACCGGACATACATACATATTTCGTAGCAGGTGGCATCTCTACAAA